>NW_024367708.1:788818-1988818 GCF_014805655.1 Passer montanus | reverse complement strand
AAATGCTTGTAATAGTCCAATTTTGAGTGGAAGGAGACCCTTTCTTGCTTTAATCTTGTAGGCAAGTATTGTCTGCTCTGACCTGCAATTCACGTAATAAATCATTTTTAACACTGGCACAGGTGTCCTTTGGAATTTAAGTAGGTTTTTTATTCATGTTTTCTGCTATAATTTTTTTTCCGATGTATGGCTCATTATCACATCATTCTGTGTGCAAGTATTTTTATGACATCAGTTTTTGCAGACATTTCTACTTTCATAGCTGAATTTCATATACCTATTTTTGTGTTTTGTGTTCAAACTGTATGCATGAGCTTTAAAATACCATATTCAAATCACTCTTGCAATTTTTCAGTGAAATTTGAATCTGTCCGAACCTGATTTATTGTCCCGTCTGAAAACAAATGGTCTGATCAAGTAATGGTTGAGAAAGTAGCAAAGAATTCTAGAGTTCTATAGTTTCAGATATAGATAGCTACCTCTGGCATTACAGAGGTGAGAGCTTGACTCTGCAGAAATGATTTATAGTAGTTCTTAAAAATACAGCTAGTATTTCTGGTAGACTGTGTGTAAAAGAATAGAGGAATTTTTCTTTTAATGTTCTCTTCTGTTTGAACTGAAAAACAAAAAATGGGGAAAATAATATGGTTGCTGGTCCAGTCCTTTCCAAAGCAGGATTAGGATACCTAGGTCGTTCCTGATAGTTCTTTTTTTCTTAAAGACACCCAATTGCAGGAATTCCAAGGCTTTCTTAATAATCTGTTTTAATGTTGTCTAACAGTAATCTAACTGTTAGAAATCTTTTCAGCAACTTGGCACAACCAAATTTTGCTTGTTCTTTATCACAGATAAGATATTCCTTTTTAGATCTACCTTGTATACATTAAAAGATTGCTATCATCTTTATCTTCAGCCTCCTCTTCTTAATGCTTTAACAATCACATGTTATTAGATCTCAAATCTTTCCTTCTTGGTGAGACTCATGATGATTTTCCTTTTGACTTTCTCCTATTCATTTCTATCTCTTTGAGCTGCCCCAAACAGGATAGAAATAATTCATCTCGAGTTTTCCCAAAAAATGGAGCAAAGTTTTATTTTTGGTATTGTGCAGGTATTTTTCAGTTTTACATACCCAAGGTGTTTCTTGCAACAGAACTACACATTTGATTTAATTCCAGATTGAATTGAGATGGGATCTCTAGATCCTTCTCTGAGACACCTCTACCCACACAGTTGTGGTATCTAGTTTTGCTCAAGCCCTTCAGAAATTTGCATTCTTGCTGATCTTCCAACACACTGGCAGGTTCAGTACATATGTGTAGTCTTTAAGTGCAATAAGCACTCTCTTCACAGCTTTTAGAGGGGGAAAAATATAAAAGATAACTTCAAGCAACAGCATAATCATGATTACACTTTTGCCTAATCAGTTTTGAACCCACACAATATTATTAGCACTTAGACAAATTTTCCATTTTTTATATGCAGAAAGATATTCCATGAGGCAAAGGGTGTGAACATAAATGACCTTGCTCACAACTCACCTCCCCACAAGGTCTGTTACTATTTTGTGGAGACTTTGAATTCTGACTAGATTTGTTCTTAAATGATTGACTAATTATTAGCTAATTGATTTTTGACCGTTCTTATACCCTTTTCATATTGAGAGGTACCTAAAAATAATGTGGTTTATTTGTTCCAGAGCTTTTCTAGGTTTTAGTAGGTGACAGAAAAAATTGTTAATTCTGTTTTCCCTTTTTTGAAAGAAGAATATTATGTTTTCGCTTTTTCTGTTTTATTGATACCTCATGTGTGCTTCCCAGATTGCTTTCCTGATGGTAAGATGCTTCTGAGATGGTTTTACCAATTCTCTAAGTACCTTAGGAGGAAGTTAATTTGGCACAACTGCTCTGAAAACTAATTTACTTAAGTACTCTATAACCTTTTCTTTTAAATTGAAATAACTCTTTTGGTTTTTGGTATTAATTATACTAGTCACCTTCTTATTGTTGACCTTTCTAATTAAAACTAATGCAAAGAAGTAATTAAATGCTTTGGCCTTAACATCTGTTAGAAACTTTTTTCCTCTTTTGGCTAGCAGAACACTTTTCTTTGTCCTCCTCTTAGTCACTTCGAATAGATTCAGTTTGATTAGTGCAGGATGCAGATATTTTAATTATGTTTTGTCCTCCCAGTATGCCAGTTTAAATTTCCACAGAAGGGATATTTTTTTTCACTGACCGTCCTATATTCATTCTCATGCCAAAAGATGAATTGCTGATATTGCTGAAAACTGTTATACCAATAAATACACATTATTTAAACTGAAGGAAAAAAAAAAAAGAAAGAGAGAAAAAAGCATTCAAGCCTAAACCAGGAAAGTCAAACTGAAGAGACTTGACAGTTTTGTTTGCAGAGTGACACATTCAGCCTCTCATTATTCACACACAATGGAAGTGAACACTTCAGCAATTGGAAATCACTTTGGCATCATCAGTCAGTCAGAGGATTTGATGGTGTGAATGTTCCTGATTCTCTAGTCTACTAAAAGGGGACCTTTTATATTCTGGAATAGCTTTATTACATTTAGAAATTTTCAGTCTTGCCTGCTCTACTGTGAGACATGAAATCATCATGAAGCATGATCTTAACATAGATATGTTAAAATTAATCTAACAAGAACATTAACATCACAATCTTAGCTCTTTCAGAATTAACTTGAACTTACTCTCTTTAACTTGCTTAAATTAATTTTTTTTTTGTTAATCCTTTTATGTCTACTCCATGGTGCAATTTAAAAAAATAAAGGATTAGCAGATATTCTCCCTGGGACAAGACACGTAGGAATGGCTGAAGATGGTTTAAAGCACTTAAGAGCAGTCAGATAGGGAATTTTCACTGAATCTTTAAAATTTTCTCATGCATCTGAAGCCAAATAAGGTCTTACCATTTTATGTGCAATTTGCAGGCTATCTATGAGCCAAAGATTGGGAATGTTGACAACCAAGATAATATAGTTCTGGATATACTTTTGTCTTCAGGTGGGACAAGAGTATAGAATGTGCTGCTAAATACTATCTACTACTACTCATATCTACTATTAGTCACAGGGAGGAGAAGCTATCTGGCTGCAGGAGACTGAGATTTACAAGGCTGAAAATTTATTTATCCTGCATTAAGGAACTTAAAGGAAGACTCCAGACCTGGAGGAGAGATTTGGTTTTGCTGTGTATATGTATAGCAAGGAAACAATGTGAAAGAATATAGTTAAGTTTAATCTTTCAACTTACAATATATATTCTTCAGGATTAATTTATTAATGTTTTTGTTGGATATATAAGTAAAAGGACATAGAGCATCAGATACTCTTGTAAAATACTCTGCTATATGTTTTGTAACCAGACAACTTAGAAGAAAAATTTACTTGTTGTAATACAGATTGTCAGTGACACCAAGGCTGTTAATGTACCGTAAGCACTGGCAGACATTTTGCTAAACCTGTGATAACTAAGCATTATGGCAAAGTTATCTAAATTGTGAGATTTCAATAGATTAAAATGTAGATACAATATTTGCTAAGGAAGAGAAAATGTAAGATTTTAGGGTGACTGTAAATGTAGTCCAAGATGTGAAAAATACCTTCAAGTTAGCAATATCTAAATAGCATAAGGTTATTGCCAGCAGACAGAGCTTTTTTATTTGTTTTTAAAATTTTGTTGTTTGAATCCCATGAACTGCTTTCTCTTGCTTGGTTGGGTATGTCAGGTGGTAACTTGCTGTAGGCAGCACAGCAAGTGAAACCAATGAAATGTTGTTACAGCCTTGGGCACCTAAAATCCATGCTATTTGTTAGCATCATCAGACAGGTAATTCTGAGCGTAGATAATACTAACTTATCAGAGCCCCACATAACACAAGGATGAAATCAGTCTCCCCGAGCTAAACCTGAAACAGCTGACAACATGTGCGGGCATATGTAAGCTGTAGCTTTCATCATTCTATTAATTAAATACTTTTTTGACTAGCATACAATTACAGACAAACAAAGCAAAAAAAAGAAAAAAAATCAAAACCAAAACCTCAAGCAGCTAATAACTATTTCACTTTATGACTTTGTATTTTGAAGCATACTGAATTAAGCTTTCCATTGTGTCATATTTACAAAATTGTTTTACAGTCTTCCAGACAATGTATATTTTTCCACTAAATCTTAGAAGTGAGTGGTGGCAAGAGTCCTATCAGCCTTGTGATAACTGAAAATAACCTACCTAAATAAGGTCACAGATTTCCTTGTTTATTTGGGCAGTGTAGCAGGAGAAGACTTTTTGCATGTCCTCTATTCTTCTTAAGCCTTGCATGTGTCTTTGTTAGGCTGTGTGTCATTACTGATGAAACTCTGTTGCATTTATTTGATGATTAAATTGCAGGTTTGTGAAAATAGGTATAATTTAGCTAATGCTAAAACCTGGTGCAGAGAGCATGTTTGGAGCATCAGCCTAGTTCTTGCAGTAAAACGTGAACAGAAATTACTTGGCAATCAAAATAAAACCTAAGATTTTAAAGGAGTAAGTATACAGTATGTGCCACAGTACATGTGTAAACATTGTTTTTTGACTCAAACACATTAATTTCAATAGCAAATGTTCCTCCATAATAAAATTACATTATCCTGTCTTACTCTACCTGTTTATCAACCTTAAGCTCCAGATATTATTATTAATAATAATTTTGTATACACATATATATTAAGTAACATCTGATTTCAAATTTTTCATTTTTAAAAAGGAAATTGTCAAAGATAAAACTAAAAAACCTATTAAAAACTACAACACAAACCTCCCATTTTGTTTTGTGCAGTAATTTGTTTTTGATAATGCCATAATTTGGGCAATTGTTATAGCCAGATTTTAGCAAGAAAATGAAATAAACCCAACCAGTTCTTTGGTTCTTTTTGTCCATTTTTAGAGAGAGGAAGCTTAGTGGTTTAGTTTGGGCTTGGAAATTAGGAGGAACCATCTAGGCCACAGTATCAGGACTGCAACATTTGCTTAGTCTATTTGAGAAGGTTTGAAATGATTACAGTCCTCATCCAACTGCACTCACAGGGTATTCATCCAACATCCATTCCCACAGCAGTTGCTTTCCAATAGATTTTTTTTTAATGTAACAGATTGTTTTCTTTGTTTTCAGAGTCTTGTGCATTTCTTTTGTTTCAGTTTGATATTATAACTTTCCTACATAATGCTGAGAAAGAAATAAAATAAACCAAACTGTATGAACAATTACTATTACAGTAGATATTGAACGTGCTGTCTGGAATTATCAGTGCATAAATCATCATCTTAAGAAGATTTTCTTGTCATGAGCTAGAATTCAGTGAAGTAGACCTCAGCCCTTTGAAGTGTTAGGATCTGCTGATCACGTTAAAAAATCCTCCTCTTATTGATTTTATTTTTCTTGGAGAAACTGGTGGTAAAAATGGATCCTAGAATAAATTTAATTTGTAAGTTTTTCTCTGTACTGCATAAAAGCATTCATTTTTTAACTGTTAAAAAGTTGATGGCCTTATTAATTTTACTGAAAGAGAATTCTCTTCTGTAAAGTTGCAGTTAAATCTTTGGCATAACTGTATTTTTAGAGTAGTAAAAAGCTAGATGAATCCTAAATGAGAGAACATTTATTTCTTTGTGTGTTGATACAGAGGTCTCATTAAATCTCATATTGGGCTTGCAGGCACTGCAGAAGGACAGACATTTCAGAGATCTCCAACCTCCTAGGAACTTTGGAGGTTAATGAGCCATCCCATAGTTATTATTTTGTGTTTTATCAGGGGTTTGCTGTGGGCTTTTATTTGATTTTCAGATTGTAGCGTAATCTCCTATGAGTGAGTGCTGGACAACACCAACTTTAGAAATGCTGTATTTTCCAGTAGTGATGGGCTATATCAAAATATTTTAATGCTCTTTGAGGTGTTTATGATTCTCCAAGTATCCTAACTTCCTTAAACATTTCAGACAAGAATCAGCAGGGCTTTGTGGTGTTCTTCAGAGACCCAAGAACACTTTGGCCAGGGTAAAGTCTGTCACACTAGGGTTTATTGATACCTCCAAATATTCTAGTTTCTAGTCATAGGATAAATAATGTTTCACTTTCTTCAGAGCCTCCAGGCTAACTTAGATCCCATGCTTGTCTCAGAAGTGTCCTGTCTGAGGTGTTTTGATGTCAGGATGAAGGGTAGCAGTTAGTATGGGGAGTATATTTATATGTAAATTCCTCCACTTCCTTCTCCTTATCCTTGGCAGCCTTGGAGAGGCCAGTGGGGGAGCACTGCCTCAAAACTAGAGAAGCAAATGAAAAACAAGAAGAAAGGGAAGAAAAAGGCTCAAAAAACTGTATTATGATATTGCTGGAGGATCAGAATTGAATAATTTTTACGTCAGTTGGAATCTTTCATTGTAGCTACTCTCATGTTTGTTTCTCCTAGACAAAGGTGTTAAAAAAACCCACCAAAACCAATATTCTTCTTTTTCTGCCAAATCTTCTAAGGCCATCACAATATTGTGCTAGCTTAAGCTCCCATTGTTCTAAATAAAGCTCCCATTAAGGAAGTATATAAGAACATATTTAAATATCTGGCAAATGTGAAACCACCTCCTCTAAAGCAACAAAAGAGCACCACCACATTGGTGTTACACCTTTAATGTTTGTTTTATCCAGAATTTTCATGTAGACCCGTAAAGCGTAGCAGTAACATCACTATTAGAAATTATGATTTATCTTGTGCATGTTATGTGTTTGAAGTAGGAGGTCTATATCTGGCGAAAAGGAATCCCATTCCTTAGACATAACACTTAGAACTCAGCAGCAAATTTTCCGTCTCCTTCTTTGAGTTTTTTAATCAGAAACTCAGGGTCAATTCTCTTCAGGTAGAAGCATCCTTTTGGAGAATTGTAAACAAAACTCAAAAATATTCCTCTTCACATATTCTCTCTCATACTCTGCAGATGTCTTTTAGTTAGAGACTTGCAGTCAAGATTCTCAACTTAGTATTTTTGATTACTTCAATAAACCCAGAAAAACAAAACTATGTTTTTTCTGAAAATAGTTCTATCTTTTGAGGTAAAACGTATACTAGAGCTCATTACCTTTGGAACCTAAGTAAGAAGTTGAAGAATGAGAGTCAGCTGAGTGAACATTTCTCTTGTGTGGGGGAGAGGATTAAGAGAGCAAAGAACTAAAAAGACATTTGTTTTATAGCGATCAGACCTTCTTGTGCTGACATGCAGTGTTTTTCCACTCCAGCTGACATGGTTAGACATCCTCTGACACCCTGGGGGAGGTAAATCAGAGACTGAGAATTTTATACTTTTTGCTATCCAGAGACATGTACCTAATATTTTAATGATTATTTATCTTTCCCAAGTGTATATTTGCTTAAATGCATGCAGGTGTAAATATATGTAAATATATATCCCCACTCAAATCTTCAGAAGGCAAAAAACGTTGGTATGTATGTCTTGTTAACATTTTGCTATACATCTTCCAGAGGTGTACTAGGAACAGCCTGCTGTACAGCTGTTCTCCTCCAGCTGAACAGGTTCATAGGGAATGAAGAGCTTAGAGCAATTTGTAGGCAATGAAGCAAAAAGAAAAATCCACAAAGAAGCAGCTGATGTTAGCGCTTTTAAAGTGAATAAAAGCAAAGGGGAAGAATAGGGAGACAAATGTAGAACAGAGGGAGAGAACACGATTTTGGATGAAATCTGAATTACTGTTTTTCAAAACCAAGGAGAAGCTACGGTGCTTACTTTTATAAGCCACACTTTATCCTTTCATGCTTTTTGCTGCCTCCTGAACAATATCTGTGCTTACCATATGCAGACTCTAAGCCAGTGCTTTACCTTCGTTGCACAAATGGCTGGGAGCTCAAGGCTGGCAGCCAAAATTTTGTGTTAGAGCTTTGTCACTGACACACACCTAGAACTTAGGAAGGTGTTTAGGGCATGTTGAATTTTAAGCACATGTTTAAATCCCACTACCTGCCATAACACCATTCTGGAATGAAACCTGCATATTAAACTCTGCAAACCAATCTTGCAGTGCTCCCTTATTTGTATGCCAGGAATAATAATACTTAATTCCTATGTGTGTTTAGTAGCTTAATTTGGGGTGTTTATACACCACTCTAACATGAAAGAATTGTGGTTCATTACTGTATTTCATTAGCATTCATAGGAATTGTTGTGTATGTAGTTCAAAGAGATATACATCTAAATTTTCTTGGCCTTACACAATTGAACATTTTAAAGGAAAGACTGTCTGTATTAATTGTCATTAAATCAATATCAGAGTCAAGTTCATCTCCTTAGTGCAGAAATCACTTGGAGTTTATTTTCAAGTGGTCCTTTAGTGATTTTTTTATTCATTTACTTGCTCTTACACAAACTGAATTTGAGATATTCACAGTCAAAACTATAAAGCAATATACAGTTTATTTCCAGGAGGAATGTGAACTAAGGAAACCAGTGAAGTGAAAAAACCTATGAAAACAGTATAAGAACAGCTGTGAGAATACGAGATATTTTTATTTAGACATTTTCATACAAGCATTGTTTAGAAAGAAAATAAATACTTCATGATATACAGATAATCAGATAAATCCTTAAAGAAAAAAAAGTATAAGAATAACTAAAACCACTTAATAATATCATGTTTGCTGTATTTTTAAAAACACATTAGTGATTTTAAATTCCCCATAAGAGTACACCTGATATTCCTGAGATATGTAGTAGATGGGATGCAGTGTCACAGCTCAGAGGGACCCATTATTATGTTTCATTGGTTTGTTTATTGCCTGAGGGTGAAAAGAAGCAACAGAACAACGTGTCAAACTTACTTTTAACCTTTGGTCTTAGAAGAAGCTAAATTAAAGGTTTAAGTGTATTTTAAGTTATCATCCTTAGACTTGTCTCTCTCCTTCTCTGTTTGCAACCAACAAACATGAATGTTATCCAGTTTTCAGTGTCAGCCTCTTATATTGTGTTCCACACAGACCTGTTGTTTTCACCACAGGTCCCTTCATGCTTTTTCCTCTACTTTGTGTGACAAGCTATAGGTTGTGTCAGTTAACTTCAGTGATTCCTGCTTAGGGGAAAAAATGTGAAAAAAAAGAAGAAATATTTCATTTTTGAATGACATGAAAAAAGGACGGAACTGGCATATTTTTTTGAAATGTACACAGGTCACAGATCAGACAAAAGATTGTGGCACACATGCTTAGAAAGAGGAAGAGATTTTTTTGAAATACTGGAGGAGGAAATAGCAGAATATGCTTTTATTGCAGCAATATTATGGGTGTATGTCAGTAATTGCAATGCTGCTGAAGCTTGTTCTTTACCGAGCTTCAGACATAAACTGTTTGTATAGGTCAGACAGAGGGCAAACCAGGCCAAATCACATCTCTGCTCTAGAGAAGACATGGGGCTGTGGGCCAGGAGATCAGGGAAATTAATTTTACTATAAATTTGGAATGAAACTATAACTGTATTTACTCCCACTTTCCTGCCTGCATCCCCTGCCCTCGAAGTCCTCAATCATCAAGTAATGTAAAATGTAATGATGGATGCTGATGGCCTAGAGACCATGGTGATGATCGCCTTTCTTTCTTCCCAGAGAAATTAGTGTTTCGCAGTATTAATGTAAGGATGTTAGTGTCTCTTAAAAATAAAGAAAAAATAGAAGAATGTAGAATAAAATAACTTTTTTTAGCAGCTTTAAGATTTAAGGAAGCAGCTCCAAAAATCCATTGTTATAACTCAAGGAGATCTTTGCTCTGTTGGGTAAAAATATATGCATATGATCCTCTTATGACTTTGTCATTAGAAATCACTGAAGGTGCTCATAAAACTAAACCTGTGATAATAAACATTATGCTACTGCTAGCTGCTTAATTCAAGTCCATATTCTGGAGTTCAGATTAATGATTTTATTTTCCTTATCTGACAGTTGTTTTGGGGTGGTGAAGGATGGAAAGTGCTGAACTCTCTCCTCACAGACGCTGATGTCATTCCGTGTCCTAGCCTTTGCCCCATACACGTAATTCTGCCTGTCGTTAGATTTGAATAAAGCCAGCTCAGCAACAAAGACAATTATTTTGAGAGAAGTTTTATGTTACAACTCTTTATTTCACTACTGAGGGTTTTTTTGTGTTTAGTGACTCCGTCTTGGGAATCCACCTCATTTCTTGACTGCAATGACCTTTGTGTTTATAATGTTTCATCAGTTTCCAAGCAGTCAGTTGGAGGTGAATGCTGTAGTATTAATAGATTTATCATACACTCATGTGATGGGAACATAATTTCCTTAACCCCCTGGTCCCTTCCCATTTTAAGTTTTTCTGTAATGCATTTTACTGAAATCTAGAAGAAGTAATAGGTTTGTCGCTTTTCAGACAGATAAGAGGTTTTATAATTTTAGGCTTCTGTTTTAAATATATCAGTTTGCACTTTTTATCATTGTACATGATTTTTCCTGTACTAGAAGTTTGAGCACATATCTGTTGGTTATATCATTGTGTCAGTGTTTCATCCTTATTACTAAGATAATAATACAGTACTCTGTCTTTCTTAAATGATTTTCAACCATAAATCTGAGTGTACTTTGTAAAGGAATTCAGTAGTTAGCTACAGTTTACATGTTGGGAAAGTGAGGTACAGGAATTGCCTCGAATTAAACTTAGAAAGCTAAAGTAGAACTGGACATTAAGGCCACATTCGTTACCATCTTCTGCTTCCAAAAGAGTGAGGTCAACATACTCCCATGCAGACAAAGAAATAATTTTTAAATGAGTGAGGAACCTTTCAATCTCCTTTACCTTTGTGGTTTTTTAGGTTTTTTTTCCTCAGTTGGATACAGTGTCCTTGCTTATTTCTAAGAAAATTAACTGTGAATTAAAAAAAAACAACAACAAAAAAAAAAGGATTTCTCCAAATATTAACACACTCAGTTTAAATTAAATTAAAGCTTCATGTTCAAAATATCTTTACTCGAGAATAGCCAGGTGTAGCTTTATTTTATTTTTGTTTAGGGTCTGGCTTTTTGCTACTTTAACAAGCACTAGGGCCTTTGCTGTGCACATGTGTCTGATCATGTTCCTCATTTATTATTTAGATAGCATTTTACAGCACAAAAAGAAAAAAAATTATCAGCTTCAAAAACTTACACACCTCCTTTTGTTGTGATAGTTCTTCTGCAACATTACTTTAAATAAATAATCCTTTAAAAAAATACCACTTAATTTAAAAAGTCAGTTTACTAGTGACTTTTAAATGGATTAGTGACATGTTTTCTGTGTGATGTTTCCTGATAGTCAAAGTTTAACAAAAAAATACATACCAAAACACAGTTCTTGTTTGCAACTGAATCAGTTTTTGTTAATAATTTACTGAAATTACATTTAGTTCACTAGAAGCTTATTTACATGGCCATGTTCAGGACAATTAATCTGTAAAAACTAATCTGAAGTGGATTATTTAAACCTGATTAAGTCCTTAGATAGATGTTCATTCAAAATAAAAATTGCCTTGATTTGGTTTAACTTAACTCCCTTCCAAATGAATTATGACTCCCAGGGATTTAACATAGTTTAAATAATCAACTTTAAGAACTAAATACAGAATAATTTTGCTGCATGCTTTGGTGTATACAATGTGTCTGGGAGAAATCTGTCTGTCTGACCCTTTCTCAGATGTCAGCATAGGTGTAGACAATAACTGAATTTAAGAGGTATTCTGAAGTCTTGCAGAAGGTATAAATTTTTTTTTTAATTCGGAAGTGATCTTTTAGGAAAAGGCAGGATATAGACTTATAAACTCTTTCAACAGGTAGGAATTCAGGATTCCAGGAATGTAATATCTTGGTACCTGCTTCCATTAACTGTGGGAGAATTCTAGTCTTTAAGGCTAATTTTTGTTGAGGTGACCCCGTCCCCTGAGAAGGAATACATTGCATAGGATCAACCCCTTGTGTGCAGTAGGAGATTGGAACTTGGCTGCTAATTATAATTATTTGTCCTTTTTTTAGAACATGACAGTTTCCTTATTCTGAAATTTCTATTTGGATATATTTCTGTAATAATCCTGAATGACCAATAAAGTATTCATGAGGTTCTTTGACTGTGTGTTTTTCTAAAGGACGGCATTGCTTTCAAAAATTTAAGGTATTACCACATAGGTTTGTGAGTGACAGATGACTTTAAACAGACACAGGACCAGACAGCTTCCTAAAGGAAAATAAGTCCCATTTCTGCCATAGCTGTGCTGTGCTTGAATGAACATGGAATCTTGGAGGAACATAGAAGCATGGTTGAAATGAGGAGATCTCTCCCATGAGTAAGTTTCATAGTATTTAAAAATGAAGTCTCCTATGGGCAGGAGAGACTTGCATTGCAAATTATGACAGTCATTAGAGTATTCAAAATAACTTCCTTCTGTCCCAGTTTTTCTCTGCCAGTTTTGCATGATGTTGCATGATTCCAGTACTTGCCCATCAGTTATAATGGATTGCATTTTTTCATATGATACTTAGGAACCAGCATTATTTGAGAATAAAATATTTTGAGTGGTAGTTGATATCCCCTTATTTAAAGCAACATGATGAATGATGCTTGTCTATGATCTTACCTTGATAAATTTCTTAGTACATCAAGGATGTTAACAGAACTACTCCAAGGTAAAAATGCTGTAAGGGCTGGGGATGGGGAAACGCCTGAAAGTTAAGAGAAAGACTGATGGTTCTCTCTATACGGTAAGTACACAATATTTCAAGATATAGGTGATGTAATTTTCAAAACATTGCATTATTGTCTTCTTGATTGATTTTTACATGGTGCAGTTTAAAAACTGGGTTTGTTTCTCTCTGCTTGCTTCATAGAAAACATCAGTGAAGGGAAAACTTTCGCTATAACAAAAAGTATCACAGAAATGTTCATTTCTGATTGTGCTATTGGATTTTGAAACAAGAGGAAGGAAAAAGAAACTGTGAAATAGTAATAAAAGGAAAGCAACAGAACAGTTTTAAGAACTGAGAACTACCGTTAATATCCTTCACATTTCACCTTTATTTGAAACACAGCACAGAACCATAATGAAATCTATTACTGGCGCACAAATGTACTTTGCACATACCGATCATCTCTGGAGTAAGTGAAAAAAATTATAATGGCAAAAAACAGAGTTAAATTGTGCAAGGGCAGAACTGCAAACACACATTTGATACTTACAGAAAAGAATCCTCTCTGCTGAGGGTCCCTGTCAGGATAACCAGCAAAATATGCCTTGCAGTACCTTCTCCCTCATTCCCAGGTCCAAGTCCCCATCCTGTGCTCTGTCTCACTTCTGTGAGCTGTTGCTGTTTGTCAGGTCCACAGATAACAAACCATACTGAAAAGTATTAAGTACTTTTCTTCTGGCTGAGCAAGCTAAGTATGCTGTAGGGTCAGATGAACTCCAGTGCCTGCAGGTCAGGAGGAGCGTGAACTGAGCCCAGAGTGAAAGGGGAAGGGGAAAAGGGCAAATTAAACTGCTTTTGCATACACTTGAACATTCAGTTCAAAAATGTTCAACAAATACAAAAATGTTTGTTGTCTGTATAGGTACATATTTGTATCATTCTTGCATGCTCATGTAGTAAATCTGAAGTCATGTATCTGTTTCCTTTCTATTCATAACTTTGGAGGTGAAAATGCTTCTTTACTTGTTTTTTGTAGGGTTTTGTGTTTTTTATTTTTCAGTTCAACATCTACAATAAATATTTCTTGGTTAAAGACCTTCTGAAACCTCTGAATTATTAAAGCATAAATTAGATTATTTCAGAGCAGATCATTGTTTATAGAAGTGCACTTGTCATTGCTGGAGAGGTAAAAGAAATAATCCTACTATGTCAGTAGTCCCTTGGGAAGACCTTACCTTCCTGATATCATCCATGTTTCTTGTAGTGCAGAACACTTGTTAAGCTGAAAGGGGGAAAGAGAAGTGCATGACATTTATATTTGTTGTAACATAAACCATGTCTTATCTCTCCCCTCAGTCCCTCTCCTCTGCCTCCCTTCTCTCTCCATTTACCACTACACTATCCCTCCTGCCTACTGGGACCATAACCTTACTGTAATCTTTATTCTTTTTGTTGCCCTCTGCATATCTAAGGCAATATTTTCTTTTTTTTTTCCTTCAATATTCTCAAACCCCCCCCCCCCCAAAAAAAAAAAACAACCCATATTTCTTTTAATGTAAACCCCCCCCCCCCCAAAAAAAACCCCATATTTCTTTTAATGCGTTTGATTCTTGTTCATTCTTTTTGGGGGGCGGGTTTTAGACTAAATTTTCTCCCATGTAACCTCTGCCTTACAATTCCCAAATCATCCAGCTCATGGGTCTGAAGTCGCTGCTGACACTGCCAGTTATATCTGCTGGTTCTTGTCATTGGGTTGTGGAACTGAACACCTTATTTCTTTTCTTTCCCTGAGAGAAAATCTGAGAGAGATCTAACTATGCCAGAATGCACTGTTCTTTCAATCTGGACTGGCTTTCAGTATGCCTGGAAAGCATCTCTATACCATCATCAACTTTTCAACAGTTTAGCAGTCATTTTACTCACACTTGTTAACATATTCCATGGTTTTCATCTTAATTAGACATTTGGTGGTACAGGTTTCCATTTTTCAAATTTCCAAATGAGCCTAAGGAATTTTGTCAGGATTTTTTTTTTAAGCATTTCTCTCTTGGAAGAGCAGTCCAACTTACACTTTATCCTATTTAGATTTACAGAGTAAACATCCCTGTGCTGAAATCTCTTGAGTAGCTGGTCTGGACTGGTGCTCTGCAAAGGCACTGAATACAGAAGCAGCAGTAAGTTTAGCTGCAAGTAATTGTGACCACAGCCAGCTTCATTCAAAACACATTTAGAATATAAAGTGGTGTGTCTTTCTTTTGGAGCATTTTCCTGGGAAGTGACAAACTTGGGAAGATCTGAATGATGTGAAGTTCCTTTATAGGTTTCACCCTGAATTTTTGTTGCTTCCCTCAGAAGAATCGAAACAACAATATTTTCATATTTTGAAGAATGTTTTGAGATGGTCTATTAAAAATAAATGTTTCAAAAAGTTGTACAGCTTTTGGAAGAAGCCTTGAAGAGTCCATATTTTGCATTGATAGTTCTGTGTTAATAGTTTTAAGGTTCAAATTAATGCTGTTATAAATGGCAGCACTTAGACATGGTTTCTATGTTCCTAACTGTGCAGTCACCGAGCAAATGTGGTAGTTAGATATCTTATAGCAATTCTATGTGGGAGAACAACTAAAAGTATGAAGTTAATGCAGCAAAATTAAGGACCATTAAGCTCCTATATGGAAACTTATTGAAAAGTTGAGTGCTTAAGGCAGGATTAAACTACAAAAAAATATAAAGGCATTTTAATTCAGAATGACAGCATCTACATATAGCTTAATGTGTTTTAATTTCTCTCCATTAACTTATACTTTTAGTTGATTCTTTTTAACCATCCCAAATGCAGGCAGTCCCAAGTGATACTATGTTTTCTTAAAAGTATATCTTTGGAAGCTTTCTCTTTAAAATTTTATATCTTCTATTCCGTTCCATGCAGGTAATCCAAGAAAAATTCTTGTTTAAAAAAATGAACAAAAAATGAATAGTAATATGCATTCTGTTGTCAACCGATTATGGCAGCAGACATGACCATGAGAATGAGAAAATTTACCATTTTATAAGAAATATATAACTTAAAAGAAAATTCATATTTTACAAGTAGTAATTAAAGGCTTGGAGGGAATTTAAAAGTTCATGAATGATGGGCACAGTGGAAAATCATGAAAAACAGAAAAAAAAGACCAAGATAATAGTAAAAGACATTATGTACCTGGCCACTGGAACTGAATGTTCAAACCTGACAATTTATGATTGAAGTGAAAAATACAGATGTTTGTGTGTTTGGCACAGCTGATTGTAAAGAAATGCATGAAGCTGTGCTATGCCAAAGCGGGGATTTAGCCTGTTAGTTCATGCTTGCTCCCAAAACAGTCTTTCTCTTCTTTATTTCTGTGTCACCTTTTCATGCTTTACTGACTTTGTATGGATTCAGCTTGGCTTCTTGTTTGTTATTTTATTGTCCCTTTAACCAGAATCACCATCTCTATGTAAAGAGATATACATACAACTGCCAGATTAACTGTCCACATCATAATCAATAAAAGTTTCTTGTCAATCATGAATGTAGGAACTCTGCAGCCTTTTCACCATTGCTAAGGTTGCATTATGGACATGAACACTGCTACATCTGTCCACTGGAATCAACACTAATTTTTGTGTTATGCCGTGTCATGCACTTAAGTGAAAGTCCAAACAGACATAATGAAGAAGAATACAGTAAGAAACAGAGATATCAACATCTCACATAGAAAGAAGCACAGCATTTTTGAAGAGTTACTACTTTTGGGAAGGACATGATATCTGCTGGTTATTGCTGGTTTGAGGTTTTAAAGGACCTTGCTAATGTCATTTTAATGTATTAGAATGCTATTGATTTTTTAAAAATAATGACCTATGAAATTAATAAGATTAAAAAATTCCAATCTCTTGTTAGTAGAGAGATTTCTTATCATGTGGTAATGATACAGTTGATACTAAGTAGTTGTATTTATATAATCTGGTCATTATTTTTTTTAATTTACATTTAATTAAATTATAACAGTAGACAATGGGCAGAAAACAGTGCAGTATTTCAGTTTGGAGATACATTAGATCTTCAGTGCAGATCTTTACAGAGGTGTCCTGTTACAAGGGCAGAAGCATAGCAGTCTTCATAGAAAGATGCCAAAAGCTTGCATTTGCTTTATCATGAATTACAGTGCACTGCCAGTCCTGGGGCTAGTGCTTTTTCTTGTTTACCCATGCATTTTGTTGTTCAAGTGTGTAGACTTGCATTCTCCCTTTAGAGAAATCAATGCTTTTGTCCACCCTCCCTTTTTTTTTTCCTCTGCCAAGCCATTTTTCTTGTCAGTTTTCTTTCCCCATTGCTGGGTGAACAGCTTATGAGAAATAAACCACTGAGGCACATCAAACCTTATAAGAAGGCCAGGGCAGTAATTCTGTGGCTGAGTCGTTCCAATCTATTCTCTTTCAAGTGGCTTGTTTAGAAACAAACAACAGAAACAAAACCTCGCAGTGTCTCTTGTTGGTATTTAGCTAAACTATAGAAAGACCTTTTGCCTTAATAATGCCAGTGACATGCATTTTGTTTATCTTTCTAATTATTTATTTATCGTAGACATGAAAATGCTTCCCACTAGACATCACTAACTGCACAAAACCAGTTGTGTATTGCTTTTGTGAGACTTCTGTTATTATAGCATGATTAAAATAATATATTAATTATGCATCCTGCTATAAAACTGAATACTGCAAAGGAAATAAATATGTATAAATATTACATTAGTTATTAATCTGTGTACTTGTCATTTCAATGAGATGTAAACTACTGCATCTTCATTTCATGAAGACCACCACTTACCTGTTTCATAAGTTCACTTACATCTCAATACTGTGGAAGGATAAGTTTTTGTTAAAAGTCACCATGTGTTACAAATGAGTAGTCCCAACCAAAAACTGTTTTATTAAAAAGCTACAAATTTTACCTGACTGTGAGATACAATGGTAACATGATAAACCATATTTACTACTGGGCTGGGCTATGCAAATCATTAAAAATGGTAGACACCTTTCTGAAGGAATAAAATAGATTCTTTGTTGTGGTTGTTGTTGTTGTTTTGGGGTTTTTTGTTTGGTCGGTTTATACTTTTTTTGTTGTTGTTGTTTTTGTTTTGTTTTGTTTTTTGTTCTGAGAGTCTATGTACAGCTAGAAAGGGAACTTTTTTACTAAAGGGAAGCCAGCTACAGCTTATGGATTTGAAAGTGTTGCAGATATGCATTTAAAAAACAGTAGGCCTTGTAAAATACACCATTTAATTGGATTGCCTTATCAGATTATTGTAAGGTGTGTGAATATATCAGATGTGAAGATGTTACACCTACTAGGTAGTATCCAAGGGGTACCTAAATCTTTGCACATCAAACTGTCTTTTAGTCAAAGGACAGAGGCAGTAGATCAGGAAGTAAAACAGGACCCAATTAGCTGCAGCAAATTTTTACTAAATAAAACCATTTGCTTTCTTTTTGGCTCAAGATAGAATAAAAATTAGATTATTTAATGTAAGAGCTACTTGGCAAGATTTGCACTAGGAAATTAAATGTGCCTGGGATTACTGATGCCAAGGAAGCTAACTGTCATGGAGTGACCCCTGTCTATATTATTAAAAGTTGTTAGTTTACAAAGAATGTGAGTGCAGAAAAAATGCCTCTAGAGAATACTTCTAACTCCTAAAGTTTGTTTAAAATATCGTTTGGGATAGGCTTAGTCCTAATTGTCCAGGAATAAAACTAATCCATGGAGTATTTGTGAAAGTAAACAGGGGGTTGTCCTTCAGTCTCCTGGTGCATTTGCTAGCAGTGATTATTTTCTTGCCAATGGTAGTGTTGTTGAGTGAATGACCAGTAGATTAAGTTGTCCAAAGACATATTTTTTGGAAGATTTTAGTTTCATCATTAAATGGCATGTATATGACCTCTGTATTACTCAGAATTTTTAGATTTAGAATGGAATGATGCATATCAAGGGGAAACTACACTGCCATTGAGGTTAAGCTAAACACACATAAAATCCTTAAACTGACAGTGATGTAATGGTTATATTTTCAAATTATCTTAATATTGAACAATGACAAGTATAAACTTTCATCATGGGTGTCCATTCTTAAAAAGATGTTAGATTATCTTTATTTAAAAGTTGTGTCAGGCAAAAAAGGCTAAAATAATTACTATTAATATTAGTGATAGCAACATGACAACAGTAACTATATAATGAATAATATGTAGCTTTCTCTTGAGATTTGCATCAAGAGATCTAGAAGTACATGAACAAGAATGTCAATATTATTTTTTATGTACTGTGAAATTCAGAGTGGAGTTTCATGACTGGAATCACCTTTTGGGTCAGGGGCAGTATCAGGACTAGAATGCAGACCTTTTGAATACTGCAGAATAACTCTGTTCAATGTAACAGTATGCATGCTTTTGCACAGGGGTTAAAATTTTTCCCACATAAATTCTGAAGAAGGTTCTGAATCATGTATCATGGACAAGTCATCTTCAAGAGTTGTGATTTAGAACAAAATGGGAGTGTTTACTGAACTAAAATGGCTTTCTCCCCTCCTGTCTCTCCACTCTTGTATTTTAATATCTTCTTAGTTTTCTCTGGGAGAAGACAGAAAAGATCACCCATTCAAGAAAGCTGTCTGCCAAAAAGCAGATTCACCTATCTATAAAGACTTCCTGATAAATTTTTTATATACTTCTAAAAAAAGCCAAACTTCCAGTGGCAGAAAATAGCAGTCTCTTTTTATGCAATCTTTTCAGTGCATCATTATCCTTATTCTTGGCAAGATGTTTTTTTTCCTTGGTGTCTAACCTGCATTTCCTTTTTTCTAAGTCCATAGTGTCCTCTCCACTCTCCTTTTACAGCAACTGTTGATATATTGAAAAATTCTTCATGATATTATGTGTGGAAAATCTTGACAATAGAGCATACGAAGGACTGAATATATTAATTCTTTTGTTATTATATGCAAACTTTCCTATCACTTTCATGAGAATACTCAGGAAACTTTTTACTAATTTTCCTTGAAAACGTGCCTATCTTCTTCCTTTCTAAAACCACTCTGTTCCTGACAGTGTGAACTCTCTAGTAAGAGAGATGAAAACACATGAATATATTGGTGAATACTAGCTTATAAACAAGAAAAAACAAGCTGGGGAAAAAAACCCAAACCCTAATTGATATATTAATCATTCAGCTATTGTACTGTTGAATTTCCTTAATTTTAAAACAATGTTGCATAATTATGTATTCACTGTTTTCTTTCTTTTGTAAAAACCCTGGAGTGATTTATGTGAGAGGAAATGAAATGGTCTGGCTGGCTCATGAATACTTTGGCTGTGTTAGGGAACTTTGGTAGAAGGAGTTATTTCGCATTACCTGTTTGGATTATTTTCCTATTCTTTATCGTCTTCTTTTTTTTGTAAGAAGCATGTCCTGCTGTTTACTAAACTTATACAGCAACAATACATTCATTCAGTTAATTTTCAGGGATGCTTTGGCAGTTCTGTATTCTCCTAAATGCATGCAAATTCTTCAGTTTAAAGCACTAGGCTTTCTTAAGTTCTGCATATACACCAATGGTGGTGTAGCCAACAGAGCACAAAATAGCAGTGTGAGAAGGGGTATCCCTTTGTTCCCACACTGCTACATAGATGTTTTCTATGTTTAAACTAACCTTTTGCTTTTTTGCTTACTTTGGTAATGTTTATTTTTGTAATTAAACCTCTTCTATTTTTTTCTATAAGTTTTTGGTTTTGCTGAACTCATTCATCAAGGTTGCTCCTAATGGGTTTCTTGGCTGGGGAGAGGAAGTTGGAGTCACTTCCCAAGGTCTTTATAACACTCCTTTAGTTGCAGGCACAGGGAAATTTCCATAAATTACATTGTTTCTCTGGATATGACTAAGAAACACCCTCTATATATACAGACATTTTAAGGTATGGGGAGATGAGCAGTGGAAAACCATGTGTCTCAATCATACTTGAAATGTGTCTCTAATTCCAAATAGAAAGTGTTCCGGTTCTATCTCAAGACAACACAACTTCGATAAATTCTTTCAAAATTCTCTTTTGGGAAGTTCTGTAGCATCTTTCATTTGCTCAGATGACAGCTGAAAGGAAGTCTGCAAAGTAATCTGCAGGGTCTGGAAAGACTAAGTGAAAATTCGTTTTGAAGGTTAATGCGGATTTGACAGGCTTCCTACCATATGCATTGGTCTGAATTGTCTGATGTTTTTTTGTAATATAGAGCAGCAACATCATCTTCCAGAGTTAAATGTTGAGTGGTGCACATGTGGAATATGAACTTCAAGAATATAGTTTCATGAAGATTTGGAACAGTTCTTGCCTTCCCTCCCTATTGTTGTAGCTAATAAAACCTTAGCTTTCTTCATATATAACATCCGTGGCTTCTAGATTTTAAGCAGCTGATAAAGTATAGATATTTTTGGCTGAACATCTTCATTACAAGTACACATACACACACATGTACACATCTGCTTTTTCTGACAAGCAAACATAGAAGAGATGTCCAGTTGATGAAATTATAAAAATGTTATCCAAGTGAAGTACTGCCTTGAGATTTCTTCATACTAATGCTTTTAACAACTTGCCAAGGCATTGCACCTCAGGCCCCAGACACAAATGGAGTCCGCAGTGAAAAGGAAAGGCATAAAAAAAAAAAGACAACATAATGCTGAAGTGGACTTAATGTTATTGAGTGGCGCTAGCAACTGAGAAAGGAAACAACAGGGTAAAACTCCTCTTTGATTTTCTGTTCTTGCTCACTGCCTTTTGTGTTTGATGGAACCCCTTTTATGAGTGAGATATACTCTGATAAAGGAAGTGGTGATACATGAAGACATGAAGTAGCACTATAACAATGCATAAAGTGGTCATTGTCCTCACTTACCCTCACTGCACTTTCACACCTTTAACAGTGTAACTAATAAGACTTAGGTTCTCACCTTTGTGCTTCCTGTGGTAGTGCCATAATTGAAAAGTGGCAGCCTCTGCTGAAGCACTGCAAAATATATCAGGTTGTTCTCATCACTCTAAACGGACACATCTTATTATTTCCCATGTGAGGAACGTTAAGTGACTTGTTTCAGCACAAACAAGAACTCTGAAATTATGACTGGGATCTCGTATACATTTCTATACTCAGTTTATTGGAAATATCATTATAACATTAACAAACATGGAAAATAACTGCATATTTGGAACTGATGCAAATTACCAGACTGTGTTAACTAATTTTAGAATTCTTTACATAAGCACCTATCTGTACGAAAGTTGTGATTATCATCCTGCTAATACTGAGATTTCTTTTTCTGGTTTCTTCTCTTCATTCCCTTTGGCCTTGTTTTTATCCCACCTCAAAGGACTTTTATCCCCCTATCCAGGACCTGCTCTGAAGCAGTTTGCTTTCAACAAGAGTCTGGCATTTTGTAGCAGATGCCAGTTCCAGTCGGTGGGACTGTAAACAGAAAGTACTCAGGATAACTGATTCATCCTCCACAGAGACCACACATAGTACCTAGGAAATGTCTGCACTTCCAAAGAGTGGATGCCATCCCCAGCTCAGGTTTCAGTACAAAGTGCCAGAACAGGTGTCAGGAGAATTCATTTTGGCTTGAACTTTATGAACAAACTAAGGTACAGTGAGGAATGCAGTCTCCATTGGCGTTGCTGCTTGCGTTCTTGCTATTTAAAGAATAGAGGAACAGGTTTCAGTGCACAAAGTGTGATCATTTCTCCCAATACCTGATTTAATAGTAGTAATTTCTACTTACACAGTCTTTTTCTATTGAGAAGCTCACACTCTACAAACATGAATTAATTAAGCTTTATACTCCCTCTGTGCTGCATAGGTAGACTCAGGAATAGAGTGGTTTAACATTATACTAATGTGCCAGCTGGGAAATACTAGAAATCTAGTTTTCTTACTTTGCACATGCCCTCAGGCAGATTCAGTGCATGCCTTAAGTGCAAGGACTGAAAAAGACTATAAGCATGTGATTGATAATACCTCTAGGCTTACAGTTTGAGATAAGGACTCCGGCTTGGGAGAGCTGGAGTGCATGTGGCAGTGAAGCAAAAGGCTGATTCCTTGTGAAAATATGTATGGCAGAGCCTGCTAAGGTACAAAGCTTTTCCAGTGGGCCTTGAAGAGACTCTTGCAGTGACCTGTATAGTTTTGACTTTGTCTTTGAGAAGACTTTGTCTTCTCTCAAGTCAAACCAAGTAAATTGAAGTTGCATCTTCTTTATAATGATATCCCTAAGATCAAGGTGGTGGCTGTGCACAGTCATGGATTTGCTGGTCAGGCTGAAAGGGTAAGAGCACTTCCATTTGGCATCACTTGTAATGATATATACTCCTGAGCTACTTGACAGCCATAAGTAGTCTGGCCAGTAATACTGGTTCTTTGTATAATCCCTGGTATCAGACACAGAATAGTCAGTTGATCTTATGAATCAGTTGTCTCCTGACTTTGTTACTATTAAAATTTATCTAATAATTTTTTCAATTTTTTTTCTTTGAAGCCCTATTTTTTAATGTGCAGTAGGTTTGATTTTGTTTTCCAGAGTAGCACCTTTACACTGTATAAATCATTACCTCAGTGCCAGGGCACTCTTACTAGGAAAGTGACAAGAGAGTAAATAGACACTTAAAACACAGAAACTCTTTATTTTATTCTAGGCATTACTCTATAAAGAAAGTCCTCACTGTTAAAACATAGGGCTGGGCCAATGCACATTGGGACTGCAAATTGGAAATGTTGCTTTATTTTTAAATGGATGGATACCTGCCGCAGCATGCATAACACTTGTTACTTCTCTAAGCCTACGTAATTTATTCTGGTCAAAAAAAGGAATTAAATTTAATCTACCTAAAGAAAAAAACCAAATCTGCTATTAAGTATACATCCTAGTCCCATACTGTCCATACACATTGGTTTACAACAAATGACTCAGTGTCTTCTAAAGACTTCTGGGAGGGAGAGTGGAGGACATGCTTGAGCTACAGTTGCTGAAGGCATTGCAATGACTTATGCTTGGAATAGGCATAATATCCCAGTAAGGAGGGTCTTTATGCCCTGGCAGAGATTTCTCCTTCTTCTGGGAAGTGTTTGAATACTTTTGCAGTATTTCAGGCTGCTTACTAATCCCAAGGGGTAGGCTGTGGTGATGCTGCCACCCAAGGAGATACAAGCCCCTCAGGTCACCCTATGTTACCTAAGGAAGCATGAAGTGTTATCTTCTTCTTCCTTTTGGGCTTAGTCAGTAACCCTGTACAAATGTCTTTCCTCTGGAGTGTAAGGGGGCAGTGTAAGGCCTTTTTAATTTCTTTATGTGTTTAATAAAAACTAGATGGAATAAAGTTATTCTATATTTTTAGCCATTAAAGGTCATCAGGGATTTATTTCCTGATATTAGGACAGATCCACAATTAGCATTTCAGAGCTGGAAGCCACTGATTTCTCAGCCATAAAAATGGATTCCAGTCCTACCTTATCTCAGAGTGCCACTACTCAGTATGGGTCAGATTATGTCTAAATTCTGTTTACATTTCAGGGCCAAGCTAGAACTTCATGGCAGACTTATGGAGAGAAAAAAAAAATGAGGCGTTGTACCATCAGAGTAATATTGTCCATCCAATATTACAATAAAACTGATTAGACTTGTCAGTTTTTTTGCAAGAGTTCTGCTACTATAACGTGTCACCTTGTCCTTAAATGGAAACCGTTGGCCAAATCAGGGGATGTCAGGCTGTAATAGTTGACTACACCTTTTGGCATAAAGTTAATCCTCCAAGAGAAGTAGAACTCAAAAGAGAAAGAACTACCTTTGAAGTTCTCTATCTCTACATGTAACCACTGATGAACTCCTTAAACAGTACAATAGGAACCTTTCCAGATCCTTTTGAAAACTCTAGTTGGGTTTTTACTAGAACAGTTTCTTCACATTTCCAGATCTTCTTGAGTGTAGGTGCTGGTGTGTGCCCAAAGAAGGGCAGCGGATTTGGTGAAAGGATTAGAGCACAAGTCTTATGAGAAGAGGCTGATGAAAGTTGGGGTTGTTTAGTTTGGAAAAAGGGAGGCTTAGGGAGGGCCTTATTGCTCCTACAACTACCTGAAAGGAGGTTGTAGCCATGTAGGTGTCAGTCTCCTCTCTCAGTTAGTAAGTGATAGGACAAAAGTATACAGTCTCAGGTTGCAGTGTGAGAGTTTTAGTTTTGCTATTAGGAAAAATTTCTTCACTGAAGTGATGGTCAGGCATTGAAACAAGCTGCCCAGGCAAGCAGAGGAAGCATTATTTCTGAAAGTGTTAAAAACATGGGGAAGGGTTCTTGGGGTTAGGTTTAGTGGTGAGCATGGCAGAGCTAGGTTAATAGTTGGACTCTGGGCCCTTGGAGTTCTTTTCTAACCTGGACAGTTGCTTTTTAGTTAGTGCAGCTTCACTGACATAGATTGCCATTAGCTGAAATGGGGAAGAGGAATATCTTTGATTTTCTCAGGTTGCTTCTGAGTTAAAGATGCTACAGTCTGGACATCTCTGCTCAGTTTAGCTTCCTGTTTTGGTAGGTGATAATAGTTAGGAGGAGAAACTTGCATGTGTCAGAAAGTAAAATTAGTGTTGTAACTGTGTCATGCTGATGATAGACTGAAGCAGTACAAAATGAAAGGGAGAAATCAGGTTACGATGTCAAATTCTCTGACTGATTTTGAATTAGAAGCAGAAATATGCTTTGCTCTCTAATCATGATTCAGTTTTACCCCCCAGGTCCCCATCCCAAAGAAAACCACATTAATTCTCTTGAAATATGGAAAATTCAAAATCCATTTTAATATTGTAAGAGGAAATAAAAAGGGCTGAAAGATTAATAATAGAATGCCAATGGATACATGTAATCCAGACTTGAACCTGAGGGCAGTCCTTTCAAGGAGTTGAATGACATCTGTGTGTAATTTAATAAATGACTGTTGTAACACAAGTGAAGAAGCTCTCAAACACATTGTTTTTGTGTTGATTGCTCAGTTCAATTACTGTAAACAAATAATGTAGTGTTATAATAGTCACTGAAATAAATCTAGCCTAGAAGGGTTGGAAAAAGGTTGGAAATATCAAAGCTGTATTTATTCATAATTCAATGATTTGTTGCTAGACTCACCTAAAAATAAAAGGTCATGTTTTATGAGTATATCTCTAGCAAGGTTACCAATTTCAAATGCTTAATGACAACTTTTAGCTGACTGTTGTTATAATTTTTTTTTCCCTAGCATAAATATTCACAAGTTACTGTAAACACAGAAATACTTAGCAACAGGTAGAGGCTAAATACATTATTTGGTAGAGTTTTATTTCTATTTAAAGCCATTCCTATCTGAAGGGAGTTTTGAGTAACCTGATCTAGTGGAAGGTTCCCTGCCTACGACAGTGAGACTAGAAGGGACTACACGGTCCCTTCCAACCCAAACCATTCTATGATTCCTATAAAGATCTGGCTATTCATAGAAAAGATAGATGAACTAAAATGTGTTTTAAGTAACCAAGTGGTATCTTAGATAATAAGCCAAGTTTTTTGCGGAAAGTCCAATTTTGAGATATAACACAGCAATCCAAAATAATTTTTCTTATCCCACTTTTTCCAAATACTACAACTGCCTTCTTCTATTAAAACCATTTTTTCTGCTCAGTAGATCTTCATGTTCTCTGAATTTTCATGCCCTTTCACCTCCTAAACTTCTCATGTAATTTAGTTTCTTTATATGCCCAGCTTTTTCAGCAGCAGCCTTTCTTCCTTCCCATGAGCTAGCCTACCCAGAGCAATGCCTTAAGGCTGAGAGGACAGGATGCAGCTGCCTCTAAAAGCCTGTCAATGATGCTTCTTTTTAAGTCACTAAGAACTGCTAGCACAGCTGCACAGTGATGTGGATTTACACTTTATTTTTTTTTTCTCCTATATGAGGAATTGCTCAAAAGAATAATGAGTTAGCTACTGATGCATGAAGGCAGATGAAGACACTGCCTTATGCTTAATGGCATCCTAAGGACAGCCCTGCATTTTCAAGCCAGTTTTTCTGGGGAAGACACTCCCTGGGTCGGATGCTGTGGTTATTCTTTACAGGGAATTTGAGGAGATTCTCATCTTTAGATGTGACAGAGTAGGAACAAATTGGAGTGAGCATTAAAACTACGGCTAATGTCTTACATCCTTTGAGCACATAGTTGTTTTAGTCTTGACAGCTAACACAGTACCAGCAGACTGCAGCAAAGCAGTTAATTTTGGGTTGTAATTTATAAATTATGATACATTTTAACATCAGTGGATTTTGTTTATTTTTATACAGAGCAGTATCTGGTGGCCTAAGTGACCAGTGTGCCCCCACCTTTCCTGCACTCCTCTTTTCTCTGCAGGCTCCATTAGTTACTGGTTTTATCCAGTCTGAGAAAAGCAAAAGGCAAGGGAGCAAGCCTGGCAAGGCTATAAGCTGAGATTTCTTTGACTTCTTGTTTCTCTTTTCCCTTTTTCTGTTTATTTAAGTTGTAGCTGTCATCCACATGGCAGCTGTGCATGGCTGGAGGAGGGCAGCGAGAGCAGAGAAAATCCAAGCAGTAATACAGCAAAAGTGGATTCTTCTGGATGTTTGTTGCTGTGGTTAAAATTGCCACATTCAAAACAGATCTTAACATTGCAAATGAAACCAAGCCATTGTGACCTTTCTGAAATTTCCAGCTAGGCTGGTTACAAAAGGATCAAACATTTGTTTGATGCCTTGAAGAGGCTCTATCTAAATGACTGTCAGAAAGTGTGGATGTGTGGTTTGGTAGTGGCTGACCTGATGACTCAGATGCTCTCCAACACCAGATGTATGGGAAGAGGCCTGGGTTGCCCCTGCCCATATTCTCTCAAAACTGAAGTTCTCATCTGAAGCTCAGAAAAACTGAGTTCTCATCTTGAAAAAGAAAAATCATGTGCATGTGCGGGAGTTTTGCAAGGAGTTGAATGCAAAGAATTGCATTAAATTTCGCTACTATTGTAACATTATTACTATAAGAATCTCTTTGGAATTTAATACATTTCACAGAATGGGTAAGATTTAAAGGGACCGCAACATGTCATCTGCTTCAGTCTCCCTGCTCAAGCAGGGTCTTCCTAGACCGTTTATATTTTTGTATTTGCATCATGTTACATTTTTTGTGATTTGTGTTCTTGTGCAGGTTGTGGCAGATAAAGTTGCTACCTTTAAATGGAATAACAATTTCATTAAATTAATAAATTTCATTCAATCTATAATTGCAGAGATCAAAACCTTTGTCTCTAAATGGGCTGGAGAAAACACTTTCAGAATTATTAAAAGTTCTTTGAAAATGTAATTCTAACAATTAAAAACAAATTAACTGCCAGTTTCCATCATTATGTGTGTTAAAATATGAGTATAATGTGTGAAACCAGCAGCTTCATATAGCATTCATAAAAGGGAGATATCAAATAAACTTAAAACTAAAAAATGATAAGAGAGTAATTGTAAAATTCACTTAAGGTTGTACTGTAGGTGATGAGAATTGATTTTATAATTTTTAAAAATATGTGTCCTGACTATATTTTAATGAAAACACTTGCTTTGGTGCCTTTAATAAATTTAGATTAATTGCTAAAAAAATGTGAAATGTCAGATACTTCAACATGACACAACACATTTCAAATACCTGGCAAAATCTCAGACTAGCTACCAACACGTTACTTTGCCAGCGCTGGGAAATGATTGCTGTATTTCCAAATGTCCTCATTGTTGATTCATGTCATACACAAGTGAATTTCGAAATATTCTTGCGAGCTTTTGCAAACTGAGTTCCTTAGGCTTTGGTGCCTATCAGCCATAGCTTAAATACCCCACAAATGCGTTGAGCATTTTAGGCTATAAGTCTTTAATCACTTAAATTATAGACTATGTGGGTATGTTCAGCACTTAGGTGGGAATGAAATCTGGAAACTCTTGGTATATACCAGTATGTCAAAGTTCTCATGTGCCAAAATATCTGCTGGTAAAGCCACCAATGCCATTGCATCTGTATATGCATGCAGATGTTCATATACTGAAGCTTCTAGTTTGCTAAAAGCCCTGCCTTTTGCATCTTCAAAGAAAATGTATTTCCTTCTGGGATCCTTTCTTAACAGTTTTCTTGGGATAAAGAAAACCTCTCACCTGGGCAGAGAGCTTATCACTTAAAAATCTTGACCAGGACACAGTATACATGCTTGTATGAAGGAGAAATAGCAAGGCCAGATAACATTTCCTGTTCCTGATTTTTGCTTAAGAATTAAAGAAATTGTATGACTACTACTCCTTTTGGATCACTTGACTGAAGAATGGGAGGCAGTGTGCTGGAAGGCTCTACAGCCTGAGGTTACTTACGTGAGGCACTATGCAAGAGGTGGGATATGCATCCACTCATCTTCTTCCATTGATTACTTTCTGCAGCTCTGTTCAGCTACTGGCTTTTGCAAGGCTATTCTCCAGCACATCAAAGTGTGAGAAGAGCCTGACAACCTAACAAAATCTACAGTCCTGCAAGTGGGTTCCAGATAGATATGTCACCACTGAGTATTCTATCCTAAGATAATTAGCATGATGATTAGAAGAGTGCCTGCTGACCATGACGTGCAACAGTGAAGTTAGACCAGTACCAGAGAAAGTATGTCTCAAGCCTCCTGTGAAAGGAGGCAGCTTTTGCTCACATGTGATAAAATAAGCAGTGTTCCTTTTCATGGAACAGTATTGCATGTCATTTTGGCAATGTTAGATCAGATAGGGAAACTGCTGAGAGAGCATTCAATGAGATTTATTGGGGCAGCTGCCTTATACGACTATCCAGGTATAAGGAAATGGTTAAACCTTTCAAGTTTAATTCCCAGAAGAAGAAAGCACTAGGAAAAAGCCTTAAGTTTCATATGTAACAATATTAATTTTGGATTGATTTTTTTTTTAATAAATGAGGTGCTCAATAGGGTGAAAGTTTTTTGCTTTCAAGGAGTTGGCATGTACTTTTGTTTGGAAGAGATTAGAAATATGATTTCGTAGAGGAAACATAATGTCATCTAAAATGTTTACAGAATGCTAATTTTATGCTTCTACATTGGCAGAAAAACAGAATAACGTTAATTACTTTGACTTTTTTCCTAAAAGGAACATGTTCTCCCCCTTTGGCTAGGACTACATTAGTAAAAAAAAACATGCAGGCCCATTCTTTGGCCCACAGATAATGCAACATAGTTTGCAGCCCTAGGGCTACATTTCCCCCCATTTTTTAACTGTCCTTCAAAAGAGGATTGCCTGCCTTTTTACCACAAGGTGGAAATTGCAACAATTTGTGTGCCCTGAGTTGTGAAAGCCCAGGGCACCAGGCTGCTCTGGGGTGTCCTGACCCCCAGGGGAGCACTGACTTTGACCCTCATTCGAGAAAGTTTCCCAGACTTAAAGATGGACTAGAATCCACAAAAGTGTTAAATAGATTATAGAGAGTAGTGTAGGTGTATCACTTGGTGAGAAATTTAGGTTTTGGGATTTTCAGTATGTTGTGGATGGAAGCAAGATGGAGGGCACAGGGTGCAGTCCTGGGTTACTTCTTCATGCTTCTTCCTTCTTCTTCATGGGTTTGGGTGGCATTTTGTAATTGGGCAGAAAAGTCTGCATTGCGGGCTCTTTGGGATCATTTATTGGGCTAAAAGGTAAAATAATCTAGGTGTCAGTTCTTAATTGGATAACTTAGTCTTAAAAGACTGTGCAACAAGAGACTGTTAGCCATTTTGTGCCTTCTAATGAAAAGCTGCCGAACTCACAGTAGTGACTGTTTTACTGATAAGAAATAATAAACACTTGAGTCTGAACATGAGCTACTCTCTCAAGTGCCTTCAATCCAGACCTAGAGAAACCAACAACTAGGACCCACACACTGAGTTCTCCCATTTCACATGAGATACATAAGCGCTACTTGGGAGATGCTATTTGACCCAACTAAACAAGTGAGTATTGATAATTGTGCCGTTACTTGACCCATGTGTTTTGTATTCTAACTATAGAGACAGCCTGTGGCAGATGTCATACCACCACCACAAGGGTTAACACTAAAGGAATAGCTAAGTACTTGTTCTGTACACAGAACTTAATTCACTCATTGCCTACATAAATGTTAGACAAAATTATACCATATTTTTAACTAAAAAGGACCCTCTGAGCATTGAGAGGCTATGAAGAAGACTGTGAAATGCCTTTTCCTGCAAGTCTAAGTTAGTCATATGAAATCCTGCATCACATTAGTATGATGAACAGGCTGTTGTCCTGATTCTCTACCAGTGGTTGCTTTCTATAATGTCACGATGCTTAGGGTGCTTCCTTTCCAGTACTTATGGCATTTGTGGAAAGAAAATTGCAAGTGTCTCTTGTGCTAACTAAACTGTTTCTGGGTTTGGGGGTTTTTGTGCTCTGTGGGATGGAATTCCAAAATGGCATTCCAAGTGATTTTATTTTTTCGGGTTTTTTTTGTTTTTTTTTTTAATCTCAGCAATTCTATTGCAAGAGATTCCTTCAGGTATTTTGATACTGAGACTTTCTCTATATCTAGAAACTGATCTATAGTTGTGGATGCAGATTAATTTTTAAATAGCACAAAAGAAGTTCAGAAATGTATGTATGCATTTTTCTTTGATGATTTAAGGATGCCCAAAGGAATATTTCCTATTCATATAAAATACTTAAGAAGATAAAATAGTTGACAGATTCTTTACAAGAAAAAGACACATAGACATTTGCATTCATAAGTATTCAATACAACTGTTTCTGATTCATAAATTGAAATCTCTTAATGCTAATATCTTAGATCTTCTTCCTGACCCCTCCACACACTCCAGGACTTCATATAGGATTGCCTCAGGATACACAGTGCTAAGAATTAACAGTGTTGCTCTCCCCTGTGAAATTATCTGTATTTTGGGATATGACTAACATGAAGTAAGTTACACTTGTTCGTTAACTATCATGATTTACGTTTTCCTGTTTTACAGAAAGATTGCTTGAAAACTCAGTGGTAGATTCAATGAAAAAAATAGGTCCTCGGAATCCTGAGCCCCAAAATCTTACCCCAACTCAGCATTAAAAATGAACTTTAATTTTTGTGTTAGTTAAGCATCTGAGACATTCTCTTACAGTTTTTTCTTTTGTGAGTATAAAAAGTTAGACATTTCTTATGGTGTTTAGTGTTTATAATGCAAAATTACGAAGCCATTCAAAGTTATAAGCATACTTTAAATAAAGCTTGTTTTATTTGTGTGAAGAAGAGTAATTCCTTCTCTCCAGACTTCCTAGAATACAAACATTATTACTGCAGTTTAATGTTGTGTGTGGATTGTGACTGCTAGTTTCCTCTGCATTTTTTTTTTTTTTTTTTCCTTGGTATGTTTATTTATAGGGGGGTTATGAGATTGTGATTGAAGTTGGAAAAGACCATTCCCTTGGGCTTGAAAAGTGACTGACCCCAATCAGCAGGGCTTGTTGTTAGTGCTGCTGGAATCTCTTCATCAGGCAGTGGCAAGTAGTTTCCTGTCAAGTTTAGTTAGGATTGGGGTTTTTTCTCTCTCACTCTCTTTTTTTTTTTTTTAATCTCCACCATAGACAATCTTTTTTTTTATGTACAGTGCAAGTCTTAAATATATGAAGAAAAAACCCCGTGTTTCAAATAGAGACACTATTACAGTCTGGTCACCTTTATCTTCTACCTCTGGAGTTTTAAACTAAGCTTGCTCAGTATGTTGGACAGGAGATCTGTGAGGCTATACAGGCAGAGAGTACAGGTGTTTGATGATGCTGTGATTGGATGAAGGAATGAAGACTATACCTTTGAAGGACATTTTCTTCATTCTCCAGTGAATGAGCTGAAGGGAAACAAAAATGCGTGTCCTTCAGTTTTCCACACTGGGCAATTAATAAATGTGAGGTTGGGTTGTGGTATGCTCTTTATTTATTAAATAACTTTATAAGTAAAAATAGTTCAGTTGAGAGGATTGGATCCATGTTTAAAAAGACACCATTGCCCCTTTCTGAGAGTGACTTCTGATTTCCTTTCAATATTGCATCTTTTAAAAAATCGTTTTTCTTTGCAATATTTTTCTCATTATGATGGTCTGGCATTGACCCTTTGCATTTGGCAGATCCAAGTAAGAAGATACAGTTCTCAAACAGCCATTTTTTCTGGATGTTTCTGGCTATTGTTCCTCTTGTTGTTGCAGTAGTGAACAAGTCTCATTCCTGTCATGTTCCCCCTCTAACTTCTGCTTTAGGAGGAGAGAAAAAGAAAACAGAAAAGGAAATCAGTAAAGGGAGAGTGACATTTTTCAAACTTACTTTTGATGGTCGGAGAATTTATTGAAGTGCTGTTCTTGACAGGATGGTTTCAACTGCAATTCAAGCCTGGCCTCAGATCTGAGTCAAAGCCAGGATCTGACTACAACAGAGGGGGTTTGCCTAAAACCTTCTCACAGTTCCAACTACATCAGCTACGATCACAGCTTCCTGTTTTTGTAGATTGTTGTCAGACTTCGTTATTAGACTAAAGTGCTCCAAGGCAAATGGGGGTCTGTCATAGAAGTGCCAAGTGTTATTAATTATTAATAAAATATTTCATTAAACACCACTATGCTGGTAGAGATCATCTGCAAATTCAAGGGGCAAACTCTGAGAAGACTGGTTTGTAAGTAATGAATTTGTAGCTGTTTTTTTCAGGATTTTGGCCCATTGTCACGAGGAATAGCTCCCCTTTATGAATAAGCTAAAATGCTCCAGTATGTCTGAGGACGGCTTTTGTTTCCTGTCCGTCTCAAAGCAACTGCTTTCCTCTCCCTTTGTTTGCCACCTTTTGACATGCTTAGAGTGAGGAATGATTGAATATCTGATTAACTTCATGTAAGAAGCATTTTTGCCCAGTTTTCTGACGAGATGCTGAACCAGTCCAAATCCTTTGAGTCTTATGTAGGAGGTAATCCCACGATCCAATGTCAGAATAATCCCCCCAAGACAGCTTAAATATTTGTAGTTCTTTCTTAAATCAAGAAATCCCTTGGGGTTTATACCAATCCCAATTTAAAAAATGACTTGACCTGAAAACCCTGGAGGAATGTTTGAATGAGGTTGTCTTGCCTCTGGCTTCCTGGCCAACTTATTCTAATAAGATGTGAATAAGATATACAAGGTCCTAATTTATAATGTGATATGAAAATTATACATTCAGTGAAAGGCTGGGGGGGAAAATAAGGGATGGCAATAGTGATAGAGACAGCATTTATTGTGATTACTAGAAGGGGGCCTTAGTGGGCTGGGATTATTGTACTTTAAGTGAAATTGATTTTGTTCATGATTTGATTTTAATCTAGTTTAGATGAATCAAATTCTGCAAGGAGCAGATATTTAATTTAGTACATTAGGATGAAAAGGACATCAGTTCAGAGAAGTTTAATGCATATGATGTGATAAAAGCAGTATCTGATTATGAGGGGTTTCTTATAGTAATTCCTTGTTATTTTATTACTTCTTGGACATTTTTTTTCCCTCTACACATAGTATTTATACTAAAAACAGCCAAGTTCTAGTCTCCTTAATGATATTGAGGCTGATTGTCCAAGCAAAAACAATAATAATGCTAAAAATTGGAGTAGGATAGAGAGGAAGACAGAATTCCAGACTTACCACACAGATTATTGCTAGAGAGCTACTAATGGAACACATAGAAGATCCTCACTTGGCTCCTACAGGAGCTTTCTACAGGTGAGCTCCTTTGCAGAACAAGCCCTGCCTGTCGTGTTACAGACCGCAGTTGTAAACAGAGAGTCTGTAGAAACCAATCTCCTACAATTTTCCAGTCTACTGTTTCCTACACTAGGGGAGCTGGAATGCTTTGCAATTTGGGAGAAGTTGGTTGCTGTTGAAGAGAGGTCTCCTACACTTTAGCAGTCAGGACTGGATGGACCTTTTTTCTTCAGTTAACACCAGAGCTGGGAAAGCTATTCATACTGAGAGTGTAAGGCTCAGCCAGTATATAGGTACACATAGATTTCTTTTTCTCATGCTATAATTCATGTGAAAGTATTCCTATTTCACTCTCTGTTCCCTGACATCCAATTACTAGGGGCCTCTTGGCCTTCTAGTTGGAAGAAAGAAGTACTGTTCATTCACTGGCTTCCTTGAACATTTTTAGCACTGTTTTTTTGGGTTGTTATAGATAAATCACAGTAGTAGTAGTATCTTCACTGAGGAATGTTTTCTGTTTGGTTGTTTAATGAACAAACCTTTTATATGCTTAAGGAAAAGATTTTCTGTGATGAAAAGGACTTTCTACTACCATCTACATTCACAAAGATTGGCATGGGTCACAGTGATCTGCATGGAAAAATAATAAAAAGGAATAATGAAGGAGAATTCTTATATCCCAGATGCAGGGCAAGAGTTGACAGAAAAGCATTTTAATGCATCAGTCTGGGAATGCTTGATTATATGTCACCTTGTTGAACTTGCTTGTGTTAAAACAAATTGTGACTGTTCTTGCCCTCTTTGTATAAAATATAATTAAGATTTTTCATCTGCTGAAATGCTTTTCAGCAAAAGGAAGAAAAAAAGGAGGAGGGAGAAGAGGCAGCTCTGTGGGCCTGACAACCTGTGTCCAGAGGATGGGACCTTGAATTTCAATGCTTAAATCTAATCGTGTCTCAGGCAAAACTACATCCCCCTTCAACTCCCCCTTCCATGTTACAAGTTGTTCCAATTTAAAACCAATTTAGCTAAACTGGGACACTGGTGGATAATTGTCAGATGCCTCCTATTTGGAGGCAGAATTCACTCTAGAGAAATCTCCAGAGATGGGTTTGCATTGACGTAAATGAAATTAAGATTTTAAAAGAGTGCACAATATCTGTAGAGAATGCACTGGATTTCCCCCTTATTTTACTGTTTTAAAGATAGTACCTATCATGTGTTTTCCCAGTCCAAGAACTGTGGTCATGGAGTTCCCCATCTGAGGCTGAGAGCCAGCATAGGAACCATTTGAGTGACACCATTTGAGAATGTGGTCTGTCATGACAGAGATGATATTTACCTTTCTGATTTGAAGTGTTGGCTCCTACTGGAGTATCCAGTAAATAAGTCCCAGATGAATCAGCAAAAGTAGATGTTTATGTCTTAGTATCTTTAACAGACAGCATGACAACAAATGGATATACTGTTTCTTTCTGTGCTTAACTACTTACCTTTTGTAGGCAGCAACTTCAATTGTAGCTTGCTGTTTTAAAATACAATGGCTTTTTTACATCTACATTGTTTTCTGCCATTAACTAATTGGCATTGGCATATAAGACTATTATTTTGGATCACATGGAGGTCACTTGAGCTTTGAGTGAAGCTGTATTTGACATGGCAAGGGATAGAGCACTGAATTTCATCCATGTCTTATCAATAATCTTGGATTTCTTCCACCTGCAATGACTATAGTTTCACTGTGTCTCTTGCTTTTTCCTTAAAATGCTGGCAGTAATGAGAATTTTGTTGTCATTGCTGACTCTTAAGTCCTGTACTGAGATTGCATCAGTTCATTTAGCAAGAGCTTTTCAGAAACCTACTGGCAGAATTGCTTTCCTTATTTTGGTCCTTCCATTTTGTGGATTTAACCCAAAAACCAGTCTTCAGTAAAAGAGGTTCTCCTCTTATATCTAAAAAAATCACCATTATTATGCAAGTACTTTAAATTTTCTGAATACTTTAAAACATTTTGTTTCACTCACAAAATTAAAATCACATCTTGAGAAGGGCAGAAGGGAGCAATGTAAATGTGCAAATCTGGACATTGCATTGATAAACTAATATGGTATAATTAAAAGCTTTTGTATATTAGTATTTTTATTGTATTGTGTTTCCTTGCTCTTACTAGGCTTTAAGCTGCCTGAAATTGTGAAAGCCTATATTCAATGTCACAGATGTGTGCAGGAGAATGCAAGCGGGTTGACATGTACTTGTCAGTGTCAGCTGAGAAAAGAGATGGCATGGATTGTTCAATGGAACAATGGAGGAGGTGGTGTCTCTGGGACAATAGCATTAGCTGGCAGAGCAGATGGACTGCTAGCTTGGGAGGTCTAACTAATCCTCTGTCAGAACAAAGAACAAGAGTTTATGCCTTACTTGGCTAAAATCCATTAAAGTAAAACAGAATTAGGATGTATCAGGAATCTTTAGATAGGGCTATCAAGTTCAATAATTTTGCCTGTAAAGGCTGTTTGAAATGTTCCAGTATGAGTGAATGTATCAGCACACAGATTCAATACTGTTAAGCAAATATAGAAATTTTCAACATGTGAGTAAACTCTCCTAAGTATAGTGAAAATAAATTTCTAAAATACAGAACCTTTACTAGGAGACTGTCTTCAGTTCCTTATAACTTTGCCAAAACTAGCTTATCTGACATTTTCCCTTGCCAAGATTTGCCTAGCCTCAAGTTTTTTAAAATGACTAGAGACAAAATATATTATTAAATAAAATTTTAAAAACTCTTTTATCTGTTTACTGCACTAAATTTAGCCCGTCTATGCTTTGAAAAGAAATGAACCTGGGATTGGTAAGAATGTATCTTTTACTCTTTCTTTGGGAAAACCTCACATATTTAGTCCACTCATTCACATTTAAAAATACCTCAGTTTGCCCTGGCTCAGTAGCAACATTTGCATTTGGCAGCTGAAGTCTGTGATTTGTGCCTGAATTGAGATCTCTTTATCTCTCAGAAATCACTGGTGTGACCTGACTGCACATGAACCGTCCCTAAATAGAAATATCCATGGATATGAGAGTGAGCAGTCCTTCCAGTATGGTACTTGTGAGGGCTCTTGGTCTCCAGAGGGAGATTCTCTTCTGTGTTTTCAGTAGTTGTCCAATTGATGTCCAAAAATGAGAGAATTGCAGTCTGGCTTTGTTGCAGTGAGGTGAGGTGTAAGTGTGGAGTAGAAAACAGGGAATTTGTGTGGAAGAGCTGCCTTGGTCAGCAGGAGGAAGAGAGCAGGAGCCAACTGAGGGTCAGTGTGGCTCATGGATTGTGCCAACTGCAGCTAGGCAGGAATGTTAAAACAGGAGGTAAGAGAAAAGGTATCAAATTATATTGGCATCTTAAACAGGGCTTGAGAATCTGGAGGAGCAGTAGCAGAGACTGGATAGGAAGGGTCACTGAGGAATATGTTAATGAGAAACTCAGCACTGTAAAATAACTATGATCTAGAAGTTCTGAGAAAATATTCATGAGGGCTAATTGGAAGGGTGAAAGCTTCTTTTTGTAGGACTGCTCTGATACTGAAAATGAGAAAGCCAGGTCAGCTGCCTTTGCCAGATATGCTGTCATCCTCTTCATTGCCTGGAAAGGGAATTAAGGAAAGACTACCTTTATATGCCTGAAGTCATCCTGGAGACACATGACTGAAATGAAGCTTTCATTTCAGCAAAGACTTGTGTTTCTCATCGTGTTTCTCACTCCCTGTGTGACAGCCAGTGATGCAGTAATTCTGACGTGCAGAATGCCTTTGCACTTGCCCCAGCAGCTGAGGCCAAGGGGTATCTGTTCAGACCCTATGGGAAGCTTGAAGTGCCAACTGCTGGGAGAAGTGACACTCTGAAGCTCTGAAATTTATTTTTCACCTCTCTTTCAGTTTCAACAGATGCACATCAGCCTTCTTTTGGAAAACCTGCCTGGCAATGCTACCACATACTGCACAGTGATGACATGTGGATAAATCTGTTAATATTTAGAAAGAACTAAGAAGCTATAGTGGGAGAATCAGGAGCCCCTAAGAAGTTAATATCTTCATATCAAGAACAGCATGCTGGAAAGGGTGTGTGGTATATTCACTGAATAACGAGGATAAAGTAAGCACAGACAAGCTGCTGTGTGACAAGCAGTGTGTGATCTGTGCACTCACTGAGAAAATATTGCAGATGTCATTTGCAATGTTTATGCATAGAGAGGGAAAAACAAAACAGAACCTTTGTTATTCTGACATTCCCTAATTTCTGGTTACCTGATGTTGTGGTGTTAAGTGCTGTAAAATTTCAGTAGCAAAGATTTCACTTAAGTTCAGGCTAGGCCTGCTACTCATCTTTCTTACTCCAGAAGGCTTTCTTAAAAAAACAAGCACTCAAAAGAATCCTACCCAAAAAATCAGCCTACCCACCACAAAAATCCATGCTTGCTGGGAAGGAGTTAAATAATAGGCCCTTTTTCTGTCTACTTTGCTAATCTGGACACTGTGTTAGATTTACAATTGCCTATGAGGTTATCTACCCTGTTAAAGCTCAGAAGAATTTTCAGTGACGCTCATTTGTAGTTATACCTGCTGGGGAAAGAAAGAGCTTGTGCAATTACAACTTCTCTTATAGCCATTGCTTATCTGAGTCTGCCTCCGAGTCAGGAAGCCTTTTCTGGCTTGAGCAGTGCAGTGAAGAATGACTCCGCTGCCAACAGAATGGAAACTCAAAACGAGATTGAGTTTAAATCCACAGCTGGGACTTGAGCACTTGGCACCAGGGATCATAAGGTCATTGCAGTAAGACAGGGAATGTGCATGCATAGTGTGTAAGAAACACTTCAGCTTGCCAGTCCTCGCTGCAGATTTTCACTCAGTGGTTTATGTGTGCTGTACAATAGATACCCATTTTTTTCAACCTGCAAGAAAGCCCCAAATTTGTATGATTTTTTTTCTTTTTTTTTTTTTCTTTTTATGGTCAGAGAGAAATATTTATTTCTTAGAGTTGTCACTTCCAACATAGTGGAAAATGGATTTTCATATACTTTTTGACAATGACAAGATATAAAATGTTCTATGAAATATGATTTTATTGTTCAGGATAACAAAACTCGTATGACTGAAGGCATCTTCTTTTTTAAACATTGTTTGAGATTCATGTATATCTATTAATGCCTTGTGGATTCCGGATTGCATGACCACTGCATTTAGTAACAATATTAAATTCAGGGAAAAAATACAGATTGTTTGTAAACATAAAGTTATATTAGTAGATAGTTACAGTCTTACAGATTTTCTTTTCACTGTAATACATCAGGTTTGATGTATTACCTTGCATTATTCTTGATAAATGACCAGAAGAGAAATTGGTCCTTTTTAAAGAGCCAGTATGACCTCTGAAACTGGAGGTGCATATTAATCTTACAGCCAATAATCCTACCTGAAAAATACATAAAATGCATTTTAATAAAATCAGAAGTAATAATTTCTAGCAGTGAAGGAAAGGTGAAAGCTTCACTTAGAAAGCGGAAACTAGTCTTGCTTCAAGGACTTAGGGTAAAACGTGGTAGTATACAGGGAAGCAGGCATGGCAGCATATTTGGGAATCTCAGAGACTGAGTTGGCAGGAACAGAATTGTTTGGTAAGAAGGTACTAAAAACCCCAAACGTTTTGTTGACATTTATAATCTCTTTGTGACTTCTGTAATTGTAAATGCACTGATCTCCCAGCCACTGAGCATGCTTTGTCTGTCGTCTGATAGGTATGACAAACTTGTCAGAGATTAGATGTTTGTACTTAGTGCAGTATATAAACCATACTTTTAGACATCTGAATCCTCGCAAGAGAGAGCTGATGAACCCCCTAAGCTTTGAAAAACAGAGCTTGCGTGGGATAATTGAAATGCCAGACATAAAGCCATATTAAACTGAGCTTCATCAGTTAAGCCTCTCACAGAGCCGCATGTGCTGTATAAAAACCAGCAAAGCAACCAACTGGTATTCTAACTTTCAGATGGCAAGATCTATTTCTTTTTTTATGGCAAATGGGGAATAACTAGGATCTAAAAATGCAAATAATACAAACCAAGGATAGACTAAATGTGTGAAGGAAACCGTAAGAGTTTCAAAAGGTAGAACTGAAATCTCTATCATTTGATTTAAATAGACTGTAACACTGGAGACTATTAAAAGAAAAATGAATCTAGATTTGGGAGCCTTATCATTTGAGAAAACATTCAGTTTTCTCAAATAATAAGATGGATGGGAAAAAACCCAACCCTTTTGCAATTCACTGAATCAAAAATGGAAAAAAAGAAAAGGAGTATAAAGAGTGCTGGCACATATTGTTCTGAATTTAAATGGGCTCCCTGCAGTTGCTCAGTGAAGCTGGCATTCTTGACAGGCCAGCAAGTTCAGTTTAGTGATCAGCTACTTTGAGTTTTCAGGATCTGTATCTCTGATAGAAATTGGGATGCTTCAGGCAGTCCCACTGCAGAATGAGAGGCGAGTACAGGGAGAATTGGGCCTCTCAGCACCTCCAGTCTTCAGGCTCCTTGACAGAACACCCCTGGCATGGTGTCTCAGCACTTCCAGTCTCCAGGATCTTTGACAGAGCACCCCTGGCATGACTAACCGCCCTTGTGGGAGTTCTTAGAACACTGTTTTGGAACCATCGGCAGTTCATCTATGCAGCAAACATAAACCCAAATATTTCTTGAGGTCAATGAATACACAGTCAGAGGAGCTCCTCAGGGAAGATGAATAGAACTTGCAGTAATGAGGAAAATGTCACTTTTCAGTGACTTTCCTGTCATTTTTTTCTGTTTTTTAGTGGTATCTTTGCTTGACAAAGCTTCACACCTATTCCAAAGCTATTCAAACTTTAATTTATACTGAAAAGATTTTGACTGCCAAATCCAACATTTATTCAGTAAAATAAACTTTTCTGTCTGTGATATATTGTGACATCTTCAAATTTATTTAAATCCTTTCTTCTCTCTCTCTTTTTTTTTTTTTCATTTTTTTTTTTGGTGGCAGGACAGTTTTTCTGCCTGCAGCTTTCCAAAGTGGTGATTAAAGACTCCCAACTTAGTTATTGATTTACTCCTGAAAAGTCATACTTCCCCTTCTCTGCAGTTAAATTCTTTGTCCATTTCTTATGACATGATGTGATCGTATCTGTTTAGCTGTTTGCTACCCAGCTTCCACTTGGATCTCTGTTGCACCATTTGCTGACAAGCTGGAAACCTGTAAAATAAATAACTTCATTTAACCTTCACTTTACACAATATTCTTACAAAACTGGCTTTGTTATTTTGAGGCTTGTTCTGCCAAATGACTAACACACAACATCTTCATAAGTATCAAGGTTAGAAATACAGACCTGTGTTTATTTGCACTAATTTATTTTGGCAAAGTGAAGATCAGGCTCTTAAAATGTGATAGGACAATAACCATTAAGCTCCCATCTCTTAACCTTTCACGCTGCTTCCCACCTTTATGTATTAACCACAGTGCTTTCTTTCATTCTGATTTGTTTTTATTGTGCTCTCCCATCAGGCTTGCAATAATGCTGCTTTTTGTGGCTTCTATGTACAAAACAAGCACTCTTACAATAATCCACATTTTATTTATTCCATTTCAGGGGCAAGGGGGTTTGAAGAGAAGTACCATGAAGCATTCTCTTCATGCTTTCTCTAGCAACAGGTTATAAATTATCTTACACTGCTATTGTAGGCAGAAGTGTACTATAATGACAAAAGAGCATTGATAGATGAAGGAATCCATTAACTGTTTGTGCGTGTCATCTTTCTCATCTGTGGTGCACAAGTTTCAGCATATAATCTGCCACAAAAACCACTGATCACAGACACTAAAAAACAGTTACAGGAAGTTTCACTCATACAGAATACCTTTGTCTGCTAAAACTATTTTGGAATTATGCTGCTGACATTTCAGCTATTGAAAGTAGACTTTCTTTGCTTTAATTAGACAGCTGAGATTGTCAGCTTTTTCTCTGGAGTGAAATTTTTATGAGATTTATAGTGGTCTCTTCTTCAAGAGGTATTAACTGTGAAAGGACACATCTGAGTAGGAAAACTTGCCACTATGCAAACTGTTCAGATTGTTTGAGAGTGTGGAGGAGAGCTGTTAAAGACACACTGGCACCGGATGTGTGGTTTCACAGAATCTTTTTCAAAAATTAATTGTATGCATCCTGGGCTTGTCCTGTGAGTACCGCAGTCAGGGGCTGTCTTTGGTGGCTCTGTAGAAACTTTCATGGCCATTGGCATGTCACACTTCATAGACCATATTTGGTCATTGACTGGAATAGGCTTCTTTTTAGTGCTTTTCTCAGGTTTGTAGGAAAAGGCTCTTCATGGTCCCCTTCCTTTGTTGGAGCAGTGCATCTGTGCATCACTCAGCAGGATTTGCTAGCTCTCAGACCCTGAGCATTGTGACTGCTTGAAGGAAGGAAAATGTTACATTGCTGGATTTCCCTTAAATATCTTCTATTTGCTTCACTTTGAGTTCAGTGTTTACAGCTCTTGAGAGAACAAAACCCTGAGAAGTTTTCAATAAAAGTAGACAGAAGGGTGGTAAACTAGCAGTTGTTATTTTGCTGACGAGGACACAAATGTAGATGTGAGGTATATGGAAATCAGAGCTCAGGGTATATAGAGAATGTAGTATTGTGAGACCTACCACACAAGATCATCTCTGCTGGTCAGTGACACTGGATTTTTAAGATCAAATTATTTGATATTTGAAACAAGACAGCTTGCCAAAGTCATTTCTTTAGTATCTTCCAGTAGATGCACTCCTTGTTCAAATCAATAAAATACCCATTCTCAGCTTTCATTAAACATGAGCCAAATGTCACCACCTCCTAAAAGTGTGCTGCAAGATTCCAATATGTAGCTGCCTTCTGCTTATACTCCAGTAAGCTTGTGATAAGTTCGCTTTAAACCAGATTTTCTTCCTGTTCCTTGCTTCCTTACCCTCCTGTCTTTGCTCATAAGGGTTTAATTTTCACTAGCTTGCCAAAAGCATAATTATGCCTGCTGCATATAAATACCCAGTGGAGATCAGAAGAGAAGACACAGAAAGTAATTTTTAGAATTCTAAAAAAAAAAAAATCAAATGTAAACTGAAAGTGCCAACAGAATTGGAAGTGTGTGGGCTAGATCACTAATTTCCACTAAGGCAGGCTTCATTCAAGGGGAAAATATGGTTAAATTAGACACACTTAGGTAATGAATTCTTGCATATCCCTAATGAGCACTTCAGATTACCGGCTATTAGAATTCTAGTATACCCAACCTAAATTTGGATGGGATGCTACTTACACAACTCTCAGGAAAAAGAATTACATTCACTTTTTATTATAGGGGCAGTTCATTTGACTGTATAATGTTGTGTGTCATAAGTGCTGTCAGTATAAATAGGATTTAACTATCTGTATACACAGAAAATACAGTCTGGATTACGTGGAGAGTCTTTGTTCTTTATGTTAATTTGTGATTCACTGTATTCCTGTGAGGCAACTTTAGCAGATTGAAATTGCAGCAGCCCCAGTGACTTTCAGCAAGCTCTACTTGCTGATCTGTGCTTAGAAAGTAAAAGAATAATTCTGTACTTAGTACATACTAATTTTAAAGTTTTTGGGGCATCCATTTATCACTTTCTGTAACCTTTGATGGATAATATGGACTGTGAGTTGGACAATGCAACCACAGATTCACAATTTAGATTATATAGAGTTATATTTTGACATAGGCTGTGTTTCTGTTAGCATGACTTAAAGAAAAAAAAAGATCAGATCCCCAAGGTGAAATTCATATGGTCTGATCAAAAATCCCTTGGAGTCAATTAAGAAAAAAAAAAACCAACAAAAAACTCCTGTTAATGCAAATGGACCTTATATTAGACTGAAAACCATCTCCTTTAAAGTTCTTCTAAGCACTGCAGCTGCTTATTTTTATACATTATATTTGCTTTAATTCTCCTACTAAGGGTGTCTACAACTGATCTTTTTTTCTCTATCTTGCCCTAATACCTTTCTCCTTCTGGGCTTTTATTCTGGATTTCACTGTTCACTTATGTACACTTTTACAGCGTTAAATCCCCATCTTTTGTCTTCAATCAAATAACTCTTCAAAACTCATCCCTTTTATGGAGCCTTTAGGGAGAGCCCGTTGACTTCAACAAATCTGAAAAACAAAGAATATACTAGCTAAATACATAATATAGTTAATTATCTTCAATGGAAAACTGTGGTTTCCCAGTACACTCAGAAATATTCTAATTTCCCATGTTTTTTCATTATGTCACTTTTTTGTTTTTGCATTCTCCACTATTTTTTTGTTCATTGGCATTAAAGAGCTTTAGTTTATTATCACTAACACTTTTTATATTTTTATAGAAGGTTTCTCACCTTATTTCCCTATAATGTGTGATTTACGCATGGGGTTAATATATCTCTGAGTATAGAAACTCATTAGATCTTAAAAATACTCTGCTGCTAATGTAGTGCTATACTTTGCTTTTATCAGGTAGTGATGTTTTAAAAACAAATATACAAATTATTTTGAATGTCTGACCAAAGTCATGCAAATAGGAATAAATTGTCCTGTAATATATTCTGATTTTTGAACATTTGTTTTGTGTTACTTTGTGAAAGTATAATGAGTCCCTTCCACTACTTGCTATGGATGAAGTGTTCAACAGGAACCCACTGTCAGGTGGGTAGGAGTTCATTTTGAACCTCTCTGCATATACAAAATACTAATAAACTAGTTGAAAGTAAAATATAATTCTGTATGCTTTCTGTATGCATTTTATGTCAGTCTTTCCCTTCTGTGTCAGGTCATGAGTGACATTTGAACAACAATTTTTGTTCACATGTGGCATATCTGGACTGTCTCTGGATTTCTTTTTAAAAATACGAACAACCTCTTCCCCACACTCTCCTCAAGCCCACAAAACCAGACAATTCCATAATGATGCCATTTTCAAAGCCCTTTGTGTCACCACTAGATGGATATACACAAGTCATTCTTTTGTTATATAGAATTGATACTGTATCTTATTTTCTGGAATTTTGCATACATATAAAGGTTATTTTATTATAAACAAAGACTACCAGCATCTTTTTGATGGTGATTTGTTTCAAATATAATTTGTCTATTATCTCCAGGATGATATATAAAATAACGTTATTCAGTTTTAACAAATACAATTAGATACTAGATCTTGGTTTATGCATCTGTTTCATAACAAGCAGCAAAAACTCGATTAATTTGCATTAAGATTCTTTTGTGCATATAATGCCAATTTTTTTTTCCTACTCATACTTTGCAACCAAGGTTAAAAGTAATCGATACAGCAAACAAATTAGATCTAGAAATATTTGAAATTACAGGCTCAGATTTTCCTTAGCTGAGCTAAGGGCTCAGAGTTATATACAAAGGGGTTATTATGGATCTGCTTACTAATAGCTATGATTATCCCAAATGAAAAGAGTAATTGTTATATATAAATTGCAAATGGGACCTCACAAAACAGAATTTCTCAGGACCCATGGGCAATGCAAATATAACAGGGTAGTTGCTCTAATAAGGCTTACTGAACATCTATTCCAGTAACTTTCTTTTTTTGTCAAATTTGTCAAACCAAACACTTATCTATGACAAAAAATATAATGATAAGAAAAGATAGGGCTGCTTGGCATAAGATAATATTACATGCAAGACACTTGCAGGATGTTCTCTTCAAGATCAGAAAATTCTTGGTTATCACAGGGTATGTTTCAATGGGTTTTTTTTTAATTTTTATCTTGAGAGATGTTTCTCTTTACAGTTGACATCTAACTTTCACATCAAACCTTCACATGTACAAGATCAAAAGTTTTGAAAAACTTTAAATTCCTCACTCAGCATTTCTTTTATGAGCTCAGTCATAAAGTTACTTTACATAGCATGGTATGCCTTTTTCTCCTGTTTCCTTTTAGTTATTTCTTATAACAATGGAAGAATTAGTGGTGTTACTGCTTTAGAAATGGAGCAGCACTAGAAAATGGGGTAAATGAATGATCTGGATTAAAAGGCCTGGATGTAAATGTGCAGCTTTCATTGATCAAAAAGGAATAGACAGAATGATTTGGATTGTCATACTCTGCTGCTTTTTAATTCCCAAACTGTTTTTTTTTTTTAAGATAACTAGTTTTTCATGCATAAACCTGCATTTTGGATAATATATGCAAAATCAAACCTAGAGGCAGGAAGATAATCAGCAGGCATGCTTTGGGGAGGCAAAGGAATTGGGCTGTAAAGGATCAATGGGAAATATTCTAAGGAAAAGGAAATCTTTGTGTTCAGTTCTTGCACAATTACACAAAGCTGTTTCAGAACCCCTTGTTCAATTTTGTTTTACTTTTTTATAGATAAAGACAACATCAGAAAAAGAACAACCATTAAAATCTTAAAATTATATGATGTGTTTTGAGCACCATAGTTTCTTCTGTAATTGAAGGTCAGATGTTTTCTTGCTTTGGTACAGTATGATTCCATCAGGTTTGTGGCTGCATCAACAGTGGGTTTACAGGGGTTTATGACAACTAAAACTGGTTTTCAAACTAAATTCCCTAATTTTATTTTCACTTTTTCTTAAGATGTTTAGAAACTGTTTTAAGTACAATTGCATATTTTTTCCCCTCACATTTGTCTGACCTCCAATAGTTAAAGCAGACACCCAAGTAGGCCTTTTTTGGTGCACAAGTCTTTGTGATATGCATTTAGATGTTGTCTGTTTCCATTTTACTAACTTGTTGTGTAGTTCATCAAACTTCTCCAAGTTAAGCTGAAAGACTTGTATTTGGAGCTGTAGCTATCAGTGGAAGTAAACGAGTTGCCTCTAGTTACAACACAATTTTTTTTTTGCTCCTTTAAGCAGCAATAGTCAGGAAGCCTGAAACAGGATTAAAAAAATCAAAATAATTGGATGTAAGAAATCTGAAGGTACAGAAGAGATGTCTTTTTTTTTAGCTGGTAACTGTAGAATTTGAATAATTTAACCTTTAAAATGTTGTTTATTCTGTTGTGATCAAGAGGAAAAAATGTCACTCCTTTCTTTTGCTGATGCCATTTACAGGGTATGATTACAGATGCGTGGTGTAGGTGCTTGTGTACAAGGAGCCTTCATCTCAGTGAGGAGCTTTACTCTGGGAAACAAATCAACCAGAACACTTAAAAAAAAAAAAAAGAAATAAAAATCACACTTGGATTCTTGGATTTACCTAGCATTACTCTGGGCATTTAGAAGCTGAAGAGTTTGACTTGGAAATCTAGATATGATAAATCTGTCATAATGTATAAGAGGAGCTTTTTTGGTTTAGGATGAGGCCAGGCTGGGCATCAGCCCAAGGCCTGGACTAGTGGCAGGAGAGCTGGGCACAGGCAGGGCTGTTGATGCAAATGGTGGTTATGAGTAGGTGGCATCTCCTTTCTACACTAGGCAGCATTTCACTTGTGTTCCTTTTCCTGAGTGGCAGACACCACTGAAATTGCAGCTGTGTGTGTCTAAATCAAGAGACATTGGGATGATCACTTCCAGCTGCCGTGAAGTGATCTGGTACCTTTTTGTCACCTCCAGAAGATGGAAAATTGCTGTTGTCTTGCTTTCCTTGAGGAGATGCAGTTCAGGCTGTCATTGTTACACTGCGTATTAGTAGTGCCATGTGCTGCCTGGTACTAGTCTTTGTGGAGCCTTATTCATAGTGTCATGCCCATATGTGATTTGTCAGCACTGCTTCACCACATGTAGGAAGATCGTGGTGTGCTGTCATTAATATTCCTATTCTGGGAAAGCCAACAGAAAGTGTTTGTGGAAAAGTGTGAATAAATCAAGGAACAGTTCCCTTACTCGGAACTTTGTAACTTTGTAGTAGAACTTTGTGTGGTTTAAAATGTGACCAAAACACTCAAAAATACAAAAAAAAAAAAAAAAAACAAAACAAAACAAAAAAAAAACCCTACAACTTCACAGTGTGTTACCCTCATGCCTTCCATGTTCTGTTCTCTGCAGCACCACTGCAGATAGTCCACTGGAAATACTTTGTTTGCCATGTGAATCATGGCCTGTAGCACGCCTTAGGGCATGGCACTTGTGGGGCTCAAGTGATAGCTGAGTTACTGTATATGCACCGTATAGTTGCTTAAACTTTCTTCAACATAAAACACCACATTTACACATTAGACAAGCACAAAGTGGTCCATGTGGAGCTACTTTCACTTGAGGCAAAGTGTCCTTGTAGAGTTTTGAAATGTGAAGTGAATTTTATCATTTTAAATTGTACAAATAAGCAGAAAGGAAAGTTAATTTGTATTCTTTTTCCTGTTTCAGGGCAATCAAGGGGATTTTTTTTTTTGAAGGGTAGGAGGGCTAAAACAAATTACCCTTTTGTAAGGATGTAAGCCAGTTTCCAAAGGAATATAAAATACAATAAAAAATGCAGGGAGTGAACCTCTCAGATGAATTGAGGTATGTGGTAAGTACATTTATTTTGTGCTTTATTATGTGCAACTTTGTGTTGCACATAATGTAGATGGGTGGAAAGGAAATAATTGTGTTGGGTTCGTGGTCTGTAAGAAAAAGTGCTGTACATTTCTTTTTTTCTGGGGAAACACTAGTTATTGTATATACCAGTTGCATATTTGAATATATTTCGAGATCAGTCTTATAGGTTGTATTGCATCCTACTTGAAACACTGTCATATGCAGAGGGATAGTGCAGTGTGAAATTTATCACTTTACCGTACAGGTTTTGGGGCATGTGTGCTGTTCCCAGGAGTTTTTAAAAACTTTTTCACATCTTATGATCTCATTATTTTAATTCAAAACTGGTGGGCTTTTTTATCCCTGAAGAGGTTTCAAAAAAATGCTCACCAAAACATAGTAAATAATTTTAATTATTTGGATTTGATTATTCAGTTGGAAGTATTCCCAGTGTGCAGTGGCAGATCTAAGAAGATTGATTCATGAACAACAGCAGTAATTCAGAGACCAAAATGTGGTCCTTTGAGGCTTTAAGGCAATATGATTTGCAGAGGATTAAAATCTCTCCATGGAAGGCATTGGAATTACATGTGAGAATGAAGCCACCACATCCCAGTCACCATACTACAATAGTAAGCTGCGAGTGAAATACCTGCTGGAGCAACTGAGGAGTACTTATTCTTTGCTGTGACTATGAAAGCTTTGGCAATTGCCTTTTCAAACCTAGAATGTCTGCATTTCATGGAGAGCTTGGGATTGCTTAACTAGGGGTGGTCTCTACAGCTGTCTGAACCTGAATAGACAGGCCAATCTAAAAATCAGCCTCTCTAGCATGTAGTTCACTGTGTGTTAAGCTCCCATTTTAATTTACAGTCCATAATACAGTTTCTCTGGCAGTGATTCATAAATCTCCATTTCACTCATACGACTGCTGCATTATAATGGTGCTGCCTCTATCTCCACGGCGTCTGCCTTTTAGGACACGCAGCATTCAGCAGTAGGAATGTCACCTGATGCCAGTTCTTGCCAATGCCTAGCATTATTGAAAATGCATTGATACCTCACATTGCCATGCGGGGCCATGGTCATTAAAATTTTATCATGTAAACCCTGCTGTCTTCACCAAAGAGCAATTGAGAGCCATAGCAGAGGATGATCATGCATTTTATCAGAATCTTCTGAAAGCAAAAAAAATCCATCAGGCTCAGAGCAGAAAGAAACCAAGATTGCATTCCCTTTAATTTAAATACAATATAATAAAATGTCAGAACCCATGAAATTGACATTTATCTACTGTAGTTCATTTTAACTTTTTCCCCAGAGTGGCTCAGTGTCCCATGGTTGCACAACAGGTCAAACCAGTTGCACATGATGTGATTTTCATATGTTTTTCCTGCAGGGCAGATATTCATCAAAGCATGCAACAGACAGCTAAAGCAAAAGGCAGCAAGCTATAGATTATCACATTGATATTTTAGAGGTCATACTGCCAGATTAGTAGGTTTTGAGGCTGGGCCATTTGTGCTTTCTAGCACCAATGCAGATAAAACTGGCAGGCATATAACTAAGCAGAGAATTCTGCAAGTAAGACAATTAAGAAGTTTCCATTAAAAAATAAGAGAAAAAAGGGTGCCATTTATTGGCCAAAGTCTTTTAATTTGTTATTAGGAAAACCTCACGAGCAATAAGTTTTTCCTTGTTGTGGTTTTACTTTCCTTTTTCTTAATATTGTGCTTGTGTACATGCAGTTTTCTTTTCAGTTAGAAATAAAAAGAAATTAGTGAAAGATTATACAATTAATTACTTTAATATATATATAGGGAATATTTATAAAATATAAAATATATTAGGCAACTAGAAAGATTATACAATTAATTACTTTAATATATATATAGGGAATATTTATAAAATCCTGTTCTGGGTTAACTAGGAAATATATGAAAAATGAGAATTTGAGGTGTTTTCTGAAGTGATAATTCCTTTTATTTGAGGTGTTTTCTGAAGTGATAATTCCTTTATTTTTTTTTTTTTCTACTGTCTTAAACTAGCTGGTATGTAGAAATTACACTTCACTCCTACTGACGACAGAGTCTTTCTGAGGTTCTCTGCACCCTTTGTATTAAGACCTAGTTCCCCCAGAAGAAATGCGAAGAATATAACGATTTGAATTCACAGCCTGTTGCAAACTTTAGATTCACTAGTTTGCCCCTAAAGAGAGGTAAGATCTATAACCAAAAGTTCCTAGCCCATATAATTGTTGCTTAAAAGAATAAGGATAAAGACAAAACCAGATCTCTTGCAGGTAAAAAAGTACTTCTGTTCTCATGTTTCATGCATAATGTGAACTATTTTAGTGGTAGGTGGACTTCAATGAGTAATGAATTCAGGAAAGGCAAACCCAATTTTCCTAGAAGACTGGTATCTAGCTGTTCTTGATTTAAAAGTAAAAGGGGGACTTTTTTTCCTGTAAATCATTAGTACTAGTGCCAAACACTTCAAAGACACTTAAAAGAAGCAGGTGTTTCCATTGCTTAATGAAATAAAGGAGGGAAAAAAAGAAAAAAGATTTTTCTAATTGAGAAGTAAGTAATGTTCATTCCTAGTAGGTATTGTGGCTCCTAGCCAGCAGTGGGTATTGTATGAATGTTACTTCTGGATTTTTTTTTTATTTTTTAAAGAATCATCAGCTTTAGATCAGGTGACTAACTTGCAAGTTCTTACCTTTATAATTGTACATATTATCACCATGATTTCATTTCACTTAGGAGCTAAAAATGTTTATTTCAGTGGTTGGCTTATCTTCTCATTCTTTTATAAATGAGGGCATTTTCTTATCTCTGTGTCAGGCTAGCTTTGATTACATAGAACATTGGCTTGCCCCAAGATTTTTATTAATTGAAGCAACAATTTACTTCAGGGAAGATCTAGTTCAACAATGACAAAATGTTATGAAATGACACGCAAGCAAAGATATGTTGATCTTAAAAAAAGTTAACTGTTCTCTATGAACAAGTTTATATTCTGAGCTACAACGGTTTATTTCTCTCCTATTTTTTTTTGATAAGTGTGTTTCTACATGTGCCAGAGACACTCACACATTCATAATTCTCTCGAAACTCTCAAAAGAGGATGTGAATGGTAAAAAGAATTGTGATGCAGTCAAGGAAAAGGAGAAACGAAGAACTGATTTTTCCAGTGTAAAAATCTCCACAGCTTCATCTTTGTCCACACTTGTCTTCTACAGGCCCTCTGAGAAAGGAGGATGGCAGGTTGGAGGATCTTTGGAGTAACTGGTGTGCTTCTTTGATGGCCTGCTTTTGGCATTGTTTCAGACCATTGATCTTATTCCTATGGATTCAAGTGCATTAGAATTAAATAAACAAGCGATTTTGCATGAAAGATTTTTGTTTACTTTTTGTCTTTTGCTGTATTTTATGATCTAGCTTTTTATATGGATAATAATCATCTCAGTATTATCAGTTACTTAGTGAAAAATAACAGGTTGCTCTTAACTACTAAAATATCTTCTATCCTTTCTGCATATGAAGAAACTGCAAGAGCTTCCACCAAATGCCTACTTTCTACAAAAATCAGCTACATAACTATATTTTAGAGTATTATTAGTATTTGTGGACATGGTTGTGATCAAGAGTTTTAAATCTAAAATTTGAAAATTTTTTGGAACTTGAAAAATTGCTCTCCAAATGATTAGAATGTTATTTTTCTTTCTTGTGCTTGTAGGAATGTTTAATATACTTGTAGCTGAAGTCTGCTACCTTGCAAAAAAAAAAAAAAAAGCCCTATTTTTTGAATGCATGTAACCTTTTGAAACTTGTAACTTGATGAAATCTGTTTGGACTTGTTTTCATGGATCTAGCAAAAGAGTACTCTGTGATCTCAGTTCTCCTTCTTTGCTTAATACCAGGTTGTAGGTCAAAGCCTTCATAAAGCTCTTCAAAGAAAGTACCGGAAGAATTCCCATTATGAGTAGTAGCTAAATGACTTGGGTTTAAATTATATCCTTTTCAAAAACAATAAAAAACCAATTGCACTGAAATATTTAAATTAAGTCAACACAACACATCAGTATAAAAAGCCAGTATGATTCATATGAAAGGCATAATTTTGATTCCATGTTGTACAAATTGCATTGAAGTGTAAGCAATGAGAAGGCAGCTCCCCCTATGTTCAAGAAAATTTGGCAGCCTTCACTAAGGGCATTTCTACCAGCTGTAATCTTTATCTTATTATTTCTTGAATTCCTTCAGCTGTGGGAAATATGATGAATAAGAGCAGTCTCATAATGTATATTGATCACCCAAGTATTAATCTGCTCCAGCAACATTTACCACTCACTTAGCACTTTTCATTTCTTTAAATATGAAAGCACTTTTAAAAGGCTGATTTAGTCTGTATTTTTCCATTTTATTTATGGAGAAAACAAACCAGGGCACAGCTAAGTGACTCTCCCCAGTCATGACCTCAGAAGGGCGAGTGAAGTGGCTTGAACCCTCATGTTCCTTAGGCTGAAAGGGGAGACAAAGTTGGCCAATTTCTTCAATTGTGCTGTGCCTGCTATTTCTGTAAAAGCATCTTTTCTGTAAATGCTTCTCTCTATATTTATTCTCTAAAAATAACAACTTCTTCCATATTTGTTCTATCTCAGTTTTTTCACCTCTACCCATCTTCATGCTTTTTCTAGGCTTGAAAAACACATGCACACAGATATCCATGTAGATTTTGAGGGCTCAATACGAGGTTCTCTTGTTTCTCCTCTTGATCATGGTGTACTGTCAATCTTAGGGAAAAGTGCTTGTAGGGAAGTCTAGTTCAGCACTTCAGCTTTAACAGATGTAGTACTTCATTTTTATCTCTTTCTGACAGTATTCCAGCAGGAGTTTTCCAGGGGTCTGGGACAATGTTTTGTGCAAGATAAGATAATACAGTGCACACATGCTGATTCCTAAAAGTGTGCTCTCTAGCATACCACGTTGATAGCACAGCAAGTAAACAACAATAACTACCTCTCTGGCACACACATCCGCAGCTATCGCCGAGGGACACTGCCATCCAAAACCTTTTCTTCCATGCAGTGCTGCACAGCTGGGCATGGGCACTGTGATTTATGGTCCACTGACTTCAGCTTCAGCTAACCTTCTCTGAAGCAGATTTTGCTTTTAAAACGGCCAGTCTCTGCTTTATTCTTTGTTTGAAAAAAGAAATCAACTGAGTTTTCCACTAGATTTGTAAAGTTCCAAAACCTTTTGTTTCAGTGACAAATACTTCATCCATAGAAACCTTTTACATGTCAGGATGGAACCATCCCCAGGCTGATTTAAAGGCAGAAGACAGAAATGGGCCACTCCAGGCTTCCTCTAAATAGTTTAGATGAGAACAATGAGCTAACAGTTCCACACAGGTTTCAGAGGCAGCTGAATATGCTGGATTGCTGAGTCACTGAAAAGCTGTAGCATGAATGAAACAATAATTTCTTTCAATTAGAAACCCATAGAGGCAGGAATATACTTCAGTTATTATGGAGGTAAAGTGGAAGTTCGGCTCCGTTTTGGTCGTGTATTCTTCCGCTGCAGTAGGGCAAGCGGTGGACAATGGAACTGTGCATCAGCATAGAGACACCAAACTTCTCCTTTCCTTTTTCTTTCTTCCTTTCAGTATTTCCTAACTATCTTTTGTAAATTCATTTTACTGTTGGCTGACTGTCACTGGTCACCATAGCAACAACCTCTGGTAGCAGCAGGTCTGGGTTGCCCGATGTGAGCATCTTCACATTTGAGCCTTGCCAAGGCTAGCTTTTAATCCAGGGTTATATATTGGCTCAACACAGTAAGATTGTTTTCTCACACTTCATCTGTCTGCCTTACTCTTCTTTTTCTGAGTTGGTTCCTTCTCTTTCCTAATTTATCTTTTGGACAATCTGGTGTTAATTTTCATTCTTTAACCTTTTTTTGTTATTTTGAAGGACTAGTCAGCTTAAGTATCTTTTAACAAAATAATATACAACAAAATTGCATTAAAGAACCTCTTTTTAAACTATATTTCATCATTAAAAAGAAGAATTTGAGATAATCTTGTTCCTAGGTCAAATATTTACAGTGTATTCGGGAAAAAAAAAATACTTGCAAGCTCTTTAGATGCTCTGCATAGGATAACAATGGTGAGTTTTTTCTAGGGTAACATGAAGAAAAATATGATTAATGGTCGTGTGTTTGGAGACAGGCAACTAGTATGGAATAGGTGTGAATGATGCAGCATTTAATGGCAACATAACAGTCTTTGAAAAATTTTTAAACCCCTTTACTCTGACCATAAACCAGCATCTAATAGCAGTTGAAACCTTGCTGTAAAGCAACGGTAGCAAAGTGGTTAAGAGTACTTGGTTGGGAAATGAGAGCTGAAAGAGAAAACTGCAGTGCAGTGATTGGTTTGATTTGCTGAATAAATTGCTATGTTCAGATTCAATTTGTATCAATAAGGAAAGCACTGTACACCTGCAGAGCCTGTCACACTTGGTATCCAAAATTCTGACACAGCTAGTCTTAAACAATCTTTTTACTGTTATCAATAATGAAAGCCAAAAAAACCTCAAAGCACCCCACCAAAAACACCCGACCTCTAAACTTGGACTATTTGCATTTTTATTCCATATATGTGAAAAAAGTTAGCAATGCTTCTTTGGGGTATTTCCTTAAGGAAACATAATACTTTTAATAAATGTATGGAATATTGCACTATTCTCAATGGATTATTTTAAAAGTAGCCAAGGGGCACTATTCATTCAGTAGAAGGGTTTCTCTTTATTAAACCTGACTGAAAGCTAGAAGCATAGTATGCTGTCTTCTTAATACAGTGGAAATTGCACTTAGATAATTTGCAACTATGATGTAAAATGAACAAATGTGTAGGCTTTTACATTTGCACCCCATCCACTGATGTTTATCATTGTCTGCTGTCCCTGTAGCATTTCAGAATGGAAAACATCTGGTTTCTAGGGAGTGCTTTTCATGTGTTTTTGTGTTTTGCTTTGTTTTGTTTCTTTTTTTTTTTTTGGGGGGGGGGGTGGTGTGTTTTTTTTTGTTTTTTTTTTTTTTGGGGGGGGGGGCGGGGGGGGGGGGGGGGTGGGGTGGGGGGATGCAAAACTCTTTGGTTTTGTTTTACAATGATCAAATCATTCAAAATCTGAACTCTACATATTTGGTGGGTACTTTGGTTTTTTTTTTTGTTTTGTTTTTGTTTTTTTTTTGTTTTGTTTTGTTTTGTTTTGGTGGTGGTGGTGGTGTGTTTTGTTTTGTTTTTTTTTTTTTTTTTGAGCTAAGAAAATCCCTGCAGTTTTGGGGGTTTTTTGGAGTTCATACTACTGTGATGGGGTTTTGCGGGAGAAACAGAACTGAACTATTAAAAATGTTTGAAATAGAATATTAATTCAGAAGAAAGAGGAAGAATTAATATTAAGAGAAGGCATAATGCTTCTTCAAGGTGTAGAAGCTGTTTTAGATCCCACCAAGTAGATTTAAAGGAAATTTCTTATGTATTTATAAAGTGGCAGACTTGACTGAGAAGCCTGATTCAATATTTTTTCTAAGGGATTTCCACTGATTTATATGAGAATACAAAGAATCTAAATTATTAATTTGTTTGAGAGAGCAAGTGGGGAGATTTGATGCTGAGTACCTTTTGTCCTGACTCTTTAAGCTTCTATGTTCATAGCCGATTTTAGTCAGAATCCAACAGATTCTTTCTGATGGTAAACATGCATCTGTTTGCACAGCCCAGAACTAAGTACAGATTTAGAAATATTGCTTTTTAATTACAATTCTTGTTTGTGACCTTGGGGTCAAACTACTTTTTGAAAAAATACCTACATGTCAAATTTTAAAGTGTGCTTTGCACTTGTAGTCCAAAAGACTTATGGTCAGTTCTATTAACTCTTTTTCAGTTTTCCTTAATATTAGTTTAACACACTAATATTTAATCAAGGTGTTTGATATTTAAATGTTAAACATAGATATTTTCCTCTGGACACCTAAACCAATATTAAAACAGAATAAACATGAGCAGCTTATTTCATTATTTTTAATGGTCTAGGCAAATTTCAAGACTGAAAAATCAGCAGTTACTATACATTTAACAGAAATGTGATTCTATTTATTTTTTGTATTTTTACCATGTGAACTTAAAATATTCTGAGCTGCTATAGCCTTCTTCAATAGATAATTTCTTTACACTGAAGGGATGTTTTGTTGTTGGGATGAAAACTAGGCTGAGTTTTTGATGACTCACTCAAAGAAGATCTCCTTCCTAGTATAGATAGGAGTTAAAAGTCAGTGATTAGAAGCATATTTTCAGTTTGGAATATATATCACCAAGTATTCTGGAACAAATTTTTCAAGACATGTATTCTTGCCCTATATCTAATGTGAGACCTTCATATTATAAGTTAGTTCTCAAAAATGTCCAATTGCAGAAAATTATTCTTCAAAATTTGTACTTCTATACTATATGTATATGTGTGTGTGTGTGTATATAGCACAGAAGATTATATATATATATATATATTAAAGTCCATATGTAATTATATGGATTTTCTAGTTATTTTTCTTTTTTTTTTTTTTTTTGGGGGGGGGGGAATACCCCAAACAAACAAAAAAGCACATTTAATATAATAAGAAAAGAATGATCAGTGAGGGGAAAAAAAAAAAAAAGAAAAAAGAGAAAGCAAGCTTACTTTTCAGTGGTGGATCAAATACAGAAGGCAGTTAAAATAAAAGAAAAGAAAAGTGGTAGTTAGGGGAAGATTTTGACAGTGGAACTGACTGGTCTGTTAAACAGGGTTAAATTAATTTATTTTTTTATTCGACCTTGATCTCTAAGTTTACTCATAGACCTAGTTAAATTGATGTCTAGGTTGGCTCACCATACATCCTTAGGGCTGCACAGAAGGAGTCATTAAATACTTTTTCATGTCATCACTGCTGGAAACAATAGAATCTGTGCTACGAAGTGTTTGGGTGCATGACAGAACTTGTACCTACCAACCTGAAGAAATAAAACCTATTTCTAAAATATAAATTCAGAAGCCAGTGTATTTATTGGCTGCAGCTGTGAAGGTGAGTGACTAAAAGCACAAGCAGTAGTCATGGCCATTTAGCTGTGAAAATGCCAAAAAATCCACCTACAATATGTAAAAATAATAAAAAAAATCATCAAGATTTTGCTGTGTTCTAGGGTTGGGTTTTTATTGCAGTTAGTGTTTTATTTCTGACCATGAAAGCTGTATTTTGTTTCCAATTTTGACACAAAGTCAGGTGTCCTGACATTTACTGTAAGTAAACAAGAATATGTGAAGGAAATTTTCTATGATTCCTTTGTATCTCCTAACAGAAACAGCAAATAAGTTCTCCAACAATGGCAAGACATTCAAGATAAAATATGCACAATGTCATTAATTGTTGCAGTATATGAAAAGTAGGTGGACTGTTGTACTTGTACCATGCTTCAAAGACGTGATTTTTTCTTACATAATATTTAATGTATTTAATGAATATTCATTCAGTACTTGCCATGCACAGAGAGGTTTGCCTGAGTTCCTGTCCAATTTCTGCTACTTTATAGAAATATTTGAAGCACTTTAGCCTGAAGGGATTTGGTCTTGTGGTGCCTGTGTGTGCTGCCAGATTTTGTCATTTCATGTATTTATGTTCTTGATAGGTGAGTTGTTCCCTGTCTTCCCCTACTTTTAGGGAGCTTTGCTTCTTTCATTTATGTCGTTAATGAAAGTAAGGAATCTCTTGCTACACATCTTTGTTAACTCTCAAGCTTTTGAATGGAGGAACCAAATCCTGACTTTTGATTTCTTTTTGGTTTTAGGACAGACATGTAAGAAGAAGTTGCTGAACAAAAAAGATCAGACTTAGATGATGATGCAAATGATGATTCAGAAGAGGTTTTAAAAGCAATGCCAATAAGTATGATCAGAAACCATACCTACTCGGCTATTTCTCTATCTGTTGGCACAGTTCTGTATGTGTTTGCTACCCAAAGCCATTAAGCAATTTGTTTGCAATGAAGATGGTTAAGCCAAATGCCTGAAACAGAATTACTATGCTAGTCATGCCAATATTCTGTGGTGTACAGAGACAGAAAGCTTCCTGAGGCTGTGGTTTGTTGATAGGTGTGTAAAGACCTACAAGTCAAGAAGAAATTGAGAGGATATTCAAGGATCTTCCTGTTTTTCTGGATTGCAAGGAAAAGGATAAATACTGAATAACAGCTAAACAAGTCTAGCAGTAGGAGAGAGAGGCTTTTCCAGCCATGTGACAAACATTTGCTTCATTCATGCATCATAAATCTGCAGCTTGTTGTTGGTTTTTTCCTTAGTCTTCCGGTACAGAGCCCTCAAGCGTACACACACTACTTGTTCTTGGAAATATATTGAAATAATAACTGTGATTCAGTTTGAGGTAAAAAGAAAAGGGAGGGACTTCTAATTTGGAGTGGCTAGATAAGTACTGTTCATGAGTTTACATTTATTTGCTCTTTTCAAAGATTTTTTTCCCCCTGCCAGGGTCCTACTCTTTGTGTGCTGCTTTTCATTTAAAACCAGATAAAGCCAATTACATTGCAGGGAATGTATGAAGAACAACTTTTGAGGCCTGATTTGCTCCTGCATTTCTTTAACACAGAGTAACACCAAAAAAATACATTGCCAAAGTGTAAAGTGTTAAAAAAAAGCAAACCTGTAATTTATTGAGAGATGCATATTGTAGAGACTGGGACTTATGCTGGAGGGAATTTACCTTAGATTATTCCTGAAAATGATATTTCAACACATCTGGCAGGCGTGTTGGTGATCTTCCTAAGGTGGATAGCTGACACCTGTGAGAGGGCAGCTGTTTGCTCTTGTATTGGGTTTATGGGGCAAAATTTTGATAGTGGGGGCTGCTACGGTGGTAGCTTCAGTGATAAGCTTCCAGAAACTTTCCCTGTGTCCATAGGAGTCAATGCCAGCCAGCTCCAGGATAGACTTACTGCTGATTAAAGGCGAAACACATCAGTGATGGTGGTAACACCTCTGTGATAACGCATTTAAGAAGGATAAAAAGTGACTGCTTTACAGTCCATGGTGCAGCCCAGGTTGAGGCAGCTGTGCCCCTGCAGCTCATGGAGAACCCAATGCCTGAGCAGGTGGATACCCCAAGGAAGCTGTGACCCTGTGCTGGAGCAAGCTCCTGGCTCCTGTGGAACCATGGAGAGACAGGAGCCCATGCTGGAGCAGGTTTGCTGGCAGGACTTGTGACCTGTCCCATGGGGGTCCCACACTGGCAACCTGTTCTGAAGGACTTCACCTTGTGGAAATGACCCGTGCTGCAGCCAGTGCTGAAGAGCATCCTGTGGGAGTTATTCCCAGAGGAGAATTTCATGGAGGATTGTCTCTTATGGGAAGGATACCATGTTGGAGCAGGGGAAGAGTGTGAGGTACTCGCCCCCTGAGGGAGCAGCATTGACCTCAGCCCCCATTCCTTGTCCCTTGTGCTGCAGAGGGGAGGACGTAGAGATTAGGGTATGAAGTTAAGTCCAGAAAGGAGGGAGGTGTGGAAGGAAGATGTCACTAAAATTTGGGTTTACTTCCCATTATCCAGCTCTCATTTGACTGGTAATGACTTTGGTTAATTTCCCAAACTCTATTCTGTTCTGCCTGTGACAGTACTTGCTGAGCAATCTCTTGCTGTCCTTATCTTGACCCATGAGCTTTTCATTATATTTTCTGTCACCTGTCCAGATGAAGAAGGGAGAGATACATCAGTTTTTGTGGACACCTGGTGTCCAGACAGTGTCAACCCACCACACGCTTGCTTTTCTTTGATTTGGAAGTGCTTAATTTTCCTCTAAATTCTGCCCACCTAGACCAATAGCATTACTGCTGTGCAATACTCCAGCTGCAGTTTTTTTTGTCACAGACAATTTGTTTTGTCACTTGGTAATTCTCATTGACTTCCCAAAGAACTCATTTGCAATACAGTGTCATTTTAGGTACAATTACAGTTATTTGATTGGTTATTATTTTGTATCAATCAGATCACATATTGTGTGTCACATGAAATTGAAAAGATTTCATGAACACCTCTTCCAAATTGTGGCTTTATGAGTGAAATTTAGAATTAAAAGATTTTTAAGCCCATGCTGGTTGTTGTTTTGGGGTTTGGTTTTTTTTGTTTTGTTTTGTTTTGTTTTGTTTTGTTTGGTTGGGTTTTTTTGTGTTTTTTTTCCCTTCTTTTTTGTGTATCTTCTTTTTTATCTCTTTTTTTTTTTTTTTTTTTTTTTTTTTTTTGTGGTATCGGACTCTTTGTTGTAATCACTCTCCATTCCCATTAAATGCACTAGTGTCTATTTTCTATTTAAATATAAATGGGAAATAGACACTAGTTTCTTTTTTATGAATATTAGGGAATCTCAGATGTGACCACCAGAATTCTTTTCTGTTACATTATTTTTTAGGCTTTTCTTTTATTTAACTCCATATCTTTAATTGCCAGATAGCATTTTTTGTGATGATAAGTGATGAAGACAGTGAGTCCCACTGCTGGCCATTACCGGTAGCTGGTGCCCAGTTCACATTCTAATCCATTACTAGCAAGTGGTGGCTTGTGTTCATTTATGTAAAATTTCCATTGTATTTCAAACTTTGTATTCTAGTAAGATATGCTTCTTTAGATAATGTTTAGAATAAGATTCATAAAATCTTGTGTTTTAAAAATAAAGGGAGAAGCTTTTAAAGTTGTTTTTTTTTAAAGCAACTCTTTTCAGAGTGAAGGCAAACCGCACACACATCAGGAAAGCAGAATATGATAGACATTAAGAAAAACACAGACTATTTCTCTATTTTTTAAACAGATAGTTTAAAAATGTCATATAAAGGCTATGTTGTTCTTTTCATGTTACCTAGAAAATCTCAGCAATGCCTAGACAGCAGGAAGAAAATATTCATGGATTGTTACATTATAGTCACAGTTCCTCTCATTTCCCAAAATGCACAGCTACTGTGTCATTTTAAGATTTAGAAGTCACTGTATTTATGTTTTAATGATCAATGGCAGCTCTTGATCTGAGTCATTAATGAGATTTTGACTGCATCTGCATTTAAACCTTGTGTATTCTGCAATGAAGAAAGTATGCTTGGAAAATGAGATTTCTGTCATGGTAATAATAAGTTTTACATGCTCAAGCTGAGAGGATTCACTCTCATGAATCCTTTCCTCTACCCTTTGGCAGGTTACACAGTACAAAGTTTATGTTGAATGGGGAGGGAAGAGGGAGAATTCTTGCTACTATTTCCAATGGAGACATTTGTTCCACAGGCACACAGGAAATGGCCCCTACTTGAAGGGGCCATTCTTCTTCTTCTTCTATGTTGAGAGTAAAGTAGTAGGAAAAGTCTCCTCAAAGTGAAATGTGATTTTGTGCCTTGATTATTTATTAAAATGCTTTTACTTTCTTTGAGGGCAGCAGAGCACCTTGAGAATGATAGATTGAGTGTGTATGGTGTCACTTGGGGGATGTTTGATATATTGCCATAGATATGTGGGTGCAGTTAAACTACTTTTAAAAACAGCAAATAATGGCCTTCCCAAACAATGCCTGAATTGTAATTCTATTCCTTAAAATAGTTTCTTATAATTGTTTTTGTATTATAATTTTTAAAAGTTTGTGACTATCAGTGGGTATTTTTATCAGTAATAGCTTGCTTACAGGTTAGAGAAGTATAAATATTTTTTATGCTAGAGAGTGAAATTCTTAACAGGAAATTCTTTCCTTTTTGCAGCTAATTTCTCTGATGTAGGCATTTCATTAGTCTTTCTATACTTTCTCTCAGAGACTAGTTCTGTCTTCTTCAGATTCTTGTGAAGTTTTGGTCAATTTCTCTTTGGAAATAGGCTAAATTTAAGTTCCCAATACAACAAAAAGACAAAATTTACCAAATTACAAGTTGGTGAATATATAAAAAAAAACCCACGGAGTGAACAATGTATTGTAAAAGTGTTTCAATATTGTATTTAGACCTGTTGAAAAAGGAGTTGTTATTGGTACCTCACAGATTCCTTTATAAAGCCATACTTTTTCAGAGGATAATTAGATACAGTCTAAATAGGCCAACAGCTGTTGCAAAGCCAGAATACTGCCCATTAGGACATGTGAGAAGTAGCTTGGAACAGCTATAGATAATTTTCAGAATGTTGGGACCAACCTAGCATTTCAAATGCCTCACTTGAATGAAAACTGAATCTGTAAATTGCCCAAGACATTAGAAGACATTGGTAGAGAAGTAGCACACAGCAAATAACAAATTACCTACATGCTAATTTTCTTGATAACATTCACCTGCTAATGATTTCTGTTAAGGCCAAGAGTCACAATTCTAACTACTGTTTTAGAAAAGATTGTTAAAAGTGTATGAGGTTATAAAGAACAAAAGTTGTCCTGTAGGCTATTCATTATTTGGAGTTAATTGTATGGAAATTTTCTTGGCATGAACAGTTTAGTAGGAGATACTACTTATAATTTGGCCGTAGTTATTAAGAAGAGTGTGAGAAAAGGTTGACAAGATCAATAACATCTTTTTATTTTCTCTATCAAAAATTGTCCACTGTTGGTTAAAATTATTTCTCAGCCCCGTTTGTCCTGAATCTTCATTATGGCCAAATGCTAGCTCTTAGGTCTTCAGTCATCATCTTAGTTACTGCAGGGAGCTTATCCTTTTGCTTTTGACTTATCATGTGGCAATTGAAGCCTGTGTTAGCACCTGGGAATTTCAGAACTTAATAACTAATCAGAATTGCATAATTTTACACAAATAGCTACAATTCCAATGGATTCCTTCACTTGGAATACTTATAGACTACATGATTCTGAGTCTTAGTTCTTTTAGAGCTTGAGTGAAGGACAAAATATACCCCAAATATACCTTCCCTCCAAATGCTGAAAAAAAATCAGACTCTAACATGTTTAGGACTCTCTATTCCTTCATTCCATGTCAGAACTTTGCAGAATGAGAATAATTTATGAGTGAAAGATCCTTTAAGATCGTGAGTCCAACTGCTAACCGAGCACTGCCAAGTCCATCACTAAGCCATGTCTGTAAGGGTCACAACTGCACGTCTTAAATACCTCCAGGAATGGTGACTCAACAACTTCCCTGGGCAGCCCATTTAAATGCTGGACAACCTTTTCTCTGAGATATTTTCCTGATATCCTATCTAACCTCCTCCAGCACAATTTGAGGCCATTTCCTCTTATCCTATTGCTTTTTACCTGGGAGAAGAGAACAGCCCCCACCTGGCTACAGCATCTTCTCAGGTACTTGTAGAGAGTACAAGTTCACCCCTGATCCTCCTTTTTAACAGTCTAAACAACCCTGATAATGTCAGCTGCTCCTTGTAAGACTTGGGCTTCAGACTCTTCACCAGATTCATTGCCGTCCTCTGGACATCGTCCAGCACGTCAGTGTCCCATAGTGAGAGGCCCAAAACTGAACTCAAGATTTGAGGTGTGACCTCACCAGTGCAGAGTACTGGAGGACACTGCCCTGGTCTGCTGGTCACACTGTTGCTGATACAGGCCAGGATGCCATTGGCCCTCTTGCCACCTGCGCACTTGTTGGATCATGTTTAGCCAGCTGCCAACCAGCACCCCAGGTCCTTTTTTGTTGGGAGCTTTCCAGCCATCCATCCCCAAAACAGTAGGGCTGAATGAGATTATTGTGACCCAAGTGCAGAACCCATCACTTAGCCATATTTAACCTCATGCAATTCACCTAGGGTGGATCCAACCTTTCTAGATCCCTCTGTTGAGCCTGCCTACCCTCCAACAGGAAACACTCCCACCCAACTTGGTATTGTCTGTAAACTTACTAAAAATATAAATGATGTGAAAATAATGTCCACTTTCATCCATCTCTGGATAAATAATTGTCTGCTTTGTGCTTTGAGGTCTTTTGGAAGAAAAGAATGAGCTAGGAAAAAAAATGTTCTTATGTCTGAACATTGATGTTTGGGAGATTAGAAGTGAAATGAAGAAGAATAGTTCAAGAGAGAACTCCAGTTACCATGAACTGAAAATCCACTGAATTTCATGAACTAAGGAAAAGAGTGATCCAGAATGTCTATCTCCGCAGTGGTTTATAAAAGTCTTATTGACTCAGAGATTGCTTTGCATTTTCATAATTCCTCTTACTAGCAATCTCAGGGGAAACAAAAACCCAAGATATTTATAACTAATGTTAGGTATGAGTTATGTTTAGACTTAATATTAAGTACATTTAAGCTTTTCTGATTGTTTAATTGTTTTTGTGGAAATGTGACTTACATCCTCATGAAAACTAGAGAATAAAAAAAGCTGTACCTTGCTGTTGGTGTCTTCCAGCCACACCATTCCTGATTGAAATGTCTGAGAAAAAAAGGAAGCTCTTCAGCCTTAGGGAAACTAATTCAAAACCATTAAGCATAGCTCAATCTCTGCACTGAGTGGAAAAAAAAATTACTTTTGGATTAAGGATAAAGTGTCATGTATGCCAAATCCCAATAAGGTGTAGAGAAAGCTACATGTAAGCCTGTGAGCTCAGCAGAGGACTGAGTATGATTTTCTATGTTAAATAGTCAAAGTTGCAATAGATTGGAGAGCATAAAACGCAGTAGGCCTTTGTTTTCAGAAGATCTCTTAGTTTCACCTTTACTCCTGACACCTAACTTGTAATTGGGTAAGCGAAATTCCAGGTTTAGAAGGTTCACTTTTTAGAAGTGCTGAATGGGGACTTAAAACATTCTGCACATTAATTTTTGTCTTTTAAAATAGGCACAAATTCTTTTTCTGTTTAAAAGACATTTACTGTAATGGAAGCAGATAGAATGGTATTCACTGGTACTTCTACCAAATTATCAAGTATACAGTGGCAGAAAAGAAAACCAAGTCCGCTACAGTGACACAAAACAAAACAAAGTGCCCCTTTAACTAAAATGGTGAAATCTATCACATACATATTTCATTCCATGCACATTTCTATGTAATCTAATTGACTTAAATTTTCAAGATAAGATTATTTTAATGGTAAAAGAAGTGTATTTGTCTATATCAGACACAATTCATAACAAAAGAACACAGACCTAATATGAGATATAGGGAAAAAAGGTACAATATGTTGTTTAGCTTCACTATGCAAAACAGGAAGGTAGCATGTCTTGTGTAACATTAATAAGGTAATATGGGAAACCTAATTTTGCATAACCATAATGGGATATTTTATCTTTTGTTTTAATAGATGGGTGACATTTATTTTCCTTTGCTAAAGAGGGGAAAGTGTATTTGTTAGAATAGTTTTCAGTAAATGTATCAGTTGTTCATATGAAAATGTTTCTTGACTTCAGGGCGTGCTTTTTAACTGGTGACAATATTTAGAACAGAGGACTTCAAAAGGAAGGCTGGCAGACTTGAAAATGGAGCATAAACATCTTGGTGAAAACTTTTTGTAACTTTCTGTTGCAAAATAATGATCATTTAGGTAAATCTGCTCTGCCCCCTGGTCGGGGGGTCTCCTACGTCTTTTCACAATATGAATTGTCAAGAAGGAAGATAATACTAAGTGAGTTTTAGTAAAATAAAATTGGCAAAATATGGCTGAAAATACAGTATTTGTGCATCATTTGGGTATTTTTTTTCATTTAGGTAGTACTTAAAAATATAATGCAGTATTTTGCTACTAGGTGCCTGTCAAATGAAAGTTATTTCCTTTGGTGAAGGAATTGTAATCAATGGGAATTAAATATAAAAAATTTAAAATGTGAAGAACAATAAACATACCAATTATTCAGATTTGGTGTTTGTAAATATTCAAAGATTGGAAAAACACTCTCATATTCCTGTGAGACTAGCAGTATTCATGCTTTTTATTATCCCACATAATGTAGGATCCATTTTTTCTGGGCTTTTAAAATTGAATTCTTTACTGTTGCTAGCCAGCTTCTCTGCTTTTACTATTGAATGTCATACTACAATAGCATATTTATGCCTGCGTGTCCTCAGTACATGTCCTGTGGATTGAACTCAGCCTAAAACCAGTCTTGCACACTGACTATAAACCCTCAGACATATCTAAACCATGTGGTGACTGCAATGTGGATGTTCCAAAGACAACACAAATATGTAATCTGCATGGTGTTTTGTAGCATTGTGTGTGATATACCGGCTCAATTTGTGAGAGGTAGAACATTACCAATTTTTTGCTACTTTAATATTTTTTCCTAAAATAGAAAAAGAGAAAACAATTATAGGACTATGTTTTGTTAGTGAGGCATGCATATGAAAGTTCATGAAAATAGTCAGTGCCAAAGCAGTGTACAACAGGTCAGGTTGGAAGGGACATTCTAGCCTTTTGTGAGAAGGAGAACTTTGATGAGATTATCTGGCGGCCTGCCACAGATTGAAAACCTTCTGTGATGGAAGTTGTTGGGGAAGTGAAGGAGACAAAACATACCACGTTTTTGCGTGGTAGCTAGTCGCATCTCAGCTCAGTTGGGGCTGCCTTTCTTCTTTCAAGTGTATCTTCACAGTCTCTCTGTGGTGTCCAGTTTGTAAGCACTGTCTGAATTCAACTTCTCTTCAAGGCACGTACAGCTCCACAGCTGGCCCTACGAGCTGCTCTCTGTGCCCCCACACACCCAATATCTTAATTTACTTTGTAGTTACCCCCGAAACCTCACACAATTTAGCAGGTATTTTGCTGGCTACATAGGTAGGTACTTAAAGGTTTTTTTCCTGCCTCCATCCCCTCCAGCTTTGAGAATGTAATGAAATTTATAACAGTGGGAGGAATACCTGTTTGAGAATGCTGTTCAAAATCTGCCATCCTGCTTCTACCAAGTATCTCTCGCACTCTGTTTTTGCTTCAGTTTTCACTTAATAGATCTGATCTGAGAAGTTCTTTTATGCTTATGCCTGTCATTGTTTACCTGCACTGAAATCCTTCATATAGAATAAACTAGGTAAAGAAAAAACTAATGAATTAGAAAATAAATAGTATAAGAACAAAAATGGGAACAAGAATACTTTATCTCTTTGAGCAGCCAGGCGGCAGAAAGGAGAAAAATATGTTAAGTAAGCTGTGGAGAATAGGAAGTTTGAAAACTAAAGTGCCTCAATTTTAGAGACATTGCATATGTTTTCCAGCTGCAGGATGTGAAGCAAGATGTCAATAGCATAGCTGGAGGTTAAGATAGGGCTGGAAGACAATTGGGACACACATAATCAATTGTATAGCTGTCACAGCAAAAACGTATTTGGTTCTGCCTCTAGAAGTTTCACAGTTGCTCCAAACACATGCACAATGCTATATAGCTTACAACAATGGTTATACTAATTGACAATGGGTGACAAATCTAGTTGGCTAACCAGAATGGAGTGGAATACAATAGAGCATAAGACAATTACGCTGCAAAAGGAAAGCCCAAAGTCCTAATACTAAGATTTTATAGGAGATACTAAGATACTGGGGTAGTACTGGGATAATAGTAATTAGAACAGAGTAGTTATTCATTATTACACAGTCTCTCTCCAAGACAGCCCAGATGTCTCAAGAGAAAATGCCAACATATGAAGCAAAGAAAAGAACAAAATAATCAAACAGCCAGAGAAGGGAAAATCCACTAAGAGGGAACTTTTCTCCAAATTCTTTTCTAAATTATTGTCTTTTAAATAATGAAATATGGCACATAACCTCTCTTTCAAAACCTTTTAACAGTTAGTTAGCATAAAATTCCCAAGAATATCAAGAGTTGTAAGTGCCAAGTCTTTCTCTGAGTCTTGGTAAGGTCTTGACATCAGTGACATCCTGTGGCATTGAATTCCATAATCTAATTATGTGCTGCATTAAAAAGTATGTTCTTTTATCGGATTTGGAGCTGCTGCTTTTCACTTTCACTTAGTGTCCTTTTGTTCTTGAGTTATGAGACGAAAGACTACAGAAGCTCCTGATCTATTTTCTCTTTGCCACTTACCATTTTTATACTTTCATCATATCCCTCCTTATTCATCTTTTTTTTTCTTAAGGTTAACAATTCCATTTTTTTCAATCTTTTCATATGAAGGCTTGTCTATATGCCTAATTATCACAATCACTCTTTTCTGAATACCTTCTAATTCAGTAATATCTTTTTGTGATGGGGTGACCAGTACTTCACACTATTCCAGAGAAGGGAAAATTATTGATTCATATAATGACATATTTTCTTTCTTTCTTATTCTTCACCTCATTTCTTCTGCATCTGAAAATTTTATGTGCTTTTTTGACTGCAGCTGCTCATCAAGCAGGGCTCTTCATTGAGCCATCTGCAGCAAGACCCAGGTGTTTTTCCTAAGATAGTGCTACTAATTGAGATCTCTGATAAAACAAATAATCTATCTGTTACAGATTTAAGTTTCTTTGCTTTGTTTTTGTTTTTGGATTTTTGGTTTTGGTTGTTTGGTGATTTGTTGTTTTGTTTTGGTGGGGGTTTTGTTTGTTTTTTCAATAAATTATTATCACATATCGTAAGATGGTTGCCCATCTCCCTGAGTGATTTTTTTCTCAGGTTTCCTGTCTTATTTAGACTTGGTTAACATGATTTCTTTGTTATTTGTAAATTTTGCCAAATTGCTGTTCACTTTTTTTTAACATTATTTAATACATTTTGAACACTTGTTCCTTGTATGGTGCCTCAAAACATCCTGCTCTTGAGGTTTTGCTATAGTGAAAATTGACAGTATGTCTGCTTTTTTTTTTTTTTTTTTTTTTTTTAATCTTTGAGAAAGGTTTTGCTTCATTTTGCATCCTATCACAAAATTACTTAGTGTCTGACTGAGATGGAGACTGAATCTCTTGAGAGGAACACTGTTCTCACCACATTTATTCAATTACACTAACAAGGTTAAGGGCCAAGTTGCCTTTGCAATTAAAGCTAAATATTTGAGAAACAACTATCCTGTTTGCAACCACAAATATGGAAATTAAGGACAGAGAATGGAAAAGTAATTAATTCATCATGTTGGGCAGACACATTCAAAATCAAGATGGGAGCGAAATTCTAACACAACAGTCATTAGAATTGTCTTGGTGATAATCCTAAAAACCAGGAATATAATCAGTCCAAATACGCAGGAGCATATGAGTCTACTTCTTACACCTCAGACTTTGTGAAAATAAGGAAAAACCAAACTAGCTGTATGGTCTAGGCAGCTGTTAATATTCAAGACTTTCTTTCACAATCTAATATGAACCAAGATATTTTAATATTTGAAATATCTAAAGTTCTTGTTGGAAAGGGGAAGGGCAGACTTATTTTGAGGCTTTTTACATCCTGACCTCCCCTAGGCCTGCTTATTTCCTGGTATCTCTCTCTCTTTCTCTCAAGTGTTCTCCATCCTCTCCCTGAGAGAGTCTATGTGTGCTTCACCAACCCTGACTGCCTACAGTATGCAACAGACCTCACCACCTTTCTTCACCAAGAAGATTGCTTGCACAGAGAAGGCTCCTCAGACTGCTTGGGACACCTTGCACAGATGCATGCCACTGCCTTGAACTCAGAATGGACACTAAAAGAGATCCTGAACATATTGGTGGGAAATGTGATCAGACACCTGCAACTCAGACCCTACCTGTTTGGTAAAGGAACTATAAGGAAAGCTAGAACTTCTTGTGATATTCCAATAGTTTTATCTGACATAAATCCTGTATTTTCCATACCGTAGTCCACTCAACCCTAATCCAAACTATTTTGGGTGGAGCAGAGGTTGACACCAGTTAACAAGTGACAAAAGGTATCAAGTATTTAATTTGTGAACAAACCTATGAAAATGCTAGTAACTCCTCAATAACTAGTGCTGGTGCCTGATAAAATGAGAGGACAGAACATGAAATATAATCTATGGCTATCTGTGGACCAATTATACATACATATCTATACATAAATATGCACACATATATATCTCTGTGTATGAGAGTATTTATACCACATATATTCTTTTTCCTTTAGCAAGCTAATTTGATACAGTAAAACACAGGATGTAGAATTATAAGACAGTAAGACTTGCCACTGTGAACTTTTTGTTCATTCATAGCAACACAAAAATTACCAGTATAAGATAGCACAATTGAAAATTTAGAGTTTCTCATTTGAAGGAAGAATAGGAAGAAAACTCAGTGCTCTCACTTATTTTAGAAGGTTCTGAAATACCACAGGGCTTGTGAAGCATGAGAGTGACAGAGATAGACCATAAATTGTACAGTCACACCTATTAGTGTATTATTAATGACACTTTTGCATCGAATGTAAGAACAGAAACTATACTGTGTGTCATTTAGTTAATTTAGAGGAAAAAATGTATACCAAAAATATGAGCTCACTGCAACAATTCAAAGCTGAATGCTTTTCACAATAGATTTGCAAAATAAGCAGCCACCTAATAAAAAGTTTTGTCAGATTTTACAGTTTGCCCACCAAACCTAAGAAAATAGCATTAAATGATTGGTGGCAGCATTTTGTGGAAACAATACATATGGAAAAGAGTGACAATTATGTGCTGGTGCTGGCTTCATACTGAAAATATCTGTGCTTTGCAATTGCTGTGGAGTAATATATCTCTTGAAATGTGTGTGCATTCAATAGTGTTAAGAGATAAATATATGCCTTTTCAATGGTGCTTTTTAATTTGGGACAATGTCACAGAATACTTTTCAACACATCTAGGAAGCTGTTACTCACTAAGCAAAGACTGTATCCCACTATTTTTCATGTAAACCCATAATGATAAAATATATCAATGAATAAGTATTTAAATGCTGTCTGAAATAAACCTGTTTTGCTATAACATTTCAGGGAAGAATCTGTACTTCTTTCATTTCAGGATTTTTTTCTTTTTTTCTCTAGAACCTATATAAGTATTTATTTTAATATATTCTGATTTTCCCATTTTCAGACAGGCTTCTTGGTTCTCTACTTTCCTTAAAAGGCTGTGCATTCTCCTTTGTTCCCCAGTGTAGCAGGATATCAGAACTCATAGAAGATACTGCATTTTTCAAATAGAATGTTTAAATACTTTCCATCCTTCTATGATGTTAGTCCCAAATAATGACTTCTTTCTGGAGAGTGGTATCAATAGTTATTACTTTGATGCACAGGATAGTAAGTGAAATATTACAGTGGGAATAACCTGTTAAGGATGATATTGGTTAAAATACTTGTTTATTTGGAAAATCCAGTTTCATCCTGAAATCTTTAACATGAAAAACATCAAGTTTGAATTACAGGAGTTTGTGTAACTACTGGGAGCAGGATTAGGTGGTGTTTTGGTACCTCTGCCTTTCAATTTCTTAAATACCAAAATGTAATTATGATTTTTTTTTTCCTTTAGGCTAAATAAACTAATAAAATTTTGAGGCACAAAGAGTAACCTTTCTGAATTTAGGGGTTTCCCCCCCATTTTTTTTTTAATCTGAAGTTTACAGCCATAGGTGTATATGTGTATAGTATTCAGCTGTCCTGTACTTGATCAAGAACTTGATTAAGGAACAATTTTGTGCTGCCCTTACTGGTATTTTTCCACATGTATACAATCACAGAGACATAAATATATGCAATTTTTCTATTTAGTTCTTACAGTATCACTTAAAAAACATAACAGTTAAAACCAACAGGAATTCTGATTTTATTAAAGAGGAACTCAGACTTCATCCAAGTAAGACACAGATACTGTTGAAAATCTATTTTTATGAATACTCTCAAATCACTTGGTATTTCCTTTTTTTTTGTTTTGTTTTGTTTCAGTTTGGGTTTTTTTTGTTTTGTTTTCTTTATGACAGAACTCTATTTTTCAAAGACATTGACTTTTTCTGGACACTTTTAATTATACTTTTCTATGTAAGACAAAACGTGATCCTTAAACCATCCAGTCAAATCTCCCAGAGCAGAATTATATACGGTTCCCAGAAGAAAACAGCTGAAAACATTAAAGCTAGATGGACAGATACGTTAATTATTGCATTAACTTCATTTTTTTTTTCCATACCAATGTGACTTTGGAAAATGGAGAATTTATCAAATCAAAGTATTTGACAGGTAACATACAAGGTATCATGTCATTTCTCTGTTAGACAAGAAAATGCTCTTCTAGCTGAATCTTAATAAAAGAAACTTCTGTTTTCATACTTACAAAGATTTCACAAAATGCTTGGATTTTGCCTAAGCACAAGATGTCTACATTATTTCCTTCCATATTAAGTATTCCTTTAAGTATATTAGTCTATCATTAACAGCCTGTAAACATCAGCAGGTATGTGAATGCTGTCCATTCATAGAACTTGACTGTTGACTTTTGAAAACATAACTTTCAGAGTGCCTCCTTTGAATTTTCCCAATTGATATGGAACCCAAGGCTGAATCAGTGGAAATACTTAATCTTTTCCTTCCTATCAAAATTAAATACAGTATTGCAAACTTTTGTGTTATATTCTCAAGCTCTTACTGACCATTTACTGTAAAACCATATCAAAAATAAACGTAAATAAAATGCAAAATGTTCTCTAGCCTGAAGAGTTCTATGTTGTACTTCTGTAAAAGCTTGATTCTACTGAATGAATAATATTTTTGTTTTAAAGGCAAGTCTTTAGTAGCCAACTTAATAGTAGTTGTCATTTAAAAGAAATCGTAGCTGTGACAGCTTCAGTCATTGACTTGTTTTTAGATGTTCATCTGGTTTTTGTTAAATTTCAGATTTTATTGATTTTGAACAGTGAAATCAGATTGGCCTTTAACTTTTAGGTTTCAATTCATATTCCATTAAGCGGGTATAACATAGTTCTGTTCATGCAATATTAAGTTAGGGCTGCAGGAGACAGGGGGAGAATAAAATCACCAAAGAGACAAGCAATGAAGTTTATACTGTCTTTTTCTTTAAAATTTAAACAACATATCAGTTCAATTAGCTTCTTTTTATAGCTTTAAAACTATGTGTTCAAGGTACTGATTTTTTTTTCCCAGGCTAGTTTTAGGGAAGCAATTAAGGATGTAAAGTACAGACAGAAGTGTTGATCATAGTTACATCATAGCTTGCTCTTACACAATACACTCTTTCTCACCATAAGACAAAAAAAACCCAAACCACCACCCCCACCCCCAAAAGACAGAGTACTTATTTTAAAAAAAAGAGACAACTGGTAAAAAATCTTGTTAATCCTGTGCCTAACTGTAAAAGAATTTTAATGCAGCAGTAGCTAGTTTGCATGCGAACTTCTCTGAACTGCCTGGTAAATTTTAGGCAAATGTTTGAAGTTTTTTTTCATAACATTTACTGAGATATATGAGATTTAAAGTAGAGTATGTTATGTAAATTCTTCCCACCTCTCAGGATTTGGTAGATCCAAGCAAGTAGGCCTATCATGAATGTCAGTCAGTATGCCTTAATACAGATTCAGTTTGAAATACTTCTTGTACTGAAAACGTAGTTGGACGTGTCTTGTGTCGTTCCATGTCCTGTGCTTCTCCTTAGAAGATCAGATCATAGCAATTGCTGTGGGAAAACCGATCTGATTGGGATGGACAAAAAATTTTGCATTGAGTAAAACTAGTCCACTTATTTTAATTGAACTTTATAGATATTATATATATTAATTAATAGTAACTGTTATATATATAGGGTTTTTTAATTTTAGTGAACTACATGTGGAAATGCCTGACTTCCTTGAAAGCAATTCTTTGAATGTCTGTGTCAGCTAAAGATTTTCTTGTACACTCAAAATCAATTTGTGGTCTTTAGATTATGTTTGTGAGATCATCAACATGTATCCTGCTAATGGAAATCCAAGATAAAATTTAATCCTATATTTAAGACTGTATCAGAGTATTTTCCCTACTCTTGATACATAACTCACGTATTTTTTATGCTATGGACAATTCATATTCAACTACACATTGTTTTCATCTTGCCTCTCTAAGTTTTATCAAAATTGCATACATTCATTTTGCAACTGAGACAGAAAATATTTTCTTATTTTTCTGTCTCTCATCGCCCTATCTCATTTACAATTCTTTAAATAAATAATTTGATAGTTGATTCATATGTTGCTTAAGCCTTTTATTATGGCTTGGTTGAAGGGGAGGCTTTCAGAAGCTAAGTTTGAACACCTGGCTAGCAGCTCTCATTATGTTGAATTCAGATGCATAATTTATGGCCATATATTAGTTGTGATATATAGAAACAAATAGTTTAACATTGTCCTGAAACAAAAAGAATTTAGTAATTTCGTAGATGACTGAGTTTGTGTGTGAGAGATGATAAACGAAACAAAATCAACAATATGCCAGGAAATCCTTCAGATATTTACAGTATAAGCTTTTCTGTGTCCCAGGAGATCAAAAGAAAAGTATGTGGGTGTTGCACTTACCTACTTCTCATCTTGAGGCTTACCAAAGTGGTTGTCAGTGGAAGATCTGTATTGAGCCAATCAGGCATCCAGTATGAAGCAAAATGCATGATCTTTGTCCCCTTGGTAACAGTTGTGTTTAGCAGAACGCAAAATGTGTTGCTCTAAATCATTGCTCTAATTGGCACCTTTGTTGACAGTCTCAAAAGAAAGGTCAAGATGTGGTTAGGCGTGGGACTGATGTACTGTCTTACTCACAGCTGCAGCCTCCTTGGCTGAATGCAGCAATTTATTGAGCAGGCATTTGCTTTTTAAAGTCTATGGATATTTTAGCAAATTCAATGAGTAAATACTATTTGAATTTAATCTTCTTTAATTTTTTTTTCTTTTATGCTTTGCTACAGATAGTGTGATTACTGCATTAAATCTAGGTGAGAAAAAAATGAAAGTGAGATGCCAAGCCAGTGCAAAAATACCTGTAACCCAGTCACTTAATAAATTTGCTTACTGTTGCCAGGAACTGCTTTACGCAGTGGAATATTAATACCACCTAGGCCAAGCTACGTTGGGTGCTTGAAAAAAGCATATATTAGAACACCTGAGTTTAAAAATGTCTATTCCATATATAGTCATATTCTATGAGATGTAGGCACTCAAAGAGGGTGATTCAGAGCCCTAAATTAGTTGACTAAAGTTAGACAGTGTGAATACCTCCTACAGTAACAATATGTTGTAGAGGGACAGAAAGCAGGCAAGTGAAGACAGAAAGGGAGGAATTGAGTGATAAGGACAATAAATGAAGTCTGTAGTGAACTCTAGAAACTATTAGAAACCATTAGGAGTTTTTAACAAAAGGAATACAAGTTTTCTTTAGAGCACATGCTCCAAACCAAGAAGCATCTTCATAGGTAACTGTAACAATAGGTATGACGCTTTCAGCTGTGGCTACCTGTACATCCATTTGTTGTATCTGCATTGCAATTGTTTCTGCAGTCCCCACTCAGTACTGGAGGATTAAACTATAGATATAAATAATTCCTTCTTCAAAGAGCTTACAATAAAAACAGGATTCATAGGTGAAGAATAAGAAGGAAAAGGGGAGAAGAAAGAATTAAATTACCTGCTCAAGGTCGTGAAGGATAGTAATTCTTTCTTACTATAACATGGACTACAATCTATAAACCTTTACAATTTCCATATGTGAAAAGCTTTATAATACACAACTTTTAGAAATTACTTTGTTTTAAAATCTTTGCCTTTACTAAAAGAGAAAATATTTATACTCATGAGTAATGGTACCACAGTAAACAGTCTCATTTACATTTATAAGGGTTGGGTAGAGTTCTTGAAAACATAGTCCTTTCACCGTATTTATGGGTTTTATTGTGTTTTATTGTATTCCCTCTTTTATTAAAATAATTAATTTAGTCTGTAGCTACCTTTTTAAAGAGAAATCAAGAATACTGCATTCATCTGTCTGTAAATATATTAGCTCATTATTCACTGTAGAAGTGGATGACAAATCTAAATTTTTCATCCTCAAAATCGAAGGTTACTAAAAGACAACATCCTGCAAGTCCCAGACTTTTTTTTTAATTGCTATTTAACATCTACTTAGAAGACTTTTAGGCATTTAATGGGATTGCTACAAAACTTTCTTGTCATGCATGGACATTTATATGCACACATACTAATGCTTTGCACCTATCCTTTTACCTATTTACTTATCCATCCATTACCTTGTTTTGTGTAGGATAAAAACATTTGACATGTAATCATCTGAGATCTAGGTACCTCTGAGAAATTTTCTATTAGAAACTGTCACTATTGGGCATGTTAAAGTAAGTGCACAATTAAAAAATAAGTATAATTGCTTGCAAAGAAATGGAAGGCAAATTCTTCTGTTAAAATCAGAAAAGCTGTTATTTCTCTTGCCGTCCTGTTTGATGGACTTGCAGTTTGCTGACTCATTGTAAATTGACTCTGTTGATACAGTTTTGAAAGTTCAGATGCTTAGTTTTGGTAAAGCTAATACATGAGTCACCAGCTGTAGATTCAGGATCTCTAGTTGTAGTAACTAACAGTACAGATGGTCTGATATCAATCTATTTCTAGTGGCCCTTTTTACAAAAGTATACTATATTGGTCTAGAGCAATATTTCTTGATCATATGTGGATTTCTTAAATTGTATGGTATTTTTAATTTGGAGTTAGATTTGACCTGGGCCACCTGTTTAAGACATTATATATATATATAGTATTGTTGAAGACATTATATATATATCATTGTATATATTATATTGTGGATGAAATGCCAATGCCAGCTATTATAAGTCTGTTTGATCTTAATGTATAGAAGGCTTCAGCTGTATCCCTGTTTGTTGGCAGAGAAATACTAATTTCATCTTGCATTCTTTTATTTGCTAACATTCAAGAGAAGTATTTAGGCATGTTGTCTTCTGCCCAAAAATATTGAAATTCATTTATATGGCCATTTATCGTATTCAACAAGAACATAGTTTTTTTATTAGCTACAGAAAATCTCAGTCTGTAATCGATGCCTAATGGCTATAGTTTTCTTTAAATGGGCTCATAAATTTTGTCTCTTAATAAAAAGAAAGTAAACTGTTGCAGTGTCATGTATTTAGCTATGCAAGCTTTATAACTGCTAATTACTGAGATATTTACAGTTCTAGAAAAAATCCTAGATGTTAAAGAATTAGAAAAAAATAAGATTTGCTTCTTATTGTATCTATCAATTTATAGTTCTTCCCTTGTATAACTTTCCATACTTTCTTGGGTCATTTCAATAGATTGTTCAGGTATATTGGATTAAGAATATATCCTTGGGTTACAACTACTGCAATCAGACATAACTCTATTTGTTCTTGAGTAAAGAGATAAGCCCTTTCATGAGACCACTATCAAATTTCTCTTTACTGTGCAGCAGGAGCCAGACACTGAATATATCTGTAGCATGGGACATATCAGCCCTGCAAATATCGTGGAGCACATTCCCAACATGATGCAAATTTTGTATTTTGGCAACAGAAAGACAATTTCCTATACTCCTCTTGTTGATGTCCTGATAAACCTAGACAGGAAATAGGACACATGGACCAGGCAGCACATGGAGTCATGTTCTAAGTTAGATTCAGTTGGAACATTCTGAGCTACTTATGCTGTTCTTGATTTTCTGCTCTCTTACAACATCCACACTAAACATATTTATTTTGCTTGCTTATGTACACATTTTTGCTTAAAAGTGTTAACATTTTTTGTATGTCTGAATTACAAAGCAGCATATACCTCAAAAATGGCAAAAGTAATAGGCTTCACTTAGTAGCTGAAACTGTGTCAAATCTCCCTTTAAATCTGAATCTGTCTTCCTTCCCACCACCAAAGGTGATTTGAAAATAAAGAAGAAAACTACTTACAAAACAAAAGTGGTTGTTTTATTATAATGAAAGAAAAAAAACCCAAAACAACAACAACAAAAAAACCAAACAAAAAACAAACAAACAAAAAACCCACCAAAACAAAACAAGTGGTTTGCCTGTTACCAGAATAATTAAAAGCTGGTTGTGGTTTAACCCCAGTGGGCAGCTCAGCTCCACACAGTCACTTGATCGCTCCCCCATAGTGGGATGGGGGAAGTGAATCAGAAGGGTTAAAGTGAGAAAACTCATAGATTTGGGATAAATTCAGTTTCATTAAAACATTTGCAAAATTAAACATTTTAAACATATTTTTAAAAAATAAACATTTACAAAATTAAAAAAAAAAAAAACACAACCCAAAACAAACAAACCAAAAAACAAAAACCAAACCACAAAACAAGGAACTCATTTACCATGTGTTTGGCAGGTGTTTGGCCATCTCCAGGCAAGCAGGGCTCCATCATGTGTCACATGGGACTTCGAAAAACAAATGCCATCACTCTGAATGTCCCCCTTTCCTTCTTCTACCCCCAGCTTTATGTGCTGAGCATGACATCATCTTTTATGGAAGAGCCCTTCAGTCAGTTTGGGGTCAACTGTCCCAGCTTTTTCTGTACCTCCAGCCTCACTGGTGGCGTGAGAAGCAGAGGTCTTGAGGCTGTGCAAGCACTGCTTAGAAATATGTAAGACATGGGTGTTATCAACAGTGGTTTGGTCAGAAATCCAGAACATAGTACCATACAGTCTACTGTGAAGACAACTAACTCTATCCCAGCCAAAACACATACAAAATTAAATTCAGGATATTAATTATCTCATTTATTTCTTGAACCCAATGTATTCTTCATATAAATACATGGCATAATATTTCCAAAACTAGTTTCTGTTCTTGGATCCAGTGATGTTCACTTCAGGAGAGATCACTGTCTAAGTTATTATTGTCATGGAATGAAAGAAAACCCTTTTTTTTCATATTTTTTTCCTTCACATTTTGAATAAAAAACCTAAATTTCCCTGAAAGTAGGTAGTTTCTGTTGTAAACTGTGACTGCTTGTCTGGGACTGTAATATATTTTCTTGGGTCACTTAAAGAAAGATAGGGTTAAATATAGTGTAGCTCAGCTTTGGCTTTTGTAATTTTTTACTGTTACTAAGTTAATCTCACTGCTTGTGTTTCCATGCAACCATATGTTTATGTGAAGTCACATTTCACTTTTTGATGAATAAAGTCCGTCTAATCTCCTTTCACATCAGTTGTAGGACTCATAAGTGAGGTGCAAGTGTCATGTAGTTAGACCAAGAATATCATATATTTAGAACTTATCAGCATAATTAAGTGTTTTGTTTCATTATTCAGAACTTATCAGCCCAATTGTGTGGTTTTTTTTGTCATTAGCTTTCCTTTATAGTGTTTACTTGCTGAGAATTTTCTTCCTGGCTTTCTGGAAGAATGCCAGACTCCAAGGAAGTTTCTCTTCCTCTTCCTTTTTACCTTCTTATTCAAATGCTCTTGTGTATTCAGCAAGAGGATGCCAGCTGCATGAATTCAAACAGCAGAGAGTACAGGAGAAGACAATTTTAGCACAGATCACTGCTTTCTGTAGTTTTGCACATTGCTTATTGGAACCTGTTGTTCATGTGCTGGCTAACATAGGAACATGTGGTGGTGTGAGATGGATAGCAATTGAACACCAACATTTTAGGATTCTGGAAAAAAAGCATGCCATGTGTTTTTCTTTTGTTTGACAATGTGAGGAAGGGCAGTTTTCTGGCCACTTTAACAACTATTTGCAACCACTTTGTTTAGTGTCTGAGGAAATACATAGTGCAGCTCAACTATGCTGTGAAAGCCTTTCAGAGTTAGTGTTGAGCTGTCCTGCCTTATGTAAGCCAAATGTTTTCGAAATGGAACCACTTGCTGAGATCTTGTCTCTGGAGAGATGTGCCAGGACAGGGGCATATTGGTTTTGACTTAAGAACTTGTAACCATTTTTCCTAGCCAGATTAAATATTACTAATGACAGCAGTTCTACAGGGAAACACAAGAGAACATTCTGTAGATACCTGTACAGCGGGGAGAGAATATATCTTCTCCATGCCTGTTGTTTTCAAAGACTAGTCTTAGAAAAGTAAAGGACAGGAGAAAAATAAATTATTAATACTGCTCATGAAATTTTAAAAGAACAAACATATCTTGAAATATAGTAGCAGGAAGATGATAAACCCACACCCTTTCCACTTTTTTCCAGCAGTGGACATGTTTGTGCAACAGCACTCAAGCACAGCTTCTTACTGCAGGTGCTTTTACCATTTTGGGAGTTCACTGCCCTTGTTTTGTTAGCCTCAGCAGTTTGAAAGTGTTGGCTCACCCGCAGTGCTTGCAAATATATCACTGTCCATGCTGCCTTTGCTTTTTGTATTTACTGGTGTCTTATGCTTCAGGGTTTCCGATGCCCTTGAGAAGCTGTGATCATTTTTTACATCTGAAAGAGTGCCAATTCATTTATTAAGACAGAGTCTGCAAGGCCCATATAAATTTATTCTATCTAACATTTAATAAAACATTAAATTAAAAATGTGACTTCTGCAGTGACATACTCAGCATTATCCTTCCAAGGTTTATATTTGAGCGTTGCAGGGCCCCACCTCTCCAGAAGGTAACGTGCTATCAATCTAGCACTGAGGTGACAAGGCCACTGATGTTTTTCTGTGGTGGTTATTTAATAATTAATTTTTCATTGCTAGTCTGTTCAATAAATGGATTGCAACATTTAAGACCAGTTTAATAGGTTTACAGGTCCCTTATAAATTCCAACAATGATAATAGTTAATAGGAGAATAATGAATTTGAGCTCAAAGATCTCAAGATCAATCAAGCAAATTAAATCTGGCCTAGGCTGTGGCTGCTGAAGTGGTTTTCTTGTTTGTTTGCCTGTTTGATTGAGGATTTTTTTCTCTCTATAAAGTATACCCTGTGTGGATTACTCTGTCTGATGTTTTGTTGAATTTCTTAGTGTTTCATTTGTCATATTAATTTAAATCTTTAATCTGAAGATGTGGAATGCATATGAAGTGGCACATTAAATCAATATTATGTTGCAAACGATGTCTCCAAAGAGGATGCCATTGTGTAGGGGAATGCAATAATAGGAATAATAAAAAGGAAGTGTATCTTGACCTTTCCACATATGTTAGTGTGATGCTGTTCAATTAAAAAAAAAAATAAAACAACACATAACATCTGTAAAGGCAAAAGTTTCACTGGACTTTATCCCATACTCAAAATGCAAAGTAAAAAAAAGTCCAGATAGGTAAGCCTTGCCAGGTACCATGAGAATTTGAAAGCATCAGCCCTACAAAGAAAGTGTATTGCTTAGCAGGGGTTTGCATGGCATTTAAAATAGATGGTTCTTGGTCTCATTAGAGTTCATGGTATTCAGAGGAAACCTCATTAAGAAAGTTAATAAAGGAGAAATGTACATTTGGTTTATCTTCTTGTATTATGTCTCACCCAGAGCCTGATTTTTCACTTTTCTTCAAACTTTTCTGTATAGTCACTTGAACTGGGGTGATTCTGTCATTTCACAGCCATTTCTCTTTATTATTGCACACACTGGAAAGAGATTCAAAGCACTGTTATTTATTCCTGGCTCTGAAATTATCTTACTGAGTATCCATTCACTTCATTACCCATTTTGTACATTTGTAAAATCCAAACCAAGTAGATGACCTCAGTAAAAAGAATGCATTAAAAATGCTGGATAAGAAAATAGTGTGTGAGATTCACAACAGTAAGAAATTTGGGCATTCATTTTTCCACAGCTTAGGAATCTGACTTAAGATCTTTTCTTACCAGTTCGTTTTTAAAAGAATTCTGCTTAGACAGGACATTATCAAAAAAAACCCAAAAAAATTTTATATAACCTTGAAAACAAGTGGAAGGGGAGAGAAAACTCTGCACAACAACCACATCTCTTGTAATCTAGGTTCTAAAGAATACCACCTTGGATAGGACTACAAATTTAAACCAACCTCAGGCAACCAATACTGCATGTAACACATCAAGGTATTTCCTTAATCTTCTTCATTCTTGCCATAAACCAAGACTACCACCTCTCAAGCTTGCAGACAGTGATGGAGCAAGTAAACATTGCCTGGGCAGTAGTTAGCTATGGATGCTGCTCCAGTTTTTTCTGAACAACTTCTAGAGGGAGCATAGGCTGTGTACCTCTTAAGAAGATGGAGAAAACAAGAGAAGGGCTTAGGAAAATCAGTTGTGTTGGCTGTAACAGGTAGAAGGAAAATGAACCTGCAATATTATTTTGTACTACTAAACTCTAGAGAGAGGGTGGAGGATATTGTAGCAAAATATAAGATAAAAACTTGATAATGAGGGTATCACGAGATGATAAAAAGAGGAAAAAAGCTGTTAAACCTCCATTGCTTCAAGAATTAATTATTTAGCCTTGATTGGTGTGAACTACATATGCTTAGAACAGGTACTACCTATCATTTACTGGTAATAGCCTGTTTCCAGTCTGGGCAGTACCTGATTAATAATTACTATCGATGTTGATGTCTATCCTGACAAATGTAATTATTTCACCACTGTAAACTGACCAGATGCTGCAGGCTGGATTTGCCATGCTGGAACCCATCAGTATCACCTGCTGTTATTGCAATATTTGCCATTTTCAAATTGGGATTCACAATAATAGAATCATACATGGAAAGAACCTTTAAAGGTCATCCAGTCTAAGCCCCTGCAATGAGCAGGGACATCTTCAACTAGAACAGGTTGCTCAGAGTCCTGTCCACTCTGACATTGAATGTTTCCTGGGATGAGACATCTATCACCTCTCTGGGCAAACTGTGACCACTTATCTTGTGATAGGAGCCACTGGTGACTCATTTCTGCACACCATTTCAGTGGCTGGCAGTGACCATTTTTCCCAATGGTAAACAGTCATCACTGAGAAGTAATGGGCACTGACCAGTGAATGCAAATGGCACTTAACTGCATAGCAGCTCACCAGCAGGGTGTAGACTGTGTTAGCTGTGTTAGTGTTATTTTGGGGCAAGGAGATGCAGAAAGCTGTTACTGCTTCCTGCCAGCTATAGGTCTATAAGTAGTTTCTGCAGTGAGTTTGTGATTCACAGCAGGTGATGGACAGTGATAGCTTAGGAGTGAAGTTTGTAGTGAGTTCATATAAAAAGCCTGGGGCTGAGGAGGGAGGAGATGTAGTAGGAAAATTATTGGGCATTATTGTAACTAGAAGAGTTACAATAATCCCCAATAGTCCCACTAGTAGTGGGGTTATTGTAACAAGAAGAGAGAATCAGGTAGCTATCTTTTTTTTTTTTTTTTCCCTAAGACAGCAGATGTAACAAACAGGCTTTTGAAGTAGGAGAGAAGAAAACAGATAGGAAGAGGGTTAACAGACTGGAAATTTTAGATTGAAATTTTAAGTCGCTTACCCCTTCCTTTTCTTCTTGCACTCCCCTTTAGTCTAACAAATGTCTTGATATTTCTGTGGCTGAAATCCACTTAATATTTGGTCTCTGAATACCCATGCAATTTCAGTGAAGTCATTCCTGAAACATAGTGGGAGATTCAAACTTAGTCCATATGGGCCTACAGATCAGTCACTAAATCCCAAAGAATGCTATTTTCTAAAAGGTGGGAGGAGAATTTGTGGGTGGCTTGACTGAAGATAAGTATTAAAAACAGATATGATAATGAGATTTGCCCTTGATGTACAATAAGAAAGAATAGCAACAGCAAACCTATGAAGCTGGAAATGTATATATAAGGGGAAATCAGAACATTTAGCAAATATTCTCCCTCATAAAAAGAGTAGGAAAAATTATTAAAAGTAGTACCTTACTGATGGCTCCATATAGGCAAATGGGAAAGTATAGTAATTTGTTTAGTATTTATTTTATGAGGTTAGCAATAGCACTGCAAATACTGCAGTGATGCAGAATGATAATGTGCAAATGTTTGCATGAATTAGTGGCCCTTTAAAATGCATCCTGATACTACAGAAGCCAGACAGGCATTTATTGCACTAGTCCTTACAATTGAGGAGATTTTAACTTGCTGTGTAAAATATCCTTTTGTAGCCTAAAATAAATTTTGAGGAGGGAACAACTAGAAATACAAAAAGCTGTATTTCCTTACCTGTTAGAAGTGCAATGAAATAACTCTTGAGAAATCAGCAAGGTGTGAGTTTTATTTAAATTATATGCTCAGTTCATTCCTATTCTCTAGGTATGTAACTCATATATAAAATCAACATTATCTCAATTACAATGTCATCACCTTTAACTCTTCTTCTCTGGAAGGTAGTTATTTCTATGAATTTGGGAGTGGAAAATCCTGTTCCTTGCACTCTGCCCAACAGTTCTTTGGTTTGGACAGAGAGCAAAGATCTGAGCAGGAAACCTTTGCTGCTTTGTACTGAGACTCTTTCTTTAGTCTATCCAAAGTACATTTTGTATTTTCTGTAGTGCTTTCTGTAGTGTATAATTGTCATCTTCTAGAAATTGGTGTTAGTATTTGTTCATTTAGGGTATGGAATCTTATGTCACTCCTTAAATATCTCTTATGGTTGAACATACTATTTAAAAGCCTGGGCTTGTTAATAAAGTATGGTATATGAGGTGTCAGTTCATTCTATTTTAGGTTTATGAAAAATACCATTTCAGTTCTACAGTATTGTAACATTTGAAAAATGTTGACTTAAAGACAATCACTACATATTTCTGCAGAAAATGCTTTGAAGACATTTTCTTTTACAAAAATATTAGTTTTTATACTCTTTCAACTCCATCTAAATGATTTCTTTTGTTCTAATGCCCCTTTCAGAGGACTCTGGAAGTGTTTAAACGACCACATAATCAATGTGTGTGCCTCACTTTAAATTTGGGATCAACACAATTCATTTGTTTTTTGGGTTTTTTTTGAATGAGTTTCCAAATAAAATGCAGTTAGGTTTTGCTTGCTGACTGAATTTCTTAATTTTCAGGCCATGCCATCAGTATCAGAGTGGCTGTCCCTCAGGGTCTTTTTTTTAACAGTAGACAGCATCAGAGGGAAATTCAGTGAACAATGAAAAGCACCAAAATGGAAACATTGCAGCATTTCCACTGAGCCACTATTTCCAGTAGCTAAGTTATGCACCAGAAAGCTTATTTTATTAAATATATATATATATATATATAAATATATATGCACACACTGTCCAGTGTAGAAGTCAATGGTCTTGTTGTTCATATAAATACCAAAAGCTCCTTAGACTCTGGCTGGGCTCTTAGCTTCAGTGAGACCTTGAGGAAATATGATAAAACTTCCCAACACCAACTTTTTCCTTTCCTGGGAATAAACTACTTGTTATTATGAGAAGGTAGTCATCGTGGTCCTCTGGCTCTGATAGACCTGATCAAATAACTTCCTATCAGGGTGACCAGCTTCTTATTCCCTGGGACAGAAAAAATATGTTTCTTCCTCTCCATTCTATTAATAGTGTTTAGATTCTAATGGATTGCTCTTGAGGAATTGAATTCATACCTGCTGAAAGCACCAGCTCAGGCTTCATTCAATCAGCCATATAGATCATTTATGGACCATGGGCAGCCTCAGGGCAATGCTTCTTCAAAAATAAGTAAGAAAGTATGATCTGAACTCTGTATAAATCCACATCAGACTTATAATAGGTGGGTTGAAGTAAAAGTAATTTAGAAAAAAGATTAGTGTTTCTTTCAGGAATATGCAGATTAATGAAGTAATTAGGACAGAGGGCCAGATCCTCAGGGCATTGTAAATCATCATCACTTAGCTGAAGTTACTGAAGCCATGCTGATTTATAACACCTACAGAATTGATCCAGTAGCAAATCCTTAGTGATGATATTGGTGTTTTCTCCCGGTAATAGAGCTGCAGGCATCCGGGATGACAGTTGGTTTGAGGGGCAAGTTCAGAATATAGATAAAAGACAACATGCATATTTAGAGCATGTGGGGAACTTCAGACTGTAGAAGACCTTCTGGAGTTTCTGTGTTCAGTTCCTTTTTACTGTTGCAAGCAATGACATCTTATCGTGCCATTCAAATTTTTTCTTAGAAACAAAAAGTGGTTGGTTTGAGGCAGGATGGTATTTTAAGCACACACAGCATTACTCTTAAAAACAGATTGAATAGAATTTTATCACATGCTGCCCTCTGGTTTCTTTTATGATCATTATTTCGTCTTTCATTTGAGAAAGGGAAGAAATTGTCCACCAAAATGTGGTGATGGGGAGTGTGCTGTGTGTGTTTGTGGGATCAGTAGAGATGGCCAATATTTCTAGAACATTGAGGAGCATGATAGAAAGGCACAGTAAGTTGACTTGGTGCTCTGTAGAGCAGTATGAAGCGTCACTTAACTTACCACCTGAGGTATCTGTTCATCTGGGAACAGTCAGCACACCCCAGTTCTCTGTGCTGTGTCTACTGAGAGAGGAGTTTGGTCTGCCTAATCTTTAGTGCTGGCAGCAATATGCAAAGCCAGAAGGACAACAGCTTGGCTTACAAGTAGCATGCTGAGTCTGCAAAGACCAGATAGATTGAAAGACTGTCTATTGACTTGTAAATTCAGGAAATTTGATAGTGAATCCTGTGGTGTACTGAAAATGCAAAAGTGTTCTGTACTGTTTATGAATGCAATTTACAAAATAGGATTATACTTTGGATGAAAATCAGGTTTTTATGCAGAAGTTCCGAATAAACACTGGAAATTTCTGATTAGTAATGAAGTGTAACCTCAGCTCCACAAACATTTGAAACTGTGTGCCATTGTTTTTAGCTGGAGATTTTTGCTTGCTTCAGATACCAGAGGAGTGCATATGTGACAATGTGGTGTGCAGGGGGGAAGATGTGAAAGAAGAAGAGAAAGGAGGGCTTTTTTGGTCTTCCAAAATGCTGTTCCTGATTACTGTTAGGGAAGATAGCATGGATAAGCATTTGGTGTTCATTCCCTAAACTCAATATTTTTTGTTTGAATTTATCCAAATTTCCATATCTCCAGAGAAGAATGAAAATGAACATTTTGCTAAGAAATGTGTTATGATATTTCTAGATGTACATTTTTTCTGACTAGCTTTGAGAGTCTCTGATGTTTTTCAGATTCAGTTAAGGTGCCATCAAATCTTTGCTAGGCAATATATACAGAAATTTACTGTCATGAAACACTAATAAAAGCTATCAAGCTTGTTGTCTTTCCAAACCTGCATGTTCTTATTTTCCTTATCGAATACAGCATATTTTGAATAAAAGCTGCTTTATTTATTCAACTAAATTGTTTTGGAACAATAAGAATAACAAAAGATTTCCATGAGCATTTTGCTGGAAAACTATTATTTGCTCCACCTAAGAAAACATTGACTCTCTTGCAGCCATGTAGTTACATTTCAAATCTGGAGCTAAGTCATACTGACATTAAAGAAAGCCTGCCTATGGTGAACAGGTTAAAATATCTTAATATTTAACTGGTGAGTTTTGGAGTTGTGGCTTCAGGTTTTTTTATTTGTTTGGTTGGTTGGTTTTGGTTGTCTTTTTTTTTTTTTAGAAGAGAAAGGAATTTTTGGTGGTTTTTTTTTCTTGATTTGTTTTTAGAAACAGGTTAAAGAATTCAGGTAATGAAGAAGTTCATAGCAATATCTGGTAGATCTAAGGTTTGAGACAGGACACTGTCGCTTGCAGGAATAACATAAATTGAGATGGTATTTTAAGTATCACTAGTAGTCATGTGTTCAATGGCTTAGTATTCTTGAGGAAGTCGCACAAGAGGAGACAAACTCAGCCAAGTCTGTAGGAAAGTGGCAGTGTGAAGCAGCTTCAGAGGAATATGGGCTAATTTTGTATGTGCTACTTCCATTTTCATATGCATTCATCACTATTAAAAATTAGTTGGGGGGTGAATTGAACAGTTTCTTAAGGAGCTCACATGCATGTAAATACAATTTGGATAACGAAATCTACATTTTAGAAACTGTTTGCTAGACATAGTATTTAATGGGAAATGGTACATGTTAAATCAGCAGCAACACCACCACCCAGCAGTTATTTTAGTATAGTGCCCAACAAAGGGCACTTTTTAGACATACTATGCAATAAAAGTTATTAATTGAGCCAAACTTACTAAACTAAGAAAATTGAGATTAAATTGGTAAACTTGACTTTTTTCATAGATATGTGCATATTCTCACTGTTACAGACTATTAGAAACTCCCTTTTCATAGTAGTTGCACCAATGTGAAGCTATCGTGGTCTGCTGGATGACATAGAAACTGTCCTCAATTCCCCTGGCTAGCACCTATCAGCGGGAGTCTGTCTGTGGATGTGCTTCTGTCTGTGCTTGATGCTGAAATGAAGAGCTGAAATGAACCCACTGTACTTAATCTGTGATACAGATGTTTTGATGCTGCAGATACCAACAATTCTTTTTGAACAGCACAATTCAATGTATGTATGGAAAATCTAAGATGCTCTGTCCAATTGCTTTGTGGTTATCTTGATTAAAAAAAAAAAAAGACTGAATTAGCCAGATTAGCCAGCACAAAACTGGTGAACTGGTGGCATACATGGCCTTAAGGACATGAGTTGAACAAGTCAAAACCTCAAGAATTAAATAAGGATAACAAAAAAAAAAAAAATCTAAAAACTAAAAAACCAAATCACCAAAAAAAAAAAGAAAAAAAACAGAGCAAAAGAAGATGAGATTCATTGATTCCACATGAGTTGAACAAGTCAAAACCTCAAGAATTAAATAAGGATAACAAAAAAAAATGTAAAAACTAAGAAACCAAATCACCAAAAAAAGAAAAAAAAACCAGAGCAAAAGAAGATGAAATTCATTGACTTCTACAACTTAAAAGAATGTGCTATGTGCACTTGCAGATATTTGGATTTAATACAATGTTTAGTAGATTTAGAGCAAGTTACTTGATGGAGTCAATATAGTAAATGGAGATGTTAAAAACATGAAGGAAAATAAAAATCTGGAAGAGTCTTTACACAGACTAAATTTTCATGAAGTCGTTACAATATTTCTATTTTATTCTTTGTTTCAATTTAGGATAATATGTTTTTTTAAAAAAGATAGCAATTGAGCAGTTGGGGAAAAGGCTCATGTTTTGCATTGATCTGGCCTCTGCATTTTTTCTCAGGTGTATACATGCAAAGAGAGCATTTACACCTCTTCTGGCAGCAGCTTGACATTGGATAGGAGGAGAAAGGGAAGAGGAAATTTGCAACAAATGATGGGATTTGCCATATAACAGAGACTTGAAATTTGCTGTGCAGAGCAGGGAACAGAGGTGCAACTAGTTGTAGGAAGGATGGATAAAAAGGTTGCTCTTTTCTTTCCCCTGTTCTTTTTCTTCTCAAAGGGACAGTCCCTTCTATTGTTTAATAGGCAAGGAAATGTAAGCTAGCTGATCTGACAGAAAGCATGAGGAAGAGACACAGCAGGCCAGAGAGAGATTTGTTAGTGGTCTTTCCTTATTTTCTCATTTCTGGTGCATTCAGTGGGTTTTTTTTGCATTATGTATCTGGTTTTCCAAATTAAACTCTAATACAGCTCAGTCTAGAGGGGAAAAAAAAGTAGATAAGGAAAAAGAAGTCATATTTTGAATTGCCTGTAAAGAGTACCTGAAAGAAAGAGGATTAGCTGGTTTGCTTCCAAACTGTTGCTGAATCAAGTCTTGTCATAGTCATAAAAGAAACAAAATAAAAGAAGTTATTAGAGAAGCTATGCAAAATTTTCCAGATGGCAAAGCCTCAGGAACTTTTAGCCTGATTACAAGCAGTATGAATAACTGACTCTCATGGTTACCAAGACAGCAGCCATCACGTTTGGTGACTTTCTTTATCCTCAGGTGGGTTTGTTTTAGATGTTAATAGAGAATACAGGCTTACTGCCAAGGCTGATGTTTTGGGGCATTTCAGGTTTCCCACAGGCAACTGACTACTGAAGGAATTTTTCTTCTTTGATAAATGGATTTTCACCTGAAACTTTGGGATGGGTGTCAAGGTATCTTGGCATGTATCCTCATCTATCCTCAAAAATCCAAATTCTGTGTTAGTCAGTTTGGTCCTATGTACAGTGAATGAGTTAATCAGGAACAACCAGGCATGTCTGACAAGCACAATAACAAGCATGATAACTTGGAAGGCGTTTTCAGCATGTGGCATTTAGATATTTTGACAGTGTACATGTAACCGTTTTGAAGTACCTTATGTAATACACCGTGGGAACAGTGATGATGCAGACACTTAATGAGGAAATATCTGGGATAAAGACACATACAGGTGAGTAACTGGGTCCAAAAATGCCTCTGACAAAACCTAACATATCACAGTGTATGGGTAGATGAATATTCTAAGAATAGGACTGTAGAGTCTTAATGCATGTGGATATCTCTCTTTCCATAAATGCTGGATTTAGGGAGATTTTCTCAGAGTTATGCTCTCACTGGACCTGACCTTTCTAAGTCTGAAACATACCTAAAATTCAAAATTCTTATACCTCCCTGTGCAGTAACTTCATAAGGTTCATAAGAGCAGGCAGCTCTCTGAGAGGTATTTGAAGTAACAAGGTTATTTACCATACCTACATACATGACATCTAAATCATTAAATTAAGAATGGATTTTATGTATTTTCTTAGAAATGTAATTACATCATTTAGATATAGACTGGAAATTAATATGAATGGAAGTGCAGGATGATTTTATAAGATTTGCAGCTAGACAATTCAATGAGTTGGCTAGGGGATGATAATATCTTGTCCAGTTTTTTTGTGTAGCATATTAGAATGAGTTTGCGGCTCAAAGCCTGTTCCAGCCATCTACAAACAGCAGTTTTCATTCACTATAATTAGGACTGAGTTTGATATGAGGTCAGCAGCTGATTCACTAAGTATCTTGACCTCCTATCAGTGTCTTATTGCTACACTAAATTCTGTCCTTTTTATCTTTTGTCCCATCAGCTGAGTTCATATCTTTGTTCTGTGTGTGTAGAGGCTTTTCCAATACTTTGTGGTTTTGTTTAGTCAACTATACTCCCTTTTATATGTATGTGTGTGTGTATGTCTATAAATACATCTTTCTGTTTGCAAACATCAGATTCTTTTGGCATAATACTTTCTACATTAGCTGACATTTTGTCTCCAGAAGGTAAAGATAATTCATCCCCTGGAAGAGTTGAGCTCAGGTCACACAGGTGTGTGTATATGTCTGTGTTAAATTGCATGATACTTAGAAGGCATCCAGAGCCTTTCCTGAAACTTCCATGTAGCCTCAAGATTGTAACTGAATTGTGACAAAATTGAAATTCATGTTTTACAGATAATTTGTCAAATTGACGTTCTATTTGAATTCCAAATTGGATAGGTCATACCAATTATTTTTTTTTACCTGCAATTTGTATTTAAAAAATATTTTGAAAGATGGGAATGAAATTTATAAGAGGTTGACAGCAACAGGGAAATCTGTCATGATATTATTTTATCATACTTTACCAGTCAGTCTAAATTTCATATTTTTTTTCTCTATATGTCATAACATTTTTTACCATATGAATATGCATTACACTTATTCTTCCAGTTTATTTTATTATTGCTTGTTCAAAGCAAAATTTTATTTTATTTACTATTAATCAAAGTTTTTATTGTCTAGGCATTTTTTGGTATGTAAAATCAATCTTACTGAAGTCATTAGCTCCACTTTGTTTGAGGGTAATTGTTCTTTTTTATTATATATATCTATTATTGTATTAATGAATATAATTTAGATTATTGAACCTGATAATTATTTGGGTGAGTTCACAGCAAGGGCACTTTGGTCTGAAGGAAAAGTTGTAAAACTTTAGTCAATAAACCAGTTATGTGTCAACAGTGTACACTATTAGGCAGTGGTGCAATGCTGATCATACAGCAGTCTTTAATTTTGAAGAGGAATAAGATATAACTCTCCTTTTTTTATATATGTGCTTTAAAAAAATGATGTGAGAGTAGTGAAAAGAGCAAGTTTCTTCGTTCAAATTATTCTTTCAAATAAATCACTTTTGAATAGGTCCTACCTTTAAAAGCAAACAAACAACCAAAAAAACCCAAAACAACAACAACAACAACAAAGATAAACAATGAAAACAGTGTAATTTAAGAGATTGCTTCAGCTTCTTAAAACGCAATTTGTTTAGGAAATTAAATGCCTATTATAATATTCTGAGTGCTATCAATGGAATTAAGTGAGGTTTTTATTTTCAGGAAATGATAAACTGTGTAGCGACTATGCCACACCCTGCAGTTTCTCTCCCCCCTTGTTTTAAGATTAAGAGCCTCAAGTATCATTAACAATCAAGGCAGGCTTTCCTACAGGAACAGTATCATTACAAATAAGTAGCTTAGCACTCTGTGCACGTTAATGCACAGAACAAATCCTAGCACTGATTTGCGAGCTCTAAAACCCATTAGAACACAGGCCCCAAAAGGGGCAAATCACTGAAATGTACTAATTATCCGTCAGGCTCTTCAGAAAAACTTTGGGTCAATGCCAGCCATTTTTAACATTTTCAGTAAGTTTAGACTGAGTTTTCTGTTTGGTTCCTTCAATGAAACGTATAGGTAGAGAATTTGTTTCATGCATGTGTACATTGAAACCTTATGGATTTATGTGAGGTTTTGTGTTAAAAGAAAATCCGTGAGTTCCTGAGTATTGGTGTGATAGGAAGGGCTATCACTGTGCCATTTCTGAAACCTACATTTAGCCTGTGCTTGGTTCTTGAACCTGGCCCAAGTTGTGTCACAGTTGTTACTTGCCTGTCTGTTGCTGGGGAGCTGAAAACCAGTCAGCATAAAATAATAAATGAGTAAATGTTTACACCGATGTCATGCCTGGTGCACTGCAGACTGTCTGGGGTGGGGAACTTCTTTGTGAAAAATGGACAACCTGTGAATTTATGGCTCTGTCAGGTCATTCTCATGTCTAAGGGAATGGGTATAGTGGTTATTGACCAGCAGAGAATTTATATCTGGGATTGACTATCGTTTTTCAGTACAATGGATTGTTTCTCACACGTCTCATAAATAATGTTCAGCTTTTCATTTGAACTGATGAGTATACCAAAAAGTTGTATTTTCTGCTTTCTTTCTGCTTGGTGTTCAAACAGTGTTGACATCTTGCCACTTTCTTCTGCCACTTTTATATCTATGAAGCCTGAGAGAGAAAAGAAGATAAACAGCTACAGAAGTGCCTACTTGCTTATTTTTTTTAAGCAGTCAGAAGCCATCTGTTAAAGGATGTGTACTGACACCGTCTCTCGTCCTGGCTGAGTCAGTGGTGATCAGAATGGTTCTCTACACTTTGGCATCTCAGGCTGAAAGTGTTCCAGGAAGGTGGTAGAAACCAAAGCTTCCACTAAGTAAATGGGATGTTCATTGGCTTCAGTGAAACTTAATGTATTTTTACAGTACAGGAGAGGCTGGCAGGGGTTTTAAAGCATATATTCCTTCAAATAAGCTATTCATTCTTGTAGGAACTGACAAAAGCAACCACTTATGGTCAGGTAAGTATGTTCTACCTAACTAGAATAAATCGATCATTTACCCTTTTGGTGAGAGGACCACGGTCCTTCATCACGCTTCCTTTCAGCTGTTTTTGTGGGAGCAGGGGAGAATGGGAGAAGACAGGGTAATTAAAATAGTCATAAAAATTCATTGTAGGCTTTCCTAGCCTACATTCCTCGTTTGTGAGCAGGCTGCACACAGGAATTGGTGGAAAACATAGACCACAAAACTTGTGGCTTTCTAATTTTCACAGGGAAATCGGATGTCAGAATTAGGGATATGGAACCTCTTCTGGTGTCACTATCCTTCTGTCCTCTTCAGAGCCAAGGCAGCATTCACTCCTTTTCTCTACTAACTGTGTTGGGCCCCAGAGCTGTCTGCCCACTTAGTGCTTGTCTAACAACTGTGTACTTTGGCAGGCCACACTGGGGACAATACTGCAGCTTAATTCCCCATTTATCTTGAAGTGAGCCAGTTTTGCTTCTGCTGGTAGTGTAGGCATGGGGAGCTTGGTGGCAGCTATTTGCTGAAGTAATTACTTAGAATCTCCTGGACTGGACAGTCCTTAATGGACTGATACAATGGATACATGTCACATCAAATGTGAGTGGTAGGAACTGTTGTACAGTTTACACCACAGTAGTAATAGGTCTTCTAGGGATTTGCACCTCACAATACACTGAGAGCTAGACATGACTTCTTTTTTTGTGGGGAGAAGGGATTGGTTTTGGTTTGTTTGGCTTTTGGGGGGATTGTTTGGTTGATTGGTTGGTTTTTTCGGGGTGTTGTGTTTCTTTTGGTTTTCCCTTCAGCATTATTCTCCCTCAGAACAAAGATGAACCCATTCTTAAAATAAAAACTATACCCTATTTTGTTCCTTTCAGAAAGAAAATTCCTTTCTACTGATTTCTAAAGCTTTGTACTATCATACACCCGGAAGTACTGCATGGTTTTATGTTACCATGCATTCCTTTTCATAATAAGAGCAAGTTTGATTTAGAAAGGCCTAAGGTGGATAAACAAATAGATTTTTTTCTTAATCTTTATTTTAGTTTATTTTAGTATTCTTCAGCTGTATTTTAACTGCTGGGTATATAAATTTCAACTTTTTTTCCCCTGTGTCTTTGTGAAGGCAGATTGTGGTTGCCGTTTTAGTAGATCACCAATCAACACTAAAATATTTTGCTTGGATTTTGAACTCTTAATATCAGGGTTAAAGGATATTTGGATTAGGTTTGGTTTGAAGTATTTCTTCCTCCTGTTTGAGGGAAATACAATTAAGACTGAAACATGATCTTTTTTTCTTAATAAAGAGAGAACAGTGTATCCGATATGTGTATCTTTATTCTCAAACTCTCAGAAGTGAATTAATTAGAAGGGAAGCTAAAGTAGTGATTCAGTGATAAGGCAGCATGCTTCCACATGGAAGATGTAAGTTCAAATTTACAGCTTCATGCTTTGGAGTAGCTACTAATAAGAAGACATAGTATAATTTCTTAACAATTTCCCCCTTGTCATACACTGAATTGCAGTAATTGAAAATGGGTTCAGAGGCTCTTGTCAAAGAATGAAACCTATTCAGGAGGTCCTTTGCTGAACACCTCCTGGCATGGAGGAACCCTCCATGGCGAGGGACCATGTTAATCCAAACATTGAAGTGCAGGGTAAAACTATATCTAAATGCAGGTCCGATGTTAGCTGTGTGAGCCATTTTTATGGTTGGATTTGGAGGTTGTTTTTATTGTATTTTCACTTGAAAAGAGAACTTAACTGTAGCTGAGCAGTAATACCTCACCAGGCTTTGCTTGTTATAGCCTGCTAGGCATAGTTCCCCTGGGAACAGCATACTCCCCTCAGATGCCTCTGAACAGCCAAGGTTTGTTTTCCTTGACCTATGGATTTCATCCCAATCTACAGGGATCCTGGAGCGCAACTGATACTCTCTCCCTTGATCCATCTGAAAGCATACTGTGTTGCTATATAGCTGGTGGGCTTAGACAATGTATACACATAAAAGGCTCAAAGAGAAATCACTGACCTTGTTTGCTTATTCTAGCATGGTCTTTTTTATCCATTATGAAACTGAGATCAAGTGCACAGTGGTGCTGAAAGCAAAAGGCCTGTCATGGACAACCAAGGGAATGTGTGTCCAGTGATGAGGATCAGTAAAGGAGCTGCAGCTGACTAATGTGATGCAGAGTTAAATATGTCTCAAGCTCCCATAAATGTGAGTGACAAAGAAGCCTTGCCTTTCTTTGTGAGCTTCACCCTTTATGAATTGGTATACTTTTCACAGCATAGTATTTCCTTTCTGTATCTCCCATGCCAATGAAGTTTTTGTATCTAATCCCTTGGATTCTATCCGTGTGTCTAAAATGCATCCCATAAGCTCAGTGAGAGCTTACATCCAGTATCTTGAATAAGCAAGTAGGATTTCTTGAATAGTACTTAATTTGTAAGAATTTCCATGCATGGTACTGTGGTCAAAATTGTGTTGATAGCCCATAAATTTCTCAAGAGAAGAAAGATTATATGTTCGTGATTTACACAGAAAAAATATTCTTCTTTCTGCTGATATTTGCTTGTGGGTTGGATTTTTTGTTTGCTTCCCCAAAAAAAGGTTGTATATTTAGAGATGGCTGTAAGTATGCATATTTTTAATTGTATAATAGATATGATGCTGTGCTACTCAAAAATGATATGCTGTGATAAAGCACTGAGCCAAGATCTGGTGTTCAGTCTCTTAACTTCTTTAAAGATTTTGAATAACCCTTGGTAGCTCACTTATCTCTGTAATTAATTTCACATCTATGAAGTAAAAGTGATTCTTACTTTTTCTCTTCCTTATATATATCACTGTTAAATAGATGAGAGAAAGATTCTTTAAAAAGAGTATTTCTATTAAACAAATTGAGCTTGCTGTATCTTATCTGGGTTTTCAGTTAATCCTCTAATTTACTCAAATGAGATTATTAAAAGTAAGAAAGTCCTTTTTCACTGTTGTAAAACAGTAAGGAGAAATAGTCTTTTTGACTATAATAAAAGTAGGAATAATTATTACAATTATTTTTAAACAGAGAGCTTTATTCTTCCATGAGTATGAGGAAAAATCTTTTTTTTTATCCCCCTTTCCAAAGTCATATTCACTTCTCCATTTGTGCCCCATTGATCAATTTGGGATTTACACATAAAAACACAATGAGATTAATGTCTATTTGCATTATATACAGCAACATATACAATTTTAATGCCTTGCATTACAAATTATACCTTAGACTATTTTTATAGGTCTTCTTACTATGAAACTCATGCCATTTCAGCCAGTGCATTATTCGGTCTCTAAAGTCTGGCAAAGCAAATAAATATCTAACAGCACAGAGAACAACGTTGTACCTTTCAGAACAGCAGTATTACCTTTAAATCACTAATCTGTCTTCGCAGGGCTTGGTATAGAATACTGCATTGTATTCAGTGTTGGTGCATATTGTTACTAAAATGAGTATTCAGGCAGCCTAGAAATGAGTTAGAGAAAAGCAAAGTTCTAGCATGTTGTCCCAAAACCTAGTAACTAGGTTTCTAAATTATCAAATCATGGGGTGAGATCTGGGAACAATTAATGATTTTTGAAATGAAGGTTCTGACCCAGCTGTGTAAAGTGGATACTTTCAGGGTTTGACAACAGCTGAGAAGATTTTTTCAAAACTGTTGTTTTAAACCAGGACACTTACCTTTTACCATAAAAATGTATTTTCTTTACCTATTAAAGTACAAAAACCACTTCAACTTCCAGTGTAGCTGCAAATATAACGTTTAATTTTCAACACATATTTTCTTTTGCCTCTGAATGTGAACAAAAGTGGTTTCAGTGACTTTAACTAATGGAAATATTGTGAAGTAGGATTTGGATTATTATATAAATTCTTGATATTTTTCTGAGAGCCTAATAAAAATACAGAGCTAAATTTTGAAAGATATTTCTTCCTATTTGAAAATAGCATATGTGTATGCTTCAATTTCTAAGTTTTGGGACATACAAAATTGGGGCTTGATTATCTTATGATAAGCACCTATTGTGTATGCTCAGTGATCAGTGTTATTAATGCAGTAATGGTTATTAATCCTACTATCATTCTAAAATAAACAGAATAGAGTGGTTGAGTTCAAAGGGATCCACAAGAACAATCTAATCCAGCTGCCTGTTGGATTTATCTTTCTGATAGAAGCTTGGCTGAACTTTAATACCTAATTTGAGAGAACTTAAATACTTAAAATACATAAAATCATTCTCTAAGAGGTAAATATTAATAAAATCATAGAGGTCATGTATTCACAAATATAATTTGCAAGAGATGAATTTCATACTAACTCAAAATTCAGGATATCTACGTACTGACAAGGCAAAATTGCAGAAACATTTTTTAGATAATTGGAAAAGAACAAATCCAACAGCAAATTCTTTACCTTACATGAATCACAAAGTTGCTCAGCTAAAGGCACCTAAATACTTTTCAGTACATGTTGATATGAAGATTTCCTAAAATCAGACAAGATTTTGAAAGCTAAATTAAGATTTGTTATTTTGAAATTTTGGGGAGTTTTGATTGAAGAATAGCTTATAAAAATTCCTAGTGTTTGTTATAGAAAAATCAATCCTTAGCTTACATTAAAGAAACTGTTTCAATTTTCATACGAGTCACAACCTTCCAAATAATTGTGCCATAAAAAGCAACCTTACTCTTTTCTCTCCTCCAACTTCTCCTCCTAAAATGCTGTTATTTTTATCTTTGTTACCACACACATGTTGAGAGTTATTCTTTTACTTACAGGCATTTCTGTGATTCTCAGTGCCACTGGAAGACAGTAAGCTTAGATTGAATGTTAGGAAGAAATTATTTTTTGTGGGGGTTGTGAGGAATTGGAACAGGTTGCCCAGAGAAACTGTGGATGCCCCATTCCTGAAAGTGTTCAAGGCCAGGCTGGCGTGGTCTAGTGGGAAGTGTCCCTGCCCACGGGTGTGGGGTTGGAAATACATGATCTTTAAGGTCCCTTCCAACCCAAATCATTCTGTGATTCTACAGCAGAAAAACAGCAGCCTTAATTTAAAAGACCAGTGGAGGTGTTTTGGAAGGTTTTCTTCTTAAATTGATAAAGGAGCATTTAGACAGTCCTTTCTGCTATCATTTCTGCTAGAATTTCTTTGTAATGTTGAAACCTTAAGCGATTGAAGCTGTTAAAAAAGTGGCTGTGACTATACCTATGCAATGAAAAAATTAAAAGCATAATCACGTGAGATTTTTAAGGTTTGGTGCTATTTTTAAAAATTATTTTAATTTATTTTGTGCTGACTTTTTTCTAACTTTTTGATCTAAGGTTATGCTGGTAGCTGATTTTAGGTTCTGAGATTCTGCTTCAGTGCTATATGCATTTTTATGTAAAAGAAGGATCACTAAAATTTAGAATTTTGAAAAGCTACATTTCATGTCATATTTGAATCACATAGTAAAATACAAATTGTAGTCTTTTTTTATTCTTTTCTTCTGGAACAAGGAAAAAAAAAAGCTACGTCTGAAATCAGCTAAGTCCTAGTATGATTTTGCTTTTCATGGTGAGTAAAAATAGAAGGAGTATCTTAGTAATTTTTTGTTTGTTTGTTTTCTTCAGGAAAACATTTTGGAACAGGATAGGAGATTTAGGGAGATGCTTAGAAAACAAATATCACTGTAAGTCAACAGCTTTTCAGCAGGCTATTTTCTTGTAGAGCCTTTCAAGGGCATACATTGAGACAGTGTGTGTAGGCAGTGTCTCACCTGACTAGCATCTTTCTAGAGTAAATAATCTGAGCCTTTTTTCTTAGTGATGCTTATGGAATGCCTTGTTGTGCAGGTAGAGAAATAGCATATCTTTATTGCTCTAAGGGAAGCTGGAGGCAGTCTTGTTGCATCAGGTTTTGGAAAGACAATTGTATATGAGTCTGATGTCACCTGCATGCCAAGTCAGAGATCTTTTGACTTTCGATTCCTCTTCCTTATAATAACTTCTATAGATTTTATTACTGAGTATTTTATCTCTGGCAACTTTTGAGATAGCATAATATTGTGTTAAAAACAAGTGGAAAATTTTGAGATGTGCCTCCAACTGGTAGTCTGGCAAGTATGTAATTCTTGTCAGTATCTCTGTTCAGTATAGAAAGCTGGAGATGGAATTGTGAGCATGGAGGAGAGGTCTTTCGGTACATACTGAGAATCTATACAACATATAGAAGTTCTAATCCCTGGTTACTAGTCAAGATGAGAAATACCATTGCTTTATAATTGTATTTTGTACCTTTTTTGGTGTTGTTTTGGTCACTTTTGAGAATTAATTACACAAATATTTCACTGAAGTGATTTTTTCTGCATCAGTGATCTCCCACCCATGGAAAAGCTTAAAATAGCTATTACACTGGTTTGATGGACAGGAACATGATATGAAAACTTAGATTAGCTTGGAATTTCCAATTAAATAGTATGACAGTTAGCTTTTAAGGCCAGTAACAATAACCCAATGGGTATTAACAGGAGTGACTTCAAAGAATATTTGACATCTCATTTCAAATGATTTCTTCAATGTCCAAGAATATAATCTTCTCTATGTTTGCATATGTTGAGTAAAATTGAATCCCTAGATAGTTTGTCATTATTCATTCTTGTGGAAATTATTGAAACTGCTCTTACTCTCCAAGTTTGGCATAAGCCCTTATGCAGTTTAACAGTGCTGTGATTTCATCACTAGTATGTTTTTGTTTATCAATACTTTATCCTTGCTCTTTGCTTACTCTATAAATTATTAATTTCAGAAAGATTTTGAAAAGTGAAAACTTAACATTGTTCTTTGGAGGGTTAATTCCTTCTGTCCCTGTGTCCTCTCTGCCACATACAGTCTGAGGTTTATTTTTGAAATACAGAACTTGAAAGTGTTGCTGTGAGGCTTATACCATGCTGCCTGTTCCTCCTCTCTCTGTGGGAAGTCGTGGTTAGGCCTCAGCCTTGTCTCACACATGCACCAAATTGTCATTCAGAACAAGAACACAATGATCAGCTATTGCTCAGTATTAACTTACATTTTGGCATCCTTCAATTGGAAAAGGCTCTAATTCCTACTAATGTGGAGGGTATTTTTCATGAGACCATAGAAATTAGGATTCCTAAAAGCCAATTGGATTGTGTAGCATCAGCCTCAGCTATAACAGGAATTTTCTAGACTGATTTGAAAAAGTGAAATATCAAATCAAGCGCCTTTTTCCTTCCATCTCATTAGACTGTGTGTGTGGCAGTGGGGGAGTGGGGTGGGAGGTGTGTGTGTGAAATCTGTTTTTCTTTAACTTTTCTTTCTTTGATATCCTTAATTTTTGTATTTAGTCCTTAAACACCTTTTATTATGTGTCTTAACTGTTTTTGGGTTTTAAGCATTTAAGGGTTTTAGGCCTTCATCTTAAAGGTCGATATTGCAAAGGAACATGTTAAAAAGAGCTGAAAACATTATTAGATATTGAACTTAGAACAGGGATGAGATATAATTTTCCCATCTTGATGGGAATTTACAGTTACTGTTACCAATTAAATTAGTCTGGATGTGTATTTTAATGCATAAAATGTTTTATGTAAAAAAGCATGTGCTTTCACAATATATGAAGCAGTATGCAAAACTATCAGCTATTAGTCAATATTTTAAAGTTGTCATATATTCCAAATTTTCTAGTGCTGACAAAATGAGATAATTTATGAGGCAATTTGCAGTATGACATAAATATATAGCATTCATGAGATAAAAATGGTTGCTGAGGAATTATACCATATTTAGTAGCATTAACTTTTTTGCCCTTTACCTAATGGCGTAAAAATGCTTCTGGAATGAAAATAGTCCTTTTCTTGAAATATATCCTCTATTAATATTGCTTGTAATTTCTGTTATGTATCACCAATTATATCTTGGCACTTTGCCTATCATGGTGGATATGCTGTTAGAGTTGCAAAACCATTTAATCTAGAAGACTTGGTGGACTGGAACAATGCATTACATTTACAGCAGAGAGAGAGAATTTAGGGAGAAATGCTATTTTCCAGAAACTCTTGCTAATGGAGATTGGATGCCTACCAGAAATGATGCTAAGGAGATCTGAGGTACGAGAGCAACAGAGAGAGAGACCTTCTGCTCTGTTGCCATTCAAGCTGTAACCTGCTATGACAGTTGTCAACATTGCCCTTTCTGATTTCTCCCAGTTGTATTCCATTTATTATAAGCACATCAAAGAGATGCCTGCTGGGGAATCCAGAGGAGAGTCACTGCAGGAGGCTGGCTAACAGATTTAGTCAAAAGTATTCTTGCCCCCTGCTATGAACCATAATTTAATGAGCACTTCACAACAACAATATCAAAACAGGTATGACCCTTGCTTTCAGTGGAGGGGAGAGGTGAGAAGAGTGGGCTTCCAAAATGCATCGCATGCCTTTTTTGGAGCTGGAATCTGGGCCCCTGTCATTTTGTCTTTTTACAGTGAGCAGAGAGTAGAATTAAGTTAAAGGCTTGACCTGTTATACAAGATGCATGATGTTTGAAGGCAGACAAACCCTGCAAGCTTTTCTTACTGACTCCCCAAAGATTTAATTTATTTTTTTTTAATCTTTGAAAATGACAAGTAAAAAGGCCTGTATCTAATCAGGGGATGTGGGTGGTTTTTTATTGCTTGGTTTTTTGTGGTGGTATTTTTGTTGTTTTGTTTTTTTTTTAATTTTAAAGGGAAGGTAGATATTAGTACAGCAATAGACAAAGGACAATATCTAAATCTCAAACTGTTTTGTGGAATATAAGATAAAAAATTAGTGGAACAAACCAATACAAAGCCTGTAATGTACTGAACATGTTTAAATGAAGATAGCAATTCTACATACAAGATGCCTGAGCGACTTTCTCTTGTTGGTTTGGAGAAGGGGTAATTGTATCCTCTACTAGTACTTGCAGTTCCATTTTGCTAGAGTGGAAAACAAAGCAAAGAATCACAAAACATTCATTAGAACGAAGCAGCTTCTTGTGGGAAAGCAGCTGATCAGATCTGTGGTACATGTTTGTGGGAGCAACTAAAAGTTGCTGAAACTTTTAGTTCAGCAAACTAGAACTAAAAAGTTCTGAAAAGTAGATTGTAGCCTCAGGTGAAGCAATGGGGCTTCACGATGCAGTAATTTTCCAAATATCAGGCAATGGTTGCTCAGAGGTACGTCATCCAAAGTCAGGTAAAACAACTACATGACTGCTAAAGGAACTGCACAAAATGCACACATGCACAGGAGAATCATCCACTGAAGTACTGAGAAAATAGCCTTACCTTGTGAAGGGTTATGTACTTCTGTTATATTTTGCAAATCCAGTAAACTGTCTAAAATATAGATACACATTAATCCCCAGCACAAATTTCACAGGCTCAGAGTTAATTATTTACCTTCTGAGCCACAGAATTTTCCTTGTGTTAGTGTCCTATACACTCCTTCTAGATCAGTTTACAAATGACCAGTTTTTTAGATTATTCACTAGAGTTTACAAAATCTGTTATTCTATGACATTATGTTATTTGATTGTGTTATCCTAATTTAATTTTATTTTCAAAGAGAAACTGTAGGAGGCCATCACCAGTACACTAATATGGGGCAAGCTGTTACTAATATCAAATCAGAATTCATTAAAACATGATGGTGGAGATATCAATCCTTTATTAAAGTCAGGTTATGCCAGTGCATTTCTGTCAATGCAGAAGGTGAATAGTTCACTCAGGATTTCTAGTGCAGTTGCTCATAATTAGCCTACAGGATGTTGAATGTCAGTTTGTTACATATTTATGCCCCAGGGGTCTGAATATTTAGTTTAACATATCATATAATGGACCTTCCCATTATATCCTACCTTGTTTCCAGTTTTTTCCTTTTCTTCCAGTGGATAAGGGAATCTCTTTTTTACTTACCAGAAAGCCCCCTTTTTATGCAAAGCAGCATTATTGCAATGAAATTGATCAGCCTCATTTTCGCAGTTTTTCTGGGTCTTACTATGACTTTTAAGCTTCAGAGAAAGCAGACAGCTGGCTTTGTAGCTTGTAGGAGTATGGATATCACTGAAGTCTAGATAACATTAATGTGACTGGGAGTTAATTTGCTTGTCTACGTGCTCTGCATTGTGGGGTGCATCTTTAGGTAAAACAGTTGTGCTGGAAAAGCAGTCTGCCTTCAGAGCTGGGGAGTATGAATAAGAGGAGATAAGAGGATTCACAGCCAGAATAATTTCTAGCTGATGCTGTTAAACCTTGATTTAGGATATTTCTGCACAGCTTGGCCCATGCTCACAAAATGAAACGGGTGGACTGTGCTGAGATCATAGGCAGTGATTAAACATTTATAGTTAAAGTAGTATGCTATGGTATTGCTGCTGCCCACAGGCAAAGCATTGTAATGCAGATTCAGTATTGCTGCTGCAGAACTCTAAAACAAAAGGGGACTTAGAGTCTCTTCTTTGGTACTTGCTCCTGGCTGTTCCCAAAACTATACATATTCCTCTCTTCTTTATTTTAGTAGGGGGTCAGGGGGAAAAGTAAATTAAGGCTACTAATAATGCCTCAATCCCGCACTTTCCATCCTTTGTCTGCCCTTTGCTTCGAGTTTACTCCTATGTATATCAGGTTACTCTGCTTTTGTAAACTGGTTTATGCAATGAAATTCTTCAACCCTAATGAAAGCCTGAAACCCTATATAGCTGTGTCAGTGGTGATGGCCCAGTGGCAAGGCAGGTAGATTAACTAGAATGTGTGCTATTAGAGAGCCACAAGTTGTTGTAGACTTTTGAATTTTAAAAGCATTACTGTCATATCCTTTGATCACTTTAGGTGAATATATGACAATCATGTTTAGAATGGGTGTGTGTGTCTTGTTTATTTTTAAGTGATTGTAAGAAATTATTTCTTGACTGCCAGCAGCAGCTGGTATTATTCAAGAGTCCCGTGTTGTGCTTTGTTTGTGTTTATTTGCATACCAGAGACTGCTGTTTGCATAATAAGACCACTTCTAGTTTAAGCCCCTGTATGGCTGATTGCACACACATCTCACCATGGTACTTTTATTGTGCTATCCCGAGATCCAGCTCAGCTTTCTCTCTCGCAAAGTGTTGACTTGGTAATGTTCATTGTTTCTGAAGAAAATAGTTGGGTCATGGCCAAATGGTTTTGATGCTAATTGCCATAATTGCTATGCTTTGAATTTCCTGATGCTGACAGGCTGGTGAAAGAGAAAGTGAGAAATGGGACTTAAGGACATAGATCATCACATCTTCATAATGCACATGGAAGAGTTATGATAAGCAAGCACTAATTTACTGCAATAAATGGCATTGAGAAAATAAAAATGGTTGTCTGCTTAAGTGTCTTAGAGGAGTAAACTCTAAGATGAGCTACCATGGGACATACAGGAAATACTTAAACCTTTTTTAATCTGCACTTACTGCTACAACATTGGAATTACACTTTTAAAATCACTTTGTAAGCATGTAAACCTTGTGCTTAGAGGGGACTTTTATGATGAAATTACATAACCTGTGATATGATTAGCCAGTGCCATACTTCAGCATAACAATTATTGTGATTTAAAAAAGAATTACCTGCTGGTGAAGCACCTACAGCAGGGGTAAATGTACACTGGTAAATTCTTAATTCACATGTAGCTGAATACAAGCCTGTTTGAAAGCTGAGCATGACCTTTTCTCTGAAACGGATTGGAGATTTTGACTGGTTTCTTAGAGAAAGTTCCAATTGGTCCTTGTAAGAGATAAATGGAACCATATCATAACAGAAATGCTGCTGCTTTCTTAACTGTTGCTTGTATTTTTATTAAATTAGCTACCCTAAGAATGGCAACTGTGTTTCACAAGCACATGACTCATGTCAACACTGACTGGTTTCTTAGAGAAAGTTCCAATTGGTCCTTGTAAGAGATAAATGGAACCATATCATAACAGAAATTCTGCTGCTTTCTTAACTGTTGTTTGTATTTTTATTAAATTAGCTACCCTGAGTGGCAACTGTGTTTCACAAGCACGACTCATGTCAACACCTCAAAAAGGGAAGAACAACACAGTTATTGGCCAGTAAAATACAATTAAAGGCAACATCTTGTTTTAATACCAAGTTTTGAAAATAGGGATGACCTTTAAAAGTTGTATTGTCTTTTTGCTAGCTTATGACAGAATCTGTATGAGCCTGATTTGTCACAGCCCAGCATCATCAGCTGAGAAGATTTTTGAAACTTCTTGCTGTTGCTTATCTTGTTCTTTTTTATCTTGTTCATTTCTTTCTGCTTTTGTGTTTATCCTGTCATTCAACATAAAGATAACTTCAGCTTCACCCACTGTGAGGAAAAGAGAAGAAGTACAAACTCACATCTACATGAACATCAGCATGTCAGAAAAAACAGGCATTTATATGAGAGGAGGATTAGTGAGTCCTTTCTATGGCCTGCAGAAAAGGAAAAGGAGAGATGGAGCAATCTCAATAGATAGAAAAATTAATTAGGGACTTTATGGATAATGGCCTTACAAAGTGCAGGTGTGACATAAGGGCTTGGGCAGGGGGATTGGGAATAAGGTCTGTTGAAGACAGGAATTTCTTCAGTTGATTTGTCCTTGACCTTAGGGAACTCTTTTTGTGGCTTGCTTTACTTGACTATATCCTAATATAGGGTGGGGGTTTTTTTGTTTTGAGTGAAGGTAGAGGGAATTGGTTGTTTGAAAAATGCTTTGAAATTCTTGGATAGAGATAAGTGATTCTTGCTGCAGGCAGTTGGCATAATTTTTATACTTTCATTCTGCTGAGAAACAGTGAAGGAAAGGTAAAAAGGAACGCCTTTCACACCTTTCGCTGTCTTGCAAAGTGTGTAATTGTTTACCGTGGTGTAAAGTAAGTGTAGAAATGCTTCTGAACTAGAAGAAAACATAATTTTATGCTTATTTTTCCAGGTATGGATCACTACACAATGATCAAGACTGTAGCAAGTCAGGCTTTCCTGGTAGATACAGGGTACCCATACAGGACAGAGTGTGGTACTATACTCACAAATTCCCTTGAGAAACCATCTTTTTCCTTGAAGAACACATTTCTTGTGGGAAAGCAATCAGAAACAGCCTTCCTCTGCCTGTACAGTCTACCTCAGAGATGGCTTGAGACTTCATCTTGAAAGTGGAGTAGGAAAATATGGCAAAATTACTGAGATAATGCTGCCTGAATTAGCATCAGTCATTCATCTTGGGAGTGTGCCATACCTGGTGGCAATAAAAGTTACATAGACTGTGCTATCTTTTGTTGAGCATTAAACCTGAGGTTTCTACTGCTAGGAGAGCTCAAGAGCCTTTTTTCTATGTGATGTGCCTCTGAAAATGTGATCTGAGAGAAGAAGCAGTGCCTTCCTGTATTCCGTTTTCTGAACACCACCTTGCATAATGATGTGCATTATCCTTGAGTCAAGCTGGACTCCAGTAAAGTGACTGGAAACAGGCCAAGAGAGGTGGAGCCTAGAAAATAAAAGAGTTTTCATTAGTCCCACTTTTTTTTGTCCCACTTTTTTTTTTTTTTTTTTGGAAAGGGTTTGTTTGGTTGGGTTTTTCTTTTGTTTTGTAGTGGTTTGGTTGGTTGGTTGATTGATTGTTGAGGGGCTTTGTTATTGTTGGGTTTGGTTTGGGGTTTTTTTTTTCCTGATTATAACTTATTGTCTATATGTAGTGATCTGTTTTTTCTATAAATGGTGAAGGAATGACTCCAGATATGTGAAAAATTGCCTATGATGTGAAATTTTAATTCTTTGGTAAATGTCATTAGCATCTGTATTTTTTAAAAAATAAGACAGACTAATTCCCATGAAGCTCCTTTACTATAAGAACTTGTTAAAGACAAAATGTGTCTCAGCCTAAAGTCATAGTGCACTCTTTAGATAATGCAAATTTCAAAACCTTGCCCAGGTGTATTTCAACCCAATGACCAATATATAGAGCAGATGCCTTTTCTGTAATTGATCACAGTTTTATTGACAAATAGGGGATCTGTGTTTATGAAAAGGCAGGTGATGGGCACTGTTGTTCAAAGCACTGATATTTACATGTGTCTGCTCTGTAAAGGACCACCTGAAGTTAGTCCTCTTGCTAATTCATTCACTCCTTTCCTTAGAAGGCAGCTTTGAGAATGGCAATGATTAATTTGTGAGGAAATAATATTTTGGTCCTGTCTGGGTCTCAAACATGATAGGATCACAGCCCTGGAGGTTGGATTTCTTTGGCCAATAGTAGACTCTGGTTGACTGCTTTCTTCTGTGATTCTGTGAACCATATCAGTATTGATCAGAATAAAACTGCTTTCATGTCTGTGATCTCTGACTGTGCTATAGAATAACTCTTGTTTTAGTCAAATTGTGCTTGGATAGATTGCTGATTTTTTTTTTCTTCCTTTCTTTTTTAAAAATTTTGGTTTGCATTATATTTGGCTACATAGCATGTTACTTGCATAAATGGGCAGGCTTAGTTTTATTATGCTTTCTGAAGCAGCATAGCAAGACATTCTGATTTGCCTCAAAAGTCATGGTATTGGACTTGGCTAAGATTGAGTTTCTTATTTTCTTCCCTAATCCCACTGAGAAACAGAGTGATAGAGTTTGGGTACTTACCTGGTCTACAGTCAGGGTCTCCCCACCACAGTCATCAGTGCCCAGTTATGCATATTTTGTAAACAGGTTCTTGAAAATTGTGATATAAAAAAAAAAAGGTTGTAAGTGCAGGCAAGTTTTTTTGTGTCTTTACAAAGCTACATATGGCAGAATAACCTGCAAATTTTGGCTTGAGAGAAAAAGAAAAAAAACCAAAAACAACCCAGTTGTTACAAAGTGAAATGCTTAAAGGGGTACAATGTAATATTTTAGGAGATGTGTCATGGATCACCTCGCTCTGAAACAGTAGTAAAACTCCAGAGAAAGTTGGAGTCAGATTTTGAGCTGATCAGTGAAGCTTTCTGCCTTTGTATGAGAAGAGTGTGTGACTCCATATTTTCAGTTACCCGTGCCCCAGTACTACTGCCTGGGTGGGAACAGTACAGCTTTTCAGTAGCATAGAGTGAGATGGCAAGTTTAAATAGGGATGTGAGACTTGATTAGGAAAGTGTACTCCAGAGGAAATTGAAAATTTGGGTAGTGAGAAGTCCTCAGATGGGAAATGGTTGTCAGTAGCTACAGGGATGTTTTAGAAATCACCTGTGCCATGTTTGATAATCTCTGCAAGCTCTCTGGCTGGGAAGATCAGACCTTAAAAAAGAGAATGACTTACAATAGGAGGCAGATGTGAGAGGGAAAACTTATTGTGGCTGTTCAGATGAAGCTTAGTGGCTAATTTACTTTATTTCTTCAACAGCTGTAAAGGAACCGTTTGATAATCTGCTAGAACAATTAAGATCCATGTGTGTACACATTCAATTTGTATTCTAATGTTGTATGTTAAACTGTGTTACACTGATACATGAGTGAATTACCTTCCTTTATTTTGTTTTTCTTTTTAAGAAAGTCTGAGAGATATGACCAAGATGAGTTTTACCTGTTTATTAGGAAAAAAAAAAAAGAAAATAAAAATAAACCTATTTAAAACAAGCAGTGTGTCTGTATAAAAGATTAACCAACTTAAAAGAGGAAATGAAGTCAGTTATTCAAAGGTGAGATAATCTGTAGTAAATACCGAAATTGCTATTGAAATAGTAAAGCTAAACCAAACAATGTCCTTACTCAAGCATCAGCATTGTCTAAACAAATGGTGAATTTCTCCTGCTTCCATATTGAAATAAGTAGTTCTTCTTTAAGCAGTGTGCTGCAACCCATGGGTAATCACAGCATCCTTCTTGCTGTAGAGCAGAATTCTCTTTTTAAAGTCCTAAGTAAAGCAAATAGCAACTATAGACAGCAGTAAAACAGGCAAGGGTAGTAATTTTTTCCAAGAATGACTTTTTAACTTTATATTGATAAAAAATACACTTTCATATAGTATCACTGTTAAAAGGTTTTGGGTTTTTTTACTGACAGGTGGAAGCAGATTTTCAATGAACATCAGTGAAACTATTACAGGCAGTTATTAACAACTCCATAACAAAGTATGTATTAGTATTAGTATAACTATATTGTAGATATACTGGATTTTTAAAAAATAACATCTTCCTTGGCTTTGTAGAGGTGTAATGGTCTGTGCATGTTGCTAGCAGAGAATCTTATCCTTAGGCAAGCAGTTCATTTATAAGAAAATAAAATAGTCATGTATTGGTGTGACATAAGCAGATATTTTTTTATTTATGGGGTTCTCTAATGAGACATAGAAAATGCCTCTGTTCTATTCTTTCCTTCTTTAAAAGTAATTGGGAGAAGATCTTGACTCATGTGACTATTTATTTATTTTGTTTTCTTCTAAGTGTGGTAAGCTTGAAGATGCATACTGCATATCATGCTGTGTTCTCTGTTGTCATTTTGAGATGATCTTCAGACAGTAAGGTCAGACAAAATGTGTATGCCAAATGGGCCAGACAGAGGGAAGATGGTCAGATGAATTAAAAATAGAATAAGTAGATAAATATTCCAGACCTGTAAAGTGGTGGGCTTTAATCTCTAAACCTTCTTTATTGCTTTTCTTATCCTCACATACTGAGTTCCTTTTGAACAAGCAGATATACTGCACAGTATAAGAACTTTTCATTAAGATGTCAGTTAAGATTTATTCCTGAATCTTAAAAAATCAGTATATTCATAACTTTATCATCTTAGGCATTCAAGATGATTTTTCGTCAGATTTTGTCTCTAAAATACATCCACTGTGTGTTTTTTATGTAATGATCATCAGAAATATTTTTTAATTTTAGCAAAACAATTATTTCACTTACATTTTACATCTCTTGTAAAAAAGTTCTGCTCAAACTGTTCTTAATTAGTTAGTCTGAAAAATTTAACTTTTTATATGGGGAATAGGTGTTACTATCTAAACATTTCTGCTAGCTCATACTAGGAAAAATATGTTGCACATAAAGAAACGAGCAAAAAAAAATGTATTTTCCTCGGTCTCTCCATATCTAGGAAGCGTGTATTGCAAACAGTGTTTAGATTAAACTTAAATTTGAAATGCAACCACCCACCTACCAAGCAGTACCAAATATTACTGAATTTGCAAAATTGCAACATCTACTATCTGTCACCCAATCCTCCCATAAATGCCATCTTCTGCAGATATCTAAGAGTGTTACTGCTTAAAGACCATCCCTGGTCATTCCCTCACGTCTCAGATATGAACATGTTGACAGAATTTCTGCCCAAGGAGTCAAATTAAACACCTGGATTCTGAAAGTGTATAGGGTTCAGCAGCCCATCAGGGGAAATTGCCTAATTGTGATATTTTCAAATGGTCTGCATAAATGAACCATCTGCAGCAGTGTAACTTATAATCTACACTAGCTAAGGGTTAAAAATATCTAGACAAGAGGAAGGTTATCCTAGAATGCTTTCTGCAAGCAGTCTCCTACCTCTAATTCTCTACCTGCTCCCTCTATTTCAGTGAGCCTTTTTTTCTATGTTTTTTTTTTTTTACAGGTAAGTAATCTCAAAAGAAAGAAAAGGTTAGAAAGAAATCTGTATATTTTTAAGACCAATAGTTCATCTTCTGTAAAGTGCTGAATAGTTAAAGCACCTGGTTTTTGTTGTTTAGTTTAGTTTAGTTTTGTTTTGTTTTAATTTTGTTGTTGTTGCAGTTTTTTATTTAAGTATACCTGACCTTATTTCTCAGAGGATAAATTAAATTCTCTGCTATGGAAGTGCAGAAGGCAATATATATGTTGTTTACAACCTTTACAAGTGTTTTGCCTGTATCTTGGCAAACAGAAGTTTTCTTCAAAGAGCAGGATAATGTACCTAGTCCATTCCTCACTAAATTCTGGTCTGACATGTTTTTTCTCCTTTCTGGATCAGAGTTATATTTTACATAATACAAAACAGATTTGTATTACAGGTTAAAGGAAGAGACACCTATCTGGAGTTTCAAATTCTAAGACAGGATGAATGTCAAAAAGAATATGTGTCTCTTTTATTCTACAAGTGCTACAAAGACAATAACAATTCATTTTTAAACTGGAGCACCAAAGTTAATTTTTAATTTAAAGTTAATTTTTATTGATTTGACAAAAGTAGGAGACTGCTTTGCTTACAAGCTCATGTTGGCTTTTGTTTTCTCTTACAGAGCAGAAACTGAAGTGGTTAAACATCAGTAGCTGCCACTGTTTAATGCTTTTTATGAACAATGAGATCTACAGCACTGAACAGTGGAACAAAACTCTCTCTTCTGCCTTAAATGTAGGACTCTAAGACTCTATGCTGTAAATTTTAGACCAACAAAATTCAAACATGCTGTAATTAACTGACTGCTAATGTTATTGGCTAATGAGTTTCACATAAGATTTATGAGGTCACAGGAGTATGACAAATGTCTTAAACTGTTCAATTTCCTTAGGTAAAAGAAGGATGCAGGCCCTTATCTCCCCACCAAATAATCTAAAAGGTGCTTATTTTCCATTAAAATGGTACAATAATTAATTGCTTTGTCATTATAATATAAACACTCTTAAAGATAATATTTTTTACAAAGATAATAGTATTCAGATTTTTTATTTTAATTTCTTCCATTTTTAGAAATGGTTGTGCCACTGTGAAATTGAATGTGAAGAAAATGGACGTGTGTGTTTGGTTGGTTTTATGGGAGTCCACCACTTCCTACAAAATTCACCCATTGTGCTATTCCACAGTTGTGTAAGCATAAGTGCCTAGTGTGTGGTTTGGGGGCTTCTTGAAGTGTTCTGAAAATTATTGTCTCTACAATCATGCTTGTCTCAGTTTGTCCCATGGTGTTTCAGGAAGTCTTTGAAGAAGATGGAGAAAGTAGAAGAGAAAAACTTTATTTGAGTCAGAACATAGAGAAGCCACAAGAACTGGTAGAACATATTACAAATGTCTTAATCATTACGTTCTCTGTCTTTTACAGCTTTTCTGTAATTTTGTAAGCAGCTTTCAATGTGTAAAAACCTGGGAATATGCATTCATTAGCTTGCTCATATTGATAATATGACACAGATGCAATATCTTAAAGACAAAAGTCATTAAAGCTTGAATAGTTTTCTGCTGTTAGTAGAAACTCCAGTGAGGTAGGAAATAGGAGTTAGGACTGTTGTTATCTAAATACCATAAATGCACTACTATGATGAGGTGCTTACACTTTCAATGTATACTTGAATTTCTTCTTGACAGTTTTATCTCTTCTTTAAGCACAATAACTTTTAAAACTTCTTTTTTCACTTTGTAACTTGTTTAATTAACTACTTAATGCACATTTTGAAATACATCTTTGAAGATAGGAATGTTTTAATTGCCTGTGGAAGTCAGAAACTGAGGAAGTACTGAATATTAAATAGCAAATGTAGTGTGGTTCTGACATGTGAAAGCTAGAAATCTTACTTTAGTCTGTCTTAGGTAAGTTTAGTAATGTGCAATTAGAATGTTAGTAATCTACTGTATTTTGGTTTCCAAAATGCATCTTGCACTGCCAAGGTTTACTATGATTTAAAATCAAACAAGCCAAAATTAAAACAAACAAAGAAAGAAACCCCACCCCTCAAAACAATAATAATAAAACCCAACAGAACAACGAGAACAATAAACCCACCAAAACAAAAACCAAAAAACACCCACCCAACTAACCAACAACCCAACAAAAAATGCCCAACCCCTTCAGCTTTCTTCCTCATCTGAACTCCTGTTCCTGTTGTAGCAATCCAGTGACAGTAACAGGTGATAGTGAATATTCATGTAAATTATTACACACAAAAAGAACTAGTATGAAAACTTGTCAAAAAGGAGCCTAAATGCATAGAAATGCCATAAATTCTGTTAAAAAAAATAATGAAATTTTTTATGTTTTGATGTTACCTCATCTGTTAGCCTCTATTCTTCTTAGGGCAGGATGTCAGAACAATTCATTTCTAGAAATGTATGGTTAGTAGATTGAGAGGCTTCAATATAAAGGAATATTCTTTTTGGAACAGCTACACTTAAACCATAGCATTGTAATCAAATTCACACAACTGGGAGCTGTAGAAAATATCTCTTGACCATTTTTTTCAGATAATGGAATAGGGTTACTCTCTATTAAAAAAAAAAAAAATCAGGATTTTTAACCTGTCCTTAGCAAATCTGTATGCTTTGTTTCAGAAGCTGCAAATAGTCACCTCAATTCCTTGCAGATCAAAATGTTAAAATATGTGACTGAGCTATTGCTATCTAAGCTCCAATTGCTTTTGGAGTTGAACTGTATGTTCTTATGAATCTTTATCTAAAATATCTTTTTCCCTCTTTAGCTGTTAGCTGCTTTCTGAGGAATTAATCTGCTGGTCCTTTTTTTTCAGACTGAAAGATTCATTTGGTGTTAACTATTAAGGTCTTTCACACTAATATTTATTGCCATAAATTGTATGAAAATAATTCTTTTCTTTCTGGAAGGGAAAACACTATCTTCTGTATAATCTCTGTAAGTTATTTACAGAGAATAAACTGTTATACATTAGAAATTCATGACTCCAAGAGTTTTCCACTTTTTTTCCTGCTGAAGATAATTAGAATTCATGTAACCAGACCTACTGCGAAAACAGTCTAAGGTCTGAGTAACACAAATCTGTTTTTACAGTAACAACAATATTATTGCACATATAGAAATTGAGGTCTTCATTTTAGTATTAAAAAGCAGAAAATAGCCACCAGGTATTAACGTTCCCAGAGGGCTGTCAGTAGAGTTTTTTAGTAAAGCAAATGACTGTGTCTGTAAACCCATACATTCTCTTTGCACATTAAATAGTGGATGGCAATTGTTAGAAAGAAAGGATTCACTGCTCACTTGGTAAACACAGGTCAAGATTTGATGAGACAATGTTTCCTAAATACAGTAACTTTCCTAGCCCTTCTGCATGGTTTTCTGAAAGACTATGCATTATAGCTGCAAAGAGATTGCTCCTGACAGCAATGTCCTTCATATTTGAGCATTGTCAAAACACGTGTACATATATAAGGACAAAAACCAGCTGAAATACATCACTTGCTGAACATATTGCTGGGCATGCTCAATCTGGCTCTGCAACTGCATAGCAAAGCTTAAGGCACTCACACAGATGTAGTGACTCTGGGCAGTGAATCTATACTCTTGGAATTATTCTTTTTTAATAATTGTTAGTGAGGCTTGAAATATGTTCATATTTTGGGTAAGAAGGAGAAATTAATCTTGTTAACCACATGAATTCACATTCAACTTTTGTGTTTTGACCAACATTGTTGTTTTGTACATGCTAAAGTATGGTGGAAAATCGAGAAATAGAAATTAGCTTTCCTTGCATTCATTTTTTAATGTGATTTGATAACTTGTCACTGTAGTCATTGAATCACATATTTTCTGCTTGAGGAGTTGCATACATTATCATGCTGATTAGATAACAATGAGACACGCTTGAGTTTGAGTAGCTGTCATATACCATCCAGGTGTTTACTCTTCCTTACTAAAGTGAGGATGGGACTCTATTTTTTGTCCATAATGGGAGGGATGTGTTTTAGATTCCTCACTGAACACTTTCTGAATGTCTTTTCTCACTCACTGGGAATCCGTGTTGTGTATACATTTGTTGTCTTCATCTCACGCAACTTGACATTGCCACTTGAGTGTGCTGTCTTTTAACTTCTGCTCCAGGAAAAACATCCAAATATTTTTATAGTCAGGTTTAATAACCAGCAGAGAAATAAAATTCTAAGACTAACCCATCTTGACATAAACTTTTGAACATTTGTTAGACATATCTGTATTAGGAGGCCAGCTCTCTTCTTTCTAAGAGTGTTATAATAAATGACAATATATAGAGATGGAATGGGATTTGGCATTGTATGCTTTTGCAGTGCCTCCAATTTAAAAAATATAAAATTTGAAAATACTTTATTTTGTACCTGAGAAGGCCTAGGAAAGGCGGTACTTGTCTCAGGCCTGTAGATGCACATGTGTGATCATTAAGTTTTTGGATTTTTAAATGCCCAAAATGATTTTCCAATTTGTGCTTTGATATTTTTGTGATTTGATTTATGGTCTGTGGTATCAATAACAACTCAGGGTTGCTCTGAAGCATAGTTAAGGGACAGACTTTCTGAGGGAGGTACAGAAATAATAGATTACTCATACTGTACAAGATCTCTGTGCCCTACTTAACATGGAAAGAAACAACTTGCGTTTACCCTTGGATCTGATTGAGTTCTGTGATTCTAGTTGGGATCTGTGACAGCAAAAATAGACATTCTGCCTTAGGTGATGCTGTTCCTATCTCTCCAGTGCAGATCCTTCTCTATTGCAGACCCTGATTCCCATTTCCCTTTCCACTTCCATCATATCCAGGAAAAATATTTGAACCACCTGGTGCAGTGTATCTGCAGGAATCAATTTTCATTTCCCACTGGCATGTGAGCATCCACTTGCAAGGTGAGTCAGTGGAAGCCGGCTGCTCCTCTGTTGGAAGCAGCGCATGAATTACAAGCATTACTGATGTGTTGTGGAGTGTGGGGAGGGAGCTCCGGTCTCGCTTGCCAGCAGTGAGACTGTAGAGAGCAAAAAGTCACATCAGAGTGCAAATGAGGGATTTGTATCACCAGCTTCCCTGTGAAGTGCATTGTGCTTTACTCTGTCTGTGAGAATGCCGAGTGTGGTACAGCCACCTGTCAGCAGCCTGCTCCTCCATGCAAGAGTAGCTGATGGAGCCTGTGTTCATCTGTGAAAACATCTGGGTAATTAAGCTGAAAACTGAAGAACACGAGAGTTCAGAAGATAGCAGAAAGTTTCAGATATACCTTTAGACAGAGGGATTTGATTATCACATGCTCTTCCCACACTTGGCTACGTAACTCAATAGATATCGATCAATTGGCAGGTGTGTATGCCAATAGCATTAAGGACTGTTATACTGGAGCTAGGATAGAAAAGGAAAAAGGTGATCTTTTTCAAAGACATTTTCTTCTAAATGCACATCACCTACACCTTCTGTTCAAATGGGAATTATGCAGCTTTCTACTGTTCCCCGATGCAAGTTTTGGTAGTTTTTTTTAAGAGTATGATTGGTACAATATAAGGATTTAGCTAAAATAATCTTATTTCTTCCTACAAATAAAAGTTTTTCAAATAAAAAAGGTATTCTAATTGCAATAATAACTTGTAGGTGGCGCATATGCTCGTTATATCAGAATTAGATGAAGTATTGGTATGGTAGGCATAAGATGAGAATATCAATGTGTGTGATCTGTAATTGTGATACGTTGTTTTTGCAGAATGTAATTTTCTATATAATATCTACAGATGTTCTAAAAACAAACATAATTCTCAGAACACATGCTTTTCTGGGGATTAAAAGTGCATACAGCTGCTTGGTCTTTTTTGTTGTTGTTGTTTGTTGGGATTTTTGTCCCTTTTAAACCGCATTTTTATTTTAAGGGATTGTGAATATCTTACATTAAGGATTAAATTAGGGTTGGCATTAATTGAGAGCTGTTTTCCTGTTAAAAAAACCCACAATTTTTTTTTTTCTAAAATCATGAATTCTGACTTTCTCTAATAATGTGTTGAATTCAGCTGGGAAGCTAGTGAATGTGCACAGATGTGAGATAAGTTTTGTTCTACTCTGAAGTTTTGTTGGGAACTTTCAATAGGAGGCTATTTAGGAGAAAGGCTACATGATTATTCATTTATTCCTTTTTTTCTATTATATTGCAATGATACTATTCATATCACAATTCAGTTTCTACTATTTACATTTTAACCTGTGAATATAGTCAGTTTTGCTGCTGAAAAAAGAGCTGCATAGTGTTTCAGTAACTCATCTGCTAACATAGTCGGCTGGCTTTGATGAATGGACTCAGTCTAAAGGATTCTCTACTATGATGTGTGATACCTTGAACAAATAGAAATCTGTTTTTCATCAACACATTGGAAGGAATCATTTATATTGTCACATATGAACGACCTGTTCTGATTGTTATGTTTCCTCTGTCATACTGAGCTGCTAATTTGAAGTTTGCAAGGAGAACTTACTGGATAAAAACTGTTGTTCACCTAAATAATGATATCTCAAAATATTTAAAGCAGATTGATCCCCTGTGACTGTGATGTTTTCGTTATTTTTTAAATAGGAGTGCAATTTCTGGTTTTACTAGCATGCTAAGAATGTTGAAAATGTGGAAATAGTGGCCAGTCTTTTAACATGAAATGTGAAATTTGTATTAAAACAAATAGATATTTTGACATGCACAACAGGCAAAAAATTCAGCTGTTTCTAGCTTAAATATCTGATCATAACCCAGAAATGTTTATTAATTTGCTACACTGAGGACCTTTTATATATATATTTATATATATATGTGTGTGTGTATGTATATTTGTGTGTATATATATATATATGTATGAATGTTTATATTCAGACTGACCTAAGAAGTAGATTTGCAATGTAAAAATGTTTCTGTCTGTATTTGTTTTGCCAGTGGAAGAAAAGCTTAATGTATGCACACAGTATTTCTTAGGCAATTAATTAATTTCCTATTCTTTGTGTGGGGTAGAATTTCTGAAAAACATACACTCATCCAATTCGCCTCTCATTTTAATACTTGCATAAAAATTTTCTAGGCTTTCTGATGTTCTCTTTTACATATTTAATTTTTCTCAGATTCTGAGAAAGTATTGTGTGGAGGGAGTCAACCAGCACAGTGCCCGTGATTAATGATAAGCCTCTCCTTGTCATGCTTTTGCTGCCTCATTGTAGGCATTTATAAGAAAAGTAAAAGAATACAATGTATCTGTGCTTCTGAATGCAAAATCTATCACTTCACCTTTTCTTCCGGTGAGAAGACGTGCAGTTGAAGGGACAGGCCAGGACAACCAGTTTCACTAAGAAATGCTTCTTTCTTTTTGTCTGTTATATTTATTTTTAGTTTATTTTTTGGTTAGTTGGTTGGTTGGTTTGTTTTGTTTTGTTTATTTATTTATTTTTAAATTTGGTTTTTTGCTTGTTTGGGTTTGTTAACTTTTGTTGTAATTTTATCTGTAATATTTACTCATAATTAGGAAGAAAACCCAAACCTTTTTAATATTCTAATTTTCCATTTATGGAATTTTTTTAATGGGACTGTGTAAATCAGCCATCACAGGAATCAAGATGCAACAAACTGATATCACGAGGGTATCACAGTAGACTTGGCTTAATAATACTATTCAGGATCATAATGTTTGCAGGAGTTGTTAAATGCTTACTCAAAGATCCTGTACAATAAGGTGGTGTATTCCCTCAGCTTTTTCTCTTACAAATATTAACATTATTTTTAAAGATTGTTCTTAGTGTGTTGCATCACAGAACACATTTGAATGACCCCTGGGCAGAGAAAGGTTTTGAGTAATACAGTCTTCAGGGATTTAGGTAATGCCACTTCCACTGGTCATGGTTTTCCATACCAGTCTTCAAGGTCCACATTCAAACTCCAGTGGAGTCAGTAAAATACTCTCTTCTTGATTCAGCAGATTTTAATCAGTACACTCTGATTTTACTCCTCCTTCTAGAGTTAATTTTTGAAGCATCTATACTCAGATTTCAAATATATCTAGAGAGCCCTTAACCTGACAAGAGAATTCTTGCAGTCTAGCAGCTATTGCAGCTTACAGTTAATTAGCGCCGGCTTTCAGATACTCAGTGAGGGGGGATAAAAAATCTTCTGATACAGGGTAAAGAAAAGAGTAAATGGACATAATATATGCTCACTTCAATTCTTTGCTGTACATTACAGCATCAGCCAATTGAAGGACGTTTCCCAGCTATAGAGTATGGTCTTGGTAAAACATGACTTTATTTAGAATTGAGTCAACAGCATATAGTGCTCTACTGGGAAAAGGGGGTTTTTTTATGCCTTTTCTTACCCTTTAAAAGACAGGGACTGTATCTTAATGATTTTGCAACTGTGTGATGGTGCTAAGAGACCTATTATGACAAAAAGAGTAAAACCATTACTAGGAGTATACCATGTCTTGTCAAAAGATTCATTTTTCAGTAGATTTAATAGATTTCTTGACTGAAATCTTGGGAGATTGTGGGTCTATAAAATTACTGATGTAGCCTAGTTGTGTTACTAATGTAACCTGAATCTCTTAAACAGGTTGTGAGCTTAAAAACTATGACAAAAAGACGCTTATAAGAAAGTAAAACTACTAGGTCTTCTCTGAAAAAAAAGGTATTTTTTTCAAAAAATACATTGCAAAAGTTGGTAGCTTTCACAAAGAACCAAAACTTATCCAATATAAAGAGAAGATAAGGTGGTAATAGTTGGCGGTTCAGTCTTCTCTACATTGTGCCAGTTCACAATAGCTCTTCCAAAATGAAACTCTATGGAGTTACTGGAATTCAAGATTTCTAAATAATTTGCCACTAAGGATTTTATAAAATCTAGACTATTATGAGCCACATTCAGCTTGATTACTACATAATCTAAATTTTATATTTATTGAATACTCATGCAGTGACAGTAATGGGTATTAATTTCAGTGTCTTGATCTGTTGAACTGAGTACCTTCTAGGAAAAATAATACCCAAGTACCATACCTACCACTTTCACTGTATTGTCTTGCCATATAATCCTGTTAGAAAGTTAAGTAAGTAGGTTTAAAAGATGCCCTTACGCCATGGTGTTTTTGTTCATTTTTTTATAAACACTTCCGTAGAACTCTGTTTTTATCTGTATTAAATTCTGTTGTATTTTTCCACTGGAGAATTGTTTGCCAGTTGGTTGCTACCACAGATTTGATAGAACTATCAATCAAAATCATTGTAAAAGGGAAAATGAAAAGCAGACAAAACAACACATTGGGACTGGCTGTGAACACAACTTATGGCCTTTTTTGTACTGTGGGAAGGACACTCATCAGAATGCCCTCATTTGTTTGGATGCAATTGAGCTTCAAAAGGGCAAGACAGATGTGCTGTTTTCAGGAATCTTAATTTATTTTGTGACACAGTTCATAAACCTGCGGCTAAATGTGAGAACAGAACACATTTTGGGGCCAGCTCCACGTATCTTTACCTTCTCCAGAAACAAAAATATTTCATCATTTTTTCATACTGTTAACCTTCCATACCTGAGTTGTACTACAGCAGAGTGAAGAACCTTCCCTGAGAGATGTGCCAGGATGCTGTCTGCTTGGCTGACATAGCTCAGCACTTCAAAAACCTGGACGGATGGGGTGCCATCTCATGAGAGACAGCATTCTGCTGGGCTTCAGAGAAGCTAAGAGTTGAAGGTGGGGCATTGTATCCAGCTGACATATCAGTTTTGCTTCTAGCTTGTGTTACAGCAAATGAGGAGATGATGACCAAATAAAAAAAAAAACTAGAGACTATAGCTACATCCATCAAATGTGTCTGTTGTGTTCTGAATGTCAAATCTTTAAACTGACAATCTTTAAATATAGGAAAAGTCTTTGAATAGACCTTTACTTTTGTTGTCCTACTCTCTGTGTTTGGTCCTGTATGTTCCACCTGTAAATGTCCAAACCACTACAGAAAGAACTTTTTCAGTCCTCCGGATATCTGAGAATATCTTCCATTTTTGTGTTTTTCTTACTATTCCTATGAAAAACACGATGTACTTTCCTGGTTTTGTGGTCTTTATTGAAACATAAGCTGTGCTTCCTACACTTGGTGTATTCATTCTGCGCTGCTCACCAGCACAGCTAGTTCTCCTGTTTTTGAAGCATTTGTATAGGAACAAATCAGCTGCATACAAATGGATCTGCATTGATGTGCCTTCTGCTTGCAAACAGCATAAGGCAGCTGAATTTCTACAAGAGATCAAAGAGTTAGGTTACATGAGTAAAGGTGTGCATTGGAGACATAACAGCTGCTCCAAAATCTTTTGAACTTTCACTTACCACTTCCCCATTCCCAAGCATGGTATCATGGCAGCAGTTTTTCACAGCTGTTAGAGACTGCATTCTCTCCCAAACTTACCAGACTTTTAGTGGAAGACTTCAGGCATGTGCTTGTGCTGTGTTACTGCATCTGAGTGTGGTTAAGACTTATGTAAGGCTGAAGTACCTTGTGTTGGGTACCTTGTTTAGTACGTATGAAGAAACTGTAGCTCAAGTGTTCCTGTACATGGGAAGGGCTCACTCTTCATTTTCTTAGCTAAAAAGCAACCATTTCTTCTATTCATTTCCTGGCATAATAGTTCTCAGCTGTCCAACAGAAGTTATATCAAAAAATAATACTTTGTATTTTAAGAACTATTCCATTTTCTTGCCCTATTTGCAATTAAAAAAAATAAATGGAAGGCTGTTTGGCCTTCTGAGCAGCTTGCACCCGCAGCACAGTCTTTGGTGCCTATGCTGATGTGGGCCTGTGCACACAGCTGATTGTGACTGGAAATGAAGATGACTCTTTTTCTTTTCTGTCATGTTGAATTCTAGGACTGGCATTTAAAAAACCCTTTTGAATGAGTAGCTTCAAATTGATCCAGTTTGTTGAAAAGCTTGAGGCCCACTGAATTGAAAAATAGCATTTGGATTGGAAAAAAATGATATATTTCAAGTCACTGTGCAAGCTTTGTGAGACTGAATTTTGCATTACAGCAGTCATTTAGTGTGCGACTGCTTGTTTCAGCATTCTTTTAATTCAGTGATTTTATTCCACTAAACTTAGAACAGAAAATTATTTCTGTATATATGTGTGTATATACATGTCTCTGTGTGTGTGCCTGTATGTATTAGTAACTGCTATGTATAAAAAATAATTATTTGAAATAACCCCTAATGTTTGAAAATCTTTAGAAGATAGTCAGCTGTATTTTTCAGAGCATATTGCAGCTGTGAATACTATGTGTTATGCATGGCTTTATACAGATCTATAGGACTTGCAATATGCAGCTAAAATCTATAGCTATAAACCTAAAAGCTGAATTATAAGATTTGTAAATTATAAATTATTATGGATAAAATATATTAACATATTAATATTATATCAGTTATTAATAAACACATGACTTGTCAATAGTGTTTTGTGAACACACAATATGATAATTTTTAAGCTTTGCTATTTTTCCCTTTTATGAGGTCCTATGACTAGAACTTTGTATTTTTTTTTCTAATCATAGCATCATGAAATGTTGAAGTTTTTTAGTAAGGTTGCATTATTCTTTTATGCCATGTTTTAAAAAATCTGGGAATTATGAGGACAGTTAAGGCTTACTGATTATTTAAAGGCTTGATGTTGATTTAAAGTGTATAACTTCATGTGTTTCCCATTTCACTGTAACAAGTTGGTTTTGTTTAGATGTTATCAAAAGGATCTGGCAAATTCCATTCTTCAAAAGTCACAGCACTGATCACAGCCATACATTTATTGGCCACCTCCACTGGCTGTATGTCCTCCATTCTCAGAAAAGGCTGTCTGCCTGGAAAGCTGTCTCAGGCCATATTAACAGCTTGAACAATATTAAGGGATTGTAGGAAGTTCTCACAGTCCAAACAGTGGACAGTTTATAGGCTAATGAGCAATTTGACCATGCTGATACATGTGGCAGAGGTTAAGGCTCTGACCTGCTGCTGTTCAGATTACTAGGACAAACGTAGCCACTGGGACCAAGATTAGCAATTTAATTAAAACATTGTGTAAAATTCATATCCTATGTCATTTGTTGTACAGGATCTATATCATTATACATCTATTATATCACAATTAAAAGAAAGGGAAATCAAGGAGTATTTATGTGAAAAATATAATTAGAATGCTAGGTTTTAGGGTGTCACATAGCAATCTTGTGACATGTGTTTCCTGTTGCATGCGTTTCCTGTTTCATCACAGTAACACATTCCAGAGTGAAATGCTCTCATGGAAAATAGCAACAATTTGGCATGTATTATGCCTTGACACGAACAAAAAAATGATAATAAAAAAACAAATGAACAAAAAAACACACACACACAAAAAAAAAAGACAAAAAACAAAACAAAAAAAAACCAAAAAACAAAAAAAAAAAACAGACAAAACCCCCCCAGAACTTCTAGAAACTTTGTTGTTGCAGAACACTTTGAGTACAGGTATCTTGGGGTGCAGCTGCAGTGGGAGCTGCAGGTTGAGCTCTGCCTTGGAGCCCAAGGCAAGAGGCTGTGAATTGCCCATCTTTTCATCTTTTGCATAACAAAGGGCACAGGGACATGTGGCATAGCCAGGTGACCTGACACTCAGTGACACAGAAGGAGCCAAGGACTAGATAGGAAATGCAAGAGTTTTACCCGCTTGGACAGTGATAAAAACCCAGGGGTTCCTTTGCCCGGAGTCCCTCCGGGGAGGCACGGGCAGCTGGGGCTGTCCCTGTGTTACTCCGCCATGAATAAATGGCTTTATGGAATGAGACATCTGAGACTCTGCCATGGGAAACCTGGGGCCAAACCGGTTAGGAAACCTGGTCTGGCTGTGTGAGTGGGGTGCGTGGGGAGTCAAGAGAGGCACCCTGGAGCCGGACACCATGAAGGGGCTTCGGTCCCGGTAAAGTCACTGGTGGCTGGAGTGTGACTGCCAGGGAGTCTCAGGAATGGTCGGACTAAGAAGTTTCTCTTAACACTGTAAACATTTAAGTGAAGATCAAGGATATAAATCATGATGATAACTAATGCTAGCAAGAGTAATATTAGGGATAATTTTCTCATGTAAAGGTTTAAAGTAGTTCCTCACTATTAAAAATTAGGACGAAAATAAGACAAGGATCATCTGACCTAAATGCATGTAATTGGTAGAGTGGGTTTATTTTGCATGATACTGGTAAGAGCTGGAAACAAGATGCTGGGTTTAAATTAAAAAAAAATTATTTTTCCTGATATTTTCTTAGTGGCTTTTAAATTCCAGAATGGATCTATATTCTGTTTTTCTAGGTGTGCCAGTAAGTTTTATAAGCTACAAACTGGTGTCCTCTATTATGTACCAAGGCCATTCAGATTTTCATCTGCTGATAGATGGTGCAGCTTTTGTTGGTCCTGAGACAATGCAGTGACACTTGTTCTGGAGTGATGTTTGTACAGAAGGAAGATACATAGCAGGACCATGGGGGAGAAAACAGAGTAGTTGCATCAAAGTGGTAGCTTACTATGGCTGCAAAAGATGTATTCTTACAAAGACTGCAACTGTAGTTGCACTTTTGCATTTATAGATGCAATCTGCCTGAGAAGACCATCAAGGCAGTGACTTGCAATCTTGTGCTTAGTTTATGGGAAAACTCAGAACTGACATTTTGGTGGCTATACATAAATAGAATAATTTGCTCCTAAGAAAAGGTGTCATACTCAAAAGTTGATACTTTTCTTTTCAAAATGAAAGAAGCCTTTGGCATAAAATTTATTCAGGGTCACATTTCACCTATAACCTGGTTTATTTTTTTCCTTTTCAGACCTGTGCCTAGTTACAGTTTAATATTTGCAGTCTCTAGGTTGTCAACATCATTGTATAATAACCAACTTATTATAGAAAGCAGCAAATGCCATGCTGCCAATCACTTGTCCATCACACTAACAGGTGCACTGCCATTGTCAGTGTCAGGCTGAATACCAGGGATCAGTTAGACAGGTGGAGTAATTTACTCATCTTGTAGTGGCAGAAGGGGACACCTTATCAAGGAAAAAAGAGAAGTCTCTTCCCTTGGTGTATTTGGTATGTGGCTATGTAACTTGGATTTACAGTCTCTCTGTAGAAACTGATGTGCATACTAAATTTCACTCTAAAGTGAGAGAGGAACTTCTTTTAGGTATTATGCAAGAGTATTTATTTTTCTTTTTCTTTTTTTTCGTTTCTCTTCACCTTATCTACTGTCATTGTCACCCTCTCCCTCCAGCACCCTTATTCTCAACCTTTCAGTATTGTCAACTGAACAGACTGCTAGATTCAAAATGCTTTAAAGATCTGTCAGTATATTGGAGTAAAAGAAAAAAAAAAGAGACAAACTTCATTGAGAATGAGAAAATATATGCCTTAATTCTTTTTTCCATGGTCATTTTTTAAAAGGGTGGTTAAAAGAGAGGGGTACGGAGCATGGTTTACCATTTCATCCAAAGAATAAATGTATGAGTTATAACAGCAAGTATTAATGCCAATCCTCACCTGTCCTGATCTTTGTAGCTATGACAGCTTCTGGTTAATACCCAGAAAGTTTCTGGAGACATCAGAGAGAAAAGTTGTTTTATTCACCTGTCTTTCTCTGTTACTATCAGTGTGATGGACAAATTCTCAGGTATCACCTGTGATCAGAATAGAGCTTTAAGTAGGAGAGCTAACTTGGGTGTTTTTCTTCTTGTAGTTTATGACTAAAGCCATCTGTGGTCAGGTACAACCAGTAATTGCCTGAGCCAGTAAATAGAGATATTAGAGCAATCTGTGAGTCTTCAAAGTCAGAATGGTAGAGGCAACCTCAGACCAAACAGTGGGATGGAAGAATTCATGGTAATGGTTTGGAAACCTCACTTTTACAGCAGAACAGAGAGCTGTTGATAGATGAAATACACTGGAAGTTAATTCAGGTTTATTTACAGAAGCATTCCTTGGACTACATATACCCTTACACTAGGAAATCTGGGGATTAAACAAATTTTATGTTGCTAAAGTGTCAATTTTCTTTAGGATACTGCTAATAATAGCCTTGACCTGTGGGTTGACAGGGGGTTTATGGTGCATTGACTGTCTTGTTTATCAAATGGCTTCCATAATCTCCAATTCCATCATCTAAATATGGAGTTCAGCAGTTCTTTTAAAGAGCTGAGCTTTCCCTTCTTCTCTTCTCTTTCTACCAAAATGTAATGGGCAGTGCTAAAGGGGCCTTGGGCACAGTATCACATTATACCTAATCTTATGTAATTACAAACTGCTGCAAACAAGGCTCCAAGGATGGCCTTGTACTTACTGTTGCTTATCTTGTATCCCTTAAAAGGAAAAGAAAAATGTTATTTTCCACTAATCAGTAAGAATCAACTATCTCCTCGCTGCAGGAGTGCTGGGCAATGAAGAGGACTAGGATTAGCATTTTCAGTGGCAGGCAGCAGTTAGGTGGAGGGTGAAAACCTGAACCACTGCAGTCCTTCCCTGTCCAGATTTGACCCAACATTGTGGATTGGCACCTGAAACACTTCCTCTGTTTACTTGGCTTTTATTCCCTGCACAACAATACAAGCCCATTGCTATCATGCATTAACGTCTGAGATTCTTTTTGACAGTGCTGTTATCTCTGCTTAACCAATACTATGTTTACTGGTATTAAAAAGCATTATCCCACCTGCACATTCTGTTTACCAAAACAACATTCAACCCTAAAGCCTGTGATTGAAAAAGAGATTTTTTTTTTATTGTGATGTAATTTATAAAGTTCAGATCCATTGAAAAGTTTGAAGGTTCTGATCCAGAGTGTTTTCTTTTAGGTTACTATTTTGAAATTCAGTTTTCTAAACAAGAAAAGCAGAAGAGTATTTTACATACATGGAAAAGCAAAAGCAAATAATGCTGAAAATAGCTCTTTATACGGGACACCAAAAATACATTCTGTTTTGTTTTAAACTGACCTTCTTGCACTGTATTAGAAAACTGCGTTCAGACAATCAAAATTGGGTCCTGGAAACAAGCCTGAGGCTTTAGCTACACAAAGCCCCAGGCTGGATCACCTGCTCTTATTCTGGCATGCCAGCTAATACAAGACCTTCATATTCCAGGCTTTCCCTGTTTCTGACCCCTTTCTTCCTAGAGAAAAGAAATGTGGATGCACACCCTGACTGCATCCTAATCTGTATGATAATTTGGTAAACCAGGCCCCTAAGGAATGGCTAAATTCATGCAGGCATGAAATTTCCATCACCATTGAGACTTTTGTTTCTGTATCAAGAAAACCAGAGGCCAGGTGATCCCCTGGCTCCAGGTGTTTTGCATGAGAGGGCTGCCAATATGGAATTGAAGTTCAGTAGAACACAAGGTTTAGGAACAGGAGAAACTTGATTTTGGTAAAATGTCATTTTGGCAAAATAGATGCTTTGGCAAATATTACTCCTACTTTCATTTTAGAAAGTATTTATTGTCAGTGAACTGAAACACTAAAAACACTCTTCAAAAGTATAACTTAGGAAATATATTTATTGCTGTTTATTCTTAATAAAATGTTCAACAACAAAATGACTGCAAATATTTCAATTAGATTAGAAAGCTCCACAATGTCTGATACTGAATATTTAGATTTTGATTTTTCTCTCAGCTGAATGGAGATTGGAAAAATTAGTTCAGTTATTAGTTCAGCTTTATTAACTTTTCATTTTCAGGGATACTTTTTAAGGTAAATTATGCTATTCTCTGACAATAAGCATGCTAGTGTTCTCTGCTGCTTGCAGTTCTCTCTATAAATTAAAACTGTCTCTAATGCAGGGAGTCCAGTTCTTTGAATGACAGCTAAATTTCTTTTTTCTCTCTTAATCTTACAGTTCTGTTTCTCAAAAAACCCACACCATGCCTCCTCTCTTTCAATGCCTTTTGAATATTTCTTCTATTTCTGCTATGTAGTACAATCTAAAAAGAACATAGTCTTTCACTGGTTCTGATATTACGCTTTCCCACCCAGTGATACAATTTTGTCTGAACTAGAACCAATGCTTTCAAATCTGCTGTGTAAAACTAAGTGTCTGCACCCACAGTGAATTGAATAAAAATTGCAGTTAAATATACCACACATGGATTCAGGAGCTGAGCCGTTAAGTGTCAGGTCTGGAAATGTTGCTCTTTGTGTTCTGTAGCAATGAAGGGAAGAAGGAAAGGATAAAAACCAAGGAGAAATAGTGAGGATTTTTTATTTTTCACTTTTTTTTAATCACAATAAATTTATGATGTTGTCTTCAGAGTGTGTATATGAAAGCACCTTTGTAGAAAGACTGAATTCTTTAACTACATGGTGCTTCTTCAGAAGCAAAGCTGCCCTGTAAAATGCTAGGAAGTTCTTCGTCACTAGATTGCTTTAATGTATTCATAAAAGCTCTAATAATGACTTCATTTTTTGAACTCTGTACACACTGAAAAATTTTGGTAGTGCTTACTGCAGTTCAGAGAAGCTGTATACATTGTGACATGTTCAGACACTGTATTGTATTTTTTTGTTTTATTTCTTCAATAGAAGAGTGAACAGAGATATCAGATTTGATAGGGTTTCTGACTTAAAGAGTGAATAGCTTTTTCTGCCTGAAGATTTATGTTCATAAATCTCATTGTCATGATCTCCTTGGGACAATAGAATGTAAGGTATGTAACTGCCTGATGAAGATAGGAAGACCTTTTAAAAACTTAATCTGTTGCTTAGAGTACAGAAAGCCTACTTATATAGGTAAGATTGTTACTTATATAGCTAAGATTGTTACAAGATTGAAACCCCCAAAGGCCAGCTCCAGAGATCAACTTGCTATTTACATGTTATTACATAAAGACACAGGTTATTTCTAATTAATATGAGGTACCATACTGGCAACTGCTTGTAGAATTTTTTTTAATAAAAAATAGCTCAGCTCTCTGTTCTAAGAGTATGTTTTAAAAGAGATGTCTCAGTTGCAGCTTTTTTGGGGAATACCTGTATTGCTGCCAGCTTACATCTCCCACTGGGAGCCACTGTGGAGCAGGGATTACCTCAAATAGGTTTTAGCAGATTAAACAAGCCACCAAAAAAAGAGCTTGACTTTATTTTTCTTCTGTCTCTACAAATAACACAATGGGCAGAAGGGGATGAATTACAGTTTAGTACATCAACCATGACTGTCCCATATCTCACAAGATTTAACTTCAACTTTAATAACATATGAGTAACCTATCGTCACAAAACTATCAAATGCAAGTACATATGTGAAGTTATGCTTGTAGGAAAATGTAACTTTTGCTATGTTGCTGCACTGTTGCTATATTGTAATTTTAATTTTCTGTTCTCAGTCAATGTTCGCTTTCTTTTTCATCTGCTTTTAGGGACTGAAAGGCATTTAAATTTTGAAGCAGTGTCTACTGACACAAACCACAGATTTGCTAAACAACAAATTTGGCTTGCTTTTGCACTGAATGAAAGATCTTTTCTTTTTTTTAATCTCATTGTGAAAAAAAATAGTAATGTTTATTCCTGTGCACATGAGTTGTGGTTCTCTACATGCAGCTGCAATTCTTGCTCTTTGATCTCTGAGGGCTGTTGAAGTAAATTGATAGTTTTGGGTTTAAGCTGATCTTTGAGTTTCAAGACAGAGTTAATGTTTTGCATAGACACTCAGAGCCTACACTTTGCGTGGTGTGGAGAAATGCAAACCATGTACTGACACAAGGTGTGCAGCCACAGGTTACTGATGAGCTGCTCTCCTTAAATGTTGCTCTGTGTGAATAAAGCAGAAGAAGCAGAGCATTTTTGAAATTCCACTCAGACAGTAAAAGTAAAATTCTATCTGAAATGTAGGGCGTATTCAAAAGATTTTGTCTTGTTAAATTGTTGCCTCATGCCCTATCTGTATGTAACTGCAGGCATTTTTTCACATCACAATATTAACTTCACTGTTTTAGCTGATTCCCTGTTGGAACCAGTAATCAGTTTCACCTTTGTCTCCAACCAAAATCTCTTCTTCAACTCTAGCTATTAAATGTGAATTGATATGACTTGCTTCATTGATAGATGATTACATATTAATTATACAATACAAATTCACTCAGTTGAAGACATTTTACAGGATTGCTTGCTTTTTCTCTCTAAACTGAGCATGAGTGGGTAAATCCCTTGTTTCTTCTACAAGCTTTATGAACAAATTCTTCAAAAAATAATTCTTAAGCCTTCAGAAAAGAATTCCATATCATTGGACTTCTAAAATTTTATCCTGTTGCTGAAGAAGTAAAATGTTTAAAGTGGATGCTTAAGGTCCAGGTATGTATTGGTATAATATTTTTTGAAAAGGAAAGGCACTCACTTAATGCTTTCCAGGTCAGAATTACTGTAACAGGTGCAACCAATATCCATTCCTCCCAACTTTTGTGTTTGTGCAGTCTACATATTTTACATCATCATTCTTTATGTTGTTCGTGGTCATATTTTAAGCTGTAAGAACAAGAGAAAAGGAAAACCAGTTAATTTCCCCCAAAATTTGGCCTAAGCTTCTGCAAAGTTTATTTATAAAAAACTTCTTCATATTAATTCAAATGAAATTACCTTGTACAGTAGTATTGTTTATTTTCAATTAATGATATTGATTAATTCTCATATACAGAAAACATGATATTGTAAATCATGTAATTCTTGAAAAGTGGTTACAGTCAAAAAGGTAATTTTGTGAAAGTGAGATTGTGGAGTTCCCTATTTCTTCTTTCTCAGTGATTTCTGTATTAAATGTGTTTAGCTTGCAAGTCTAAAAATCATTTTTCTAACTGCCAGCTGTTTAAAATGAACTTGAAATCTCAAATCTTTTTCTCATATCTTACCTACAGAATAGAGTTTAGTTACTAACTTAGATGTCAGTCCTTTTTCACGATGGATGAAGCAGAATAGGACCCAGCTACTTCCAAGTGGCAGCTGGAGTGACATTACAACTCTGTTGCAACTATTATGAAAACACTGTTAGATGAGGAGACAGCTGTAACTCTGTAAATAGAAACTGTTCTGTGGTCTGGAAATGTGTAATTTTTACATTTTACATTATGTCTCTGCACACCAAAGCAAGCTAGAACAAATGCAGGTGTAATTAACTTTCTTTAATATGGAGAGAAAATATTGCTGTGGCTCTGGAAGCTGTGTTATTTAAAGCCAGAAAGGCTCTTTCTCATAGTCTAATGTGTATGACTTTAAAACCGATTTGCTTATCTCTATAGCTAGTAATAAAAACATATTACCTTCCTGAGTAGTTGCCTTATAAGATAGTGGGACTGTAAATTGAAGAGTTGTCAAATGGCACTTGTTTGTCTGGCAAGCATTTCTTTAAAATATTATTAAATGCACTCAGGTATCGTCTATCACTTTTCTTTTTCATTCTATAACAGTTTTCCCAAAAACAGAAATAATGAACATCTTGATCTTCCACCTGTCTTCCCAAGAGAAACCAAAACCTCCAGGTCTGAGTGTGATCAGAATTAAGGAACTGTGTCATCTCAATCAGCTGGTACAATGTCCATTATGTCTGTAGGCTCTTTTCCCTCTATCACCTATTTTTTTAATGTAGTACAACCTGGTCAATATATGATTCAGTAAAAGACAAATATTTAAACCAGAAGTTTCAGTCCACATTTTAGTAAATGTTTTGCTTGGCAGAAGCTTCATTACACAATAAATGAGTCTTTTGGAAAGAGCCAACTGCTTCATATAAAACAAGCTCCTGTTCCTTTATTGCTTTAGGGGAAGAACAATGAAAATTCACTGTTACTGGCCACATCAACCTGAATGAAAGCCAAATAGGAAAATTGAAAATGATTGTCAAGTTCATCATATCTAATACAATAGAGGCAAATTAGAGTTATCTGCAGCAGCAGAAGTAGCAGCAGATTGCATTATAAATCATCATATCATTGACAGTCAATTACATTCAAAACTTTTCAAGCATGAGGCAGCGGCAGTGTTTATCTACTAACAAACTTATTCAAGCCAGAAAACACAGTGTGGGTGCATGAGGAAAATTTCTTGGGGGTCTGAAGGGTTTGCATTATAAGGAGAGAATTTTATGAAAAAATATATTCCATGAAAGGATAGAAAGCGTGAAATTTGGTTTGTTGCAAAATTCATCTTTAAACCTGATCTGCCTTTCTTCTTCCACTGCAATAAATGCACATTTGATTGTTGACTGGGAGAGCCCTCCAGTAATGTCAACTTCTCTCCAGTCTTCTCTGCTTCATTACCACTTTTGCTTTCACAATATTTCTAGCTCCCTTCTGAGTTCCAGCATTTCCCCCCTTTCCTTGTTCTTTTGTTTGTTTGCTTGCTTTTAATTTGAAGTGCATTTTTAGTTTGTCTTCAGAAGTAAAAAGCTTTCTGTAAATTATTTAAAGTAAGTAACCTTGCATGTTGAGAAATCAGTCCCTCACCTAATAGATATTTAATTAAATATATTAAGTAAGTCCAAATTAAATAGATTGTATAAAAATTGATATAAATTGAGAGAAGTGTCTAGAGCAAATTCTACTGGTCTGCTTATTTTATGAACTCTCAAAATTGGGCTGAGCCTTCAGAATTAAATGCAATTTTTCTCTACTGAAAGTTACAATGAGTGTACTTTCTGGCTGTTCCCATGGGCACCAGGAAAACACAGAACAGAAGCAAAAACTTCTGGTCCTGAGATGAGGGTTTGTGATTTTGTTGTGGTGCAGAAGAGGGGGAAGGTGTTCCATATGATGATCCATCTACTTTTTTGATACACATAGAAAGCCCTGAAGCCGTAACAGAGTGTAATGCAGGGCTTGTATTGATCTTATATCCACATGCCTGTATCGAGTAGGAGAGATTGTTGGGTTTTAGGGAGAAGGTCCTAAATTTATTTTTTTGTAGTCGAAACTGGGTAATCTCCAGAGGCTCTCTAGCACAAGGTCTCTTCATATTTTCAGAATGACTTGAGAAAACTATTGCACTATGGCAATTAGATGCTCTAATATTAAATTTGGTATAAAGTCAAGGTTGAGAGCTGTGCTGCTGTTTTGCAGAATTAAAAAAAAATTTTTTAGTAAGAAATAAGAGACATGAGGCCTAAGGTCTTCCTTCTGCAAGAGGTCTCCTTTGTGCTCTGACACTGCCTCCATCCTGTTTCAAGTCAGTTGGCTCCAGATGTACTTCATAGAGACATGCTTGTAATTCATTCTAATTTCAGTCATAAACAAGCAATTTTTGCCCACCAACCCTCTGTTTGTCTGATATAAGAGGAGCATGGGTGTGAAGAGCCTAGCTTGTTACATATCTTCTGAATTTTTCCACTCCTGGGAACTGATCTTGAGTACTTCTAAACTTGAGTAGCCAGTTGAAGTGCTAAACTTAGCACTTCTTGGATAATTAAAAAGAAAATAGAGGTAATCACAGAAAGTGGTTCAAATATTAGGTGGGATAATCATGCCAAGAATCTAGAACAAAAACTGAGCTAATTCAGGTACTGTAGTTAGCTGCCTGAAGATAGGTAGGAAAAACCTATTAAGTCTTAGATCAGAATGAACACGAACAAAATTGTTACACTGACATAATTTTAAAGTGCTGTTAAATTAGCTGAAGAGGTAGAAGGAAAGACTTGTGCATAATGGTGAAGTTAAAAGTATCTGAGCAGTTTTACATTTCTGGAAACAAAAAGTCTCTTAGCTAATGTTAATATCAGGGAATTAAGGAATAAAAATGTGGATACTTTGTGTGGAATTCAGATACACTGGTTATGATGCTCTTCTTGAACTGTGCAGTTGACCTATGCTCTGTCTGCCCTATGGGTTATAACCCGTCATGTGAAGGAATCACTGGGGCATCAGCTTTTTTTAAGGGATCTGAATCTCTTCCACCGTTTGCATGATTGCCACTTTATGAAATTCCAGCTACAAAGCAGATGACAATAATGCATTCTTTGCCGTTGTTTGCTTTTCATTAGATGTTTCAATGAGTCTAGGATAAAACCTGTTTCTGTGGTTAGTCAAAGTTTAGCATATTTTCAAAGATTTTCAGTTTTACTGAAGTTTCCTACAAATCTGGCTGTAAATCATATCTTTATTTATCCATCTCCTTTGCCTCTTTTAGCTTTTTATGAAACACTCTTGCATCCACTATTCAGTTAATGAATACTAAATTTAGTATGTAAGTAGTTTTGTAGAGGATTATGTTGCATATCCGTACCATATTAAGAAACTGGTGTTTGGTTGGCTTCTAAAGCTTCTTGACAGCTGGGGCATGACAAAGAAAGCTTTTCTGTATACTTGTTCTGAAATTTTTTGGGCACGGATTATCAAGTAGCCATAAATAAGCCTTATTGACCCAGGTTATTATTTTATGTTTGCTTTCACACATTTCACATACTGAGTTGTGTTGTGTGTTTTTTTCAAAGGAATAGGTCAGGGATAGTAACCCTCAGGATGATATTCTAAGAACAAGTTAAGCTTGAAGGACTTGACTTTTTGCAAATATATATTTTGTCAGCCATCATGAATAAAATAGTAGATTTTAAATTATGGTTTTGATTGCTTGAAATTGAAAGATACTGCAATTGTCCTATCACACAGACAGAAGCAAACTTGTAATAGGAACATTAGTAAAGATTAAGAATAGGAATTTGGTCTCAATAACATAGTTCCAGTCACAAGTTTGTGGGGCTTTTTTTCCTTCTTTTCAATACATAGTTCAACTTAAGTCATCTTATGAAGCAGTTTTCCTGTGATTTTCTTTTTAGCTGTGCTCATAGAAAATAAACAAATGATTTTTCACTTGTGCTACGTGATCATGCTGGTATTGATCAAAATTAGTATGATCTATCTTGCTTTCAAGGAGTGTATGATCCTTTATTTTAGGTCCTGGAATTGGTCGTGGAACCCAAATTTTCTGCTCACTAGCTTTATTTGGCAGGGTTTAATGTTATTAGCAGACGTGAACATGGCTTTTACAAAGTAGTTCTGACATATTGTTAAGTATGCTTTAGATTGTAGTTAGTGTAGTAATTTCATCCTTTGTTCTTGTTCTTTTATTGAAGTGTTGGCATTGCCCATTAATATTTGGGATTATGTTCAAATTCTTGAAGGTATCAAACCCTTGAAACCATCCACTATCTTGTTAATGCAGCCTCATCATAAGACTTTGTTTTATGAGTGACTTTCCTACAGTTGTAGGCCCTTGAGGTCCATCTTAATCAAATGCAACTTGACCCACTTCCTGTACTTCCAAGGAAAAGTTTAAAAAATCTTCTGTTTCATAAAATGATTACATCTTTTTGCATTTATTTTGGATTTCTTGGGGGGTTGGGGTCATGCTGGAGTAGGGGCAACTGTCTGTCTTATTTTTAACTCCTTCCCAGTGGGAAACATCTTATCTGTAAAAGCTACAGAAATGCATGTGTTTCCAGAATTCTGTTCTGTATAGATGACATAAGTAATTTATGTAAAACTTTTGGGATTTGCACCTTCTATTATTTCATAGGAAGAAAAAAGATGGATTGTCAAATCATGCTACATGTTTTAATTTTTGATAGAAGGTGAAAATATGTTTATACAAGGTTGCTCTACTCCTATAAGAAAGGTTATTAATGTGGGAAATTATTTGCTGAGGTAAACCACCTGTGTTAGACAGCAAAATTCATCACTCCAGTCTTGTTTAGTCATGTACAAAATACACTGTAAACATTAAAAATTCAAGGAAATTAATGCTTATCCAAAATATTTTCAGACCATACTAGCAGGAATGCTGGGAATAGATGGTTTTGATGGTGTCAACACAAACAAGTTTCTTTGACATGATCTAAGGTTTAGGTTGCCATATGTAAGGTACAGCTTGTTGACACGTGATTAAGTGTGCTGTGACCCCACAGAATGTGTTTACCCTCCTCCTGTTTGCAAGGCAGTAAGACCAGGGATGCAGGTAGTTGTGAAGTAGCTAACAATGTAAATTTTGGCAAGTGACAGTGAAACTTATCAGACAAATTATATGCTGTCTAATAATGCAAGATTTCTATTGTACTTTCACTTAGGCCTTCCTATTGTTTCTTTAATATAAGTTTGCTTTTCATGTTGTCATTGCATTTTAGTATATTTCATAGTCTAGCTTCCAAGTCAGTCTTCTACAGTCCCATTATATTTGTATTCATCTTGTTCTGTATATTTATTCTTTCTAGTTTTAAGGAAAGTAATTTGATTATTTCCTATTTGTGAGTATCAAAATTGTGCTTCCCAAGACCCCTGAATTCAAATTGCAAGTCAAGCTTCTTCAAAATGGTGAACCCAAAACAAACAAACAAACAAAACTCCACCAAAACAAAACCAAAATACACTAAAGAACTAAGAACTATATACATAGGCGTAAGAATAAAGAAAATAACCTGGAAATAAAGATAATATAAAGTAGTGCAAAATATAACCCCTATGTTAATTAGAAATTTATAAGCAAGAAATCATTAAAGGCTAAGTCGAACTTTTATTCCTATAAAAATTAGAACATACTATCTTTCCATTATATAATCATAGAATCATTAACTGTTAAGAGGCTGGAAGGAACCTTAAAGGTCATCTGGTGCCAACCTGCCCTGCTATGGACAGGGACACCTCCCACTAGACCAGGTTGCTCAAGGCCTTAAATATAAAGAGAGAAAACGTAAGTTAGTGTAGAGAAAGCTGAAGAACTCAGTGCAGAGTTCAGTGCAGTCTTCATCCTCCATCATAGAGACTTATTTGACAATACCCAATGGAAGAATTTTAATGAGTACATAGAGTACATGAGAAACATGGAGGGGTGCATGCTGAAGTATGGCTGCCTAAAAGAAAGACCTTAAAAAGAAAATTAATTAATAAAATTAAAAATTAATGACTGAGAGCTTTCTCTGAATCTTTTACATTTTGAGAACACATGGAGGAGGGATCTAGGATGACAATGTATTTCTGGGCTTCAGAATAAGAAAAACAGACCCATGTTGTCACATTCACTCTGAGATGGATCCTTGGAAATAGTCTAGAACAAGATTTAATATGTACAAAAAGTGAATTTACCTCTAGAGTACTTTTGACAGGGTAGCAGATCCATAGAAATCTTAGATGTAACACACCTTGAGTTTAGTACACCCTTTCATCCTGTCCCACATGACATTCCTGTAGGCAAACTTGGGCTCTGTTTCATTGTTATCTTGTGATGCATTAGAAGCAATGAGTTGCTGTTAGTGTTCCCTCAGATTATGAAAACATGTCAACAGTCTTGCATTTGTCTGTCCTGGGCAGAGTATTGCTTTCAGTGTTTCCATTAATGATGTTGATTATAGATTAATGTATCCTTGTAAAAGCTGCAGATAAAAATCAAAGTTTTAACAATGTGCAAAGGGCTTGTTGGGGATTGGCAATCAAAAGTTTAGAAGACATCTTCAAAGTGACAAGCTGATATTTGTTCAAGATTTGTGGGAACCGTTACACTCAGAAAGGAGAAATTAAATGCCCCAAGGTGAAAGTACGTGGCTAATCAGGTTATAGTCAGTCAGAAATGAAACGTGAATTAACAATGTGATCCTGTAGAATATATGAACAGGTTTACAGTGTGCAAGATTTTAAAAACAATTATTCAAGTCAGTGCTTCTGAGGCCATACCTAGTATGCTGTGTAGTTTTGGGCATCACATTTTAAAGAAGAGATGAGGAGACTAGGGAAGGTCCAAAAGAAAAGAGTAAGAAGGATGAGGGAATTGAAGACATGACCTGTAAAATATATTGATAGAATTTGTTTTATTTAATTTACAAAAAGGAAGACTCAAAAAATATGTTGTCTCTATTGTGCACAAATTTGTTGCAAGCAGGATGATGATACTGCTTTTCTTGTCCACTTAGTGAAAGGGAAGAATAAATGGGGTTAATCTACAGACTAAGTTTAGGTTAAAAAACATAAAAGTTTGTCAGGCAGTAAATCTCTGCAATAAACTATTTGCATGTATTTTTTTTCTGGAGTTTTCTTCAAATTTGCCAAATGTCTGACAAATGAGTCAAGTATAATTGCTTTCCTTTATTTTCTGTGGCTGAAGTAGAAGTTCTGCAAGATCTCATTTCCCATTCATTAATATGAATCCATAACATTTATATTTATTGTACGAGGTTTATTTAGCATTTTTGTGCCTTGCTTCCTTATGCTTTAAATACAACAATACTCTCTTTCTTTTCACTAGTTGTGGTGAGAGTATATGTACATGAAATATTTAGATTTCTTGGGTACTGTGACAATGGAAGCCATATACGTTTACACTGTAGAGTGACAGACAGCTACTCTATGCAAAGTCATTGTGAAAATGACATTTCTTTGTCTTGAATCCTTGTTTTCTATTTCTGGGAGATTGGAAGATACGGTGTCTTCACAGAGTTGTAAAGGAAGTATCTAACCTCAGTTGTGCCTCTTGGGACCCATTGGACAATTTTTGGAGAAGTGTTATTTGCATATCTCAAATCAACTCTTTGGCAAGTATGGGAAAAGTTCCCAGCTGCCAGTTTTGACAGCCACACTTCTGGCAGCTGCTAGCATTGAAGGGGAAGGAGGGAAAAAAAAAAAAAAAGTAATGGCACTGGTATTTGTAGAGCTTGGGTGACATTTAATATTACCTGCTGAAAATAATAAAAATAAAAAGGCACAAATGTGAAAGAGAGAAAAGTGTTCCAACTCATGGAGCAGATAATAGTAATTTAGTATTTTAAAGCTACTCAATGACTATTTCATCTCTGAATAGTCCCACTTGCAGCTTGTTAAATTGAAAGTAGAAACAAGAAATTATAGGCTGAAGGAATGGGGTTAAAAATAAATTCTCAAGTGGTCCAGCAAACTGCAACTTCTTGGGGAAAAGTGGTTTAGCAAATGCCAGTTTTCTGTTGTTATTTTCACAAGAAAAGGTCTGATACTGCTAAGTATTTCTCAAAAAAGAGGTTACTTTAATATAGAGGTAAAGATATAGAATAGTGATTTTATAGAATAAATAGTTTTTTAGGTGTTTGAAGGATTAAGGGGGAAAACTTTATGAAGGTAAGAGATGCTGTTTCATGTGTTTTATTTTCACTTGCAGTATTTTGATTGTACTTCTACAGAAGAAGATAGATTAATTTTTTTCAATGAAGTGTGTGGAAATTTTAGGGAGACATCTTGATGTGGCTTGGCACTGGTTGCTGGCTATTTTAGTAGGATTTGTATTTTCATTCACTAGGAGACTATAGTCTTCTGAATGCAAAGCTGATGTTACAAGGAATTTTACCTGATTAGGCAGCACGTAATTTGACCTGAAGGTCACAATACATTTTCTCTTGTGTTGAAGTACTATGGATAGTATTAATCTGTATTTGTCTTTTGTTTTTTACTATATGTTATCATGATGCACTGCTGTTACAATAGCAAATAGCCTGTCAACACATTTACTGGACCGTAACCCTCTTGGGATAATCACTGAATTTTCATCAAGACTGCAATGATTAGTGTTCCTGATTATGATAATCAAATAACTAATTAGCTATCATGATTCAGAAAAGACATAAAACTTAAAATGTTTTCAGAATATTTTAAGATACAAGTTTTAAGGTACTTCCACTTGGGGTTTTTGGTGTTTTTTGTTGTTAGATTTTTTTTGTTTTGTTTTGTTTTGTTTTGTGGGGTTTTTTTCGTTTTTCTTTCTTTTTTTTTTGTTTGTTTTTGGGTGGTTTTTTTTTTCCAGAAAGCTTAGGACATGTAGGATGAAATGGAAGTTGCCAATTTTTACTGAAAAGGAACTGAGTGGTTTCTCACTTTGTCCTGTATTTCTGTTCCTTCCCCATAATTTTGGGCATGATTAATTAAAAAAATACTGTGAAATTGGTACTGGACTGTATAAGAAAAGGCAGTACATTTTTCTGTAGTTTGTATGTTTCTTTTCCTTTTTCTTTATATTTTGTGCCCTCTTTTTCAGATTTTCAGAAGTGTTAAAGTCTGACTAGATGTCAGGGTATAGGCAGAGATAGGTCTCATCTTCACAGATTGCCTCAGAGTGGTGTTGTATTGTGGCATTGAGATGGTGCTCTTCTCACCTTTTTGTCTATTTTCTCTTTTGGTATTTGAAGATGATGAAAACTTGTGGTAATGTTTCATTCAGATTTCTGCCTTCAAAAGTCAGTGTCTGACTGGAATTGATGGGCTTTGATGGTTGGTTTGTTTGTTTGTTTTTGTTTTTTTTTATTTATTTGTTTAATGATATGTCAGAGAAAGACGGCAATGCTGGATTTTTTTAATGGATTGATTACAGGCAATTTCAATTCCGATGGTTGGTTTGTTTGTTTGTTTTTGTTTTTTTTTATTTATTTGTTTAATGATATGTCAGAGAAAGACAGCAATGCTGGATTTTTTAACGGATTGATTACAGGCAATTCCAGTTCTTTGTTCTTTTCCAGAGCTACTGTTGAATCCAGATACTTGCAATTGCATTGTTTTCCACTCTGTCCTTCATCTGTGCTCATTTTAAATGTCACAGAGAGAGGTGGTGACATTATGCTAATTTGTAATGGATTCTAGTGTTACATTGCCCCATTTCTTTGACCTCAGCAAAGAGCACTTGCTGAGAAGAACAGAGGATGATTACCTCCCCTCTGAGCATGAACTAGCTGCTATGGCTACATGACCTTGGATTTAAAGAATAAACTCTAAAAATTGCTGTGCAGAGGTTGTACAGGTTTTGCGCCTAAAACAAAGAAAGGATTTCAAAGAGAATTTTTTTCTCTTCTGTGACTGAGTTTATAGATTCTTCCCCATACAATATATCTCTTATTCAGAAATTCCCCTCTCCGAGCTTGTGAGATCAGTTTTCAGTAAATGTGAAAAGAACTGTGGCTCACATATATTTAGGATATGCTCTTTAAGAGATATGAAGCTTTTATAGGAGAATTAGATGAAAGACAAAGTATTGGAGTTTATTATGAGTTCATGGCTGGAATTAGACTGTATCTGTATCAAGATAAGGATCTTGCCTGAGAGATTGCTGTGGTTTGATCCTCCTGCAACCTAAATGCAGGAATTATTGAGCTCCTGACTACAAAAGGACTCTCAAAGCAGCCCCTGAAACTATATCAATTCTGAACTGCTAGAATATAAAAAAAATGGTGACAGGATCAAAGCCATAGTCCAGCCATTACTGCTCTTTTAAAAAGAGAACTGAACAGGGTCATGTGAGAGGACCCTATGAATGGTGGAACTGAAGGAAGATTTCAGTCTCCCTTTGAAAATATACTGGCATTAATATGATTTTGAAGAGCATGAATAAGAAGCTCTATAGTCAAAGAACTGCTGCAGGAGCAGGTTTTGGCCTTTTTTAAGTCAGTTACAATTACACTGAAGCTCCAAATAAGGGGTGAGTAAAGCCTGAGGACATAATTCTGAATTCATTCCTCACCCAAAACTCCCCCTCATGCTCCATGGGAGGATAAGGGGGAGTTTTGTGTTATGCAACACGGTATCAGTTCTTGATTCTGGTGCAGTGAAAGATAAATCCATTGTGCAACTTCCTCAGTTGTTTTGAATCAAACAAACAAAAGAAAAGTACAGTAAACAGATTGGAATTTCTTTTGGGAAAAATAAACTGTTTTCTCCAAATGTGTTCTGGTGCTTTGACTTTAAAAGATTAGGTGACTCACACGTGGTATAAGTCAAAGACTGTTGATTTCTTCCCATGGAATAACTAATATTTTCATATAATACATTTGATTTTGAATCTTGACACTAATTATTTTTTCTCTTGATGATTACCAGATTGTTAATGGTAGTAAAGTGAAATCTCTCAGATTATCAACGATTTAAGGAATTTGATTTTTTCCATCAGAAGAACAGGAAAAGTAAAATTGTGCTCTGAACAAATACATAGTGGACGTCAATTTAGGTTACTGTAGCATTTTTCCCTCCATTTTATAGATGGATTTTATTTGTTCTTGAAGGAATAGACCTTGTCTTTGGTACGCCTTTGAACTTCATAGATTTTAAGATTTCATAGTGGGCTAGATTTTTGTGGATTTAAAATGAAGGAAAGAACACTAATCTTAGTAAAGAAACCCTCAAGCTTTTTAGTCATACTGAATTTCTTCTTGTCTTCATATTTATTATCTTTTCACCCCTTGAAGCTTGCAATTGTTTGTGGCGCCAAGTTGGCAGAAAAGAAAGATTAAGATGGTATAGAAAGATGATTTTAATGTTCTTTATATTCTTATCTTACATAGTGAAGGTTTGGGAATCAACTTACTTCAAAATGCCACCTGCATTCTGGTCACATTCACTGTCCTAAGGTTCAAATAAAGTATGCTCTATGTCTAAAATGAACACTTGTGTGCACATGTATTTGTGCGGATAATGAAATGTGGGGTTTTTTTGTGTGTGTGCTCAGAATATATCTAAGACTCTAATACATTATTAAAATCTACAAAAATAAATCATATTTCTGTTAGCTTTCTTTTTCCATAAATTTCTAAACATATGCAATGAAAAAATTGAACTTTTTTTTACATATCCAATCACATCTGTTACAGCTGCTGAAATGCATCTGCTTGTGGATTGTGTGGGGTGCTTAAAAAGATATTACAGTTTTATTTAGCAAGAGGTAAATTTGAACTCTGAGCTAAAATACAGCTAGTTTCCATATTTAGATAGGCAATCACTTATTTTAATCAGATCTCAGTATCACAGTGTCGTACTTCACCTGTTTCAGAAATAAATTTCTGTGGGAATAGGCTGCACAGCATGCTGGGATATGTTAGCACTGTGATAAGGTCATATGTCATATTAAATATCTAAAAGGAGTTAATTCTGTAGTAAATCTAAGTTTATAAAATTATGTGATAGAAATAGTAAGTTCACTACACAAAACACTTCAGTTCTTTAACAGAGTTAATCTATTTATCAGCAAATGGAATGAAATCCTTTAGTTATCAATTAATATGATGATGTATTCTTCCTAACACATTATTTGGACTAAAATGGCATTTGTATTCATATGGTTGTAAGTTGCCTACATTTCTTGCATTAGTTTGTTTTAAACATAATATCAAGGAAATCACAGTGATCTGTAATGCAGATATATAGAGCTGTTATGCTATTGTCATTTGAAACTTTTCATTGCATATTCCTTCTGTGAAATAAATTTTGGGCAAGGAAATAAATGTAGGTGAGGAAGTAGCAAGGCAGATGGATCCCATTACTGTTCAAAGTATGTTTTGATGAGAATTTTTTTTTAAATGCATACCCATGGCAACTTGGACAGAACAAAGGTGTAAAATTCAAATGCAATGGTTATGAACCATTGAAACCTGAGAAACAGGCAGAAAATATGTGAAAAATGTGATCCATACCAAAACGTTTCTGCATTCCTTCTGCTTTGTGAATAGTGAATTAAAATTGCAGTTTGAATATTGTATTATGGAAAAATGGACAATAGTAGAATGTGAATAATCTCTGCAGTTGGGCTTTGAAATACAAGATTGACTTTCCTAAATGTATGGTTTTGCTTACCATTCTCCAATTGCTTATTTTTTTCTTAATTTTTTTTCCCTTGACACCCTTAATGCTTTGTTGAATTTTAGCTCAACTAGTCTGGCTTACATATTGCAGATCATTTACTAGAAACCTGCTGTGCTACTTTCAAAAAGTTCTTCAGTTCTTAAATAAATGACCAACAATTCCATTGTAATTGTACATTTAGTGTATTATTTGCAAACCCTTATTTTGAATGGGTAACTGAATAGTGATTTATTTTATGTTTCTGCAGTAGGTTGGTTGTTACATGTACAACAAATACACTGTTAAACTTCAGTTCTAATTTAAGTATTGTCAAGAAATATTAATTCATTTTTTTCTGTTTCACAATTCACTTTTAAACAAGGTATTTAAATTTAGATCTGATCTGAATTAATTTTCCCTGATATTTTTAGGTGTGTTTAATTATGAGCATATGCCATGGAGCCAAAGTGTTCTAAATGTACTCTAATCGGAATAAAACATGCAGTTAAAAAAAAAAAAATTATCATTATTTGGTATCTTTATGTATCAAGTTAGTTTTAGTGTCACAGTTTCAGAATTAAAGGAAGAGAGTTATTCTTAACATGACATATATCTTTGATTCGATCCTTATCCACTGCTGGTAGTTGCTTTCCACTGTGAACATCATTCCTCTTCACAGAGACCTGGAAGCCCTTGTCAGTGAAGACTCGGGCAAAGAAAGCATTCAGCACCTCAGCCTTGCTTGTGCCTGCTGTCACTAAGATGCCTGCACTATTCAGTAACAGTAGAACATTTTCGTTTTTCTCTCCTTCACTACCTGCACTGTGACAGAAATTCTTCTTGTTCTTATGTCCATTGCAAGTGTCAGTATTAGGTGGGTTTTTTGCTCTCCTAACACCAGCCCTCAACGCCCTGAAAGTGCTTCTAAATTGCTCCTTTTGTGACTTGTTCTGCTTTCATCTCTTGTAAAATGCCTTTTTCTACATTGGAATAATACAGTATTGTACAACCATATAGCTGTGTACAGCTATATATAGTTGTGTGGCCAGCAGAGTGAGGGATGTGATTCTACCCCTCTGCTGGGGTCCCCAGTACAGGAAGGATATGAAATCCCTGGAATGAGTCCAGAAGAGGGGGCCAGCAAGAAGATTAGAAGGATGGAGCAGTTCTCCTGTGAGGAGAGGCTGAGAGAGACAGGGTTGCTCAGCCTGGAGAAGAGAAGGCTTTAAGGCAGTCTAATTGCAGCCTTCCAGTACCTGAAAGGAGACTAGAAGAAAGATAGGGAGGGGCTTTTTACAAGTGTGTTTTGTGACAGGACAATAAGCAATTTTAAACTGGAAAATGAGAGGTTTACATTAGGTATTATGAAGAAATTTTTTACTGTGAGGGTGGTGAAGCATTGAAACTGGTTGCCCCAAAAGCTGGGGTTGCCCCATCCCTAGAGATTTTTGAAGCCACATTTGAAGGGGCTCTTAAGGAACAATTCGGTCTAATGGAAGGTGTCCCTGCCCATGGCAGGGAGATTAAAGCTACATGAGGTTTAAGGTCCCTTCCAACTCAAGCCATTCTATGATTCTGTGATACTTAACACTACGAATATATGATATAAAAATAAATTATGGCTTTGTAAATATTCTGCTTCTTGGTGTATTATTATCATGTGATCTTTGCAATGATACAAGTGTGTATTTACTTGCATTTATTTATTTGCTGTTGTGGTCCAACAGTCCTTCGTGTACACTTTTTATGACTAAGTGCTTATTCAGATTGGTTGAGATATATTTCAGTAGTATTTAACTTGTGCCAAACTTCACTGAGTGTGCATGAGGCACAGTGGATAAGACTTAACATCCTTTTCCTGATATACACATTTTTTGAGAACACTGTCAGAATTATTATTGGCACAAGATGTTGAATAAGCAAAATGGAAATCACAGTCTTCTATCTTAAGGTTTCAACACCATAAAAATGTAAAAGTCAGATAAATGCTTTGTAGGAGTAAAATGGCTACTGATGGTAGTAATATCATTTTCAGGTATAAAGCTACATAAATATATATGCATGGGATGTATGTAGGTGCACTTTTATCTAAGCATAAGCAAATTGTTATTTGATTACCTTCCTCCTCCCACAGACCCCTCTATTTTGATCTCTATTTAGTTTTGAAGAAATTTCCCACTTTGTGTTCTAAGGAACTTGAAGTATAGTCCTAACCTATTCCTTCCAATCCATGTTCTTTATACTCTTTCCTCACTAAAGGATGTGAAAAAATGTATTTCCTGCAGGGCTTTTAAATTTAGAACATGGGGTTCTTAATGAGGGAGTAGAAATTGAAGCAAATAAATAAGTAAAACATGGTTTAGTGAGGAATAACTGGTGAAGCTGAGAGAGTGCTAACTCAGTCCTGATGTCTGTTGGTATTTTAATGCATCCTGCAGCATAAATATAAGACTCCTGCCTCCTTAATTATAGAAAACACATTTTATAATGGTTCTATTGATCTTTTGTGAACAATGTTGATCTTGTAGGAAGAGTAGATGGTGCAGCTAAATAACAATGTACACTGCTATTGCTTTCCAGCAGGGTACAGACATTGAGTGCTTCTTAAACAAAAATACTCAATTATTTGTGTAATTTATGTGGCATATATTTTCAATATTCTAAAAAGCAAGTGAATATCATTCTCAATTTCATGACTGGGATTGTTATCAGTTTCTGTCATTCATAGGAAATTACATCCTAAAATCTCAATAGATAGTGTGTATCTGCTGTAAAAGCTAGTGAGATGAGGTAACGCTATGTAGGCAGCACAGATTGTCCCTGATTGAATACAGATTGAATATAGTGTTTGGAAGAACTTTTGCCAATCACTGAAAATAGTCATTATGTAATTAAAATGAAAGAAATGCCTTCCTGAATTGAGTGACTCTTTTATAAGGGAACTAATTAGTGATCTTAAAATAACAATGATATTTCAAGCTGGATAAACCTTCCAGAAAAGTGGTAGCAAGGATCATAAAGTACAATGAAGTTCAAGCTATCCTACCTTTTTTCAGTCACTTAACACCTTTCTCACCCACAAGTGCTGAGTTCCAGTACAGAGAAGAAAATCTCTGACCTTCTCTAGAGAAGCTGTTTTCTGTGTTAGGCTATATTTAATAACAGATTAGATACCATAACTAATCCTGAGATGTAAAATATAGAACTATGTAATTTTATTCCTGGTCTTGAACTGGTTTTTTAATCTAGTCTTTTCTTCTTTAAGTAGAGTTTGGAAACACAAGCTGACTGCATAAACTAAAATATCTAATTCCAGGAGATGGATAAAATCCCTCTGATGTTACTCACAAGGGATAGTTTTGCATAATTCAGTGCAATTGGAAAGAGTATTTGATAATAAGAATAAAGGTCAGAAATACAGGAGGAAAAATTGTTTTTCTTTAACAAACAAAAAGCATAAGTACACTGTGTGCCAAATATCATGCATCATTAGATGGGGGAATGAATTGTGTGGGATCTGACAAGTTCCAAGTACTATCTAATGGCATTTTAAAATCTCATGTTTTATTGTGACTTTTCACAAATACTGTTTGTTACTATTTAACAGATCCTTCAAAGAAATTGCATGCTCTTCAGGAAAATGAGCAGCTATAGGAGGCAAGTGAGCTTACTCGAACAACTGAGACCTCTGAATTCATTCTCTCTCTCTCATGAGATAGAAAAGCAGAAGTATTTCAAAAGAAAACATTTAGATTTTTACAATACTGCTGCAAAATTACACTATTTGCTGTCAAGAAAGTAGAATGTAGGGTTCCTATTCAGTGACCTTTGATGCAAAGAAATACTGGGCTGAAGTTGTTAAATAATTTTTTAGTATATTTTTCATGATAGAATTTTCTTACCCTATGTATCCATCATTAAATATTTCCTATCATAAGAAAAATTATGAAAAATCCATAAAGACTTATTTAATGAGTAGGTGGACTGGGGTTCGAGATACCATTTTGGGAGAAGTTTGATCTGAGTCTGGCAAGGGCTCGTTCAATTGTTCTGAATGAACAAGGATTTTTATAGTGTCCTTTCTTTCAGTCTCCAGCCTTCTTGTTGCACTTGTTAGCTGAGAAGAAATGTTTATAAAATGTGGGGAGGAGGTAAGTCCTGTGTCTGTTCTCTGTAATGATGTTACACACTTCTGTTGACGTATGCCAAGTTCTGCTCTGCATACATCTTCTCTCAATAATTTGGACCAATCTAAGGTCAAAATTGCAGCTCCCATCTTGGTCTTGTGCCCTGCTTGCAGCCTCATTGTGTCAGTCCATGACCCAAATACATATTATCTCTTTTTATGATTCATATTATTTTTGGGATTTAAGACTGCTGTCATCTGAACAGGGGTCAGTAACTGATGTAAATAGGTCATGATATATTGATAGTCTTCGGATGGGGAACAAAGCCTTGTCTTTCTATGAATATAGAAACAGGAAGGAACAGAATATGTGAGATACTTGCATTTAACTATTCACTTATTCTCTTGGACAGTCACGTTTTGTGTCAGCTTAAGAACCATAACATATAGCAGTGTATGTGGTAAGCAACAGTAATCTAATTGAACTGCTTGCAAGGTGCACAATTTCCTAGAAAGCTGTCAGTGAAGGCTTCATGTATAGTCATTGTAAAATAATGCAGCACTAAGCAGAGCTCTAACAGAGATCCATAGTCTGGCGTTGAGTTTCTATGAGCCATTCAGCTTTCCCATGTAAAATTATTGGACTTTCAGACTTACAGATATTTTCAGTGATTTCCATGGCTTGCTCTGTCTGGAGCACTTGATGGTATTTTTTTCTGCAGTGAAGCTCGTTATGGATAATCACCTTGAGCTGTGACTAGCTGACTAGCTTCTCACAATCATTTGGCAGTCAAATTCGGTGCAAATCAGCCTAGCAAAGTTGACAGTATTCTTCTCACAACTGTGCATGAAATCCCTATGTGATAATTTCTCATTTGCAGAAGACTGGTAAAAGACATTATGAGGTATGTTTCTAGGGAGTCTTCATGTTTGTGTCAGTGACTTTCTCCTTGATCACTTCAAGGGTTCTCTTTTATGTTGCTGTATCCTCATTAATTTTGTTGCCATTTTCAGCCTGTTTTTCAAGACCTTTTTTGTGTGTTATTTTACTGTGCTTTCTATAGGCTATTAATTTATTAATATAAGTTATACAAAATTAGACAAGGAGAAAAAGCTTTAACATTAATGCCATGAAATAAAATGGTCCTGAAAAGATGCTGCAGAAATATTGCTTTTCAGTCAAGCAGTTCAAAGAACTTCTTAAACTTGAAAAGTCTTATTAGATTCCAGTGTTGGAAATTTCTTCTAAAGTCTTCATAGTGCTTTTCAATTGTATTAAGTTTTTGGATTTTGTTTTTCTGTTTAGCTCAGCAATCTGATTTTCAGAATGCTCTGACAGAAAAAACACTGAGCATGTCCAGGTCAGACCCACATTACATCATGAACATTGTGTCACAAACACATGGAGATCAGAGTAAATGTCATGGGCAGGATGGGATAGTCTTCATGTACACAAGAATTTTAAAGTATGCAGTTTATTGACAAGTGCTACATGGGTCTTTCCTAAGACCTTCCAACATTAGCAGACTTGCCAATAGTATCCAACTCGGTTATCTCATCAAATACTGTGATTGCCTTTCTTTGACATTGACATTCCATTTGATTAAAGACTTATCCTTGAATTCTAGGTGCTTCCCAACTCTAGCCAGAGATTGCTAACTTAACACACGATGGGAGTGCCTCAACTTAGTTTATTTTCTTATAAGATAAACTATTTATTAAATGGGTTGCTTAATATAAAAAGTTGAAAAATACAGTCTTACTTGTTATTTCTTCAGATTTTAAATCATTGTATCTTACCTCTTAATTTTATACTTAGCTTGGCAAACACCATTGTCCAATTGTAAATAGAATGTGTTTTGGCAGGTGTGGGATTTCAGAAGATACCTAGATAAAGATGAATTTAACTCTCTCTTTCTTTTTTTTTTTTACTTGTTTTGATTTAATTGAGTAGTTCATCCTTAGCTATCATTTGGCATTTTCAGTGTTTTATGCTTATAGGCAGGTCTTACCACAAAAGATGTTGTATTTCCTTTATGCATCTTCCCTGGTCCACAAAAGTTATTCAAGCAGAAAAGTTTAGAAACATGCAGATGTAAAATTCCAGCACCAGCCTGATAGATTAAATCTGCTGACTCTCCTGGACTAACTTGAGCTCTTGGAGTTGATTTACCCATAGAAGTCCAAAAATAGTTTAACTCTGGATCTGGGATTCTTTACAAATGCTTAACTGTGCACTGTAAGACTAAACAGATCTTCCTGGTTATCTTGCCAATGACAGCAAAGGAATGGGATGCTAATACACATTTTTTTAGACTTGTATGAGTTAAGAAGCCCCAAAATTGTAGATTAATTTGAGCAGTGGTCTTGCCTGTTATCACTGCAGTAATAGGAGTATGAATGGCACAGAGTAGAGACAGATTAGTCCTCTTTTTTTCTCCCTGTGTTGGAGGAAGAAGTTAAAACCTGCCCCAACACCCCTAGCAATATATCAGGTTGATTTTAAGCTGTTGTCCAGCAATATGATTGCAGCGTATGTATGCACCTGACTGATCAAGTAGATGCCAATTTAGCCATGGCGATGTTGTGTTTAGTGTAGGCTGAAATATTCTCACACATCATCCTTTGGGAGATTTGGCACACTGTCCTTAGCTAGTTCCACTACCATCACTGCCCAACATTTGGGGTCTGACTGCATAAGTACCTGGGACTACAGCATAGGCAGAACAGTGAGAATATAAATTGTAAATATAGATGAAATATAGATTTCTATTTCAGTGCTGAGTTTGGCTCATTTGGTTCTTCTCTCTCCCCATCTCTCCCTTTGGAGAGGGCGTTGTTCCTTGTTTTCCTTCCCTAGAGCAGACAAAGCAGGAAGGATGTAGTTGAATGTGTTGTCTCATGCAGTCATGTTTAAAATAATATGATCTGTGTTTCTCTGGATTCCTATATCCATTCAGAACTCTTTTTGTGTCTGAAGGTGCATTTGTCTAAGACAGAAAAGGAGAAACTTAATAAGTTAAGGTAAAATATCAGAAAATGATAAGAAGCTGAAAAAGATTTCTTATTGTGTGTGTTTTTTGTTTTATTAGTGTGACTGTGTTAAATGTTCAGTGGTTTGCAATTTCAAGAAATGTTTAAATCTCTGTTTCTGTGTACTCCCAAACCTGAAGTGCATCTTATGAAATATAGCTTGAAATATAGCTTGTGAGACATGCATGCCCATGCACTCACTTGCCCTGAACAATTTGTGAAAATTTCTCTGTCCTTCAGAAGTTATTTTTTCCTTGCATTTCTTTACCTTTGTATAGCAAGACATTAGTGCAGTTCTTTTATCCCCTCCTTTTATTGCATCCATAAATGTTCTTCTTGGCAAACCCTGTTTGGCAACAGTTTTTACTGCATGCTCAAATAAAAACCAGTATGGAACAGCATACAAACACAATGTAATATCTTGAAGTGTGAATCAGTAACCTTCAAACTGGGTTTTCTGCTTTGCCACTAATGGAAGTATACTCAGCAATCCTATTTTAATAGGTGGCAGTGTTTGCCTCTCTTACATAATTGTTTGTAGAGTGAATAAAGGATAAAAATTATTTCTAAGGGGATCTGTCCTACCTGTAGTAGAACCATGTTTTGTATTAAGGAGCAGTAAAAATTTATATTTTCTTTATAATTTTTCTTCTGGCTCAAAGTTATAAAGCTCTTCTATTGAACATAATTTTTTTATCTTTTTTGAGAAATAAAACTGTTGCAGGATATTTGCCTTTTGCTGCTGTGGCATCTAGGCAATAATAATTACAGATAAACCATTGAATTTTTTTTAATACTGAGTTTCTCATTACTGTTGATTATATATCATTAAACACCATGGCTCCAAATAAAGTGTGAATAGTTATTACTGATATTTTCTTCTAAAATAATTATTTCCATGAGGGTTTTTATTTTTCATTTGTAAAGAAAGCATTGAATTGATCTTCTATTTTGAAAAAAAAAAATCCCCAAAACTTAAAAACCCCCAAGTTTTGTAATAAAACTTTGTTCTTTATTTCAAGCAGATAAACATTGATGACCATTATTAATTCTCACTAGTCTGAATTAAGAATTCATGGAGTATTCCATCTCCTTGAATTGCTGTTCAGACACATGACATAGAGATTTTTTTCTGGGAAAAAAAAAATCACCCCAGAAGTATTGACAGTGAAGTAAATGACTGTGTCTAAATGGATGTATGTGGAGTACTTCCAGCTTGGGGTGAATGTTTTGCCATATCTCATTTCTCTCAAAGGATGGGACCTCGGTAGCTGCACATGTGGTTTTCCATGAGACCAGCACAAATTTTACTCAGTGTCAACACAGAAAATGAATCTTTCTGTGAGCAAGAATTTCTGCTGTGGTTGAAGGGGGCTAAATCAAGTCTAATGATTGAAAGAAATAGGAGACACAATACAGAGGAACTGAAACCAGACCATCATAAACAGAGACAGAGGTCTATGTAAGGTTAGATAAATGATATCCTAGATAAATGTTTGTTATGAGGGGGCATAATTGGGTGAGTCAGACAAAGTGTGGAGTTCATAAAATTAAAATCCAAAAATCAAAAGTGTTCAGATTCTGGGAGTCCAGAAGTTCCTTTATTTTTTTTTTTTTAATGTCAGGAGGTTTGCTCTTTATCTAAGAATGCACTTTTAATTAGGGGTCACATCACTGTAGTGAGTGGGTGAATCACAAGTATTCAAAAATAGAAATCCTTGCAGATTTATGCAAAAATGTTTATTTTCAGAAAGCTTAATTGCATGTGGAAGCAGATGGAAAATTAATGGAGTTCACTTTATGTCTGGGAGCAACTGGAATTCGAATACAGAGTAGAACTGGCTGGAAAATGGAGGAAAAAAATACCATTTCACTCACATTTACTCACAACGTTCAAGTGGAGCTACTTTTTCTACTTTTCTTTAATGGCTGTACCTAAAGCTTCTGCTTTTTCCCATGTTTTGTTCACAGAGGATATAATATATTTATTCCTCTCAATTTCTCTTTTTTTTTTTTTTTTTCTCCTAAATGATTGCATTTTTGGGTGTAGCAGTAATTGTCTCTTGGTTTAGCTTGTGTCTTCTGACATTTGATGCAGGAGTATCTGTATTTTCGGACATTTTAAATATGTTGTTGTGGTGCTTTTTCTTTAGCTGTTGCCTCATTCTGCTGAATTTAGGAGAGCCCCAGAAATATAATTAATAAATTATTTACTTCTTGCTATCACAACAATTTTTTTCCACTGAGTGGGTGAATGAGTGGGTGAAAATCTAACAATTTCTCTAGTTAACCAAATAGTTTAGTTAACTTAAATAATTTAATTAATCTCAGTACCCATTTCTTTCAATTATTCAATTAATATACATAATAATGGTCCTAATATAGTGTGTTCAAGATTTCCTAGCCTATTATGTCACAGATTATACATATTGTGTATATATCAGATATTTTTTTGTGTGAGGGGGCTCCTTTTTCTCTGCTTTCTGCTCCTGAAATCTGAGGTCTAAGTGACTGCTGGCTCAGGGGCCGTAGCTTATCTTTGTATTCTGTATTTCCTGATGGACTTCCATTTTACACTTATACATGGAAAAAGACTGGTGGTTTTGTTTGTTTTTTTTTTTTTTTCCCTGTGCTTTTAGATATTTTCTATGCATGTAAAACCTTATTTTACATTTCACTGATTTCAGCTGACAGCTGAAGTAAAGTAGTTGTTGTTTCTATGCTATTTCTGTAGATCTGAGTTGTTAATTTTTGTCTGGGAGGTAAAATGCATGGATTTAATTTGTTTTCTAATGTACTTTTATGAAGTAACAACTGAGCATAACTGAGTAACAATCATAAGGTTTTTGACAAAGCTTTTAAAATTATGTTATTTGATAATTATTTTGAAATAGAACATTACATATAGAATAATTTTATATCTGTCCATTTTAGGCAAACATTTTGAATTCAAAGTGTGAAAACCACCATTGGGTAAAATATTCAACTTGTCCCAAATGCTGCCATATTAATTAAAATGCCACTGGAAGTCAGCTTAGGCAGTGTTTCAATGCAGGTATCTGTTCCTGTCACTGTGTTTGATGCTTCAGCTGAAGCAGTTTTACTGTGTCATTCTGTGTGCACTGTATGAGTGTCTCTGATAAGACTTCTTCATTGTAGGGATGAAATCCAAAAATCAATGTCAGATGGAAATCAAAGTTTGAAGGATTGATGGAAAAAGATTTTAATGAGTGCCAATTTCAATCTTTACCTTCATAAATTTGTCAGAAAGGGCAAGCATGAAATTCCTGGTTGTAGATGTCTGGGAGACATGTTTGAAATTAAGGAGTTTAGAAAAAAGTTAGAATTAAAATCAAGAGTAAAAATGTGATTGAAGTGAAGAAATACTTGTTTCCATATTTTACCTGGAAATGTAACTCAGATTTTGAGGAAATTAGATATATGCCTGTACCTTTGTGAAACTGGTTGATAACCCCATTCCAATTACTTCTCAGTAACACACGTAAAATTTAATTTATTCCATTCAAGTAGTTATTTCTTCTTACTTAAAATAAATAAAAAAATCCCATCTCTCAGAAACATGCTTCCTAGAGACACCACCAAGTAGAAGACTCAAACAAGGGAAATGAGGAAATGTGGCCTACTTTTTCTTTTTCTTTTTAATTTAAACATATCACAAAAAATATTCTGTGAACTGAGGTTAATTTTTTTGATGATCAGTTACAGTCATACAATCAATGCACCATTTTAATTGGTAGTACTTCTGCATTTGTGTCTTTTAATATAAACCCCATTTTTTTTAATAGTTCTATACTGTTGGGGTTTTTTTCCTGTTTAAGGTAGCCAAATTTTTCTTTGCTAAAAATGGTGTGCTTGTGCCCTACATTTTATATTGCCACTTAAGGAGCTGATTTTAACTATGATGGGTAAATCATTCAAGTGAAAACAAAGGTAGCTGCTCTTTCTTCATGTACCAGGATCAAATTAAAACTGAGTAATAAAAACAAAAGGAGAGAAATAAATTGGAAGCTTATTCATTGTAACAGCTGGGCTCCATGGCTACTAATTCTAAACCTGATATTTGCCTCTTTCAAATATTTACTCTGAAATAAAAATACAATTAAGAACGAAATGGGGGAAAACAGCTGAAAAAATTTCTGCAATTTCTGCAAAACTTCTTAGGAGCAGGTTTGAAGTAAGATCTTGGTCCTTTTGATACTTGGAATTATTTTTTTTTCCAATAAATATTGCATTGAAAACACATAGCCTTATGATATTCTTCAGAAATCTGTGATAAAGATGTCCCTTCCTTACATGAACATGGGCAACAGCATGCCTGTTCTTTGTGAAGAACAAAGACTTCACAGGTAGTCAGGCTTTGAAAGAACTCTGCATGCCACAGGCATAGTTTTTTTCCCAGGTGTGATTTGAGAGAAGAGCCATTTTGTACTCAGCTGCATGAAGCTAAAACTGGCAATGGAGACTCTTCATCCATGGAAATTCCCCAAACTTAACTAAACTAGACAAAGCCCTAAGCAAGCTGGTTTTGCTCTCAAGTTAACTTCTGCTTTAAATGGTTAGACTAGATGATTACCCCAGTTCTCTTCCAACATAAATTATTTTACAGTCATAAAATGCACTGTATTTTAAAATGTGGCATAATGGCTGGGTTCAGAGTGCATCTTCCTGATGTGATAGAATCCTTCCCACAATAAAGGCCCTAGTTTAATATTGTGCTTTAGCTCTGACAGCTTGGATGTCTAGAAGCTATTGAAATTATATACAGCAGCTCCCCACAGGCATCCCAGAACCTTTTGCTCTATAGTCACCTAATCAGAGATTTACTTTCTTATTCCCTTCTATATTTTCATCTTCTTTGGAAAGAAAAAAAAAAATTGTTCCTGAAGTCCAAATGTCATTTTGATTGAAGTTTAACTTCAGCTAATCATATGTGCTTACAGTGCTCAGTGTATGCCTAGCAAGCCTTGCTCTGGAACCTAAAAGAATCAAAACAACCAAACCCCACAAGAAATTGTATGCTCTTGGTTGTTACTCATTAGGAATAAAAATTTTGGAGAAATGAATTATTTTAAAGAAAGGTTTTCCAAACTTGTTATCACAAATACAGTGCCAGTTACAGGCGTATTAGCTTCTATTTCTACAACAATAAGAAGAAATTAGTCTGTCTCACTTTTGCTTTTTATAGCTTGTTTTTGTGTCAGAATTGTGAGTTGTTAGTAGAAGAGCTAGCTGGAGGAGACAATATATATGCAGAGAAAAGGCTTTAGCCTTATGAAACACTTCTTACTGAACACTGACAGAGCCCGACCCTCCACTTTCTACTGTCCATATGCCACCATCTTTCCTTAGCCATAAAAAGAGGTTTTGCCAGTCCCCTAAATGAGGAACCAAATGTGACAGCTCAGCTGATGGTGTTGACATTGGCAGCAGGCTTGATGGACAGAACCAAACCTTGCCGTGGACTCTCTCCTGCTAATTAGCTGTTCGAAGGAACTCTCTGTGCCACAGGCACAGTCTTTTTGGAAAAGGACATCTTTGCCATTCACCCTGACAGCTGTGATGCAGCTGTTCACAGTGTGAATTGAGCACAGAGGGGGAGGGTGGGAGGTGGAGAAGGAGGAGGAGGATTTAGAACAAGTGGCAGCTCTGGTATCTTGCAGTGCAGCTGTCCAGAGCTATAATAAACAACTGGAATAGAGAAGAGAGAAGATGGGAATTGAAATTTATAAAATGGGAACATAGTTTAAGTATTAAACAAGAGGAAGAGTGAGAGGAAGGGAACAGGACTGCCCCATGAGCACTTTGTAAGGCACCTGGAGCTGTACGTCCTTGAGATTAGTGCAGGCTGAGGCAAACCATCCTGATTTGCTATAGATCGTGTGCATGTCCAGGGATATTAATGGGGGATGTGCTCCCAAAAAGTCCCAAAAGTGTAAGTGTAGGGAGCAGCATGGGCCTGAATAACTTATTGATGTATCATAGATCTGATGGCTTTGGAGGGAGGGAAGTGAAGCTTCTTTCCCAGCTGAGGGAAGGAGTTGAGAAAAAGTATTTGCTGTTTGTTCTGAATGATAATAGGTGGAGAATGAGAGAGTTTGAGAAAGTGCTCCTGCTGTTTTACAAAACAAATACCCTTGCTGAAGCAGGAACTCTGATGTGCTAAAATATACAGTTATTGGAGATTGGAACATGTCCTCTGTTGGCAGTGTGGAAGACATGTCTGACTTGGTTAAATGTTAACTATGCACTACAGAAGATAAAGGTATGGCATTGAGGATGTAGAAGATTCACTTAAAATAATGGCATTTTCACTGTTGTACGTTTGTTAGTTCCTATTAACTTTTACTTCCAGTTGTTTGGTTTTTAACAGACAGAGTGAGGATGAGATCCTATTTTGGATCTTTTGTAATGGCAAGCTATCAGTTTTGAACTTACCAGGCATTTTATAATAAAGTTTTAGAGGGTCAATAGATTACAAAATTATTTCCAAGGTTAAAGTTTGCAATTTTTAAAAATGTTGATGTCATTTAGGAGGTAAAAATCCAGTTCAAAATAAATAAGTGAAATAGGGATAACAGTAACATTTCCCTCCCCAGAACTCAGTCTAAACACTTTTAGTAATGCTGAGCATTAAAAAAAAAAAAGTTATTGCAGCATTAATTGATTTTTCTCTGTGTTTTATAGAAGCAGAAAGATTAAGACAAATATTTTGCTTGCAATATATCTGTCCTAGGCTAAGGGAAGGAGAGATAGATTGCTTTGGAAAACTTCCTTGTAGAAAGCTTCTGGTATAATTTTACAACTCAGTGTGTTAGTTTGTGATAGCATTGAGATTTGGGACGTCCCTGCAAATTGATTATTTTTAAGTTTTTTTCTTTTTATTGCTGATTATTTATGGGTTTTATTACATGCAACTTCTCTCTTCTCCACTGACATACAGACAAAGTAGCTAGCAGTACACTGCAGTTGGTAGCAGTACACTGCAGTTGGTCCCAAAGCAGATGTTTCTATTGTCATAGCAAAGAAACACATATGCTTATACACATCACCAGTGTTTTGGTTTGTTTGTTTTGTTTTATTTTGTTTTTATTTTTTAAAATTTATTTATTTTTATTTAGTACTAGGCTCTTATTACCTCTTATCTTTCACTGAAGAAACAATAAATAATATAAAAAGAAAAAATAACAAACCTCCCCCCCAAAAAATAACAAAGATTATTTTCATGATTTATACTTATATTAAAAAAAATCCAAAACACTTAGAAAAGATGAACTTATACATTGGGGACATTCTCAATCAATGCTTGCTCTTCTTTATGGTTGGATTGTGAACCGTTCCTGTAATTTTTATTTGAGTGTACATAATGTATCCTGTATTATATTTACAGAGGCTTGCAATGCCTTATGGTGACATTCTGTTTATTTTCACTCCTGACTTGTCAGGTAATCCAAATTATTTAAGTGAAAACTTTAGATATTCTTCATAAATATTTGATGCGCTTACACAACCTGAGGTCTTAGATTTTATACAAGTCTCATGACAAATGCAAAACCAATTTTTTTATGAAAGTGATTTTTTTCAGTTAAAAATAATTAAAAAGTGTTTACATGTTTTGTCCACAATTTCTTACCTTTTTGTTATGTTTTTTAAATTTTGAAGAATTCAACAAGCCTTTTATATTTCTCTTTATGTTTGTCCTAGCAATACTTTTCAAAATTGTACACAATTAGTGGTTTTTAAGTGCTTAGTTTTTGACATCTGTTCTGTGTAACTGGTTAGTCAGCTTAAGAGTTTTAATAGTAAATCATATATCAATCTCTTTTCATAACTGATTTAAGTATTCATTGCACAACTTGAGATTTGGGAACTCCTATGTATCTTTCAGCTTTAGTAGTAAGGCTTTAAAGATTTGCATGCACTTTTGTTCCTGTGTAAGTTTGTCATTGCACATAAAATTGGTAGTTTCATACAAGGAATTTTTTTTTAACTTTATATTACTAGTCTAGTTTACAAAAAGTGGACTAATTTTACACCTATTTTTTCAGTGGTTATATATATATATTTTTTTTTTCACCAGGAAAACAGTATATTCTCTATTATCATGTATTTTCAGCGTCTGATACAAGGCAATTTTGCGTGGTTTATTCAAGAATGGCTGCAGCTGTACTTTTGCATGCTATGCTGTACTAATGACATAAAATCTGACTTGTTTTTGTTAACGACTAATTCAGGAGATAATGATATCTTTCAATTTTATTTACACTATGCAGAACCCAGGAAAATATTGGTAGATCCTTAAGAGAGAATATATATTCATGTTCCTTGTGAACTGCCAATGTTTTTGATAATGAACAAACCTGGGAATTTTAATTTAATTAAGATCCCTGTCATGCTTCTCTTAAGGCTTAGGCAGAATTGTGCCCAGAAGATGGATACAACCTGCCAGTCATGAAGAGATAACTTAGAAAAGCCCTTAAGGTTAATACGTTTAATAATCCTGCTGTATGAGATTATTAACTCAGTAACAAAAAGAGAAGAGAGGTTGAGAATTTTGGGGAATTTTTAACCTTGTATAAAACGTATAAAATGACAAATCAGTGAGGTGAAAGGAGAATGACAGTTTCTCTCATTCTGTTTTCACCACTAATATCTGTTTTTTCTTTACTGCCTCGTGACTGAAGGACAGCAGAACTCTCCTCTAGACACAGGGTATTAGATATACTTATGAAGAACAGGCATATCAGTAAGAATTTTTTTTAAATTTAGAATTTTTATGGTAGTGAGTTTTGTTTTAATCTAGAAACTTTTTATTAGAGATATTATGATAATCCACAAGTCACTGATACCTTCAGCAATCATAATATTTCAAATTTCTTCTCTCTGAAATTAAAATGGTATCCCTGAGTGCTGCAGATACAATCTGTTTGATGGCATGTTTATGTGTTTATGAGTTTCTAGGAGATGAACAGGAAAGAGAGTTGCACAGAGAAGCACAGCTTTTCCCCTGGTATGTCAGATACAGTCAGTATCCATTACAGAATTGTATGTATATTCATTTTTATATATACATATATATTAGGGGAGCAGTTAACAGGTGCATTAAATTGTGGGCTTTTTTTCTTAAATAACATTGCAAGTATTAGTAAGCCACAGTGGGATCTTTCTGTGTCTTTTTTTCTGGAAGAGAATTTTCATGTTTAGCTTCTCCTCATTTATTTTCCCCAGTCTTGCTTGCACTTTTCCTTGCTCTCAGTCTCTCTTTCACATTCTTCTGTCCTATTGCACACTTGTTGTGTGCAGTACTGCACTCTCCTGTGCCTGCTCATTGCCTCTGACATTTTCTCAGGTGTGATCTGTCTCTTTCATGTGCTCTCTTGTGTGTGCTATCACTCTATGTTTTATTACTTATCCTTACATACTCACTTTCTTGCTCTTGTTCCCTTTCATGTTTGCATGATTTCTCTTATGCTCATTCTCTTTCTCATTTATGCTCTTGAATTCTCATTTTCTTTCTGCTATGTACTGTGTGTCTCTGTATCTTCTATTCTCTTGCTCCTCTCAAACTTCTTGTGTCTTATTTTTTAAGGAAAATGTGAGGGGTTTTTTTAGCCATAAAATGATCAGGTATTAGTGACCATTATGGTCTGGTTTTTACAGTTATTAGAAATGTGTCTGCCCAAATTAAGGCGCAAGTCTCTGACAGTGACACAAGATAGGTTGATCACAAGGCACAACACTGCTTTATGAACATTCTTAATTGAATTCATAGGTGAGAATTTTTTTTTTCTTTGAGGTGTTCCCTCCCTCTTCCTTCCACCCCCTTCCTCCCTTCAATCAACTCGTTGCTTGGAGGCAAAGAGAGTAAGGGGAGAAGGGAAAGAAGCTCATTTAACAGCCACGGTAGACATAAACATCATAGTACCAATCAATCAACACGCATGCTCTCCCACTGAGACTCCCCTGTGACCTTGAGGAGTGTGACAAATGACTTAGAGGACAGAACAGACAGAAGGTTTGTGATAAACCAAAAAATTGTGTTCTTCTGGGTGATGAAGAAAAATAAAAATGAAGAGTGAGGGTAGATACATATTTGGTTTGAACAGGAGTCGATAAATTCTGTAACTACCTTTCACTGTACTGGCAGTGGTTAGAGGAGTTTACTGTCACAGTAATCAAGACTTCTTCAATAAACCTCACTGCAGTGTTTACAGTACTTCTTTTTTGTGCAGTACTCGGCTGCTTTATGGCTCTGAGCTCTCAGCTGTGCCTGGAGGTAGTAGCAGTTATTGATAACTAATTCCAGAGGCAACATATCTCCTCAAATTCATGTTGAGGGAAAATAATCAGCAGCGTGAATCACTTAACCTGGACAGACTTCACTGACTCTGAAATCTGCAGCACATTAACACTCATGAGAAGATTATTATTAATCATAAATGTTTGATACATTAATAAGTGCAGCAACTTACAGTCTGGTTGTAGATACAATTTCAGCAGACTTTTAAAAGCTATTTTTACATATGTTATTTTCTTTTTAATAGAGAAGTTGAAATAAGCAATCTTTCTGAATCTATTATGTATCTATGAATCTAGTGCAGTATGGAGAAAGGTGCATTTTCTTGCACACACCAATATATGTCTAGCCTTAGCAGAAAACATTGGAGAAAGATCTTTTGCCAAATTATTCATTTTTAGTGTCTCCTTCAGAATGCAGATTGGTATTTTCTTTACTGATTCCTCCCGATCCATTTTTCTTTAGATGCTTTTACCCTTATCAACATGAGTCTCTGTATTTGCTCAGTGTTAAGCACCTAGTAATTGTGATTGCTATTATGTATTTCAGCCAGACAGACTTTGGTACTATACTTGGTACATACTCTTGGTGCTATATTTAGATTCCTCTTCTCTCCAGCTTTACTTTTTTTTTTGTAAAAAATACCCAAAACAAACAACTAGTCACCTTTCTGATGTGATATAGACTGTCGAATACACATCAGAGGTTAGTAATATTTGTTTACCATAAATGCCATTACATTCAAATGCATAGATGTATGAACCTGATTTTATAATCTCATTGCTGGAGTTTAGAAAACTATTTCCCTTCATATTCCATTCTTTGTACTGGATGGAAGAGGTCTATTACAAACAAATTTGAGAACTATATGTTTTTCTAATGACAGACTGCACTTTGCAATACAGGAAAAGATATTTTTGGTTCATTAGACTCAGAAACAGTACTAGTAAACCAAAGGCTAAATGAAAGGAAGTGGCATATGTTTGGGGAAGCAGGCAGTTAAATGTCATCATCCTTCTAATGATGTTGAAGAGGGTCAGATTGGTAAAATGCCCATATCTCCCTTGTAGCAGCTGTAATCCAGTGTCTGATGTTTTAGTGTATCAGAATTGTGAGTTAAAACAATAGCAAAAAGCATTACCTTTTGAAGAGCTGACATAATTTACAGAAATGTAGTCCACTTTAAAAACAAGTAAGTGACAAGCCCTGTAAGGTCCTAGAAAATGACAGGAGAAAGTAGTCTGTTTCTGTTTCAAAAGACTTGTGTTAAGTGTACCAACAAGGTAATTCACTATCAGAAGGCAACAAATATGTATCGAGAAATTAATTAGAAAATTGTATGTTCCTGGGGATTTTAATGAGGTTAGTAACCCATTCCTGTAGAATGATTAAAATCTTCAGCACCTTGCTGAAGGTAGTCCTGTTTTGAAAGTGTTGAGTAACCAGATTTAGCTGAACTTTTCATTCAGGTAAGGCCAAATTGGTACTGTGCAACTTTGCAGCCCACTTATCCCCTCATTTGCCCTAATGAGGGCCTTCAGAATGGGTCTGACAATGGTAAATGACAGAAAAGTAGGATTATAGGTTGGTGTGAGGGAAAAGATATAAAAAGAAGCGTTTATGTCTTGAGTCATTAAGACTGAATTGTATTTCTAGGTGCAATGCTCTATTAATATGGGTAACTATGCTCAAATGTAGAATGCAAAACTGTAACTTTCTATCCAGTAGATCTTTCATATGGAAGATAAGATATTTTGCCTGACACTACCAGAAAGCCAATAAATGGTTTTCAAGAACTTCACATTTTCCAAGGAAGAGTTATGGGATTTTTTTGTTTGACTTTTTTTTTTTTTAAACATTGGATCACTGATTATCAGGTTGACATGTTGCCCATTTGTAATGAATTTATTTTACTTGGATCAAGTCTGTATCTATCAGAAGTAGTTAATCTTATAATAAACCAAAAACAACAAACAGACAAAAAACTTTTGAAAGTATCTTCAAGGACAGGGAAACATGAGCATCTGGGTATTTGTATTAGTTTGGGAACACAAGACATGTAGCTTTGTGTCTCAAAGAGATAAGGAAAATAGAACAGAAACTTGAACCCAGGTCATTAAAGCCCTATGATAGTACTTTAATCATTGTACCTATCCATCCTTTGGAAGAAGATTATTAATGCAACTATTTTCATCTTCTGCTTTTAAAAGTCTGTTTTCTTATAAAGTAGCAAAAACACCTCAGTGGAGAGTTCTGCTGCTCCTGCCTGGATTTAATACAATTGAACAGTAGGTTTCGTTATCAATGCCAAAAGCTTTCAGGCTGAATTCAGTTTTGGTTTATCCCAAAAAAGAAAGATTACTACATTTGATAATAGAATACATATCCCTGTATAAATGTTCTCTTTATATTGTGAAAGTATGGATACTTTTGGCTCATTTAATTTTTTGCTGGCGGTGTGAAATACTAGAGGACAAATACTGACACACCAATATAGTCAATTTAATGAAAACACCTGGTTTTGTACCATGAATGCAAGGTGAATTTGGCTATAGAAGTAGCAGTAACTTTGGGAAATGTTAAGTATGCTTTTAATGTAAAAATAAACACAGTTTTATTAGGAGAGGGAATAAAATAAAAGTTTTGAAAGGAGAGCACAGTAAAACTAGAGCTTAACAGTTTGCATAGATAAACTTTGCTGCAACAAGATTTAGTTCATTAAAACATTACAAAACATTGTGATGTAATGTTTGGGAGAATGTGGTATTTCAGGTGAAGTCTAATGTGTGTCAGTTATGCTTGTCCATAGATTGATAACTGTGGAGAACTTACCATATATACAGCAAACATAAACCCAAAGCAGACAAAAAAATCCTTGTTTTGTCAAATCAGAAATCTAATCTTGTGTTTTTCTTTTTTTGTTCCAGTGGAGAGGTCCAGTGACAATGAATCCTGGTTGATTCTTTATAATTTTTAAATGATTATTAAGCTAGAATCACCACGGCTTTGTAAGGGTAATTGGTTAAATAAGCAAAATTGAGGAAGAAGAAGCCAATATATTACCTATACAATGGTGACATTGATTCCAAAGAGAACTTCTTAAAATAGGTACTTAAAATAGATGTTAAGTGACCACAGCTGGGTTTAAGGGAAGGGTGTACCAGAGTCATTGCCAGGAAATTCAAATTTAAGTTATTGGTAATCCTTTTAGTAACAAATATTAAACCATTACTTTTTAAACAAAACAAAACAAGAAGAACAAACCTATAAAGGTTTGTGATCTGTATGTCCCTGAGTCTACCCTTTAAGGAATAAAAGAAAATAAAGCCTCTCATACTGTAATGAAATGAATTTTATTTTGCAGGCACTGGGCCCATGCCATTTCATTTCATTACCAGGATACGCTGAGCGGGCTGGAATCAGCAAGAACTACAGGCAATGCAAACTGATGATAAGCATTTCATCATGGCCCTAAACATATTAAATTTTTAGCAATAAATTTTATCAACACCATCTTCATGGCAGGATAACATTTCCCCCCCTTCTTTCTTTACCCCACTCTCCCCTCACCCCATTGGCTTTTTCTCTGCAAATACAGCTCATACTTGACTGTTCTGAAAACAAATTTTTAAGAAATCAATAACTAAAAAAAAAATTACAAGTTAGCTAGTCCAGTAATTATCCTTCAGGCTACTGCCTCTACTTACTGAAAATGGGAAAATAAAGTTATAGTGTGAGCAAGAGTAACAATAGATGAACCTCATTAGGTTTTGTGACAGTCCTTAGATTTTCTCCTAAAACTAAAATATATCCATAGGGATAATATATTCAGTTGAAGACCTCATTCCCAGATATTTTTTCTTTACAAATACTGATATAGAAAAAGGAGCTATAACTCTAAAAGAAAAGGTTGTAGATTTGATATTTATAATAATGTAGTCAATAAAATGTCACCAATTTCCAATGGCTGCAATGGTGAAGTGGCCAAAACGCAGAAGTCCCTGAGTATCAGGATCAGGAGAAAACCTTATCTACTGAAATACCCAGCTAGTATCCCAGTAACAGACGAGACAGGAACATATAACTGTGAAATAGAGGGAGAGGGTGATGATTTTGCTTTCGTCTAGAAAAGGTCTGTTCTTCCTAAGCACTTCTCTGGTTAACTGTGTAGCATCTTTAATGACAGAAAGGTGCATATTTAAGGACAGTCAAAGCATAACAAACCTGGGGCTGGTTAGGGGCTAATTAGTTGCAAAAGCAACTCTAGAATAGCTGAGGGTAACCCTAATTCTATTAATAATGAATTCTGTTCTTGCATAGGACTATAGTATAGCTCATCACTGAAAATGTGGTTTTAAGCAAATACATTCTTTGAGTTTTGCCTGATATTTAATACTGACTGAGTGGTCTTCCAGGGAAGAAGACCTCGCTCACAGATATGTTGGCTGGTAAAGCAAGCATGTCTAATATCAGGATATAAGTCAGGAAAACCTGAAAACTCAACTGCTCCTTCACTAACCTGTAAAGCTTGTTTTGAAGCTTGTAGTGCAAGAATCTAGGGGAAAAAAAACCAGTTAGTGATGATATTTATACAAGCAATCACTGGTCATATAGCCATACATGGAGTAAGTAGAATGCTTTGTGATCCTAAATAAATTTTTAACTGTGTACAGCTTCTCCTTTATCTCTTTCTCAAGCTTTATACAGAAATCTATCCTCCTCCTTTATCTCATATTTCTGGTCCTAGTCTTACTGTTAAACAGAAAACCTATTTGCATGTGAGGGAGGAAGAGCTGGTAGCAGTGGAAATTGGAAAATTAGTAGGCACATTGCCATCTCGTTTAAAGAAAAAACCCTGGGGTTTGAGAAAAACTAATTGTTACATTAGGCTTGGGAACATGGGTAGGATGGGCTTTATCTGGTACCCCTTTACCCCTTTAATATAATTCTTGCTAGCATTCAAAAGAAAAAAAAAAAAGTTAAAGGAAAAATTTCTGGAAAAAATTTTCCTGTCAATTCTTACATAGAATATTAACATTTTTATGCATAATTTTTTTTCTTTAGTTTTTGTTACTCTTCAGTTTTGTTATATGGTATAGTATTTTACTAGATTACATTGGTACAGCTCATCCTAAACATATTTCAAAGCCTGATGTAGGTGACATTTCTACAGGTTGCTTTGGAAAATCTTTGGGAAATAACAGCTGCCATTGAAATTCTTGGAAGTGGGTAAATTATTCTTGAAAGAAAGTAGGGAGCCTCGGTATCTTCTGATATGGTTTTCATCACTGCGGTGTCTGAGAATTTCATACAAGTAAAGATAACAATAAAGGTTTTTCTCCTTCTTCCTTTCCTGCTGGGAAAAATACAGCAATGGCTCTATGGGACATCTGGCACAACATATAATAAACAGTTAGAGAAGTGTCTGTGCCCTGAGTTTATCAGACACTGTCTTGATCCCCATGTGGCTGCATCACATTTGTCCCTATGCAGAAAGTTTAGCCCATAAAAGGCTACTGTAATTAGGGAAGGAATCATCTATAATCTGTGTTGTGCCTTTGCCATATTCAGCAAGAAGTAGTTAGCTTAAACTGCAGTACTGAAAACTCAGAGTAAAAGTTTTTCCTGTGATAGATGCAAATCACTATAATCTGAAAATAGATTACCTGGAGAGACAAAAACTTGTCATCACTGGAGGTTTATTGAGGGCAGAATTGATAAATATCATTTAATAAAACTATTGGTAGAGTTTTTGTCATCTCCTAGAGTATGAAGCAGGAGGATGACATTCTGCAGCTCATTTTAACCTTTTAATTTTAGATCTCAAAGCAAACACAGTGTTTCTTTCATTAGATATGCACCTAGAAATTCAGTGCGTGACTACTTCTACAAGTGGCAATCTCACAGACTTCTAACTCTCTCCCAACTGTATTTTTTTTTTTCCTTCCTGCTGGCCTTCCTTCCTTACAATCCACAAATTCAGGAGCAGTAACAATCAGGTTGCTCAGAAATTATACCCCTCAGTGTCCTAGCTCACTAACACTTTTAATTTTCATGGCCAAATCACGTCAAAAGAAGAGGCAACAAAATTTAAGACTAGCTCTTTCAGAAAAATAGTTTGGATTTTTCTTTCACCTATGGCATAGTAGTAAATATTAGAACTTTGGTTTTTTCCTACTCCTCCAAGGATCAACAAAGAAAAGCACTTTCCAGTAGAACCAAATACAAGAAAACTTTGTCAAAAAGTAGGTGAAAGTTTCAGTCAAATAGAAGGTGATTGAATTTAGAGTGGAAAGGTGAAGATGAACAATTCTGTTACTATATCAAAGAATTTATTAGTTAATCTGGTTTAGAGCCAGATAAGGTCTTTATTCCTTATTTATTTAATCTTTGATTTAACTGAAATTATTTTCAGTTAAGATATGGATGAAGACTTATATGCTCACCAACTTGTATTGAACACTTGCAATATATAAAGCTACTCCTAGAAATATAAAATGCAGCAATTAAAAAGTAATTTTTCTTTTATTTTAATCCATATTTATATATTTTCATTATGATGTTCTTAAGAGCTAAAAGCAATTATTTGGTTCAGGAATATTTAAGAAAATAATCTACACAAGAAAATAATTTCACATACTAAATCACAAAAATCCTAAATTTTATTTATGCTAGCATCATCTTCATTAATTATTCAACCTCTCCCTAAACCCTTCTGTTCTCATTGCTTTCTTTTTGTTTTTTTAATATACAGGCCAGGCATTCATTTCTCATTTCTGTTATTTCTGTAATTTTCACAAGGGCAAATTAAATCTGTTGCATGACAGCATTATGTGACAGTTCAGTAGTTCCACAATTCCAACAAATATTTTTAGTCTATTGCTGTCATAAGTGATGCTTCTCTGTGTGACTTTCCGAGAGCAAAAGCTTTTTATAGGCAGCTGTGCTAGTTGTCCTATTCTCTGTTCTTCAAGTGATCATAGTGGCAGAATTCTGTTCTGGTGTGACAAAACTCCCTGAGAAATCATCTCATCCCCATCACGGATTGTACACCTCCTGATGCTGTGCAATGCAAAGTATCTTTTCAATTTCCACATGCCTCTGCTGTGCCTTTAGTCTCAGAACTTGTTTGTTTTTATTTGCACTGAATGGTCTTCAAACCAAGGCAACTAAATATATTGACAATGGCATATAACCTCCTGATTGTATTATGTTTCCTTCTGTTTTTGCACCAGCATATTCTGTTCTGTATTACTGACATTGCCATTTTAATGAGTATGCATTTTAAATAAAAAAGCTAGAATTAGATTTTTTAAGACAATTTCAGTTGTTCCTGTTTGCAGTGCTTTGTAGGAATGCAATTTCCCATATGCCATTTTAAAATATTTAAAGCTACCTGGCAAATATAATTGCTCATTTGTCCTTATGCTCATTGTTAGTTTCACCAGTGTCATTTGAGCAGTTATAAGAAGGTAATACTTCGTGAAGCAGTTCAGCACTAGACAAATGAAGCTATTTTACCTCTCCAAATGCTGTTGTTGTTCACTTCCAATCAAAGCACTGTAAGTGGTGCAAAAGAAATATGAAATTATGGGGAAAAGTACAGCGGATGGCAAACCAAATCCTAATCTTGCAGGCTGTCATCCATCCATAATTTTTCTGAAAATTTAGAAAATATTGGCCTCTCTCTCTACAAAACTGATTTCTAGATTAAAAGAACTGCTTTTGCTTTCCAAGTCCTAAAACAGTTGTCAGTCATCATTAATTTATTTATAATTGTGTTCCCCTTCTTCACCCACTTGCCTTCAATATTCCCCTACCAAAAAAAAACCAAAAAAACCAAACCTGTGGGGATGAAAATTATGGTATATGGCTGCAAGATTCTTGCCAGTTTGATTAAGAGGTATTTTTCAGTTTTTTTCCATCTACCTTTATGGATCCAAGTTCTGGAGCGTCTAATAGAACACTGCAGAATAGTGACAGTGTTGTTAGATGTTGGGAAATGCTGTAGAGACAAAACAAGCATTTTTCTTAGATGCAAAACATAACCTTAAGTGTAGTTATCATATGTCTGTCATGCAGCAGTGACTGAAAATCAGTTACCTATTCTTATCTTTTCTGAATAATCATCTTTTTAGAAAATGCAGTGATAATAAATATATGTAAATGAAATAATAATAGTTATATGATAATACAAATACATGAGTCTTAACATTACCTGCTGCAGTCTCCTGAATTTTTCATCATCCCTACTGATGCAATCTCAATTACACTGAGAAAAGGCAGATAGTGATTTGCAGCTACTGTGCTCCTAATGTCTGCAAATTTCCTTATTTTTCATAAGATGCATGTTTTACTTGTCATCAAGTCCTAAACTTCAGACACCTTTTACAGGGCAATTATTTCCAGTCTGCATGGGGTTGTTTCTTAAAACTTTGCATTTCCTTTTTATAGAGTCTCACAAGTTTTCTGTTGGTCCAGTCCTCAATTTTATCCAGTTTCTTATGGATTGAATCTCTTCAACTTGTGAGGTCAAGCATTTACCCAATATTGTTTCTGCTTTCAAATTTGCTGAGGGTGCACTCTGTATTGTCATCCAGTGTGTGAATTAAGTTACTAAACAATTTAGAACCACAAGTGACCCACTGAGACAATCTTCTTGTTACTAGCTCTTAGTCAGGTGCACAGCTTTGGTTTCATGTCAATACAACTAACCTTCACTCTACCTGGCAATCCTTTTTTTCTAGCCCCTGTATCCTCACCTTCCATATGAAGAAAGATTTAATATCTACAGTCTTGCTAAAGCCAAGATAGGTTCCATCCACTGTCTTTTGTAGCCAGACATTTAATCAAAGGTGTCAGGTTGGTCCTGCATGACATAGCATTGGTAAATCCATGCTGTATATTCCTGATAACTTCTTTATTGTGCTCTCTGTCGTGTTGCAGATTCCTGATCTGAGGGTTATACCAGTATTCTTTGTGTCTCTTTTCCCTGCTTTTTAAAGGATCAATGTAATGATAGCATTTTTACATCCATCAGGGATCTATCAAATTGCCATGCAAGTTATAGACGGTGGACTAAAGTCACACCACCCAGTCTTACAGCCCCCTCAGGAGAACCCTGTCAGGTGGTATGGATTGGGATACATTTAACTTACGAATATTTTCCGTAAGCTTTTGTAAGTTTTTCCCTTTTTTGTGAATACTAATTAATTTGTCTGTTAATTTTGTTGGCTATTCTCCTTTATTTGAACTTTACATAACTGGGTTTTTTTTGTTTGTTTTTGGGTTTGTTGTTGTTGGTTGTTTTTTGTTTGTTTGTTTGTTTTATATTGAGGTAAATTGATCCTAGCAATTAATTTTCACACTCACAGTGTTTCCTTCAAAGACATTGTGATGGATGTTCTGGATTCAAGTAACTGGATCTACAACACAAATTTACATGTACAGATAATATAATTTATGTGATTTCTTCATGTGTAGGTTCTCTTCTGTTACTCTATTATTTATTTTTTTTTTGGTGCTTCTTCCTGGATCCCCACCATGGTTGTTTGTTGTCACCCTGCATATAGAATTAACATTTCAGTCTAGGCTTAAACCACGAGATTCTGCAGTAACCTGAACACTGCTAATAGATCAAATAGCCTGGAATATTAATTCATTGTTCTCATATATATTTTCTGAAAACTCACTATTTATGTTCTGTATTTTATTTCCTTATTATTTTCAGTGTCAGTCAAATGACAGGCAGAGTCGATTAGTTTGAAGTAGTCTGAAGTGTATTGTTCCCCAACTCCATTAAAATTAATAATTCGTTAGGACAAATATGCTACAAAATACATCTTGTGTCATATATATGCAAAGATTGGTACATTTTAAGATATGTCTCTGATTTTAACATTTCTTAGAAAAATCTGATTAAAGACATTTTCACATCTGAACTTTGAACTCTTTCAAAGATGTTGCCCAAACACAGCTGATATTCTCTGATGTGGTGCCTCTTTTTGATGGCTTTGCAAAGATTATGATGAGGAATTTTGTAAATTCAAACCTGCTTTTCCTGCCTTTCATATTTCTGTTGAAATACTGGCATCTGCACTTGTAGTTTAAAGGGAAAAAAATACCATCAGGACTTGTACCATCTTATTTTATGTAGATGTTTGCTTCTCTTTAACTGACAAGATGGACAGACTTCAGGGCTTCTGCAGTTGCAAATGGCTCACAGTATAGGTATGGCCAGATAAATGTCACCCTTAGAAATTTGATAAATGGTCACAAACATTAAAATCTTAGTTTCCTTTTGACTCTTGTTATAGTTCAATAATCCAATGTGCACAGACCAAATTCAAGGTGCTGATTTTAGAGCAGATTTCACTCACTCTGGGTAAGCATTCTGTTAGCAAAATAGAATTTAGTGATTTGCAAGGAAGAGCAGTAAGATTAAACTTGCCTGGCATAGGTGCAATAAGCAATAAGATGTCTGAAAAGACAGAACATAATATGAAGAGAAAAAAACCTGAAAAAATAGTTTAATATCACTGGGACAGGAAGGGACTTGTTATACTGGGATCATGGGAAAGGTTAAAACAAAACTAGTAGAAGAAATGTGGTGCATAGCACTATAAGTAAAAAATCATCTTGAAAATCTCACAATTTTGTCCTTTCTTGACCACCACTCCTACCCCCTATATCCTTTATAGGAACCTGTGACAGTCAAGGCAAAACTTCCCTTCTGGCCAAGACTTGGATATTTTCAGTGTATTTCAGCTTTGCTGGCACCTTTCCTAAAAATGAAAACAGTAGCATTTTTATAACAAGACAAAAATAAAAGGGGAAAAAATGTCCTATTCACCCATTTCTCTGTGTGAAGGCTTCACATTTGTGGTTTTAATGCAATTAATCAAAGACCAAATGCATTTGTATTCTCTGAACAGTTCAGGAATACTTCATATTTTCTCAGTGTAGCAATGTGAAATGGTGCAGGATGCCAATGGTAATAGTTCTGGGAAAGATATCATTCATGCTAGGACAATTCTTATGGGTTTTGTTTTAGATGATGGATTGCACATTCGCAGTCATTTGCAAGCTAAAGGCTTTATATGTACTGTCTACATTATCAAATTTCTCACCCAGTTTGAAAGCTACAGCATTTTAATTGAAAGGAATGCTAACCCCTGCAGCCCTATCAATGTGTCTGGGTTGTTAGACTCTGAGAAATAACCTTCCCATTTCAGAAAAATTGATAAATTCCATATAAATGTTTTTACCTCAGCAACCAATGGGGCTGAAAGGTGAGTTGGCACATATTCAAGTGCAAAATATCAAACAGTGAACTCTATGCTACAAGAAAGTCTTTCAAAATTCATTGACTTGGAAGGGATTGAATATCTGAGGGCTTAGCAATGTCTATCAATGGTGTTAGTCTCCCTAGAACTGCCATAGAAACGAATTTCTCCTTTGAGGCTAGCTTCAGTGTACAACAGATTACTAGATCTGTTTCAGTAAGAGAAGGGATCAGAGAAAGGGAATTGGACATTTGTACAGCAGAAGCTCTCAGATCAGATTGGTTCAGCTCATCAAATGGTGGCATTTAGTTTAGCTCAGGGCTCTCACAGTAAAACAAAGCTGAGTAAGTAGTGAATGCTTTAGTACCTTGCATTGTGAAATGTCTTAAGATAAGCAGTATGTTGCATTTTAAAACAAAATAGGTACTCTATTTATATACTGCCTTTATCAGTGTTTGAAAATATTGCCTTTTCCAGTGAAAAGTTACTTATAGAAGAGTGACATATTCATAGTTCATGCCATACTTAGGCATGAACTCATGTATGGATTTTATAGGTAATGAATTTAACTTCACAGGCTGCCGCTGATGTTCAAGCTACCCTGTTCTGAGGACCTAAATTTGATAAGTTATTTGCACATATGCTTTTGGAAAAGTCAAATGCTTATTTTAGTTGAGAGTGAAGATCTGTGCAGATTTCTGAAATGTAAAAGCATTCTTTTAACAGTTTATTTTCCAAATATTTTATTATTGAGTACGGATTAATATTTCTAAGGTATATTCAAAGTTTGCCATTATGGCATTTATGAAGATATCATTTTAATAATTATATATATATAATAAGGCTGACATGAATTAGGGAGAATTGCTAACGATGAGATTGAAATATATCTGGAAAAGAATTAGTTTTTAGATCTTCCCCTAAATAATCTCTAGTATTGTATAATATGTTTTCAGGTACAATCTGAAATAAGATTCAGAGAAACTCATTTACTCAGAAAGTTCAGTTCTGAGATTGTTTGCAAATTGATCTTTCTGGAAAGAAAGACTACATTATGTCTCCGAGTCCAGACACTTGTTTGAAGAAGTGGTTACTTTATACTATTCAGTAAATATTCAAGACAAACAGTTTAAATCTGCACTGTTTCAGTTAAATACATTTTCCAGGTGTACTTCCAATAATTGTCAGGGGTGGACCACTGATATTACAAATCATTGTCTTTTACTCCTGAAGTCTCTTTGCTATGATTTTGGTGGGTTTTTTTCTTTTTGTGTTTTTAATCTGTATTAGTATTAATTAAATTAAATTTATTTCTTCACAGAGACATATTTGCACTGTACTTTCTGTAATTTCTTTCCTGTTAATGTGAAATTACAACTCATCTGGTAGATCCAAAGAGCAAGCAGTTGTAGTTTACTGTGAGCACTTTGTTTTAGCTTTCTTTCCTTCTCTAAATGCAGTATAGGCACCTTTTACAGGTTCTATTGTGGTAGATGCCTGATGTACCTTTTCTTTAATGCCTCCCAAGAGAGCAGTAAAGTGACAGATACTTTGGCAGATGTTTCTGACCAAATGTTCTAGTTCTGTGACTATTTGGTCTTTTAAAGAACTTGTTTCCTTAAGTTTTAAAAAGTCAAGATGCTTCTCAGTGTGGCCCTTGTGGAATGATAGCTTAGCTTCCAATACCATAAATCATCAGATCATTGTTCCAGATACTGAAAAAGTATTGGTGTTAGCTGACTGTATAATAAAGCTAGTTCTAATGGGAATTCATGTTCATCGCATACTTTTCCAGTTCAGGAGAAGAATATGGAATGAAATACAGCTCCTGTCATATAAAATTCTAGCTTTCTCTTTGATCTAGCAGCACCAGTTTTGACCACACAACTGCCAAAAAGGCAAGTCGTGCTCTTTTCTCTGCCTCCAGCTGTCTGTTCTTGCCACCTCTCTTGTGTCAACGCTAGTGATTGTTCTGTTCTTCTGGGAAAAATAATAATTTGGGGAGACAGGTCTAGGTTTTAGTCAGTTCAAGGAACTGACATAACTGGTGAGCTATGTGATTTAAGTACTGACTTAAGATGTGCCCAGCAAAAGAGAAGAAAGTAAGGGCTGCAAAGTGTGAGATTGTGTAAATGCTGATGCAAGTTTACAGAAATCAAAAAATACCATGAAAAGGCTTGATTGGGATTTGGGAACGTTTACTAAACTCTGGAGTTTAGCAAATGGCAGCTGCTTAATTCTGTTGGTATAGGCCCTTGTATCCTGCTCTGTTATTTGCATTGTCAGTTTTATTGATATCTCAAGATTTCTATCAGAACAAGTAAATTAGATAGCCAGGTTTGTTTTTCTTTTTATATATATATATGTATATGTTTGTGTGCTGACACAATTCTTGATTCATTTGTATGTAGGACTTTGCAAAGGAAAACTAAGACTTTGCTTTAGCTCTCAGTGTGCTGAAGCTCATTTTTTTTCTGGTGAAGCCAACAGAAGGAAGAATGTAAATTGTTTCTACTACTTTTGATGCCTTAGGGTGGTACAGTTTGTTTTCAGAGAAGCCTGGTTGTCATGGGAGACACAGTGGGAAGTGTAGTGTTTTCGGCTAAAGACATTCTGTAGCATCTTCTGTTGAACTCTGTAACAGTGAGAATATCACTCTATGGACAGAATACTAAATAAATATGTTGCTGCTGTTTGTATCAAACTCGTGTGTGGGGTTTTTTTGTTTTAGTTTGGGTTTTTTTGTTTGTTTTGGTTTGGTTTTAGTTTGGTTTTGGAGGATTTTTGTGGGGGTTTTTTTTGGTTGGTTGGTTGGTTTGGGGTTTTTTAGTTTTGGTTTTTTTGGTCAGGGATTTTTGTTTTTTTGGGGGGATTTTGGGTTTTTTTTCCTCTTATTGGATACTTAAATAATAATAATATTGAAGAGTTGAAAATATGTGTGGTTTGAATCATTAGGCACTAGTCTTTATTAAAGAGAGAATTACAAAACAGCAAAAACACTCTCTAAAGCCTCACAGTTTCCTCTATAGGACAGTTCATCCTTAGGTAATTTCTTTTTGCACATATGATCATTTTTATCTGTTGTTTAAAGCATTACCCTGCATAAATATGAAATAATGAGAACAGTTGTGGATTTCTAAATAGCTGTCAGGCTGATTTTCAAATCATCAGAAGCTGGGAGAAAGCTTGAGGGATGCTTGCTTATCTCTTGGTTTTTCTAGAACCAGCATGAATTGTTTGTTGTAAATCTTGGTTTGGAGTCTGTTTTCTGAAACAAAGGACTGCCTATTCTTTTTTTATATTTTTTCCCTCTAGAAGACTGACCAGTCCTGTATAGAGTATGCACACAGAAAATTACACAGTGCTGCTGTGTTGGCTTGAAAATCACACTAGAAAATTTTGGAAGCGAGAGGGTCTTCCTCTTTAGTATCCCATCCTCACAGAGGAATTTAAAGTCTTAGGCAATTAAATGTTGAACTTCAGTTCAAATTTTCAAGCAGTTTGTTTTGAGTTATTGAGGTTTTTCTCCAGTCCTCAATTAAACATAGGCCAGGAATTTAGATTTTCCTCCTGCTTATCCAGATACAAATAAATAAGTAAGACATGAATATAAAAGAGAGGGAACATAGGATAAACTGCTGTGACTACCCATTCAAATAAAAACTGTGTAGAGAAAAAAAAAGGATTTCTGTTACACTAGGTGATTAGAATTTTCTTGGCAAGTAAAAACAATTAGTTGGTGGGTCCATGTAACAAATTGAAGAATTTTGTGAAATACTCCTGCAGTAAGTGCTTTTTAGTAAAACATACAAGACAAAATTTTTGCCACAAAAACTTAATTTATGCTTTTCCCTTCCCTGTATTTAACTTCTTACAATGGTTTTCACAGTTACATTTATGTTTCATAAAATTATTTTCTTTTGGCACTAAGCTGTCCATTTGTGCTTTAAGTTGAAGGCTTTTAAATTATTTTATTTTCCTAAATTCAGGGTTTAAAATGTTCTGTGTAATTAAATATTGGAATTGCATCATACCACTAACTGCTGTCTACTTTTGCAAAATCTTACAGAAATAATTATCACAGTAAAATGGATACTAAAATCATTGATATGATAACATCTCAGGATAATATAGAATTTTATGAAATTATTTAAAAGCTGGATTTCAGAGTTAAAAACTTCAAATATGTTACTATGTTATCATCTGGTTATGAGAGGATTCTGTATAATGATAGATGGATAGATAGATAGATTGATAGATAGATAGATAGATAGATAGATAGATAGATAGATAGATGGATGGATGTATAATTGGGGAATATTAGATTAATAGGACACTGAATGCCAATGCAATATAGAACTTGCACACCTGATGGATTTGAGAGTTAATATAGACATATCAAGTGAATTATTTTTGTCAATAGCTGGGGAGTAATGAAGATGCTCATCTTGGCTACTTAAACTGAAACGGAGTTACTGAATTCTATCTTCCTGATCAGTCCTGGTTGTTCTAGGCACAGCTAGGGAAAGAAGGATTTATACCTTGTGCCTCTGTATTTTCATTTCAGTTATCATAGAAGTGAATGATGTAGTAGATCTTTAATCTTCACATCCTAAGGAATCCTTAGATGGTGGGGATCTTGCAAGACTCTTTCCTCTTCTCTTAAGCAGTATCTCACAACAGAAGGAATGACTTTGTGATGACCTCTTAATTAAAGAATAAAAATTGTTGGTTTTTTTTAAGAATAATACTGTTAATTGTTAAATATCGTCCACTTCAAATGTAAAAGTGTTAAGTGAAATCAAAACAGGAGAAGCAGCTGTAAAATTTTGACTCAGCCCCAAAGGTGAAATAGGTGATTGACCCAACCATGTAGTGGTAAGTTCTCTTTATTTGAGGGTCAAAGGAAGGATTCTGTTTAGGCTGACTTAGACATCTTTTCCATTTTCTTGGTTTCTCAAGCAATGTAAAGTTTAAAAGTCAGAAGAGGTGGATTTTGTTCCTCAAGGTTATGGTATCAGTAAAATGATTGTGAAGGTATGGATAAGTGGAAGCATCATAGAAGATATTTAATACAATCATGTAACATAACTTTCCTTCAGATAAACTGTGAGTATACCTATGAAAGTAAATTTCCATCAATAGCCATACTTATGATTGTGTATGCTTTCACAGAAAATCCCAGAAACCACAACAACCACTACCTATCATTCTCATCAAAAAAATACCAACAAAACAATGAGACAAACTAAAATCAAATCCACATTTCCATTGTATCTTGGCTTGCAGTAAACAAACTTTAAACACTTAGACTGAAATATTTCATGAAAGATATTGACTGTAGACACAGAAACTGTTGAAGAACAGTGAGTTAAATTACTTTCATTAATGAGTTAAAATACCATTTTGAAAAAAAAAAAAAAAGATAAAAGAGATTAGAGAAAAATCTGTTTTCCATCTCTGTATAATTTAACCTGACAAAACTGACTTTTCTCTAGGCTCATATGTATCTTATCATAGTGATAAGGATACCTGTTGGCATTCTAAATATCTTATTAAGCAAATAGTTCCCTACAAAATTGAAAGAATCAAATCAGCAAACTATCTGACAATATGGAAAATATCTTTGTAAAATGATGATAAGATCCTTGCTGAACCTTTTGACAGCAAAATGATAGATGCCTATGCTGGGCTACATCTATAGCAAAAGTAGTGGCTTCAATATAATACCTAGATCATATATAATGCTGAGTTACAGACTCTGTTTTTATCTTTGCCATTTATGTAGCATTTGACTGTGGAGAGTTATGTACCTTAAATTATAGTAGGACATTCAGCAAAAATGCATTCATTTAATTTTAGGCTTAGGTTTGGTAGCATGCTATTTTTGTTCGTGGGGTTTTTTGGTTGTTGTTTTGTTTCTTTGCTTTTTTTTTTTTTTGCTTTTTTTTTTTGGCTGATGCATGAGAATTTTTTTTTTTAATTGCTCCAAGAAGGTGCCTAGTTCAGAATACCATCCAAATTCTAGTGGTCTTCAGAGGCTCTGGCTCAGACCTAAGATGTCTGCTCTACATATCTGTTAATCTACTTTGTTTTCTTTCCAACAGTCCTGGTTGAAATACTTTTAAAGTGAGATTTGTGCCATTCAAAGGGTTCATTCACTGCACTGCTAGACATCTTTTAAAGATGAAATTCATTTGGTACTGTGCTACCTACAACCCTAACCCAGCCAGTAGTAAATACAGACTATTGAACATATGCTTTCCTGGCTAGCAGTCAGACTTCTTTAGCAGAGATTCTTTTATGCATACCCCCCTTCCTGAGCTAATGGAATAGTGACAACATGTTTCCTAAAGAAAACCTGTGTATGAGAAAATTGCTTAGACATGCATAATCTTTTTTCAAGAATCTGTCAAGGATTTGTATTGATGCTTGATGGTACGTTATTAACATGGTTACAAAAATAATCTAAAGGCAGTGGAACAGAGTTGTTTATACTATTTGTGGTAATATTACCATTACTAATTACATTATATTGTAATACTCACTGATATAAATCAACTGCTGGCAATGAAAGGATTAGTGTGGGATGGTATAACAAGCCAAGATTTTAGACCTTTGAGTTCAGTTTGGCATTATCTTGTTGAAAAATGTTTTTCTTCTTCTTGTTTAATGTGAGTGAAACATTTTTGCTATGCAAATTGCTGCAATGACAGCATTATTTTATTGACTTCTGTCTTCAGTTTAGGTCTGGCTTTTGTAGAATCAGAAAAATTTCAAAGAGCTTGAAGATTATACGTTTTGTTTAAAATGATAAGTCACGTTTATGAAGAAGCACAAAAGTGAAAGGGTTATTTATTTTTTTCTCTATGTGGAAGTAATGGATGACAGATAAGACAGCTTAGGGTATGAATGAGCCTTTAAACTCATTAGTCAAGCAAATCTGTTAATTGTATTATTATATATGTAATGGGTTAAACCTCAGCATATCCCCTTCCTCTCCCTCCAGTACTAGCATCAGTGTAAGAACTGGGATAATATCTATGTCATTCAGATGAAAGAAAAAATTAAGATGAGTCTTTATAGAAACAAGGTATATGAAGAAATTAATAAGAATGTCTGTAACAATGTAGGTTCTTTATTTAAATCTTGACAAACTTTATTTTTACAACTTGTGAGAGGGAAAGCTAATGACAGTGAGCTCAGTCAGTGTATCCTAGGCATTGTAATCAAGGTAGCTTCTGAAGTTTCAAGCACTGCTTTGTTTCTTTGATATCCTGGAGGTCTTCATTGGGACTACTTTATCACTATTCTGTATAGTGAGAAAAATAAACTGATCATGTTAATCTCCTTCTGATTTCCTTCTTTCAGTTGTCAGAAGGTTACACTTCTTTTGAATGGCAGTAGTAATTACCTGTATTCCTCTTCCTAAGTGAGAGGGCTGCTGCTCCCTTCTTCATAGAAGAGAATTGATGTGTTGCCTGTGCAAATCTTTACCAGACAGTCTCAATGTATATGTTTATTCCCAGCATGGATTTGAGCTTATAGTCTTCATCGGATTGGAGTCATAGCATTAAACTGCAGAAAAAAAAATAAATAAAGAGTATATTGAAATATAGTGCCAATTTCAAAGTGGAAGCACATCCACTTTTGGGATTTCAGTAAAATGTAGCTTTTCTCTACTATAAGTCTTTCCACCATACCAGAGTCTTCTGAGATGTAAAGGGTTGTCCTTTGCATCATAATAAACTGCCTCTGAGAGAAAAAGAGGAAGCCAATCTGCCCCCTGAATGTTGCTGGGGGTGTGCTCATACAACTGACCTTACTGCACTTTCTTTCACCTAATGAAAGTTTCACAGACATGAGAGGTGATACATAACCCCTTATAATCCACTTTTTCCAAATTGTATCCACAGAACAGGTGCAGTGCAGTGAACAGCAGTGCAGAGTCAATCATTGTTGGTCATGTAGTGGTTTGCATCTTAGATCTTTTTGACTGTAGAGTTACCAGTAACTAGTTTACTTGTATTTCTTCATTGATAAATCACATCTACATTGAGCTAAATTTAAACCACCAATTTATTTCATGTAGAGGTAACCCACATAAACCTAAATAGTGGTCATCTCTTTCTCAAGAACCACACATTATTCTTTGTCTTATTTACCCTGTCTTTCCTTTGCCCTTAAGACGAGGGTGGAAGACTTCACAGATGATAATTTAGGCAACACTGGAGAAGCAAACAACCACAATAATTTGATATTTGTAGGATGATAATATTTTATGGCTGAGACCAGTTTTAAACTGTCATCATTAACAGTCAGTCCAGATCCACTTCAGCCATAAAGATCTACACTCTACTAGAAATATCAAGAGATATTTAGTTATTAATTGGATTATGTTGTCCTTATGCATGGATTGCATCTAGATGTCTGCATGTCTGCTCAAAATAAAAGAAGGCTTCTGCAGAAATTATATATTCAGTACCTCACATGTGATAAAGTTTTACATCTGTCAAGTGGTCTCACATCAGGAGATCAGCATTAATTAGACATTACATAGACAATAAGTAGAAGAGAGCAATGAATTGACTGTAAAATATGAAAGGTGAACTTGATCTTATGTTTGCACTGTCTTTGCAGTGTTAATTCCTTCTTACATCTCATTTTAACCATCACTGGTCAAGTATCAGACTTAATTTTTAAAAGGAACCTGGGATAAAGGCTGGGGATATAGGTCTGTGAAGCAATGGTGATTAAGAGATGTGATTCTTCTCAGTAAGATTTTTGATAGTATAAAGCATTGAAAACACAGAAATGTGTGGGGGAATGCACATGCTTCTGGGATCAAAACTGATTTATGAAACCTCTTTTTGCTTTCTTCTGATGAGGTAGAATTTCTCTGTCATCTCCAAAACATTTGTGCTGCTAGATTTTCTGTGTACTGTTTTCATTGCTAAAACCAGCATAGGTAGTTTCTTGACTGGGTTTAAAAGAAAAAAAGGAAAAAGGCAGTGAAAAATGTACTTCAGTTCTTTATCTGACAAAATGTTCATTTGTCTTTCTAAAAACATACTTAATTGCTCACACAGGAAATTAATTGCACATCTTGTGAACCTTTTAGTTCTAACACTGGCATATTCTTACTTTAGTTATTCTTAATTCTTAAAAAAAATAAATTGCCTTTTAAGGTTTTAATCATTTAGGAAGTGACTGCTTCTGTGTAGGTTTTTATGTTGGTTTCATTTTTGAAAATATGCAAAATTTCTTATCTTTGTAAATTATATAGTTGCCGCTTTTTCTTTCTGTTGCTTTTTTCCTCTTCCATGTTGAGCATAAACCATCACCAGTAGGTAAAATTTATTTAATATTTTTCTGCGTGTTTTCAAGTACTGTAAATTACAGCATTTAAACATAAAGATGAGCTGTAGGCAAAAGAGCACTGAAGTAAATTTAAGCCTGGCCAGCTGGCAAAGAAGAGAACCCAGTGATTTAATCTGGTGCTGCTTCTTCAACAAAGTGTTTACTGTGAAGGTACTTTATACGTGTGTATTAATAAAAGTGCAAATCTCTTTATCATCCTTGGAAAATTTCTCCTTCTTTCTGTTATCTACTGGATATTTTATTTCTTTAATATAATTAAAAGATCAGAAGTTCATTATGCTTAAATTTCTCATAAATGAATGCAATATTATAGAATCTTCACACATATTACAGCATCCTCGCAGGAAGATGTAATTCCATGTAAGAATCCATAAAGAATTGTATCATTCCTAGATTGTATGCTGGTTCAGTCCAGTCACTCTCAGGCTCCCTAAATGAACAATTAAACACCATGGTGTCTTGACAATTTTCCCATTTATATACGCATTACTGTGCCGTTGAAAAGTTAAAAAAAAAAAAACAAAAAAAACCGAAAAACCAAAGGAGATTATCCTTGCTAATTGACAATTTTCCCATTTATATACGCATTACTGTGCCGTTGAAAAGTTAAAAAAAAAACCAAAAAAACAACGAAAAACCAAAGGAGATTATCCTTACTAAGACCTATTAATGATCAGCCATAAATAAGTGTCATAGTTTTTCTTAGGACAACGTTAGTACCACATCATTAGACAGATTACAGCGTATCTTATCTTTATTTTCATGCAGGAACTTCCTATTCTATTTCAGTGGGAAAAAACAGAGGGGTGGGCTATTGATGCTGCTGTATCAAAGCCATAATAAGAATAACTTCCTTTGAATGTGGATTTTTTTGTTAGATTTTGTTGTAAAATGAAGTCTGCCAAATGAAGTGGTTTATTGAGGCATACAAGTAAAGATTTAATTTTATTCCCCTTAGATATATCAGATACATGTTTCAGGTTGTGTGAGCCTCAATAGGAGAAACAGGCATTGAGCCATAGTCTCTAAACTCCTGTTTTACTGGGGGTGAGACACAGGACTGTTTAGTCCCTTATGTTTTTTTCTATTAGTTTCAGTAAGGTTTGTCTGATTATAAAGTTTGTGTATGTGCATTTCAATTGTGTAATTCTGACAGCTTGACTTCCAAAGGCAATTGTGTAATTTAGGCAGCTTAACTTCCTAAGGCACTGTCACAACATCTGTCAGAACTGTTGAAAGAGGCCAAAATTAAGTATTAGGTGTCCAGGTAATCAAGGTTCTTCAGAATCGGTGTTTTACTTGTGAAATTGAGCTGGTTTTTGAGGATAACAAAGTGCAGCAGGCTTTCTTCCTGAGGCAAGGTTATGATTTCTAGTGTCTGTATGTTTTAATATATGATCCTAGTGGAAAAGGAGAGGAAAAAGCCTAAGAAGTTTGATTAATGGAAGTAGCTTAGAAAGAGCTAAGTATGAGGACTGATCTCAGAGCTCTTAGGCTGGAAAAAACGTCCCATTAATTTTAGTGGGAGTTTTGACTGCACAAGGACTTTCAAGATCAAGTGCTTTCTTGTTCATTAAAGGATAGAAGGTAATTAGAAATAAAGCACAGAAAAGATTTTATATAGTACTGCTTTTGTCAGCTGAAAAAATCCATATTATTGTAGGAGTTTTAGGCTAATCTTCTCTCTCCCTTTCTTGCATAAAATGATGACACAGTAGGTTGTTTTCATTACTCTTAGAGGTCTCTGCTTCTATCTGTTCATTTTATTGGGAAAAAGCAATTGGCAAGTTTTTTTCTGTTATCTTCCTTGCTGTTGGATTGCAATCTCATCTTTGATGCTGACTTTGTCATTTCCCTCTTCCATCCAAACTGTTTAGCTCAAGGTATTCCCATAACATTTTGTTTGTAAAGGTGGGATGATAAATGAAATAAAAAGCAAGTGTGCATTTTGGTTGAAAGATTTTGCTGATGTCAGCTCATGATACAGAGAAACAGTTAGAAAAAAAAAAGATAAAACTGTACTAAGTTTTACAGAAACAAATCTTGCATGTTTTATAATATCTTAATTTATGTTGACTTTTGAACACCTTTTAATGATGTGTTAGGTTTTAGCATTTATATTTTTCAGATTCTGTACTGCTTTAGTGCATATTTCTGAGCTTCATATTACGGGATGGTAAGCTCTCTTCACAGAGTAGGTAGACAAATCAATTCCTTTCCTAGCTTGGGACCAAGGACAACCAACTCAAACCTCAGGCCCAAGAGCATAAACAATGTGGACTGAAGGGAGAAAAATAAGAAGGATGGGACTTCATAACCTGAAGCTATAACTGGACAATTATCTCCAATATGCTAATGGACCAGAACTTATAAATGTGAGGGACCTTGTGACCAATCATCCATTTTGCAACCATTTTGGGTTCATCTTGGATGTAGCCCTGGCTGGGCTCTTGTACTGATCCACTGAGGCCTTTTAATAAATACCTGCTTTATTCTTTAACTCCATCTAGCCTCTCTTCTAGGTCAGCCTTCACAAGGCATCATTAGGGAAGCCATATATTCTCAAGACCTTGTGAACCTAACCCTATATTTTAAATGCATGTGAGTCATGAACAATTGTGCTACCTGACCTCAGGGAAAAGGGACTCATCTCCTGTTAGAACTTCATTCTTCATAATACTTAAAAATAAGATTTATTTTACTGTTTTTTTTTCCTCTCCTCTATATCAAAGCCTTTTTTTTGCTCAGCCTCGAGCTGTAATTTATTTGTTTGAAGAGTGTGGTCCAAGTTTAATTGTGATTGGAATTGCCACTGGAAGACTGAGAGCAGGGGATTGCTTTCTGTACAGCTTTCTATGAGGTGTTGGTTCACACAGGGAAGTTGTAAAATGGATGGGGATATTATGAATCTGTTGCTTCTCTGGTTCTCTTTTCTGTCCCTGCAATATGTAATGATCTCAACCATTCCCAAAAGCATGGGAAAGTGAGAGAGACATATTTCACTTCTGATGTCGCTGTAGCCTGCTTTTTTTGTAGAAAAAAGGCATTGTACTTTATGATGCCATGAATTTGTCTTTTCAATCTGCAAATTGTTATGTGAATGAGATTTTAATCCTTCTCATTTCTGTTTTATTTTGATGGTCTCCCTAAGCTTTCAACTAGCTAAGGGTGTAGGAGAGACATTCATTATTTGTGATAGAAATTTGTCTTGTAACTCCTTTCCAATTATTTTCAGGAAACTACTTATTATTTCTGCAAAGGTGACAGTTCTGTAAAGGTGACTTTCTAAAAAGTAGGGAGGTATTAGGTAATAGGGAGTATGCTTTCAAAAACTCGTAACTTTATCAAAGTGGATCAAACTGGTCAATTGCATTCTAAGAGAGAGCTTGGTCCACAGGGACCCCTTCTTTGCCTTTTAACCTGTTTAATTCCATTGCCTTTGGGTGAATTGCTCTTCGTTTGTACTCCTGTAAATGAGGAAAACAGTCATATGTAAAACATCACAGAAGGTACAGGCAGATTTTAGAATGAGGCATTCCCAGTTGGCTTTACCTTATCATTAAACTCTCCCTATTAATCTCCATGCATTATATAAGTGCCTTTTCATGCAGAGTGTAAGACTGAGTAATATTTCTGCTTGTGTAAGACCAATTAACATTTCTGGTTGTGTAAACCATTTTAATTTTGGGGGTTTTGGGTTGGGTTCTTTTGTGTTTTTTGTTTTTCCCCAGTTAAAATTTTAAATGACAAGAAGGGACTTCCTGAATTTAGTTGGAATTGTGACTTCAGATATGAGAGAAGAATACTTTTGGTAGATAAAATCTTAGGATGACTTTCTGCTTTCAAGGGGAGTTCTTGAAAAAGCTTTCAGAACTGTGATACAATTCTCCAAGAACACAGAACTTTTGTGAGATATCCAAGGTACCTGTTGGGAGTACTTTGGAAGAGACATGTGTTTTCCATTGCAAGTAAAAGTTCTATTTGATGTAAAGTGTTCTGAGGATTTTGCTCACTATAGAGTGGTAAAGGAGTGAACAAACCATTCTGTACAGAATACTAATGTTCTTTCTGAATATGGGGCACAGAGTGCTTGTTTGCAATTTGGGCATATTACTCTACAGAGAAAGGATTTGAAATTGTCCAACTTTCTGAAAACATTACTCTTAATGTAATGTTCTTCCTCTGGGAAACTTTCTTTTCTCAAATAAAATAGAACAGTGCAAAGGCCTGGTTCTGTGTTGGTAGCTGACTTTCTGACTGTCCTTCCAAATGCCTGTGTTGTTTTGGCTTAGATAGCTCAGAACTATCCTGGTAGTTTTCTATTGTTGGCTTAAATAACAGCATCAGTTCCTATCAGAATAGGCAAATTTAAAGGTTCTGCAAACTTAGTAACCTACTGAACTTTCCCTTCACTGTTCTCTTACAGTCATATACACACAGTCTTTATGACTCTAGTCCTTGGAGACATGATATTTTGGGGTGTGTGAGTATTATACTCAGGAGGAAACCTGAAGTAGTACACTGTGCTATTTATATTCAGCAGTTCGTAACAGAGAATGAACATCCATTAATGCTCCCACATTAAACACAGTTTTAACTGCAGTTTCAAAGATCTGCTGGTTTTGCTTTTTTGAGTCTCAAGGCTGATTAATAATATCTTAATAAAAAGCTTAATAGTGCATTAAACTAAAAAAGGAGAAAAGTTTCTTATTATGAGACATCTTGGTAGCTCACTAAACAAAACAATAAAAACTCATCTGAAAATCTGTTGCCTGAGTACAACAAAATGTTCAACAATAGGCTTTCAGAAACCACACTGATGTTTGATGTAGCATTTTAAATGTTACCACCCATATGTTTGGTAACACTAAGCTATGAAGTTTGTGAACCCTCATAAAAAGTTATTTATCTGTCTTCCCTAGAAATTTACTCACATTTTTCTTTCTACAGTACCAATTTTGGGCCATTTGGGGAGGTGGGTGATCTGAATCAGTAGTAAGAATGACACATCTTTTTTATTGAAATATTATTGCTTTTTAGGCACTGAATTTTGGAGATATGTCGAAGTACTTGTGGGAGATTTGGGTACCTGACAAACCATGGGTGGTAAGATATCAGATCCACTGCAATAAATAAAATAAGCATTTAATTTAAGATAGGTGTTTTTGGGCCCTGCTGACTGAATTCAATGGACTGAACTCCTGCAGGGCTCTTAAGAAGTGCAGTATTGCAAATGTATCCAAGTGTGTTTCCATTCTTTTCAATATTGTCACACTGGTGCAAAGTTGAAGTAATGCCTGTAGTGAACTAAAACTGTGTGGTAGCATCTGACAGGGGGAAGAGAGAATTTTTCAGCTGAAGTTTATAATAAGGCCATTCATCTTATCTTTACTCAGACAAGTGAGTGGTTAGTTACTGCCTTTTAGGGCAATTAATGGCTCACAGCTGGACCTACTGAACAGTACCCTTCTCCAGACATCCTCCTGAAAGTCTTGTTTAACACTTCCTTCTGGAGTCCAACCCAATAAGCCAGGGAAAGTAACAATCTCCTTTTGAGTACCATGTGGATATCTCAGAAAATGAGTCCGGCAGATGCTGTCTGCTGTCCACTATCAGGTCAGGAGTCAGAGAAGAACCAGAGTTCAATGCTTTGATTTCTAAATCCCTCCATTAAGGAAGAGTCATAGTCTGTTCAGATGTGTACTTTTTTTTTTTTTCCCAGAAATGCGGTCTCATCTCTCAGTTTACACACTGGATTTTTGTGGGAAATAAAGGACTGTAGAATTTGTCCACTATACGTATTTTTGAGGAGAGTCTCTTCAAAACTAATACCAGAAAACTCCATGTAGAAGCTCAGAACTTTCTAGTGTTTTAAAGGTTGAAAGCAATAAATGCAATTTAAATTTAGTTGCATCCTATTACATATTTAATTGAATTTGTTCAACTGTTTAAAATATAAATTTACAGTATGATGTTATTTCCTTTGTAATATAGAGCTTTTCCCAAAACTACACACTTTTTGTCACTTCCTTTAAGCTAGATCAGAATAAAATTTCCTGGAAACTGGAGTTCCTGTGTCAGATTATAAATTTAAAATTGCATTTTCTAACTACCTACTGGGTGTTTGAATTTTTAGCCTTAATAGTAAGATATGTTACCTTCAGTGTAGGCATGCCAGAGATAATGGGCTTGCTTTAATTTTTCTAGCATAAAATATTCTGAATAAACTTTATTGAATCTCTATTAGTGTAGTATAAAATTGATCTAGATTAAAACCTCCTAGATATCGGTCTCTTTTCTAATTATAGAGAATGCAGTGATTATAAATTAATTTATTACCACAAGAAATTTGAAGGAAATTTTCAGTAAAAGAAAGGCATTAGACACAGTTGAAGCCAAGTAATTTAAAGTGAACACAGTAATCAATGGGATTCACAGTTGAGCTAGATGATCACTGTAGGTCCTCTCCAACTGAAATATTATATTCCATTCTATTTAGTACCCAACACTAGAAATCTATGTGAATATAGCTATTTATAAATTCTTTTTACAAAAAGAAATAATGGTTGGACCTTACCAATGCAGACTCAGGCAATGGAACAAAGTGTGAGACTAAACATTCACATATGTCTTTAGCTCAGCTTTGGTATATCTCCTTTTGTATTGGTCCTGAATGCAATGTTTTAGCAGAAACTGTCAAGCCTAATATTTTATTTCATTGTATTTCATTTTAAAATAAAGAGTTGCACTGTACTGATTTATTTAAATCCAAGGACAATATATATGTAATACTTCATGATCAAGTCAGTTTTTGAGGGAAGGTATATTATTCTATACATCACATTGTAAAAGCTGGTACCTTAAGAGCTACAGATATTAGGGAAATGTATTTCAGGAAGGAAGATGTTTATTACCAGAAAGCAAGTACTAAAGTAACTAAACAGGAAGAAAGTTCTAAGCTTTCAAGATAATTTCTGAAAAAGTTTATGGAAATCTCAGCCTTTGCCTAAGAATTATCTTTGTCAGACAAATTTTTTTCAGCTAGGTTCAATACTTCAAGAGATTTTTTAAAAATGTGTGAAATATTTATTTCCTATTCTTGTTCTAGGTTTTCAAAAATAGAGAAAGTTATTTTCTTTACCAGCTGATATTAGAATATGGAAGACCTTTGGATTTTTAATTTTTTTTTTTTTTTGATTTTTGATAGCTGACAGCAATAGCCCATCTAATCAGTTTAATTAAGGCTTCTTTTCTGTGCCTTTTAATGTTAGGCTTTGAAAAAATCTTCCAAGCTGTTACTTATGTAAGGTACTTTAGGTGTTCTAGTATATTTTTATCATTTTAATATTGATGTTCACAGTCTGAGAAGTATCTAAGTAATGTTGATGATCTCTAGAGTGAATGAGGACTGCACATTTTGCAATGCATTATTGAGTATGAATAAAGTTTTCTTGTATTCTTTAAAAAAAAACCAAAGAAAACTAGCTGAATTACCTATGAGTACTTTGCACATCTAAATAGCAGCCTCTTTCAAAAGGATTCTTGGCAAAGCAAATATCCATTAACATTGTATCTAATAGAATAAAAAAAAAAGCCTTAAAACAAGTTTCAGAACTAATGGATTTTCTATTTCTTGAAGTTCAATTTCAGTCACTTCAGCCTTTAATATTTGTGGTAGATGATCCTAAATACTAGATGCTGAAGCTTTTAGGTAAGTGTCTCATGTAGGTGATAAGCAGCAGTGCAGACAGCACAATTTTGTGGGGGAACTGGGTTGGGGTGGGATGGATGCAGGAAAGGAAACACAGAACTCGGTGATGAATAATCTAAAAGATATTTAGATAATTTAATATATTAAGGATGTGGGAGAGATGAGAACATGTGGATAGTACTTTGTCTTTTAATCAGCTTATTCTAGCTGACACATTCCCACACATTCTCACCCACACACAGGCACACACCAGTTCAAGTTGCATTTCCTTCAGCCTGGTTCAAACCAGCATGCAGGGCTACAGGACACACACTCCAACTACACATCCAGGCTGGACCCTAGCTGCCAACTGGATTCTTATGAGTGTGGTTCAGGCTTAGTCTTTTATGGGATGCTGGATGCCTGTGGATGTGTTCATTCATGAGGAGCTGTTGTCTAAACTGTCTGTGGATTTATAAATCATACTGTTGGTGTAAGCCACTATAAACCAAGCCAGTGAGCCTGTGGCCTCATTGTCGTGTGGCTTCAGGCCAATGTCCTTGATATCATCCATATGTAAGGCCAGCTAGCAGCTGTCATGGAGGTTATTATCATTCAGTTCTCCCAGCCCAAATCTGGTACAAAGTGTGAAGTCAGCAACAATTATGTAACACAGAGTTCAGCTAGTGTGGCTTTGTCTTGTGTCTCACACAAGGTTAATTTTGTTATTTACACATGGGCAGTTGTAGCAGTGGTTCCACTTATCTAAGCTGTGCTTTTGGGTAGATTCTTATCTTGTGTCATTCGATCAAAACAATCCCTTCTAGGAATATAATGGTACTTTGGCACTGACAACATTAACATCTGTTCCTTGGGCGTGGAAATGCTTCCCACACCAACACCTTAATACACAAATCTGAGAGTGTGCTTGTATAGGAGGGAGGAAAAAAAAATCAGAAGCAAAAGGAAGGAAGGTTTGTGGAGGATATATTATAAGCACAAATCTTGTGACTGAGCTTGACCTAAATTAACAGCATCTTTCTTTGAGAGAGGAAAGATATACAGACTCTAGGAAATGAGCTAAGGTTAAAGACGAAAATCCAAGACTATTCAAATATCTCTTGTGATTATGTACCACATAAATTACTTGACTTCCAAACAGCAGATTGTAGAGGAATACTTTTTTCTCCTGTAAAAAGAAAAAAAAAGGGAAAAAGAAAAAAAAAAAAAGGGAAAAAGAAAAAAAAAAAAAGGGAAAAAGAAAAAAAAAAACCACCACTTTTTCTCTGCTGTTCAAGCTAGATGACAACTATTTGAGTCAGGATTCTTAGAAATGGAATGTTCTGTACATTTTAAATTTTGGAGTCTGTGCATACAGATATAGTTATTAATCTTGTCAGAAGTTTTCACAGATTTTATTTTGTTCTGATCATAACTCTTTATGCCAATTAACTGGTAAGGGAAGTACCTTAAATTGGATATAATTCAGGAATTTTGGACAAACAGTGATCTTCTTATCTTCTTTGTAATTAGTTTTTATTATGTCTTTGTCTGCAAAGTAAGCTTCTTTGCTGCTTAGATCTGTCATTAAAATTGCTTGGGAAACAGCTTTCAAATGAATCTAAATAGATGCTGGTCAATGAAGCACTGCTCTTCTGTCTCAAACGTGAAGTGAAAATGAATTTATCAGGTTTATATAAAAAACAAGTTTAGATAAACATAAATATCTACATATACATCTTGACTTCACTTCTTTCCCTAATTGGTAACATGCAATGTACAATTCTCATTTTTGATTCACCCCTTTGGTGTCTGCATCTCCCCTTAGGGATTCAAGCTGTTTTCCTCTCCTGCTGTAATTGAAATCAAACTTGTTGCAGTCTGTAATTGATAGTGAATCTAACAATCTAATGCTTTATATGAGACAGATGCACAGCAGAAGCACATGAAGCAGCATATGGAAAAGTAAGTGCCCTACTGGGGTGAAGATAGATCCATTCTTGTTTTGTTAAACAATATTCCAACACTTTGATAAACTAGTTCACCTGCATTTTCTTAAGTTGAGAGACACATGTAGAACATTTGGAGTATATGAGCTGTATTAATAGAAACAGTTAGACCACATCTTTCACTCCTCATGAAGAACTGTACTTCCAGACTCTCATATACTTGCTTTGACTCATCTATTCTCTGCTGTTAAAGAAAAATATTCTTGTTTCTGTCTCACTGTTGTTATGACAGGTCTAATGGCTCATAAGGGAATGTAAATCTAGATGTTCTCTCTCCCTCTTGTTTTGGCATCTAATGCAAATCATAATCTTGTGTAAGGAAGGCAACTTTTTGTCTCTGGGTGAAGACATTTGCTGAGAATCTGCCATTGGAAGCAGGATGCTGCTGTCTATCAGCAATATGTAACATATTCCTGTTTTTCTCTCTCTTTAGTCCTATAATATTTCCACTGTTAGTGAATAAAATAATAAGATATTTGTAAGTATTATCCTATATCTTCCTTTTACTCTCTCTCTCATATATAAGGGAAAAAAGAGCCACTCATGAATGTTATATTAAGTAAAACCTTAATATCTTAAAATATGTGGGATTTCCTTTGTTTTATTTCTGTTACCACTCTGTTGAGGATCTGTTCTAGTTTCTACACTTGGAAGGGTTATATAGTTTTAATGGCATTATTCTGTGTAGCTTGTCTTCATGACAAAACATACTGTAATTAAATATAGAACTGAGAAGAAGTTGTAGGTTAATAATAACTGTGTTTACTGATGGATTTCTTAAGATATTTTGAAGCATATTTTCTTAGCAGAAATAATGTAATTGTCACCTCTGTAGATTTCCTCATATCTGGTTTTGAAAGGAGCCTCACATGTTCCTTCCAGTGCTACTGATAACAAGCTGTTATCAGCACATCTGATTCAAGCAGACTAAAGCTTTGAGCTATTGCATCCATAACTAAGACTGAAGACCTAGCTTAAGTCAAAAATCATACTTATTCTGTGATGCTTCTGACCCTAAAGATGTTGTCTTGTGTAAAGTTTAGCAGGATTTCTCCTGAGGTAGCAAAATTCCTTTAGGTATATCTAAATAAATATTAGCTTTCTAATGAATACTTATAAAGTGATTTAGAGGAAAGCTAGTTATTCTGTAACTCCTCAGATAACACCTGGTTTCTCAGGGATCAGAGAAAAAAATAGAGGATGAATTAACTTCCTTACTCTGTTCACAATCACAGTGGAGATTATTCTCATTAAATATTTATCCATCATGGAGTAGAAAGAGGGTTGAGTAATCAAACAGTTGGTGTTAATTTAAATGTCAAACCACAATTAGAAAAAACATTCTTGCAATCAAATTTTATTGTGTTTTCCCAGTCTGTACTCTGACTCAAGGTTTTCTACCCTGAGGGAAGAGAGGGGAGTCCAATATGGATTTGACTCAAATTTCCTGAACTTTTTCCTCTTTTTGAAAATTTCTGTGACTCAGTCTTTCCTTCACAAGGTTAACATGAGGCTGTTAGTTATTTCTTGCAAATAGATTTTCCTCCAACTTGATCAGTCACTATCCTGAATGGATTCTACGTTTTCCATTGCTGCACTGGAGGTACCTGTTGACAATTTATCCAGCTTGTCAAGCTTATTCTGAATAGGAGTGCAGACTTCCAGCATGCAGAGCGTTTTCCACCAGCTTGGTGTCATCTGCAAACTTGCAGAGAATACCCTCTGCCTCATGATCTGTTTTATTAATGAAAGCATCAGCTGCAAAGGCATCCTTAGCTCCATTAACCATCCCTATAAACAAGATGCTATTGGAACCATTTGAACCTGGCAGTCCAAGAAATTTTTCCAGGCACCTGGTAATCCACCCACTCAAAACATATTTTCACCCATTTATTAGTGTGGATTAAATAAAATATTTTTCAAAATCATAAATAGGATCAAGGAGACCTTTTTTCATCAAGACAATGACCTCATCACAGAAGACAGTCAAGTTGGACAAGCATGATTTGCCGTTGGTAAATGCATGTAGGATCTCCTCCTACTCTGTGTGCCTGGGTGTAGTCTCCAGGAGGCATTTTTTTGAGTAGTGAGCCTAGACTGACTAGAGAAACCTGCTGTTTCTCCAATAATCATCCTCCTTTTTTTTCAAAAATGAGCAAATATTCCTGTCATTAGAAACCTACCCTAATGACCCAGACATTTTTAAGACCATAAACAGTGGGTGATGTCCCATACAATTAATTGGTTTATGTCCCAGTCTTCTACTGGGAATAATTTTGAGTCTCCCAGACCCTGGCACAGGCTCAGAGGATCTGGGAGGTTTGATACAGTCATTACCCCTAGAAACTAAAGAAGACATCTATTACCTCAGTTTTTCCATGCTCTTTGCCACAAGGTTTCCTACAGCTTGAGTGATGGTCCCACATTTCCCCTGTCCTCCTTTTGCTGATAACATAACATAACATTCTTTTTATGCATCATAGTCCTCAGTAGTATGACCTCTAAAGCAGTACTGGCTTTTGTAATGCAGCTGAGCACAGTCAGGATTTCCCGGTTATCCACACTGACCTTATGCTGTGCCTGTTAGACTTCCTGGGCTTCACACTAGACTTTTCCAGTGCTTTGAAGAAATTGTCACTGATGATCAGTCAGCTCTCCTGAGAATCTTTACCCTCCAGGCCAGTCCCATTAGACCCCACCAAGCAGATCCCTAACAAGTTTAAATCTACCTTTCTAAGTTTGTAATTTTTTTTTTTTTGCTTGGTAATAGTTTCAACTGTGTGTATTCGGTCATTTTATCAGCCATGAGTACTCGGTCAGTTTATCAGCCATGAGTACACTTCTTGTAAATAAAGCCAATTCTTGATGGTGGCCAGAAGTCTCTTCAAATTTTTTGCCTCCTCTGAGAATCACCCTCGTGATTGTGAAGTTCCCCCAAATTTTATTAAGGTTTCATTTTCTCTTCTTGATCAGTCTTTAGCAGACACTCATCACTGCATCCAGCCTGATCTCAATCCATCAGCTCTGCCAGTTAATCACATGCTCCAGTGCAAATCTCCATGTATTCACACTGTCCACATTCATAGAGTGCAACCTCTCCTCCTCTCTTGTCCTGTGGAGCTTGTATGAACTCCCTGTGATTGTTTTCAGCTGGACCTGTGTTTGTGTACAGGCACCTGAGGTGAGCCCCTGAGCTGTGCTGTGTTAACAGAGCATGGTCCCTGTGTGTTATGCTTGTGTGTGACATGTTTTCACTTTCTCCTGACCTTCCTCTAAGATCACTTGCTCACCATCCCTAGATGTTTGAAATGCTTTTCACCAGATTAGCAAGCTTCTGTTCAAGCCTCTTTTAGAGGATGAGTCTTGGTGCACTTTATTAAATACATCATGACATAGACATATTTGGCATATATATTTAACCTATGCATACAGAATATATATGCGTGTATTTAGTGTCTATCCATCCTTAAATACTGTATGAGTATTTCATGAGGAGAACAGAGGAGTTCATGAGGAGAACAGACACTTTGTATATATTGTTCTGCATTTGTGCACAGCAGGTGAAAGAAGAGAATGTAAGAAACTTCCTAAAGTACTGAATAATTATCTTTTTTATTTGGTGTATTGCCTTCAGATTTTTATCTCCTACATGACTTTCTGGCAGCATTATCTTTCAATCTGATTTTTCAAATGGTACAATGTGGTTTTTGTTTTTTGAACACCGTTGAAATGAGAGACAGAAAACAGCCTGGCCAATTTGATGGTGATGATTTATACTTCTTTGTAAAGAAAGTGTTGAAATGTTTTGGAAAGGCTGGTCCTGTATAGGGATTCAAAACACAGTAGTTAAACAGATTCAATGTTCGTATTCTTTTCTTCTAGAACTATAATTATATATTTAAAAAAAAACAAAACATCATCAGCATGCAGTATTCTAAACACATTTGACATGTAGTACTAAATTCTGCCATTAAAAAAGACATTTTTGCATACTCCCACAGATTTATTTTTTTTAAAAGCTACTTTTCTTGGTGGAAAAAAAGAGAAAGATAATTTTTATGTATTTGAATATTTTAAGGAAGTTATATCTATTATTTTATATTACTAAGATGTCTGTCTTTTCTAGTAAGTGGGGTGCAACAAAAGTTATCTAAGTGGGTATTTTTGATAGTATATTGATATGAGAAGTCCCTTGGACATTCCTGCGTTTATACCAGTCTTTATGCTATTTTTTTTTCTTAAACCAATAATTATCATTGTAGGTGGGAGAGATGAGGAAGTATTAATGAGAACCATTCTTCACAAGCTTCCTTCACCTGTCCCATGCCTAATAAAGTAAAATTTTCTTCCATGCTGAAAGAAATTTTTTGAACTTGCATTTGTCCTTGAGGAGGAGAGAATTAAAAAGAACATTATGTTCCAGAACTTGAAGATTTTATGACCTAGTGTTAAATGCAAAGGTGAACTAGGATAAAAATAGATTACAAATGTGATTCACGATAATAACAATTTTGATCTTTTAGTGGAGGGGGAGGGAGGAACATTTGCTTTGATTGAAGATTATGTGCCAGAATTTTTTCTGTTGACATTCACCTGAGATGTTGTTTCTTAAATTTTTCCAGATATTGACTGTACTACAGACCATGCAACCTGCTTTATAGTGTATTAAATGTTAGCACACCCTGTGATTAGGCACTGGATTGAAGCGTTAGTACTTCACTGCCTGAAACTGGAGTTGAAATATCTACATTGTGGATACTTTGAGTTACATAACTACATAGCTACATAACGTAACTTTGAGATACATAACTAGAGCTGCAACACAGCCTTCAAGAGCATGGTGGTTTTGTTTTGTTTGGGGTTTTTTGTGCTGTTTGTATTGTCTATTTGGTTCTTTTTCTCATTTAGGTTCTTTTTGATATGGTTTGGGTGTTTAGTTGCTGTTGGTTTTTTTCCAAATCATATCCAAGAATTTGTTAAAGAAGCTTGGGAAAATTCTGCTCACAGAGGCTGTAGTAATGTATGTATGCCTATTGTTTTTGTCCATCTTTTTTGTGCTATGTGACATCAGATTATGTCCTCAGAGAGACTGGTAAAAAACAGCCCACATGGTTGTCACTGAGGGCAGAATTCTGTTTGTTTTCAAATGCAGAAATTGAATAGGACATGAAATGTCAGTATAGACTAGCAGGAGTGTTTTGTGAGGATAAACAGAGGTGATACAGAAAATGTAATTCAGCACCATCTTTGTCAATGATTGAAGTAGCACAGATAAGGATAACTTTATCCTGATTAAAGTCAGCAGACATTTGCCATTGACCTTCATAATGCTTCTGTGTTTTACACGCTCTATGTGACTAAACTGGAAGTTGGCCAAGTAGGTACCAGTGATTCTTCTCATCACTAGAAATTTAGTCCATTCTGGGTAAAACCTTTGTTACTCTTCCTGTCATCAGGGTGAGATACATAGACATTACTTAAGACCTTTAAAAAATTTTCCTCACTTGTGATTATTCACCTGATTTGAGCATAGAGGGATAAAACATTTTTAGTGACTTTAGTAGCCTCTGAGGACTGAAAATATGAAAAAGAAAGAGGTTTCTCTATTTTTTCATGCAATATGTATCAGATTAATTGTTTCTGGTTGAGGATTAATGAGGCTTTGTGGATGGGGATAAAGTGGATAAGCAGTCACTGATCTTTGTAGGAAATAAATGGAAAGTATTTTATTCTGAAATGTTTTAACATTGCTGAGTCTTTGAAATCAATTTTCTGGGTTTAATACAGTGCTGTTTCGAGCTGTCATATTTCTGATATATTGCAGCACTGTAAACCCTAACATCCTGGACCTTCCTTTAGAGGATTGGGTATATATGCCTGGGTACGTGAATGTAGCAATCAGGAAATAGCACAAAGTGAAATGCCTGTTATTGCATGTTTTTCAGCTTTCCAATGTATTGCAGATCACAGGAATTTATTACAAGAGAGGATTGTTGATTTTGGTTTTGTATTCTTTTTGTTTGTATTTCTTTGTTTTCTGCTTAGATGATCTTCGCTGTGCTTTATTTTTCACTACACCATTCCACTGTCAAAAACAATGCATCCCCTAATAACTACCCCTCCCTCATCAAATAATTCCTTAACATATAGTAAAAGAAATGATTACATTTTGTCTCATACTCTCTCTGTTTCTCCTCTTCCCAAAACCCAACCTGGCCCCTACCAACTTCTGTTAGGTTCAGAATCAGAGGCTTTAGAAAGATAAAAGCTGCCAAACGTATTGGCTAGCAATTCATTTGTACACTTTTCAATTTATGGAACCATCCCTCAGCCTCAGTTTTTAATTTGGTGCTTTAGATGAAACCTTATTTGGGGAAATCAATGAGAAGTTAACCAAAGCCTAGGCAGCTGCAGTGGTTAGAAGTTGACAGCTTTGATTGCATGCCAAACTGACATCTAGGTCTAGTTTTTCTGTTTTACTTATTCCTCATTCTCCAACCTTTTGCCATATCACATAGCACTATCCTATTAAGCTTTGATACTGGTAGGGGAGAATTTGTGTGCTGAACATTGGAGCATTGCTTGTTACCTTATACTGCAATTTTACAGTGACAGAAATATCAAACGAAATAAAATATACAGCAGAAATAGATTTTGAACACAATTTCTGACAATGTTCCAGCTGCTATGCCTGTTGCTCTGATGCCCTTCACTGCTGATGATTTAAACCAGGCTATTGATTAAATCATAGCATTGGTTGAAGGTAAAAGGCCTAAGAAGAATTTATACAGCACAAAGGGATACATACAAAAATATATTATTCATACTCACTGCATGCAAAATTAGTGTGGATCAGTTCACATTTTCCACAAAATTTCTTTACCCTTTTTGTGTTTTGAAATATTTAAAATTATGAACTTTCATTCTTGATGAACTAATATGGCTGTTAAACTGAATTATAACAATGAAATTAGGACAGATAAAATAACATTATATTAATTTCCTTCCACCATTTTAGTAACGGATTTAAACACATAAATATACATTTAAATGTATGCATAGAATCTACATAAACATATCAAAACCAAAAGCTGCTGAGGAACACATTGAGTGCAGGTAGCTTGGGGTGAAGCTGCAGTGGGAGCTGTAGACTGAGGTCTGGGTGGGAGCCCAAGGCAAGAGGCGTTGAATTGCCCACCCTCTGCACAATGAAGGGCACAGGGACATGTGGAGACAGCCAGGTGACTGGACACTCAGTGACACAGCAGGAACCAAAGACTCCAGACTTTGCCAAGGTTGGTCAGCGAGGGGATAAGAGCCCAGCGATTCCTTTGTTCAGGGCCCCTCCTGACAGGCACCAGCTCTGGCTATTTCTGTGTTACTCCACCATGAATAAATGGCTTTATGGAACGAGACATCTGAGACTCTGCCATGGGAAACCTGGGGCCAAACTGGTTAGGAAACCTGGTTTGGCTGTATGAGTGGGTTGTGTGTGGAGTTAAAAGAGAGATCTACTGAGTCACTGTAGCTGAAAAGGGGTTTTGGTCCTAGCAGGGTCAGTCTGGGGTGGTGGGCATGTGACTGAAGCAGTGCCTTCTGAATAGTCAAAATGAGATGTTTCCTTAACAAAACTAAATAAAGACATATTTACATATAGCCATGTGTGTGAACTATAAAATTACTTGTGTAATAGGTACTATGCAGATGTCAGTTAGCAGAGTAAGTGAAGTGTCTCAAGAAGTCAACAGATTTGATGAAATAACAGAGACTTACAGTGCCTGTAGCCATTTTACCATGTAGATCCAGCCTCCAAATGTCCATAGTAGTGAAAACCAGGTGCTGTAAACAGCATGTAACAGAACAGCTTTTTACAGTGACAGAAAACAATGAGTAGAGGGGAAAAAAATAGAGACCATGATGCAGAGAGAAGGTGAGAGTGATGGGTGCCTACTTAGGTCCTTCTCTGCACCGGTGGGGTCACTCATTGAAGCCATGGGTTAGAAAGTAATGAAAAGCAATCAGCTTTGGATAATGTCCCATTGCAGGTATGGCTAACATTGAAAGCTCTTTTGGGTAACTTCTTATGTCATGCTTTTTTTTAATTCCAATTGTCTGAATCTGTCCTGCTGAAAGTAGGTCTGAAGGAAGAGTAGGTGTTTGATCTTACTCTGAATAAAGTCAAAACAAAATTGTTTTTGACTTTAGTGGCACAAGTAATGTCCATAGAGAGAAACAACTTAAGCATTCCCAGCATATTTAGAATATTTCCAATATAAAATGAGAACTCAGAAACTAAAAGCTTACAGTTTTGAACCTAAACTTACTTTTTTGCTGGGGACTTGTTAGGCAAATGAAGATTGCTTTGACATGCTGTTATTCACTGTAAAGATGGAGTTTAATAAAAAGTCTGGAGGAGTAAATGTGATAATCTTTTGGTATCTCTTACTGTACTTTAAATGCTATCTCAATATTAATTCCAGAACATAAGGCCAGAGAAGGATTTTCAAATAGTGGCCTAAAAACTGCAAGTGACCTACTGTTTCAAAAATTATGCCAAGGCTAACTAAGGAAAGCCCAAGAGGTTAAGTTAATTAGATTAATTTTGAAATTATTCATCATTGTCTGTGATTACATCTGGTCATGTCTTTTCCATATTGCTGCTAAAGAAGTTAACAACTGAAATCAAGTACATATCAACAAGAAGTGTTTCTTTGAGTCTTAAAGTTGGGGGGTTTTTTTGGTTTTTGTTTTTGTTTTTTTTTCCCCCTCATTAACATAACAAATCTCAAACTGAGATGGGATTTCTCATGGGATTTCTTTCTTCAATTTCTTTTGGGGTGTCTTTTTCAGCTAGCTAGGACAATTTCTTTGTTTAAATCATCCCATTATCTTCAATTTTTTACTTTTTTATGAGAGTAGGATTAACATAGAAAACTATTTATATTTATCAAAATAATAAATATTTTGAATAAGAATTTTTCTTTTGTCTAAGGCTGGAAGTACACCTAAAAATAGAAATGGTGGGAGAGCAAATTCCCAAACACAAACTGATGCTTAAACAGGTTATCATCTAAGTTGTAGATGTCAATTCAAGGGCAAAACCCCAAAATTAGTTTATAGGTTCAGTGTCGCAGAGTCTGTAAGTTCCTAAGCTTTTTCAGCTAAAGTTAATATTTCAAATAATCTGTCAATTTGGATGCACAGGGGCACCAATCAAATTGGCTGAACTACACATTCTGCTGTCAAACCTGTGATATCCAAATATGTTTAGACAAAAAGTACTCATCTCTGTGAATGATCTCCATGAGAAGATACATCATCCAGTGGGTGGATTTTTAGGAATGTGTATCATGTGTTTACTGTGCTGAGTACAGTGTGAAGCATCAGCCAACAGCTTTGTTGCTTGGAGGTGGACAGATGAAGAAGCAACCTGCAGTAGAGGGCCCTGACACAGCTTTTGCAGCACTCTGTTGGGACAGACCAGGGGCCTGTCCAGGGAGGAGCATGATCATTGTGTGCATCCTTTTACTTTGCATGTGAAGAATTAAAATTTTGAGCATACTGTATTTATTCAGTGAAATTGTACTGGAAAATAATCTGACATTGCAGACAGTGGTGTTCCTTGAAGCTAGTGTAGTTTCTCTATGGCAGGGAACTCAAGAGTTGGGATGGAGGAAAAGAGTTCAAATGTAAAGAATCATGACTCAACGGAATATTTTAAGTCAATCTGGTGCTCAATGTGTGTGAACTTATTTTTTTCCTGGTTTTGGTTCCAATACTGTTTGTGCAAAGATGATAAAGCAAAAGCAGATTTTGAACATGGGTATAGAATACAGGACAAAAATTTGAACACATATTTTAAAAAGAAAAGGAAAAGATAAGGAAATAGAAAAAATATGTTTTTCTCAGAAATTAAGGGAGAAAATAAGTTTTAAGTGGTATTTTTACAGAGATGTTTAGGTCTAGATTGATAATACGATCAAGTCTAGGAGAAGAAAGTACATCTGCTGGGTCTGTTCCATTGACCACCCATAGTTCTTTTCCTTCATGCCAAGGGTTCCATTCTGCCTGTCCCATCACACAGTTTCAAATTCCCTTCCAGGAAGCTCAATATATTGCAGAATTTAGGTGTTCAGCTTCTTCATAAAGTCTGTGTTGAGAGCAGGTACATAAACACCCAATGTCCTTAATGGGTGTTTACAATGCTCTAAGGCATATTTAGGAACAAAATTCTCATTTGTCAGGGTGCAGATTTTTTGGAATGCTACTTAAATATGTGGAAACATGGAAACATAGGAAGATTTTGAACAAAACAAAACAAAACAAAGATAAGAAACACATATATTTTTGTTTATTATTATTAAAGAGTATGAGATCTCTGCAGTGAACATACTCCACTCCAGACATTTAGTTCTTATGCAATAAGTACAGTGATTTTGAAATAAATTTGACAAGATAAAAAGTAATTATAAAGGTTGTTTTATACTTCTGTTGTAGTGACTGCATTGAGATCTAGAATTTATTGAAAATTACAAAATGCATGATCCTGCCTCAAATTTTTGTGCTACAGCTGCAACATTCAGAAGTCCTGAAATCACTAGTTGCAGATTATATGCAACTTCCATAAGGTCAATGGCAATTTTTCACATCTTGTTTGATGAGACTTGGGGTGCACAGCTGTAGTTTTGCAAGTATTTTTTATACCTGATACTTCTGGATTCATTCCTTTGGAACCAGCTCCTTCCTTATTCTACTTATACAGATTATGCTGCATAATCCACAAAGATTCTGTTGTAGATTCTTCTGTGAGGAAAATATAAATTAGTTTGTTGTGAAACCAAAATACAACTTAGCACCCCACATGACATGAATTTTGCATTGCAAACATTAGTGATGTTAGGTTTACAAATGTTGGCAAAATATGTTGGAAGATGGACTGCTGCCTGGGCACTCTGAAACAAGATACTGAACCCCAGAATGCTAGCATGAAATCCATGGAAGCTTTGTCATGATTTAGTGAAATGTCAAATTATGCCTGAAGAAAGATGGACAGCTGTAATTCATAAGCACAGTAGGAACAGATGAATTGCAAGGTCAAATCTCATTCTGGAGTAGAGCACTAAGAATGATTTTTATTTCATTTTTAACTCCACCAGAAGATTGAAAAATAATGAAATTATGTTTTCAAGTCTATGCATGAGTGTCCATAGAGCGGAAAGGTTTTCTCAGAAGTATCTCTTCTTCTTTTTTCCTCATAATTTCTAAGTATAGATTTATTTTTTTTTTTTGTGACTATATGAATGAAGATGACTTAGGAGAGTAAAACTTTTGGGTGAAAATCTGTAATTTTGAACAGAGAATTAATTACCCATTTTCATGCAAGCTTTCATGTTCAAGATTCAAACTTACACATCAATTGTACAGAATGAATTTACAACAGATCTATTAACCTGCCCTCTCTTGAAGAACAAAATCTGTAAAAAATTATAGGAGCTACATGGGTGGTATCACAGAAAAAAACCCCATATTATATTTAACCCTTCAATGTAGGGGTAGGTAATGAATTAAGTACTCACCATCAGACACTTCTGGAAGCTTAGATTAAATGAGCTGATCTCCGTTTAGGTCCCACAAAGTAATACTCTTACTCTCCTTTTGTTTGTTTTTGGCCACACCTGCCACATCAAATCAATTAATTCAGGGACTCAATTATTCCTTCACCTTAGACTACATTTCAGGTGTGTTGAATCTGTTTGATTCATTTGTTTGGGTGTTGGCATATGGATAAATACTAAGGTTCAAGGACAGCTTTTTCTAGGTACTTGGGACTTAGCCTGATTGCCATGGCATTTCTAATATGGAGAGTGGCCTGGCAACTGCATCAGTCAATTCATGTAGGACTCCGGGATGCATCTCCTCATGTCCCATAGACTTCTGTGTGTTCGGGTTTCTTGGGAAGCTGATCTTCTCTTACAGAGTCTTTGTTTTTCGCACTCCCAATCCTGCTTTCCATTCACTTGAGTCAGGGGGAAGAGAGTTTACCAGGAAGGCTGAGGCAAAATGGTTGTCAAGTAGCTCAGCCTTCTTGTTCACTGTTTCTAATATACCAGTTGTGTTCATTGGTAGCATAAATGCTTCCTTTGATCTTCTTTTCCTGGCTGACATACCTGTAGAAGCCCTTGATATTTTTTGCCTCCCTTGCCAGGTTCAGATCCAGTTTTCTTTCCATTCCCTTCCCTATACAACTGGGCAACATTCATATGATTTTCCCAGGGTACCTGTCCCTGCTTCCACTGCCTGTGGAACTGTCTGTGCCACTGAATATCAATTTGTTGAATATCTCTTTGTACTTTTGCACTGGTAAATGTCATCATGTGTATTTTTTTGTTGTTTAGCTAAATGTAGCTTATATTCACATGCCTGTAAGAAAAAATTCATGTCTTGCACCATGTCTAAATATTTCTTCTGACTGTGATTTTTTGAGGAATGTTTGGACTAAGTTTCAAAGAAGTAGCTATACTTTTGAAACTGTTGTCATGCTGTCACTTCTTACATGAAAGAACAAACTTTCTGAAGTTACCTCTGTAGAGTCTTTATATATCCTGGCTTTTCTGGCTGTGAATCAAGATCCTGTTAATAAGAGTTCTTCTGATCACTCTTGCTACATTTGGCAAAAATAAGGGGATACCTCCTAAAGAAGAGAATATCTAAGCTGTAACGGTCCTCAAAGATTAAAAAAATTTCAATTATCCTTCCCACAGGTCCAGATTTAAGTGTAGTTTAATCCTTGTAACCACCTCCACTTAACAAGTGAGTCACACATTTTCTATCACATGAAAGCTGTGAATATTCTGAAGTGTAGCCTGAGATTGAAGCCAACATATAAATCTCATGTAGATGGACAACAATATGACTAATTTTTTCTTCTAATTAGAGCATAACATTTTTACATAATTTCAGGGGAAAGAAGGAGTTGTGTTTAGTAAAAAAAAAAAAATTGTTTTGGTATTCTTTCAATTTAGAAGTATTTTTTTAACATACTGGTAATGCCTGTAATATTATTTGAAAGACTATATGCCATGGTCAGTTGTCCAGCTCTGACACTGCATTGTTCAAGTCAGTAACAGTTAACACTGTCAGTAACACTATCTGACACAGCCTTTTGTGTCAGATTTCCTTAAAGAGATATTGTTGAAACTCTCTAGGATAGAGGCAAAAATTAATATAGTAAGGTAGATCAGGGATCTACCATTGGAGGCTGCATTTAGTTAACAAGAGTCTTTATTTAATGATACATGAATGCATTATTATGTGACCTGATAAATGGTTATAAACTCATCAATACACATCTATTGAATCTACTAATAAATAATTGTAAAATTAAACATAGGTCAAGAATTTGATAATTTTGCATTTGTCAGGGGTTTGGTCATTTGTTTGCTTGTTTTTAATATCTTGTTATCTCAGGTAGGAATGTAGTACTCAGGTACAAGGTACTTTTACTTTCATTTTCAAGTTCAGACTTCCAAAAGTACTTCTTGACAATACAGAGAAAATAACTTTCACAGAACCTAGAAGTGGGATGATTCCCATACATTAGTGTGTTCAGCACCTTATAAGAAAACCTTGCACAGGCATACTAATTACCAACCAGATCAAGTAAATATATTTGTCTGGTTCTCTCACTATAGCTGCAAACTGTAGCTCCCTCTCTAAGCAGTTATGTTGGCAGATGGCATGCTGGTCCTTTTCCAGTAGACTTTGCCAGCTCACAGGGCTACCACCCACTCCCTTCCTCTTTCCCCAACCTTGCACCTCCTGTATCTTTTTAATACCCTTGCATCTCCCCAGAGCTCTTGGAAGGTGCTGTATTTAGAGAAAGGACAGTTTCATGTTCCAGGAGATTTTAAAACATGCCAACTAAGGCTTAGCTGGCATGCTAAAGTTTGCAAGAGCATCTGTCTATAAAATATTCTGACTCTACTTCTTACTGATCTCTGTTGGAGGCTTTGAGGGGAAGCTTGCAGTTCTTGTTCTACAAACTGAAAAAAAAAAGAAAAGTCTTAAAAAAAATTCTGTAAAATTGTTGAAACTTAATACAAAATATATTTTGCTGGTGCAAAAAAAAGACAGCTTCAAGGCTACCACTCTGTCTTCTCTTTCTTGCTTACTGTGATTTATTCTAAGAACTTGTGCCTGCAATTTGAAAATTTAAAATAGACTTTTTGTTTCATGATGACGGCTCTGGAAATAAAGACTGTTTAATATCTGAAGTTAAAGAAACATTTTAAGTGTCCAAAAGTGAAATAAATCTGAAAGTTAAGGTAATGAACATGAACAAAAAACCCACAACAAAGTTCAGCTTTGAGAGAGATTTCTTATTAATTAGTACTCTTATAACATTATAGGAAAATCTATAACACTAAGCAAGATCAGATTTCTCAAAGAAAATGATTGACTATGCCTCAAAGGCAGAAAAAGTACCATGAAAGCATGGGCAAATTGGTACCCATTGGTATCAAGAATTTTTGTTAGTTTAAAACCATAAAATAAATGTATATGTACTCTTTATTTTTAAACATATTTACCAGCTATTAAAAAACCTCTTGTGATATCTTTATCAAACGTAATGACATAGTTTTTATTAGGCAGAAAGTAGATTTGGTGCTTTTACATTTTAACTTATGGTGCACCTAAACTACATCTACTATTTGCACGAAAAATGTCTCATTACATGAAGGTAATTAAGTATCTGTCATTGCCAGATGCTGTTCCTTTTTTAAAGATGGTGACATTTCAGCACTGAATTATGACTGGATTTCACTAAGGATTTACAACTGACCTTCTCTACACCACTTTCTTATCATAAAGCACACTGCACCTAGGTAATTGCAGTTTTCTTCATGCCATTTGCAAGGACTGCTCTTTAGAGTGGAGAACAGGACTCAGAATTTTGAGGAAAGCTTGTACTTTAAAGCTGGCACAAATTAAAGCTGCAGTTATGACTGAAAGTTGGCAGAGACAGACTACAGAGTACTTTGCTCCAGCAGGTCTATCCCTGCACGACTGGCTTCATTATCAGCAGCAAGAAAAAAAACCAAAAAAAAAAAAAAAAAAACCCCCAAAAAAAAAAAAAAAAAACCCCCAAAAAAAAAAAAAAAAAACCCCCAAAAAAAAAAAAAAAAAACCCCCAAAAAAAAAAAAAAAAAACCCCCAAAAAAAAAAAAAAAAAACCCCCAAAAAAAAAAAAAAAAAACCCCCAAAAAAAAAAAAAAAAAACCCCCAAAAAAAAAAAAAAAAAACCCCCAAAAAAAAAAAAAAAAAACCCCCAAAAAAAAAAAAAAAAAACCCCCAAAAAAAAAAAAAAAAAACCCCCAAAAAAAAAAAAAAAAAACCCCCAAAAAAAAAAAAAAAAAACCCCCAAAAAAAAAAAAAAAAAACCCCCAAAAAAAAAAAAAAAAAACCCCCAAAAAAAAAAAAAAAAAACCCCCAAAAAAAAAAAAAAAAAACCCCCAAAAAAAAAAAAAAAAAACCCACCAAAAAAAAAAAACCAAAAAAACCCCAAACAAACAAAAAAACCCCACACAAACAAAAAAACCAAAAACAACAACAACAAAAAAGAAAACAATAAAAAAAAAACCCCAAGAAAATGAAAAATGTGAGGATCACTACTTTGATGAAGTCCTGTATTCAAATGCAGGTTGCCTGGCCAGGTGGGGTTTTTCATAGGGGAAAGGTTCTGACTTACTCTTTTGCACTTCAGTGAAAACTGGGATCTTGTAAGGTTGTCATATTTCTTGTGCCTATGGAAGATGAGATCAAAGAAATATTCTTCATCACCTCTATGCTCCATTTGAAAAGTTGATGAACTGTAGGATATCTTTTTATGCTTTGGTTGGTCTCCACAGCAGTGGAGGGTATTTGCTCCATGTGACATAACAATTCTATAAGCAATGCTTTAAATTCCAGAGCCAGACCTTGATAGAAAATATCCAAAAATGTTGCGATCCTTTTTTTAAAATTTTTTTTAGTTACAGGAGGTATTTTTATTTTCTTTTATTTTACCACATGTAGCTGAATAAAGTTACAGACAGAAGACTGGTGAGTCAGTAATTTGTCTAGTGACTTAGTGTTTCTGTTTCCATATACTGTATCCAAAAGACACTTGCTTGGTTCTGCTTATGTCAAATTATTATGATATGTCTCTCAGTCACTTTCTGACAATTTCCACTGTTGTCATAAAATTGTTAGCAATGTGGAGGGTTGATAGAGCAATATTTTCAAGAATAATTAGTGACTTGGATTTTTTTACTTGTTGATTTTTTTTTTTGCTTTTAAGCCTGTTTCTTTTTTTGAGTGACTGTAGTATAGTGTTGTATTTTCACAAGCATGTAGTCAGCAAAGGTATTACTTCAAGGTTAAAGTCCTATAAACTATAACCAGTTACCCACACATTGCACCTTCTCTTCTTGTGGTCACTGCAAGATCTTTGGGTTTCTAACCACTTTGTAATTGTAGCTGTCTTCTTGAAAAGCTTTATCTTGTCATACAATCATAACATCATTTAGGTTGGAAGAGATCTTTAAGATCATCAGATCCAACTGCTAACCCAGCACTGCAAGTCCACCACTAAACCATGTCCTTGAGTGCCACATCTACTTGTCTTTTAAATATCTGCAAGGGATGGTTATTTAACCAGTTATGTGGGCAGACTGTTCTCATATTTGACAACCTGTTTAGTGAAAAAAATGTGTCTTACTATCAAATCTAAACCTCTCCTGGTGCAACTTGAGGCAATTTTCTCTTGTCCTCTCCCTCACTACCTGCGAGAAATAATAACACATCCCACACTGAAACCTCCTTTCAGGTAGTTATAGTGTAGATAAGGGCTCCCCTGAGTGATGCAGGTGAAATTCAGGTCTTCATCCTGACTCCAAATGTTATCATTTTTAGGCTAGGTGTAGAATTTGGGACAGATTTTGCATACCATTGCAGTTTTAACAGAGCTATGGTACTCCAGTAATAGATTTTCAGGTATTGCTGAAAAAAAAGTTAATGCATGAATTTAGTTTTAGCTTTGTCTCTAACAACTGCAGAAAAGTGTAGTGAATGCAATAATAGACTCTTACAAGACACAGTTTCACCAGATCCATCACAGGATGTTAAGCAAGTTTATTGTTTGACATATCTTTATTAAAATGCAAATTCTGGCATTTTCCCAAGCTGGCAAATCCTTTCCACACAATTGTATGAAGCAATAAAATCTACACAACTGTATTCTGAGAGAAAGTAATATTGCTAGGGCAATTTACTAAAAACAATAAAAAAATTCAAACCAGGGTAAAGAAAAATCATCAGAAGATTCTAAAAGGAAAGAAACAGAATCATAATTTTCGGTGTTGTCATTCACCTCCCTTTCTTATTATTAATCAGTAACTTATTAACCAGTACTTTCTCAGGACTTTCACTGTTCTGTACTCATCTTCATGTTTGCAGTCACCTCATAACAAAATGACTCAAATAGTGTCCTAAATGTTTTCAATTACAGCTTACCAGTATAAACATTCTAGCTCATCTGTATTTGAATACGATTTACATAAATTGAAGGAAATTGTACAGTTACATTGTGGATTAAATGAAGACAAAAGAGGAATCATTCAGTAAAAAGGAACAGTGTTTGGCTAATGGTGTGGACACTGAGGTATGCAGCATCCTGTATGTAAACGTGTAAATGGCAGTGTATTGAATTACATGCCGTTTGATCAATTACTGACCTTCTTAGCAAAACCTCTTTTTTGTTGTTGTTATTGTTGTTGCTGAATCCAATTGATTTAATTGGCTTAATAGCATCTAACAAGATTCTTAATATTAAAAAAAAGATATCAAAGTGTGAAAAGTTATAATAGTTAGATATTATCTAGTAGGTCTAGAAGAAATAAGACTGTATTAGCATAAGTGGAGACAGAGGAATATTTACTACTCAGAAGGTCCCTATTTTATTAAGCAATAAAAAAGATCTAGTGGAAAGTACTTAAGCTTCTTAAGCTGTGGAAGAGTCCAGGAAAAAGTTGTGCAGGTGCAAGTCATGTAGATGAAAAGGGAATTAGTCCTCAGTTCTGGGGTTATATGCTATGATAAGATAAAAAAGTAGAGCAAATTAATTGTAGGTAATACTAGACTAAATTGGTTGGTAAGCACGCCTGCAAATTATAGAGAGGAACCAAAACATTAGTATAATGCTAGCATCAACAAAAACTAATAAAATATTAATGACAGAAGAGAAACATTAGAGATATTTTGTAGGGTACATTCATTACAGGGAATACTGGATTGTTGAAAACAAAACAAAACAAAACAACCAAAAAAACCAACCCAAACCAAAAAAAAAAAACCAAAACAAAAAAACCCAAAACAACTCCCCAAACAAACAAAAACAAACAAAACAAAACAAAACAACCAAAAAAACCAACCCAAACCAAAAAAAAAAAACCAAAACAAAAAAACCCAAAACAACTCCCCAAACAAACAAAAACAAACAAAACAAAACAAAACAACCAAAAAAACCCAACCAAACCAAACAAAAAAAACCACCAAAAAAACCCCAACCAAATAACAACAACAAAAAAACCCCAACCAACCAACCAAAAAAAAAAAAAAAAACCAAAAAAAAAAAACCCAAAAAAACTCCCCAAACAAACAAAAACAAACAAAACAAAACAAAAAACAACAAAAACAAACCAAACAAAAAAAAACCCACCAAAAAAAACCCAACCAAACAACAACAAAAAAACCCCAACCAACCAATCAACCAAAAAAAAAAAAAAAACCAAAAACAAAAACGAAAAGAACCCCAACAAACCTAGATTATAGAGATGACCTGGCTTTGGTTCTGATTTATTTTTGAACCAGACAGTTGAGGCATTTACAGCTGCCAGCATGGGAACTGTTGGACTCCTAGCAAACTATTCTGAAAAGGGAGAGTGAATGGAAGGACTACTTTCTCTTGCTAAAACCAAAATGATGAAATGAGTAGTCTTGGATGTGTCTGCCTTGGCAAAGAGCCAAACGGGATTCAGAGTGTTTGGATGACACATTGTAGAAAAGAAGTAATGTTTTAGCTAAACATGTAATATGCAAGAGGATTACCCTGTATCTCTAGTGACTGCTTTTATATTTTCAGAGCCAAAAAACACAGACAAAGAGCTTGATTTAATGATTTAGAACTTTATTTCAGCCATGACAATGGAACTTTGACTCTTGTGAGAGGGCTAAACTTTCAGAAGAAACAGCTTAATATTGGGGGTGAAATAAATCACTGCAATTTTATTAATTTGAAACTGTCAGGTGAAAAAAACTCTTGCAGCTTTCACCTAATAAAGAAGAAGACCCTAATCATATGCCTGTAGAATCCAAAATATTTTTAAAATATTTAAAGTCCTAAGTTATTATATTATTTTAGATTGGGTTTATGGAGACTATATTTCATGCTCATTCCCACCTTCATGAAAACATAACGTGCTCTGGGATAAACACATTGTTAAAATATTAGAAAAACTGAATAATTCAGCGTTAAGGTGGGTTGATAAAACTGTCTGATGGTTTCATAATGAAAGGTAATCTCCATTTTCAGGACAGTAGTCATCAATACAGTCTACAAATATATATGTTTAAATTATAAAATAACCTTTGAAAAAGTGGGCAAAACATTTGAAAATCTCTCAAATAGAAATGGTACATAGAAATGCTAAAACATTTGTGCTGTAAGAAGAAGCAAAGTGGCATCACTGGCAGGTTAATCTTCCTTGCACTGGAAAATTACACTTGGCATGTGTAATGGCTGCTTTTCATGAAAAAAGAGCAAAAAAATATCTGAAAACCCACTTGTGTAAAATGTAAAGTCTAAGTAATCATCACATGGTAGGTCTGCAAAATCAGTCAGGTCTACAAAGTTTTTGGTTTTTTTTTTTGAAAGAAATCAGCTGTTGCCTAAAGAATGGGTGTGAAAACCAAAGAAAAAGAAAATCAAGACATTTAATCTTTAATCAACATTACTGATGTCTGATCCTAAGAAATTTTTAAGGTATTCAAAGTAGAAATATAAACTCTCAAATTATAATTTCAAGTAGATTCATTCTTTCTTATCAAAACTCCATGCATCTCATTCGAACCTGAATGTTTGTAAGATGCATGCATCTTTTGAAAGCTGAAAGAACAACAGAATTATCCAAGAATGATGTGACCTCATTTCCACTCATAATCCATAAAAAAAAAATTCTTACAAGATTGATTTAGCTTAGAGAGTGCTCTAAAAAGTGACAATTGATAATGACCACATGCTTGAACTTCTGAAGTTTAGAAATTATGCATATATATATATATAAAAAGTTGTATGCCCAAATGAAATCTTTTTTTTTTTTAATATTCCACTTTTGAAGACATTTTTATACTTTTGGTAAATCTGTTATAGTGTTGACAATCTCTTAAAGGTTTAAAAAAGTTATAAAGTAATTGCCCTTATATTTATTGTTTTATGACATGAACAATAATTTCAGTTTTGAGTGTTGTAGGTCTTTTTAAAGTCCATGTTGTGTATTTCATCCCTTACTCAGTTCCAGTTTTCTCTTTGCCACCACCTTAGAGTTCAGCAAAAGTAAAGATCTTGATCCTTAATATTGAAATTTTAGAGACATAAAAAATACAAGACGTGTATTCCTGGAGAACTTTGTCTTTTTCTTAGAATGTAGCTCTTGGTTACCTTGGGCACAAGTACTTATTATATTTCTTTTTAAGAGCCATATATATGTAGGAATTTTATTTCATATATACCTATTTTTCAATTATACAGTACTGAATGAAAGTAAGGAAGTAAGTAGGAGATTCCACTATCAGTTTTTATCTTCATTCACATTTGCAAATCGGTCTTTTTTTCTTGTTCCTCCTCTGCAGTTGCACAAGTAGCTACTGTCTCTCTGACTCCTTTTTTTTCCTAGTGCTTTTTCTTTCTTTGTTACATTTTTATTCTATTTTAATTTATTATTATTTTTAATTCCCATCTCCTTTGTCTTTTTTGTTTGTTAATGGCAGATATTAGTACTTCTGTCATTTATGTATCTTCCACAAGAACAGAAAAAGTTTTAGCGTTTTCCATTCAACTTGCTCCTTTGCATTTGTAAGGTTATTTGCAGGTATTTTTAATGCCTCCCTTTCTATAACTCAGCAGAAAGTTTGTGGATTGTTGTCACAGAGTACGCATTAGTCTGAAGAGACTCAAACAAGTTGGTAGGAAGTATGGAACATTTTAGCTGTACAGGAAGGTGATGAGCATTATTATGAAGGTTAATCAAGAATAAAGCCTTAAAAAGAAACTCTCCCCTAATCACTATTTCTGCAGATGATAAAAAGAAAGGCAAAGAGATGAAATTGACAAATGTAGCATATAATGGTCCTTCTTGGAGCAGTACTACAGGGGCCTCATTAGCAAACGTTTTAGTACAATCATTTTTACCCCTGTGGCTGTCACTTCAGACTACTCAGAAAAGGTGGCTGTGGGAGCTAATCACAGTGATGCCTTTCTCAATTGTATTTTCCTTGTAAAAATGAGGCACGGGAGAGTTAGCAAGTTCTAATTGAAATCAGAATTATCATTGCCATGGATGGCATGCTGTGTCTGTAGGGTATGTTTGTGCCAGTGGAAAATTACCTTTTCCCCCGGTAAGTTTGGAAGCTTTAGACTTAAATGTAAAGTTGTGCTTAAGTCAGTATTAACACATATTTTTTCTGCTATTTTCAATACAATTTCCATCTGACTGAGCAGAAGCACAGTTGTTAATTCATGTTTAATATTACTAACTGTGGTTGATAAGGGGAGGGGCAGACTTCAAGATGTACCATTTACATCGCAGTTTAAAGTTTAAATGGGCTTTCTCTTGCATGTAATTAATTTTCCTTCAATATTCCTCTATTTCTCTTTCAAAAATAATTATAGGTATCATTTTTCTGTGTGCAATTTAATTTCCACTTTGAGAGACACTACAAGACCTCCAAGGCTAAAAAAAAATGTTTAAGACCAGACAAAGTTTTACAGTGGCATTTTAAACTGGCGGAAATCTCAATTTTGTTCAGTTTTAGAGAAGTATCCTCATAATTATACATCATATAAATACCAAAAAATAGACAAATGAAGCTAGAAAGGAGATTCCTGAACTTTCATTCCTTCCACCACTGAAGTTTGTGATAGTGGTGGAGTAATAATAACTTGCTGTAGCAAGTATTAAAAATATTTCTCCTCTTTTCCTCTTGGAAAACAGAAATTATATTAAAAAATAAAACAGGGAAAGAAAAATATTACTTAGAAAGTTTTGAGCTCCATTAGGGATGTCTTAATTTCTGTTCATGTCCTAGAGTTTTTTAGATTTGAAAGACTTTATAGTTTTAGACCTGACACATTCCTAAAAGGAAGGTAAAAGGGAAGAATCCTCTCTTATTCTATGAGTAATTGGTGAAGCCTTATTAAACTTTAAAGTGTTTCTCCCTGAAAGAACATGGTACCACAATGAAGAAGACATGAATTTCTGTGAAAATATAGGTACATTGAACTGTACTTTGATTTTAGTACAGACTTTTGATCAGTTGACAAAATGGAGGCCAGACCTCAAATGTCTTTTCACACAACATTTGAGTGTGCGTTTATTCCACTTTTACCAGTCTTCTAGTGTCTTTAACTGAGATTTAAAAGCTAAAAGTCTTTTACACCATGTTGTTATATCTTGAATGAATTGTTGAATTGTTAATTATTGCTATCACTAAACATCTGAAAGTGAGGCGAAACCAAAAAGTTGTTCCTAAGATTTAGAAGCCAGAAAATCTTTCAGTAAGTTAAGGAAGTGAGATTTTCTGATATAAGCACAAAGAACCCACTACAGCACAGCAGTAATATGTCCCTTTTACCAAGCAAAGGCATGCTTAAAAACTTGAGAACAGAAATTCTGTCAGTATGCCATCAGCAAAATGATTATCCACTGCATTTGATTCTTGATGAAGCTGATCATTGAAGGGAAGGGTGAAACTGTTCCTTGCTGAGCTACTTGGAGGTCTTTAGACACCACCTATATCATGGGTGCTTTATCCATGATCTCCCCAGCTTTGGTCAAGGAAACAAAATTGTGATATGGAATAAAAATTGGGATAGCATAGAAGGGGTTTTGAGTTCTTGTAGTTATAGAGAATGCTATTGAGGCAGCAATAAGCAGGGAGTCTGAAAACAGGGAGCTATAATGGAAACTATTTTTCAGCTTTAACTGAAGCAGATGCTATCACATACATTTTGTGATACTGACTTCTGAGGAGGCAAGCATAAGAAGTGATTAACCCAAGAGGTTATACTGACTGAGGTGAAATTAAGGTCAACAGAAGTACAATAAATCCTTATATTTTTGAATGTCTAAGTCCAAGTGCAGATATTCTGAAGGGTTTTATTTGTGACCAGGAGAATTGTTGTTTGTTTTTTGGTTTTTGTTTTTTGTTTTTGGTGGGGAAGCAGTATTCTGGAAATAATTTCCTAAAGTTTTAGAGGTACAAGGGAGCTGAGAGAAGTAATTCTGTAGCTGAAGTCTATAGGGATAAACACAGTTGCCATAATAATTGCTGTAACTGAGTTATAAGTGTTTGTCTTCAAAGTGAATACTTTTATACTATTAAAAACTGTGATAATTTTAATAATTTTTCACGAGATTTAAGTCAGAGATAGAATGGAAAGGATTAAAAAGAAAAACAAAAAAACCCAAGAGATAAGTTAGTACTTCAGGTGTTAGAAAGGAGAAAGAATTCTTGATCCCTTTTCACACCAGTATGAGAAAAATATCAAAATGATCCAAAGGAGGTAGGAAGGAGCTGGAGTGAAGAAATCATCACAGAAGACTGTTAAAACTGTTTAACTTTTATTGACATTATGGATGATAATGTTGGTGCTGAACTGACTTTATAGTCTGTTGTCTGTGTCTGAAAAACTAAATAACCTTCAGACTAACTTGGTTCGTTTATCTGACTAATCAATTGTCTGGTTCCCTCAGTCAGTGCATGGAAAGTAGCTTTTGTATTTTCTTTTTTCTTTTTTTCTTTTTTTTTTAATCCTCTGTTCTTTGTCCTTTCATCCTCTGTTTTTCTATTACAATGGACATAGTAAGACAAGCATTCGAAGCAGTTCTGGTACAGATAATAAATTACCTCTTCCACTGCCTCTTTCCCCCAAATCCTCATGTCCACGAGCTATCCTGAAAGCATGAACAATTAAGAAGGTAAATACTAAAGTACTAGTAAGAATTGATTAGAAAATTTTTTACAGGAAGAAACTACACCATTTACAGATGTAAATTTTCAAAACCAAACTATTTTTTCTCTTGAATTTTCTGCTATTCTGGTATTAAATTGTTTTTTACACAATAACAGAAAATGCTGAAATGTCTTTTATATTTCTGTCTATTATATTTCTGTACTGACTTTTTTAAAAGAAAATTTAATATTGCTGTACAAGTTTTTATTTATATCTAGTGGTATCAGGTTAAAGAAGTGGGGCACAAATTTCATAGCACTGCATTGAAAAATCCACAGATTCTTGCCACATTTTTGTTCCCAAGTTACGTTCACTTTTCCTTTCTGTACTTGATTTTGGCATGCCTAAACACCTTTGTAAGTTGGACAGACCTCAATGTAGGCTAACATACATGATTTTAATTTTTTTTTTTCTTCCTCTCATAATAGTTTCTCATTGGAAGAATGTTCACTGGACAGTTGGGAATACTCTTTATCCAGAACAGTCAAGGCTTCCTTATTTCTTTTTTTTTTTTCTTTTTGGTTTGGTTTGGTTTTGTTTTTGGGTTGTTTTGTTTTTGTTTTTGTTTGTTTGTTTGTTTTGCTTTTGTTTTCGGGTTTTTTTTCTGTTTGGCTTTGGTTTTGGTTTGGTTTGGTTTGGATTTTTGTGGGGGTTTTGGTTTGGTAGATATTAGGTTTTTTTTGTTTTGTTTTGTTTTAAGGCAAATAATGTTGACAAATTACATTTGTATCACAAACCCCTGAATATCTGGAAGTGCTCTTTAGTTTATAGCAATATCCAAATTTCTTTCATGGACTAAGTAAGTTTCAAGAGACATTCCCCAAGTTTGGATAAGCAAACATCTATTATAAACTATAGTGTGTAATGTGTATTGTTAATGATGTTCTCAGAGAGCTGTCTTAAAAAAAAAGAAAAAAGAAAAAAAAATTCTTAATTGTCAGTATCACAGTCAAAGTGAAGGAAGGGAGGGCAACAAAGGCCAAAGAGCCAGACTCCACTCTACAACTCTATATTCTGCTAATGCAGATGTTATAATTCATCTTTTGAGTCAATTACCCTTCTGGTGGCTTATGGGGAGAGCACAGTCATTAATATTTCCAATAAACCTGATTGCAGTCAGATGAAATTTCAAACAGATTTCAAGTGGGAAAAGAAATTAGGTCAAGAGAAATAGCCACTACAAATTAATGACCCCGCTGATAGATAACTTCATCATTAGCATCACTACTTCCATAAACCGATCCAATGATGTACAATTAAATCAGACACTACTTCACTGAATAAGAAGAAAGTACAGAGATTATTTTTAAACCTATTTTTTTCCTTTCTTTCTTTTTATACACTGAAAAATGTGCTGCTGGAGCAAGTGTAGTATAAACTTTAACTTCATAGAAGTATATGATATCTGAGATACCTAGAAAGACAAGAACACCAGGGCTGAGAGGAGGTCTTGCTCTACTATGAAAAACCATCGATGTAGGTACAAAATAGATAATAATTTAATGTGTGTGTGCACATACAGTGACTTCAAGATCCCTCTGTGATTCTTCATAAACTGAGAATTCATCTCAGGCCCAGATAAATAAATGAATCCTAATACCCTTTATATCTGACATATATATGTACAGATGTGCACATACAGGTAGTATACACATATAGACCAGGACAATAGGCACAATTATTTTACTTGGTTTTACTGATTTTATTATTTTAGTATTACCATTTTCATGTCGTTCCAAGGCAATTAATTTAATATCATTTTGCATAGAAAAGAGAAGGAAAACACTACAAACCCACGAAACATCCTAAAGGCTACGTTACCTCCTAAGAAGTTAAGTGGAAAAACTGTGTTTCATGTTGCTTCTTGCTTTGGTGTGATGCATCTTTAACTATCTAGAAGATTTTTTTTCAGTCTCATAGAAATTTGTAATGTAAACATAATATTGCAACTGAAATAAACTTGCATATATACTATATACTATATACTATACTCTATGTACTAAATATTTAAATTTGAAAGAATAGTGTGATTGGAGTATAATGGGAGAAGACTCCAAAACCAGCCAGCTTCAAGCTTCAAAATTATTCTTGACCGTATTGACTAAATTCGTTAACAGCACACATTGCTAGTAGTTAGCACTTAATCACTATCAATCATCCCTGACAAGCTTATTTTAAATTAGTTACAAGTGTACAATGGCACTGAAGTGATACCATTTTAGTTCCTACTGATAGCTATAATCCATCAGTCCGGGGAACAATTTGAGAGGGAAAGCCATAACAGAGTCTGCCACTATCTTTCCTCCTCATCCCTGCCTGTAAAACACCATTGGTGCTCTGTGTTCCTCTGCCTCTTCCCCAGAAGGAAATTGGGTGATCTCAGCTTCTCTTGACATTTATTTTTGGGATGAGGGCTTCTTCTGGTTTTGCAAATTCTGCAGGATTATTCTGGTTCCTTTAGACACCCTGCCTGCCTTGTCTGCAGTATTATTTTGGTTTTACCAGACATCATTCTTGACTACTCTGCGTCCTTAGTTCTTATCTTGCAGAGTTTTATACCTGTGCATTTTTTAATGCACCCTGTTTGTGCCACTGCACCACAACTCCATCTGTGTCTTTGCCAATTAAGGCTATTAATTATACATTAAATCTGAGCTGCACTGCAAGATGTTATGAATGGTTTTACAATGTGAAAGTATGCTTATGTGCTGTACCTGGATATGTTATTTTAGTGTGCTTATGTCTGTCACAAGAAAGTAAATTCTAATTTTCTTGCTTAATAGGCATTTAATTACTGTATGCAACATGCGCCATTTTTGGCTACAGTAAAATCAAATCATGTTTGGAAGGAAGGACATTTTAACATAGCTTGAAACTTGGTCCCATACATGCATCACAAAAAGGTTAAATCTCTAGTCAAGTTCTAGTTAGATTCAATTTGTTTTTGAAAGGAATGTCTTATAATAAGTTACTTGAGTCAAAATAGAACCTCAGTGGTGTATTTAGCAGACACAAACTGAAGAGTTTATGCAGAAGAAAACTCAGATATATGTTCTGAAAAGTTAGGCAAGTGTGATCTTTATTCACCACTTTGATGCATGAAGTCCAGATGGCAATCACTGAATTTAAAACAGCTCAAAATCATGAGTTTACCTTGATCACCATCATAGGAATCCTGGCAATCACAAAACTGTTCTGAATATGTCTGTGAAAACTGTGTTGACACGTTTTTTCCATATTTTTTTCTTAATATCTATTCATCTAAATGAGTAAATTATAATTTTCCACAGGTAATTTATTTGAAAAATTGGAAAAGAGATTTGGAAAGATCTTGTCATTGGATGAAAGAGGGAAAATATTGTTAAACGTAAGCACCTTGTGATATTGAACATGCTGAATCTCCTATAGAATTTTTGAAAACCTTATGAAACTTTGTGCATAAGTTAGCTTTCTGTGCTTAGGAGACAACTTCAAATCACTCAAGGCAGCTAAGCAGCAGCAGATCACTTTTGGCTGTTACTGTGTTTGGCTATATTGGCATGTTGTATCTTCCTATTATTTACAATTTAGCATTGAGAACTGTAAGGCTCTGGAAAACTCACTCAATGAGGCTTTTGGTTGTTCCTCTACTCTGAATTAGAGGCATGGGAGAAATACTAACAACTATCAGAACAACAAAATAAGACTTTTTAACTTTAGAAAAGAGAACTTTGGCAAGAGGTTTAGTGCAACATTCAACCAACACAAAGAACTCCCAAAGCATTAACTTAGACCATTCAACTTCACAAACTCTAAGCCCATTTGATTTTAAGTTCCTCAAAAATTCCAGGAAGAGAGAATTAGAAGAAGGAAAAAGAGAAAGAGAAAAAGACAGAAAATATATAGAAAAGAATACGCACAGCTACCAAATCCTGGGTTGCAGTAGTGTTCAGCTGTTAGAAATTCCAAGGGGAAATAGGGTCAAGACACATTGGCCACATGTTTGGCCTTAAATTCTTAAAAGCTTTCCTGGGCCCTTCCTCTAGCTGGGACTTCTGGTCATTTGGCAACTCTGGGGCTTAAATGGGGCTCCAGGGCTGGGGTGTGAACCAGTGCCTTGTCTGTGCCAATGATTAGCATGCCTGATGGGGCTGGGATACAGAATCTAAGGGGTGGGAGGTGCAGAACAAAGCATCACCTCAACAGAGCAAGGCCTGACCTGCCCCTTTCCCCATACACATGCATCCCAAAATGTCTTGAGACATAAATCTTTCCAATCTCTCATAATCACCCTGTGAGTCAAGGCATTGACTGGGACCACAGTAATGGTATCTTTCCTCTCATGGCACTCTGGGATCCTAACCGCAGAGACGAAAGGGAAAAAGTGTCTCCAAAATTGCAGGTAAGGTGTGATGCACACCAGGATCTGGAAGGAGAATTGATGAACCAGTCTTTCAGCTGCAATGATCAAAGACTCCAGCAGACTGGCTGGGGATTTCATATTTTCTGTCTGTCACAATGGCACATTCCATTCCTTGCACATTTCTCTTCCTCTTCCCTCCCTTCTACCTTTCCTCTCTCTTTTTCTTTCTTTGACTATGGCAGATATTTAGAGTGTTATCTTCTTGCTTTTTATGTGAAAAAGTGTGAGTAGTGTAGATAACTTGTAAGGTCTCTCACAGGAACTCAGGTAAAAGTTAGCAGCTAATGGTCTGGTTAGTCCTGAGTTTCCTGGCTCGGGATGGAAAATAAATTGTTGGTTTCAAATAATTTCCAACTGAAATGTGGAAGTCAGCTGCAAATCAGTTTAAAAAGTAGAAATATTTTATAAAAGCACTTGAGGTTTCTCCGCACATTTTGTGTCTGTAGTGGAGTCTGATAATTTCTTCACATATGAAGCAAACTTGAATTGCCAACCACCTCCTGATTTGTGATACCCTGCTGCCCATTGTAAGAATATCTCTGTGACATTATTAGTTAAGCACATCCAAGGTACTCACATTCTTAGAGGTAGTTTTTTACAGCCAACTAAATGACAGAAATCCTTGGAGGATTTTCTTGGGGTTCTTTTTTACTATTTCAGGCTACAAATACTTGTAGATCTATGAACCTCAGTTTGAAGATATATAAAAAAAAGCTTTGAATAATTAATTTCATTTTTACACTGGTGTGGCCATACAGAAGAGTATTGGAATATTTTGAAAAGTAACTGTGTCAGTCATGGTTTGGAATCATATGTATGGGGTTTTTGTCATAATAATCTCAAGACCAGTTGGGATGGAAAGGGATAGTGGTCACCTTCATTATGTCAAGTTGCGTGGGAAACATTAATTTTTTGACCATCAAACTACATAAGACTTAATGTCTCATAGCTAAGTAAACTCAAAAATATTTATAGCTATTATTCTTATAGCTCATTTATACCATAGGGATATAGAATATCCTTGTATTATAGAGAACTTCTCATATTGAAGAATTGGTTTTATTGAAGAGGAGATCAAATATTTTATCAGCTTCAGTGAAAACAAGAATTCATTAGATATTATCAACCTCATGTTGCAAGTGAAATTTAACAGAAAAAAAAAATTCTTGCTGTCACCAGATGCTCTGTCCTTTCCTTAGACCAGCACATTGGGATCAGATGTGCTTTGGACAAATGTCCATCAATGTATAAAGTGAAAAATTGAAAGATACAAAAAACAATATTAACAAAATAAGAAACATCTAACATGGTGAGTTTTTATAGGTTAGATGACACAGATGTTTAGAAAATGTGTATTATTATTCTGCAGAAGAAATTTCAGTTTCGGAGAGAATAAAGTCAATTATTCTTTCTGTATCAGGAGTCTACCCAAAATACATATTTTATCTTGCGATCTAAAATCTGGTTTCATGAGTAAAAGGTGCAGAGGAAGTGAGGTCAATGGTGTTTTTAATACTGGTGGTAGGAGATATTTTACTAGTTTCAAGAATGTGCATAATTATTTTTGTTAGATGTGACTTTTTGTTATTGCATTTGTTTTGTTTTTTTACAAATCTAGTGTTGCATCAGGTACAAAGGACAAATGAAATTACTGGAAGATCTTCCCAGTTCAGATTTAAGAGCACACACTTGAAGAATCACTCTTTGTATTCTCTGTTCTAGTAAAACAATTTGCTATCTGCATTGAAATGCATTTTCGGTTAATCTTTGTCTCCAGGCCAGTGGAACACTGTGAATGTTGAGAGTTCTTTGGCTAAAACACTGAGCACACACCACAGCCATTCCTGCTGTGCTGAAAACCAGCTGGGAAAAAGATATGTACTCTGAAGTTAAAATAGTCAGAACAGGTTCCCTACTTGATAACAGCTGAGTGCTGTAGTCAAATACAGCTATTGCAGCGGGATTCTATTGATTTATACTGGATAAAACTGGTGCTTTTATCAAACAGTTTTGTGGCTACTCAGCAGTCTGTGTCAAGCCATAGGCAAAGATTTTCAGGAAGTTCCTGGCATCCAGAGAGACAGAGAAAAACTGGTTATTATACCAGGCAAATTGCTCAAATCACTTAACAGCAAGCCTGCCTCAGTCAGATGGAAAGCACATTCACATTATTTGGATTATACTGCAAGCTAGCACAGCAGAAAGATTAGGCCTCCCAATTTTCCAGGTAGTGTTTAAAATCTTTTCCCTAGCTAAAGGATATAGCTGACAGTTCACACTCCAAAGTCAAGTTAATCTGTAACATTATCCGCCCATTTTGCACTGAGCAGTCCCCAAAGCAGTTTGTAATATGCATATGAACTGAACCATTGTTGTGATCAAATTTTAAATACCCTTGTGAAATGGGAAAGAAGGAAAGATAAAATAAAACCCTGCTGCTCTGGTACTGGAGATTGACAGCAAAAGGAAAAGTATTGCTTCATTGAGTGCATGGCTCTGGCTACAGTGGCTGCATTAAGTTGCTGGTGGGACTTCCAGTCCCTCCTCTAATGCATGGCTAATAGCTCAGCTCTGTAGAGTCGGGAGATGAAGCTTTCCTATTTCAGAATATTATGAAGTTGCAGTGGTGTGAAATTAGAGTGATAGTTATCGTAAATTTGTTTCGGACAAGGATACTTGGTTAATGCAGCTCATGAATGCTTTTCCATGTAGTAGGTGTTTCACAGTAGCTCACCGCTGCATCAGCAACAGCGCAAAGTGATAGCAATATATATTACATTTTCTGAATTTGGTGGCTTTTAAAATGATTTCTTGCACTGGAGATCATACACCTGTTTGAAAGCAAGAAGCGAAACTGAGCACAAAGAAACAATTGCCATTTTGGCAGAAGGTAGAAAACAACACATCGTTGTTCTGTCTTCTGCTGGCATGTTGCCCTCTTCTAGAGTGGTTGACACCATAATTAATTATACCTATTTGCTTCATAGTAGTGAAATTCATTCCTGACTTTACTGTGGACTCAGAATTGATCTCATATGAAAAACTATATAATTCACTTAAATAACCTCGACACCATAAGTATGTCATGAGATTAGTAAAAGTTTCTATACTTGACGACTCTTTTGTCAAATTTGACAGGTCTCTGTTGATATAGTCTCAACTATAGTATGAATAAATGAATTTTTAAAAGGGTGTAATTTGTTTTATTGCTGGTTAAATTATTTCTTTGTGTTTTTAGCTTTTTGTTCTTTCTTATAATTGCCTATATTATGGCTTATTTTCACAAAAAGAAACTTACACAAAAATAATTTTTCTCTCTTTACCTTACCTGGGCTTGGAAAACACAAGTATTTAGTACCAGTTTCCTCAGAGAGCAACAGAGAAGTCTAAAATTTATTAGCCCCCACCCCATTCAAAAACTGTATTTATAGTATTACTTTGTTATTTCTGTTATTTGACACACTGTGTTTTACGAGTATATTTAAACAATCCTGTAATTCAAGCAATGGGAACTGAAATCTCATATGACACTTTTATAACCAGTGCAGCTTATTCAGTGTTGAGAAGATTTTATAGCAGTATCTTTTCTTCCAAGGCTGCATTGGAAGTACAAAAACATCAGCTTTTCAACCTTCAAATACTTCAGTGAACATCACATTAACAATTTTTAAAAAGCTCAAATTGTGGGGAAAATGAAGTAAGCAATGATGAAAGTCCCACCTACTATTACACAGTCTTAGACTTGATAATATAAAATGTAGACAGCAAAAATGTTCCATATCAGTTGGCTTTTTAACATAAATCAGAATGATGAAACATGTATGATGCAACTAATATAAATTGTGTTATTCTTAACCAAATCCAAATGCAGTTTATACAGATAAAATTTTAGAATATTACTGAGTTTTTGTGATGATTAGAAATAAGTGTAAAAAAACTAGTGTTACCTAGTTGGAGAAAATCAGTAATGAAATAATTAGATTAGTAATACTGTGACAAATGTCTTAATTGATTTACTTATTTCATTGTGAAAGACTTTTTAAATGCTAATATTAAGGTATTTTATCTTGAATTAAATGTAATTATAAATTCTGACACAAATATTGTTTGCATAGCAATTGGTCACAAAGAGTAATTCATTAATATTCAATGAAGTGTTAATATGTGCAGAGCCTGGAGTGATTACAAACTTCTTTTTTGACTTTAGATGGAAATTTCTTGCAGTGCAAATCTGTGTATAATTGTATTAATCAGTCCCAAAGTGTATTTGAGGTTGAGACTTTTATTGTTTTTTTATGTTTGACTCACAGTGATGAAATACGAAATTATTATTATGACAGAGAATGGGTTTTCTAACTTCCTATTCTACAAATATAGTTAGAAGCAACTGGATTATATTATAAAAACTTCATTTTCTTTTTTATTTATTACCTAAGTTACAAATTCAGAAGGATTTTTTCTATCTAATTCCTGTTAGAAAGTGGAGAACAGAGAAAGAAAGACATAATGAAGTTATTTTTGAGAGGGACATTTTCAGAGAAACATTTGTCCCTAATTTTTGGGAATCTTTATTAGAGTGGGAATATAAAACCTATTTATTTTGATTTAAAATAAGAGAATAATTCTTTTTATGCATCTATACAGCTGAAAATGGATAGAGTTGCATGTTGACAGCTGGGAACAACTGCTTGTAGTAGACTTAAATTTCTTCACAAACTTTGAAAGTGGAAGTAGACAAGTCAGTCCCTGAGCTTTTTGATAATATTTTCATAGGTAGCTGAGTGGGAAATAACCAAGGTAAGGTAACATAAGTCAAACATCAAGCTCAAAAGTGTCCTTCTCTCAAGCTTCTATTGACCTGTAATATATAATTCTAAAATATACAAAAGTAATGTTGAGCATGCTGTATATTGAAGGTGCCTAGAACTTTGCCATTGCAGCTGCTGACCTTCTTTCAGACATTGTCATAGAATCACAGAATCCTTTAGACGGGAAAAACCCAATAAGATCATTGAGTCCAAAGACTACCGCAGAATGGCCAAGTCCATCATTAAACTATGTCCTGAGTGCCACAGATACTTGTCTTTTAAATACATCCGGGGTAGATGACTCAACCAGTTCCAGGGGCAGCCTGTTCCAATGCTTGACAACCCTTTCCATGATAAATTTTTTCCTAGTATTTAATCTAATCTTCCCCTGGCACAACTTGAGTCTATTTCCTCTTATCCCTTATTGTTTCTAGATTGTCAGGAGAAAATCTAAAATTAAGAGAGAGCAAAAGGTACATACACTGCAGAAATGCCCATATTACCAAAAACAATTTGGGAGATCAGCAAGTAAGGGACACCTGCAGCTCTCAGCAGTTCTTCCTGGAAGATTACTACCTGCTGAGAAGAAGAAAAGCTTGTATCACTGTAGGAGGACATCACAGAAGTAGGTCAAATGCCCACAGGTGACTGACCAATATGGATATGTTAATACATGGATCTTGCTCATACATTTTCTTTCCGTTGGTTAGGGATTTGTTTTTCTCCTGTTTTTTCCCCTTCTTTTTTTTTAAAAAGTGTGTTATTAGTGGGCTCCTTGCAACTTGCCAGCCATCTGTCATTTAGCAGAAGTCTTTTGATAGCAGACAACTTCTAGTATGTTGATCCCTGCTTGTTATTCAATTCAACTATACTATTACCTGACTTTTAGTAGTAAAAACTGCATACAATATTTTCACATGAAAGGACAACCTAAAGAATTTTCTTTGAAAATCGTATTTCATGATAGAGCAGTTATCTGGATTGCCAAATTTGACAAACTAGGATTGCTGTTTTAGAAGCTGTAAGGAAATGTAGTTTATTTTACTTTTGTAAAGATATTTTGAAAAGGTAATTTAATTCATTGTACTGTTACAAAATATAGATCTTAATAGCTTGTATATATTTCAGTATTCCAGTTATGATTAATTTAGAGAAAACCGATCAAAAGAATGTAGGAATTTTTCAAAAAAGGAACAATGGAAGCAGTGATGGAGTTTATGAAGACTAAGGTGCTTAACAGCCATGAGGTTTTGGTTTCATGTGGAAAAACTGTAAAGTAATTTCAGCACAAATACAAATTCAAATCATGTTTTCAGAGCCAAAGTATACAGATTACATTAAGCTTTCACTGCTATCTGGCTTCAAGCTTTTTGATTCTGTGCTCAAGATGGTAGAAACACAGTTCTGAGCCATTATTTAGAACACTCTAAAGCTTTTTATTTTTTTACATCTAAAAAATCTCATGTTGATTTAACACATAGGAAAACTTTGATCCTGTTTGATCATATCTCAGTATCAGCTGCCTAGGGGATCGTTTGTACTGATATAGCACCCAAATCTCTTTCTCTATCAGTAAAATGAGATTCTGTTTAACATTAGTTAGGCTATGTCCATTTATTTTGGAAGATTGTTTTCCCCACAGGATTTATCAGAGGAGCTTCAGCTTTGCATTTCTTATATCACTCCTGCTAGAGAATACACTTTGTCCAATTTGAATTGGATTTCACCAGCAGAAGACAACTGCTTTTTTAGCTGACCTTTCAAATTTGTTCTGGTATGTCCAGTTGAAAAAAAATAGCTCTCATAACAATACTCCTTAATTCAAATCTCTCCCATGGTATATCTCTCCTCCCACACCTCTGAAAACAAATTAACCAAAAAGAAAAAACACTAAAGAGGAACTCTGAAATGGCACTCCAGACATTGTATCATTTTAACACTATGTCATCTACATACTGTGAAGATCTTCTCTAGAACTCTTACAGTGCCACTTACTTACCTGTAACTTTAATTGCATGATATTTTCAAACAAGTATATAACCTTGTCATGTTTCTCTTTTCACATCCAAAGAGTGTGGCCGGATGAACAGTAGGTCTCCCCAGTTTATTTTTCAAGTGGGAGACAGGTTTGACTTGGTGATGCTGCCAACAGCTAAAGCAGGCCGAGGGCACAGCTTAACTGGCTGTCACTAATTGAAGGGAGAAGACTAATGGCCACATGTAAAATTTCCACAGTAATGAGAGCACTGCACTGACACTGCTGTGCTGCTCTGTGAGAGACTTAAATGTTTTACAGGGATGGCAAGGCAGTACCATTCTCAACCTCCTCCACCCACACAGCCTAAATGTCATAATGTAGTGAACAAGCTGACTTGGCTGAGGAATTTCAGGCAGCTTCTTTTTCAATTCAAAAATGGAAAGAAAATTGGGCCTAGTGGAAAAGCCCCAGCCAGCTGCAACTCAATGCCAGCACCGCCACTTAACCAACACCTGATGACAAACAAAAAAATCTCCATGCAGACAACAGCAATTGCAGAGTCCTGGTAATGCCACCTTAACAAGATTGTTTACATGACTTTTTAAGATATGCTACTTTCATGACAGAGACATGACTTCACCAATAAATAATTAACAGAGCAAATTTAGTATGAAGAGTAGAGGAAGAACCCACCCCAATGATTTCAGTGTAGAAGGGAAAGACTGGCCAGCATATGCCATCTCCCATTGGAAAAATTAACAGGTTTCATTCAGAAAGCTGAAATAAATCACTGCATTGTAACAGGGGAGAGAGCAGAATTATCCCTTTAGACTTTCTAAGAGGTGGTGTTAAATAGCTCCAGTCTGCACTCATATTTAGTATAAAATATTTTTTTTTCTCAGTTATACACTATATTCTGGCTTAGAAATTCATTTGGTCAACATGAGCATGTTTACTGTTGCTTTCAAACTCTCAAACTAACTGGCTTGGCAGACAGGCAGCTTAGCTATGGAGAAATGTGGCTCAGCAGCTGCATCTCCCTGCCTGCTTCATAAAAGGAAAGGAGGAGAAATCATCTGAATCTTTATAGCTGCTCAGGGCAACCTCACTGATCATTGTCCACCCTTACACATGTCCTACTCTAAGGAAAGTAATGAAGATGCTAATAAGGTATGAATGGTATAATATGATGCATGAGTTAGAAAAATAAGAGGAGGGTGTGTTATTCCAGGTAATTTGGACAGGTTTATACATTTAAATAACTGTCAGGAATATATTCAGCAAATTCAGAAAATTTACCTTTGTAATTTGTTCTCATTGTGTTGTTTTAGGTCTGAAGACATTCAGCTTTTAACAACCAAAACACTACAATTAGAAAGTCCTTGCCAAGATTTTAACATAGAAATATTTTTGTGGCATTCATTTGGCCATCCCTTGTTATTGAACTCATAAATTTGCTTCTTCCAGACCAAGAACAAGCTATAGGTGTCATAAATACTTCTTAATTAATATCCTAACATCAGAGGAAGTATAAACCAGTATTTATGTGCCAAAGAATCATCAAGGTCATATAGTTTATGGAAGAATATAGCTTTCAGATCACACAAGGGTACTTGCTTAGTATTGCCTCTTCCATTTGGTCCTATTGCAATACTTGAAACTGTCTCATGTTTTAGGATTAAGGCAAGTATTTGAACATGCTTTAAATGCTATTCCAAGGGAAAACCTTTTTGTTTGTACTTCTCCAATTTAAGAGCCATTAGCTTATGCATTTTCTCAGAGCAGTATTGAGATGTCACCACTGCATCAGTATTTCTCTTTTTCTGACATTGGTCATATAAGTTATAGAAAAATTGTTAGCTGCACTGGTAGATCAGATGTCTATGCTGTATGGCAGTATTTGTATGTTTATTTATTTTAGTAAAAATTATGCACTAACAAATTGTACTTCCTGGGAAAGAAAATTTAAACCCCAAAATCTTTAAAATAACTCCCTTTTTGTCACTAAGAGATAAATTAATCCTGGATTTTCATACGATATGCATTTATTAATACTTCTGTAGTTAAATTCCCTGATTAACAACTTTATCAATGAAATTTAATTTAATATTATTGGCAATATTACTCCTGTCTCTTGAGATTAGAATAAGCTGCTTGTGGGGTAGGTTTGGACATTGTACAACAACTGGTGTTTACATGCACGCAGCATGCAGAGATTGCAGACATTTGTTTGACAGTTATTTGCTGTAACACTTTAAAAAAGTGGTAGGATGCTACTGATAAAAAAATTTTGCATGAGGGATAGTTACTGAATTAATATAGGATTAGGTATTCACAGAATTGTGGTTAAAGGACACATAGAATGAGTTGAGGAAGTGGAATACTCCTAGCTCTTCTTTACTGTAGATCTCAACCTTAATCCACAAAGATTGTTGGAGCCTCTGAAGGGGCTGGCTGATAGTGGTGACTGTTATCCTAAAAAACAGATGGCAAAGTGAGTGACACCTATAAATGTGCCGGCTGTGTTACTTCACTGACAAGATGCTAAGCCCTTCTGGCACTAAAGTAAAAAGACAGGTGTTTTTGACACAAAAAAGGAGTATTGAAACTATGCCTCAAGCCATGTGGAGAGTTGAAGCCAATTTTTCAAGTAAAAGTAACTAAAAATCTAAATTGGGGTATACATGTGAAAGCACGACAGCTTCAGACCTTCCCCATCAATAAGTTTTTGACGAGTTCTAGTGGATGTCTTGTGCCTGTAGAATTAGCTGATCATTTTTCAAATTAAACTTTAATTTTCAAGGCTTGAATAGATGGTAACTTTGCTCTGGAAATCTTGTGCAGTTCATTTCCAAATGAATGAAATGACAAGCAGTATTTTTGGACTTCCCTTTAAGTTTGGTGATAAAATTCTTCACCTGCCTTTTGGTCTGCCTTAAATATAGTATGAAGTTAATAAAGTATTCATATATCACATATTATAATTGTAATTAAGAATGTCAGGTTTAGAGGTTCATGTGGCTGACAGGAAAGCCACAATGATGTAAAAAATAATATAATGAGAATACTGACTTTAAAATCCATTATCACTTCAACAGATTGCTTCTTTTTTTTTAAGGGTATTGAAGTTAATAGCATTTAATCTATTTTCTTGAATGTAGTGGTATTGTTTTCATAACCAATGAAAGTAAAGTTTAAATAATCAAACACTACCAGATGGTAAAATCTCCAGTACATTTTTTTTTCAGACAAATTAGGCGTCTATATTTTTTCTGATTTCCAATTTAAGACACTAATTTGTGTTTATGGATGAAAGGGACCTGTTCAGTAATAAAAACTGTATCAGGTGTTCACCAAAATAAAATGCAGTGGATCCCACTTGGAAAAAAAAAAGAGAAAAAAATAATGCTTAAAATACAGTGGAATGTGCCTTCTGTTTGTTCCCACAAAGTGAAAGGATCACCTCCATGAATTAAAAACTTTCTTTTAATTTGTGTGACAAGACTTTTATGTATTGAGTAGTCTGTTTCTGGTTTTCAACAAGTACAATGTCCATTACAGTATACTAAAAGAATTAATGCCAGACTATTTTGTCCTGCTCCCCTCTTCTCCTTCATTTAGGCAGCATGCTCATCTTCTTGGCAATTAGTCTTCTTGCACATTTAGAGTTGTTTCAGCTGGCTGATTTGTTATCAGAGTCCCGGTGAAAACCATGTGTCCAGCACTATGTGTAACTGATTGCAGCACAATTTAGCAATGTATGCTGAATAAGACTACTTTATTTTATTACTATGTTCTCATTCAGTGTCAATGATAGAAAAGTGACATTTAACATAAAAAACCCCATTTTTGCATCCTAAAGAAGCCAACACCAGAGAAAATATGACTCCTTTGTCTTCTGTTGGGATAGTCACATAGAAGGGAGATCCTTTCAAGACTTTTTTCTTTCTTCATTTTCTATTTGAACAATGCTGGATAACATCCTTGAGTGTAGGTACTGGAGACAGAGACATCTCATATCAGTCTGTGCTTGTACTGTTAGGCTGCCTCATTTGCTTTATTTTCATGACTAAGAATGCTGCACTCTTGACTTTACAAAATATTTCTATAGGAAGAGTAGAGAATATTTATATTCTATCCTGGTGATCAGGGCTTCAGTACAGACTGGGAGGACCAGGTTTTTTGGTTCTTCAGTAACTGTCATAATAATATATTTACCGTGCTAAAGCCAGCCACCCTAACCACCTATTTTTCTGATAGCCATCTTAAAAAAAAATTATTTATTCTAGAGATGACTATAATATACTGGATTTCACTTACTGACATTCAAGTGAATGATTATACAAGAAGCAGGTTTATTTTCACAGTCAGAAATTTAGATATGATGACTTACATGGTTTTACTGCAATTGTCAATATAAATAACTTCTGATTATTTTTGTCTATTTTTCCTTGCTATTTATGCACCTCTTTTATGCACAAGACTGTTTCACTTGTGTTTAAACATCATTTATTACTGAAGTACATCTCAGAACTGTTCTTTTAGTTTGGACTTGCTTACTTGTTTCTTCATGAACTGCATAATATGTTGATATGTTTGATAGATGACTGTTCTTCTAATCCTCAGATAGTTCATTTATGTTTTAATAGTTTATCTAGCTAATAGCTAATAAGTGTCAGAAATAGAGTATTGCTCATGAAAAAGTAATTTACATTTTATGTCTTATAATTTTTGCTAACAACAACATCGAACAAGGGACTTGTTTCTTAGACATCATCTCTTTAATACTGTGATGTCTTTTGGATAAATGTCAAATTTGAAGTGTTCTGTGATGATAGTTCTTTTTCAGTAGTTGCAGACTTTCATCCATATCATTAATGATATTTCATGACTACCTAGAGGGAAATTCAGCATTGGAAGATGTGAGTTTTTAATTTAACCTGAAAGAGCACTGGACTGCTTCTCCATCTGTCTTCTGTTTTTCACCCAGTTTGGTTTACTAGACACAGCTTTCAGTGAATGTACTTGTTCCCTGTGCATCCAGACTTCTGGTGAGTAAAGTCCTTCGCTGTGTGAAAAGTCATATTGCCTATAGGACTTAGTTCTAAGACATCGGCAAAGTGCATTACCTTTAAAGTATAAAATTCTCTCTGACCTGTTTCCTTGATGTCACCCTTTTTTTCACCAAGGCAGCCATCTCACATCACAGAATGTGGAGCTGGAGAACGGAGTCTTAGATTCATATCACATACAGTCATTTAAGCCTCCTCTGTAGTCAGGGTAGTGATAGAGGTGGATCTGAGGGTAAATTCTGAAAGGTTAGGTGGTGGTTTACATCTGGAACTGTGTGAGTTTTTTCCAAAGGCTAGCAGCTAATGACACTTTAGTAGTTTACACTAGGTTACTTAAAAGGTGACATCTAAAATTATATTAAATAAAAACTATGTTTGAATTGAATTCCACTTCACTTCCACTTCCATTATTCTAAATTCTAAAGACATTGAACCACCCTTTGTAATGTTGCTGTAAGAAGCAGAAATTTTACATTAAGGGTGGGAATTTTATAGAAATTATTAATATTATTTTAAAAAATAATTCCCAGCTACTTGGAATTAGTCTATAGAGTAATTGATTGTGCTGTCAGACAAATCTAAGTTTAGGGATGTCTGACTTGGACAAAATTTAATTACTCAAAATGAAGTTTTCAAAGGTCACAAAGTCTAATGGATAGTATTTTTCACATGGGGAAATATTTAATGAGATTATAAGGAATTCCTAATTATTTATATCTTGATTTTCTTTCTTATTTGTGTGATGGCACATTAGCATTACACTCCACTCTCTATCACTATTCCTTACCAAGCACATCATCACCTTGTGATTTGCTTTTAAATGTAGAGGTAGATACTGATGCAGTATAACACAACCTCCTGTATTGCTGCTATTTCCTTTGACGGTCTTCCATCCCAGTATTTACTGATCTCCTTGGTGTGTAGTTTTACATGTGATTCCCCATGTAGATAAAATATATTCACTTGAAATGCTGTACCTTGAATCTCTTGGTGATAAGACTTAATCTCCCATTTGTACTCTTTAATGAAGTCATGCATTTGTTTTAATTATTTAATCATTTCATATTCTTTACAGAGTATTACTTATTTACACATGTTTATGCTGAAATCAACCTCAAAAACAAATATTGTAATTACATTTCATTAGATTACTCTGTAGAATAGTATTAAGCCATTACATATATTGACAAAAATGTTAACTTCGATTTGTTTAAACAATGGAATGACACCTGTGCGTCAATATTACCTCTTAAGGAATGTGGATCCTGCTGTGTTCACAGAGATTATGTAGGTTTCATCTAGTTCAGCATTTCACCAAATAGAATTGCTGACATATCAATGATATTATTTCATGTTTTTTTCTTGTTTATAAAGATAGGACAGATCATGAAATAGTCTAACATGCAATTTCCCATTACAAAGGCTGGAGGGTTTCCTCTTATTGATTTCCCACTTAATTTAAATCTCTCTTTAGTAGAATATATTTTTAATCTAAAAATAATCAATTAAAATGAATCTCTCAGAACATTTAAACATTTATTTTATTAATTAAATGTAGTGTTTAAATAATGTTAATGGCTTTTATTTTGATATGTTGAATTTTGTAGTCATTTAATCTTGGTGTACTTGTATCTGCCAGACTAAAGCATCTCCTATCAGAAAATTCTTAATAAAATCAAAGGTTATTGTTTGGGGGTTTTGAGATTCTCAGAGCTACAGTTCTTGAACCTTGAAGCTGTCTTCTATTGTTCTCTTAACTACCTCTCTCTAATAATTTTCTTTGTGATATAGAGACAAGCATCATGTTTTAGTAATGGTCAACACTACATGTAATAAAAAAAACCTAATACATGTTTAAAGTTCAATAGGGAAATCTGCAATTAACTGTATTGGTATTTTGACTATAACCTAAGTGTTGTTGTTTGCTCTCTGTCACGGTTTAACCCCCATCACCAACTCAGCCCCATGCAGACACTTGCTCATCCACACCTGGCAGGTATGAAGAGTGAAAATGAGAAAAAACTTGTGGGTCAAAATAAAGTCTCATAGGTAAAGCCAAGGCCACGTGTTCATGCACATCTAAACATGGAATTAACTCCCTAGCCCGCTCTAAATTTGCCACAGCATTTCCAAATGAGAAAAAACTTGTGGGTCAAAATAAAGTCTCATAGGTAAAGCCAAGTGTTCATGCACATCTAAACATGGAATTAGCTCCCTAGCCCGCTCTAAATTTGCAACAGCATTTCTTCATAGCCCTGTACTGGCTACTGTGGAGAAAGTGAATTCTACCCCAGCCAAAACCAACACACAGTCTTGTATTTGGAGCTCATGTTCAGCTGATTTTCTGTAACAGTCCTCTAATCCTCCTGGATTTTACTATTACCCCAGCTGTATAAACATGCTCTGCAAGGGTTTCTGTGAGTTCATTAAGCACCATCACTCCTATCCCACATTTATTTGTCTTGTTTTGTTTGTTCTTTTTTACATCTGGTCATGTTAACATACATAGTTTGATTGATACCAGATTGCAAAATGATTCAGAATTCTTTCTAATCAGTCACTTTGTTTGTTTATTCACCTTCCACTAATCCTTATTTCATCTGTGAACTTCATCCCGTCTTTCTTTTTTTCCCCATTTATAAAAATCCAAAATCCCAGTACCAGGACTTGTGACCTGATGAATACCAGCAGAACAAAATTTGCTTGATAACAAATCTGCGTTTACTTTTACATTTTAACAATTCCTAATTATCCATTTTTATTTATTTATTTAATGTCAGTAACTACTATTTATTTACGTATTGTTCTACGTAAAGACATTTTGTCAAAAAGAATAAATATTAGTTTGTTAGAATTTGATTTCCATGAATCTATGTTATATTATTTTCTTCCTACTCATGTCTGCCTTATTTTTTTGTATAAATTCCTACAGATGAAATTCCTATAGTATTACTTTGCTTACAATTAGAATGATGTTGGCTTCTACAGCTTTCTGTATCTTTTCCAAACTATGAAATTTTTTTTTTCCGTGACACCTATTTAATTTGTTTTAGGTTTATTTCACTATACCAGTTCGCACCATGGTTCTTTTGAATTTAATATCTGCTTCAAAATGCTGTTTTCTCTTCTATTCCAAGCTACATTTTAAAATGAGTACTGATGCATTTCTTGGTCATTGTATGTTTTGGGATCTAGCAAAACACATACTTTGGGATCTAGAAAAATGCATACACAACTGTTCCCAACTCAATTTTTTCCTTATCTGAGTCTTATCCATTAAAAGATTGTCTATCTGTCTGTACAGTGTCACATTTGCATGCTTATGTGCTCTGCTCATCACTGAACTAAGTCTTTAGCATGGAAGACAAACTAGAATTTGGGACAATAAACATTTCTTATTCATAGTACTGAAAGATCAGAGATCTTCCCAAGAGCATATTATGAATAAAATATTCAACACAAAGCTCTGCATAAAATTACAGTGCAGCTTCCAGTGCATTAGGACAGTCTGTTCCTGATTCATACATACACAACTGTTCCCAACTCACTTTATATAAAGATATTGAGAAGTACCTATTTCTTTCCTGAATGGCCCAAAATGTATCACATTAAAGATGGAAAAATATTGGTGGCTATAGCATGAATATAGCATTGTCTCTGCAGCCCTGCACTCTTGTGAACAAGAGCACAGGACTCAGTAATAATCACAGCTATTCATGACCTCTTTTATTATTGTGTTATTTCCAAAACAACTTAAAAAAATGGTATCATGACAGTAAATTGGCATAGTATTCCATGAGGTGATGAAGGCTTTGACCTATTCAGTCAAGTATGATAATTCAGTTAACTTTTTTTAGGCATAAAATCTGTGAGTTTGTAATAACTGTGCTCAAAAGTACAATACAATTAAGCACGTAAGAAGCTATCTTCCTCCACTGATATCTGCAGGTTTTTGGTTTGTACCTTTTTTGTTTTATTGGAGGGGGGGAGGGGGGTGGGTGTTGTTTGCTTGTTTAATTTGGTTTAGTATTTACTTTTGTTTGTTTGTTTTTGGTGGTTGTTATTGTCTTTTTTTTTAAACTGCAGCTCAGTAACTGAGCACAAAAAGCTGTTCCATTTGTTCTGCTTTTGGCTGGTGAAAAATATTATGTCACACTTTTGGCTGGTTTCAGGGAGTATTATATCAGGTATAACAGTTAGGTTATATTTGTAAGACTGTGTATTCTCAAGAGACAGAAGACAGTTATCATAGCTAATCTGGTAAGTGTTCCCTTCAGTAAACCATTTCCCACACACAAAGGACAAAATTTAAGTTCTGAACTAATAAGCCCTTAAGAGATAAAGTCCCTACTAATTATAATTTCCAGTGCTGCTTTTTTTTTATTCCTTTGTAGTCTCAGTAACCATTTTAACACCTTGTCAGGCATTCAGGAACTTCCATCTGTGCAGCCTAGTGCATTTGTGAAATAAACCCATCTGTACAGCTGATTAAAAGTTGGATGTAGGCCATGTTTTGTCTTTATCCTGAAAGAAGCAGTATTGCTGCGGCAGTTGTTGATGTAGGGTCTGAATACCAGAGTGGAATGCACAAGGCTAATGGAGCAAAATAGCTTTTAGTGTTTTCATTTGTATTTAATAATTGTTTAAAATAAAATCAGAACAAATTAAGTGTGACAAGCAAGACCAATTAGAAAGGCTGCAGAGTTCAAATCTGCAGTTAGATGTAGGAAAGAACTCTACTGTAATTTCAAGTATTTGTTCACACAAGGTGAATCCAAGCAAATAGCAACTTGATGTTCTCTTCTTACTCTTCTACAAACACTCAAATTTATTCTGAGAGTGCATGTATGTGTTTTTCACTGCTATGGTACTCAGTTTTCAGTTGCGTGTTATTAGAACAGTAGAGGAACAGATGTAGAGTTCCTTACCTACAAACTAGGTCAGTGGGATAACTACATCTCACTACTTGATTTGCATCCATATTTTGTAGTCAGAGACTGCCACTGCTAAAAGTTTTATGGGCACAAAACTGTACCTTCAAAAGGTTTTAAGGAACATGTCTTCTTTAGAAAACCAAAAAGAAACCACAAAACCCCACCTAGCCTAGTAGGTTGCTTAAAATTTTTACGTGAGAAGACATGAACAGGGAGTGAATTATCCTCTCAAAAATCTCAATGAAGAATTTAAGAGACAGAATGGAAATCTTTGTCTTGTGGGTTTTTTTGTATCCTCAGGACAATTGTTATCACACACCCTCCTCTAGCACAGAAATGCATATATATTTTTTGCTATCATGAGATGTAGCAGAATTCCTTCCACACTGAGCTGTTATATAAATAAAATAATGAAATGTGTTCTGATATATGGATCTGTAAGCTGATATTAATGCAAGCAAATAAATCAGATGGCACTGCACCAAAAAAATATACTAGGTCACATTTTACTGGTGCAATGCCAAGCACCTATTTTCCCAGCACTGCAAAAATGTGTCTAGGCTGCAGATTACTCCAAGGGTGTGTAAGACAATGCTTTCTCAAGGATGTACAGTGTGTTCATTGGTGTTGTATAGGAATGACCTTCAATGATTTCTAAATTACAGGAGGTATAATATATCAATAAAATAGGATTCATCACTGCATGTTCAGTGTCTCCTGCAAGACCCTCTAATTCTGTCACACCAGTAAAGAATTTCATGTTGTATCATATATGAAAACACATCTAAACTTCCTTAGCTATGAGTTAGGTCTGTTGTCCTTTGTTCTGACATAAGTGTAGGACTACATTCTAACTATCTGCAAGGACTTCCAAAGTCTGTAAACTGAGACACTTTTTTCTGAAGTTACACACATGCAACTTAAAATAGAACATGAACCTAAGGTTTTTAGGTGAGATATATGGAGGAATTTAGCTAGCTAAACATGCCAACAATACTGCATCAAACACCATAAGTCATAAACTAGATCTGCACACTGTTTTCTATCTCTGAAAATAAAAAAAAAAAAAAAAAAAAAGGAGGAGGAGAGGATTTTTTTTTTCTTTACTCAAGGTAGTTACAGTAATTAACAGAGAAACAAGACCTTAATTATAATGTATATGCAGCTGATAATTATATTTGGTAGCAGTATCGTATATTTAAAAACAAAACCAAACCAAACCAAACAAACAAAACCCAACCAAATAAAAAAGCAAAACCTCAGGTCCCAGAGTTATACTAGAAAGGAAGAAAAATCCAGATGTTCCAATTAAAGAATACTATAAGTGTTGTTTATTCAAACAACCAAGATAAATAATTGTTTAATTATTAAAACTGATCTCCTTAGGTCTTTCCTAAGGTGTTTCTTCTTAGGTGGAGAGAGGTGGGTTTTTTTGTTACTGCTGTTGAAGTTGAAAAGTGAAAACATGTTTAATCTTGGGATGGAAAATGACAACTATAATTATACACTGAAGAATTGCTGCCCACTGAGTACTGTTTTGTTGAATACGGCTCACTTTCGATGATAATAACAATACGTCATTTGGTGAATTGTGAATTCCCTCAAGGAATTTATGACAACCCAGGAGCTGAATAAATCCCACATGCTGGTGTCTGACTAGAGAAATGCAGCTGCTTCCTATATAGGACAAGGGTCACTAAAATATTTTTAAAATATTGTGTTTGAAAATTCAGTTTCAGATTATCCAGTTAAATTGGCTTGAATGCACTTTTTTTTTTCCCGCACCCAAGTCACGGTTTAGTAATGTGCTGGTGAAAAGATTATAGACTTGATTTTCTTCTCCTTTTCCAAACACATTTTTTGGTCTATATAGTGCTGAGCCATCGGCTTTGGATGTATCCTCTTTCCATTCTCACAGGTGCAAAGGGCAATTCATTCAGGTATAATCTAATAATTACCATTATTTGAGGAGATTTTCCTTAAAGTCAAGGTACATGCCTGGTGACTCATATTCTGATTTCTTTAATAGGCTAACAGCAGAAAGCTTTCTCATTCCATGTGGATTGAATGACTAAAGGTGCTCCAGGGAAGTACTGTACTGAAGACAACAGAAAGAATTAATTTAAGCAATGTCATATGTAAATCCCTGTTGCCTTTTCACACCAGAATGTTAATTCTAGGGATATGAACCCACTGGAGTTTGTGTCAGTCTCAGACAGGATAATGTAGAGGCATAGCACAACTGAGGGAATAACTTTTAGATTTGAATAATGCTGACTTCAATATGATAGTGACAAATTCACCAGTGGTTTACACTGGTGTAACATAGGATGTCATTTGGGTTATAAATTGAATAATAATGAGAAGAGATTCTCTCATTATTTTGCACAAAACATAAACAAGGCATTTTTATATACAGTCTTATTTATGCAGTGTAGTATCAAATCAAGCTGAATGTGGTAAAAGGTTTTGGGCGTTGTGTTTGCAATCAACAAATTTATGGGACTAAAGCTTAACATTTATGTTTGCCTCCCCCGATATATTTCCTGACCAGACATCTTTTTCAGCCAAACGGTTTGAACAGCTGATCCAAACTCATTAATGTAGCAGTATTTCAGCAAAAGTCATGCTGATAGCTATTGGTTCATTAGTGCCTGAATCCAGAAGGCATATAGAAATAGTTAGAAACAACTGACAATCTTGGCTTTGAATGTATAGTACTTATAAATATTTTAATTTTTTAAGAGATCTGTGCCTGTATTTTGAGTGATCAAGATTATATGACATTGATAAGGTTGCTAGGAGATTTACTTTATTGTTGCATGTTTATTTCTCACACCAATTTGCAAATTAGTTGACGCTTACCAACAATGTGTTTATTGTGATCTTACAAAGTCGTGGTGCTACACTAAACTTATCACACAATTTCATTGACTAAAACTGACATCTGTAGTTATGACAATTAACATATCACTCCATGGTATAGTTTGAGTAAGATGAAGTGAGAGGCTTTTTTTGGAACTAGTCAAAAATCTTAAACAAGAAAAGATGTAAAGTGTACCAGCCCAAAGAGCAAAGAGTAGACATGGTCAAACACCAAAAGATTCATCAGAGAACTAGGGGAACCAAGAATCTGCCCAACTGTAGGATATGATGTTTAGAATGTTATTGGCCTGGACAGTTTCTTCATCCCCTGATTCATCTGCCTCATAGATTCATATTACTTGGTGGAGTTTAAAATGGAAAAAGGGAGGATCCTGAGCTGTAGCAGCAACAGAGGTTGGGTAAAACAGACAAGAACCAATGCACATCTAAGCACTATCTCAAACAGACAGTAATGGGTGAAATTCCCTGAGATACCTGTTATCTGAGGTAACTGTATCAGGCTTGTAGCGTAGTTCTTAGCCAGCAAAAAACTCATCAACCTTAAATTAATAACTACAGTTTGAATATGCAGATAGAGCTCAACAGCAGGACCTGGACAGCTTGACAAAGGCTGCAAAAGAGAAGTGAATGTGAATGGTTTGAGACCTTCAGAAAAAATAGGAGTGCATTGCAAAAATAGCCATGGGCTATACCATACATATTCAGATGAGCACCTTGCAACATATTTAAAACCCACTGAAGCAGACATTGCAAAAACATTCTTCAAAAGTTTTTATGTTAGGTTTCTATCAGTGATTAAGCATAATGATAAGTTTCTGGATTTTTTTTGGGTCATATAACTTGTTTCACATCAAAATTATGTCCCAGTAAATTCAATCCCATGTGTACTCCATGGTGTTTTAAAACAGTTGAAGAATTCAAATATCTCATCAGTTTATATTAATCTCAAAAAAAAAAAAAAAAAAAAAAAGACTGAGTGGTGAAGTATGTTGTTTTGCAAGCAAATAAAATTAGTAATTGAAAAGAATTTGGCTTTATATTGAATATTATCATTAGGGAAGGAACATATGGAGATTTTAGAAAATACAGGATTTTTTTCTTCTGCAGGTGTCTTCCAACCCCTAAAGGGGGATTAAAACAGAGACTCTGACCACCTTTTGTGTTGTATTAGTAAACTTTCCCACTGTGCTTTTCAAGCTGTTTAATGGTCCCACAATTTGTCAGATGGATGCCAAAGTTTCCATTACTTTTGTATTATGGTATTAAACTGTTTCAGTATCAAATGGTTTAATTGAAATTAGTGCTTGGAGCAATTCTGAGAAGCAGTTCTTCTTTGAAGCAGTTTACCCAGTCTTTAGGTTCTCACTTTTTTTTCTTTTTTTTGTTTTTAATTTATTGTTGTGTTCTCAGGGTATATTTCTCTTGAAAGACATGGTTTGACTGCAGAAACTATATGTTAAAATAACACCTCATTTGAAGTAATCTCAGAGTATGAGACTGTATTTGAACTACTAATGTACAGAGTAGCTACATGCAGTTTACAGGTCAAAGTATAATGGTGTGAGCATTTTTTGGTTGGTAAAAATACTAACCACAGTTGTCCACTTGGCTCTAGAATCCTATGCACTTGGGGAAAAAATAATAATGTGGTTTTTAATGATGCCAAAGTACTTCAGGATATTGCTTCCCCAAATATTAATTCTTCTGTGCAAGTTCCATTTTCCTCTTAGTGCTGCCCCCAATTAAAGCTTTAAGCACTTAACCTGTAGTTGTGAAAAAAGCAGTTTATGATGGGTGTAATCTTATTCCCAGAGGTCTAATTATCTCAGTTGGTTCCCAATTAATCCATGAAGTTGTTAGGTCTTCCTTTTAATTAGATCTGTTCTTCTTGAAGAACAGTTTTATTTTTCATATTTCACTTTATTAGTTCCTTCACTGGAACCCTGCAGGGTGGGAAATCTTCTTTGAAATGTTCTTATTTGTTTGATTGCTGGTTGATGCTTAATGAAGATGATGATCTTTACCCTCAGTTTGCATTAAAGTTCATTTTGGAGATTGAAATACAAGTCCTTTAAGCATGAAAATTAAATGTAAATATGTACCAAGTGAGAGAGTGAAGACTTCCTTTGTTCTAAAGCCATTTTTTTTTTCATGTAAAGACATAATTATCTTTGGTCCAATCTCACAAAATTGAAATTGAGTTAATCCTAAGCACATTATTAAATAGAATTTTACTGAGTTTATAGTGGGTTTTTGTTTGTTTTATTTATTTGTTTTATTTATTTCAGCAATGGGTATTTTTAAGAAGTTTGACATAAATTCTTATTTGACATAAATTCTTGTTTTCCTTCTCACTTTCACCTGTGAAAAAATCTTTTCATATAGCAGGAATTTACAGACAGGAATGGAAGCTGCATTAAGTAGTCACAAAACCCACCCAGTAAATGGAATACTATCTGAAGTCTATTGGGAATTTCACTTACCCCTCCACTCCTTTGTCAGCTCTACATGATAGAAAGCTGTATTGGTTTATCTGACAGTGTCCTTTCCCCTGCTGTGTCTCAGTGATACTCCCTTGCCATATTCCATCAAAAAAATCAGTTTACTCACAAGAATGGTGATTCACTTGGAAAAAAGTGATCATATGTGTTCTTCCTTACTGGAATTTAACCAATCAATGCAACTGTATTCAACAGGTGTTATATAGTTTCAGTGACCAAAATACTTTCTTCCTGTGATATGCAATTCTGTTTAAAATCTGCATCGCTTAGCTGCTTATTTCTGCATTAGTTTTGCAGGTAGTGAAGTGAATGTCAGTTCAGAATTCACCATGCTCTTTAAGGATTACTCAATAATCAGAATTTTTATAGTAAAGTTCATGGAAGAAAGCAGTATTAATTAAGACAAGAATAAAAGTAATAACCACTCCTCTCCACAAACATGCTTTTTTAATGAAATTACACAGGCTACACAAATGAGAAAGGATAATAATTGTAGAGAGATGAGGCTGTGATATATTTTGTACAGTAATTGGTGGTTGTAGTGGTGTGGTGTAGTGGTGATGTAGTCATAATTTTGTGGTTCTGTGAGAAAAAAATATATAAAAATACTGGTTAGGACTTGTCTGGCTGCTAAGACCTCTATTTCTTCTATCAGTAATTAAGAACTATTAAAATATTTTAAAATTCCCTCAAATTTCATTGTAACCCTTTAGACCTCAGGCTTTGCAAAGGTGCTTTGTCAGATGTTGTTCATAAAGAGAAGGTAGTGGTGTTCAGGATACTAAAGAGAACAGCAAGGAAGAGTCAAGAAATATACATTGTCTTCTTCCTAACCTCTGGATATTAGTTAAAAAGTGGAAGTCTGAAGGATTTTTTCAGCTCTTCAACTTTTGTGTAGGGCTGTGACCAAGGTTTTTTAACCCTAAACCATTCAGATATTTTGCTACAGAACAGTATGGGCAGAAAAAAAAAAATGGAATTTTCTGTCCAAGAACTTACCTCTTAAGTAAAAAAAAAATAAAATTGATGTTTTGCTTCTTCCTCCTGCAAGTGTGATACGCAGACAAGAGACATGTGTGATTTGTCTTCCACCACCACCTTAGAGTGAAGCAACTGATGCTGAGGTCCTGACATTTAAACCTGATGAATTTTCAGAATTTTTCTGAGTCTGGCTCTTGTTTGGTCCTGTGCTGAATGTCCTGGAATGCAGGACCTCCCTCTACCATTCACCAGAAGCAGTTTGTGTGAAGCAGTTTGTGCAGTTTCAAGCCTCTGCACATTGTAAGCTCAGTCTCAGTCAGTGAAAACCAGCTGTATCTTCATTTCTAAAACTCACTCCTGATTCAAACAAAAATGTTCATGGAGGTGAAGCCCTAGTTAAATGCAGGTTTTAACTGATCTGAATATAATGTAGACTTCTGGCAGTCAAAAACAATTTAGTATGCCTGGACTATTGGTACCACATGGTTAATTTTATCAGAAGCTGTATGTCACCTGATTTTCCTGCTAACGTGTATTTAGTTGCAGACTCTGCAACTAAAGTAACTTTTTAGTTTCTAGGGAAAATATGTAATAAACACAAAACCAAACAAACAAAATGCTTTGGGCCAGATGGAAATGTGTCAGCAAACTGAATGTGGTTGCAACTAGCTTTTAGGAATTCAAGTGAGATATAACATATCCTTGCTGTGAATTTGTACCTAAATATTTAAGTTGAAATGAGTGAAAAATGCCCAACGCTTTTTGTGATTGAACTTCACATATTCTTGTAGCTATTCATTCAACCATATTAGATATCCTAACATCAGGTGTCTTAATGATAGCTAATGTGTGCAACATGGGTGTATGAATATTTTTCTAACTTAATATAACATAAGGAACATAAAAGGAGCAGAAACCTGGTGTTTTAATGGAAATAACTGATACTAGACCTTGTTCATATCTAATCCACAGTGTTTAGACATTACAACAGGACTTTGTCCTTTTCATCTACCCTAATCCTAAACTTTAATCTTCCTACCATGATCTCAGGTCTAGCAGACTAGCAGAGATGCAACTGTTTTAGCTAATGCCATTGATGCACAAAGCAGTTTGGCACAGGGGATGAAATAGAACCAGCTGCTACATTTTCTGCCTGCATTAGAAATAATATCTTTACTGTTACCCCTGCAACTAGAAGTCTTGGAGAAATAATAGAATTTAGCTTGAAATAACATTGTAGCTTTCTGAGAGAAATCATTGGCTTCTTGTACATACAGACAATGATGTCAAATTTGCCTGTAGCTGGCATGACTCTGCCCCTCAGTTATCAGTGCTCTCTTAAATAAGTGAAAAAAAAAAATCAAGTCCAGCCCCAGAGCAGTGATCCATGCAAGTTAAGTGCACTTCAGGGACAATGTGATAAAGCTGAGGTTTTGGCTGTTGGCAGGTAGATTAAAAGGAAGTGAAGAAAATACTAATTTTTTTGTAACTAAAAGAACTTGTAAAAACATTTTAAAATCCCCAGATATTTTTAAAATATTGTTTTGTGGTGTACATTATTTCTATTAAGTGTGTGAAATTTTTAAGTTGATTTTTATTAAAATGGGGTTCTTAATTATGAAGTCTAACCTCTGAAATTGCTCAGACAGACCTTTGTTCATTATGCAGTAATTAGAAAGGCACCATTAGCATCTATGCTGTGAACTTTTCAATGTAGTTCAAGACACATAGTAGTATAGCCAATTAAAAACATTTAAGTGGGTAAAAAAACTATTAAAGCTAATTCATTAGACCTGCATATTTTGGGGTCAGTGGTATAGAACATGCACATCAAAGCAGAAAAAGCTTGAGTTGCTAATATGCCCCAAAGCACTGAAGTGAGCAGCATTGCAGATTGTGGATTTGAGAGGTAGGGCAGCCTTAGGGTACTGATTACATTGATGAGGATATGGTAATGACTTAAGCAGCTGTCAGGAGTTAGAGAGACCAAAATCCACAAGGATGTGTGGCTAAGTAACAGATGCGTTTAAAACTCTTTGGTTTACTACTCTTCAGTAACTTAGAGGAAAACTTTAATGAGGTGACCTCCACAGTATTTTGTACATAGATTAAGTTTTTTTTTTCAATTTTCAAAAGACTGGTTTCTTACAGCAGTGGACGAGTTCAGAGAGAGCTTTTAAGAGATCCCACCACCTATGTCAGGTCAGAGAGCAGAAAGGAGGGAAGAATGTGGTTTTGAGGAATGTTTAATAATAAATTAATTAAATCAATACAGGGTCTTTACAATGCCTAATATAAATTCATCTGAGAGGAGACATCAGTGATCCTTCAAGACCTTTTTAAGGCCAATGTCCTACTGGACATATGTGGTCAGTTGATCTAATGTCCAGTGGCGTTGCAAATATTTCTGACAACCTGACCAAAACCTACAGGCTGAGAACCAACAATAGAAATAGGTGGGTCAACAACTTGAAGTTGCTAATCACTAAAATTATAATTCACTTACAGAGAAATTTATTATCACTCACAAAAGTTGCCCATCTAAAAGTTAGGTGCTAGATCAAAACTAGGGCTGTCTATGGTCAGTGGAAAAAAATAAAAATCTCAAGGGAGTGAATCATGCTGCCTAGGAGGTCTATTTTCCAGTATTTGAATTATTTGCTGAAGGATCTTTCTCTATTGTCTATAAAGATGGATGGCACAAGTAATTTAAAATGGATAACTAGCTAGCAGAAGGTTAAAATAACAGACTGCAAAAGATGGGTTAAATAATAATGTACCTGTGACAAATTACCCAGTTGATACAGCTGAATAACTATCTGCCCATATTCTATCCATTTTTCTGTGTTCCTAAACTCCAGTACTTGCAGACCACTTATTAAGTGCATAGAGTCAATGGTCTTTTTTTCCCCATGCTGCAGTTCCCACAAATGTTCCACCAATAAAATGGAATTGTGCTACTTGGATGGTATTGTCAGTAACAGGGCACAAAGTGGTATCAGCCTCAGGAGAGGTGTGGGCAGTCACTGACACCTGACCTCAGTTAAGCTTATATAAAGTGCTGAAAGGCCTCATACTGATTATAACAATTCTTCGGGGATCGCCATCCTTCCCTCCTGCAGCTCATGTACAGCTCTTTTAATGAGCTGCTCGGTGATCTTGTCCACAGCGAGGCTGGAAGTGAAGACAGTTGAGAACCAATCAGGGATGTGATTAATCACTGCTAACACTAGAGCAGGGCACTGCCGACTGTTGGTATGCACTGTTTGATTTGAATGCATTTATCTGGGGAGGTGGGAGTCTCTCTTTATTCTGGCAGAAGCAACCCTGCTGCTTCCAACAGCTGCTGAAATCAGGCATGTTTCATTGCTATTAATTCAATGCAAGAAATCATTATCATTGTGCTGAGGTGCTGGACACCTGTTATTCTTTCTTTTCTGAATTCTAAAGTCAAATTAATAAGATTCATATGGTCTCAGTCAATAAAGTTTTACTACGTAAATGGTTTTGTCCTGGTCAGAGTTCAGTGCCTTCATTTTACCTTGGAAAGTGATGCAGGAGGCATTCAAACTAGCAAGACTGAAGAGTAAATTAAAAATGTGTAGTTCTCCTTTATAACAGATGTGAATAGCTCTCTATGATGATACTCTTGTGTGATAAAAATCAAGGATCTGAGTATCATTCTTGCATCTCAAAATTACAGTGCTTTTTCCCTACTGTTTTTGGCAGAGCATTATTAAGATTTTCTTTTTCTTGCCTTGGCTCCCTATAGAAGATGATGGATGGTTACTTCCTTTTGCTGTCAGCTAACCAGTGAATAGCCAATTGAAAGGAGAGGAATAAAGGACCAAACCCCTTTCCATTTCACAAAGTCTTAGAATTTTGACTGGGAAGGCAAGCATTAAATCTATTCCAAATCTATTTACTGTAGGTTGCCATCCATCACCCTGGTATATGAGTGCCTTCTAAGTGAAATAAATGGCAGTAGAGAGGGTGTAGCTGAACAATAGCACTCTTCTTGTTCGAGATAATTAATAACCCAATCAGGCTCACAAAAAGTTTTTATTTTTTGTGGAATGATTTGCTTTCCCCTCATCCAAATTAATAAAATACAAATTTTTAGTATTAAGTAGGTTTGTATAGAGAAACACTTTCTCAGAAAATTGCTCTGTAGAATTTTCTTAGAATGAGTGGAATTTCATAGCACAAAAATCCTTAAGATTTATAATTGCTAAATTCTTCTGAGAACCTTCTTCATAGCCACCTAGTTTCCAGTTGGTATTTTGGATTCATACTTGCCATTATAATCTGAATGTAACTATCATAGGGACAAAATTGTGATGATGTTGGGTGTTAAGGTTTTAAATTGATTTTTTTTTTTTACTTCATTGTAGATGTTTTAAAATAATTTGTGCAAAGATTACTTAAGACCAAAAAGGATATTTCTCAAATTGGTAAATTTTTTATTGCTATTGTGACATGATTTTGTATAGCTTGAACTCTCACACCTTGTTTCCTAAATAATTAGAAGCTCTAATTTCGTGGCTTATTATTATTATTATTATTATTAGTTGTTGTTCTTCTTCTTCTTCTCTTCTTCTTCTTCTTCTATTACTTCTCCTTCTTCTATTGGTTCTTGTTTGTGTTGTTTTCCTTAAAATAGATGCTAATTTAAGTTATTATATAGGTGCTCTTTACTGTCTGTAGAATACTGGTGAAATGAGTGTTCTGTTCACATTTTCAGGGGAAATGATCAGGATACATGAAACAAAGAATTCTGTCTTCTGCTTTTGATGGTTTATAAGACTGGGAATATTTGGTTATGCAGACATTTATGTCTTTTAGTTATCATTTCAATTCATGAATTGCTATTAAACTTTGTGAGGTATTAGTGATTTGATCAATACAAAATCCATAAAATTTTGCCTGTTTCAGGTGGATGGTGTCTGTTTGACTAGTTATCTGTTTGACTGATTGAAAGGCAGCTTTTTATTATTTTTCCTCCTTCTTTCTTAAAGTGTGGCAGGAAGTGAATGTCGCAGAAAATTAGTATATCGAAAATGTTCTAGAAATTTAAATTGTTTTTTACATTCTTTGAAGAGAAACCCAAGAATTCCAGCTATCCTGAAAACACTTAATAGAAAAGTGATTACAAGCACTTAGCAACGTCTCTGATGTTTTATGTGTATATGTGATCTGCCTCCAGTATTTACTTGCCAGCAACACTTGCTCATTGCTAGCATTTCTCACATATCTCATGCCAATTTTTTTTCTGTTTCTATAGCCATTTCAGGTGTTTTGTGTGCTGTTCTGCTACTTTAAGAACAGTAAATAATATGAAATGGTAATTAAGTACTTAGCAACCATAATAGAATACCTGCTTGCACTTTGATTGACACTTCATTATATGAAATAAAGTATCAGTCAATAAGTTCTCAACCATTTGTCTGGCATAAGTAAAGACAGACTATTAGGATTCCAATATTTCTTAGAATACAGCCAGATGGATACTGGTAAGTACCTTTTAGATAAAACTGTGACATATAATGGAATGTTGGCCTGTTGGCATGAAAACTAGAGTATGCTCCATTTATGCGCTGTGTAAATAAACTGATTCAGAAAATGGAGATTATAAATATTGTTTATTTCTGGCTTACTTATATTACCCACAGCATCAATGGACCTTTGAAAGAATTTTCATATAAAAAGGGCCAATAATCATTGTCACACCAACCTGTTTTCATAAAGCCTACATTGTAATGTGCATATTGTAGCTGTGCTTAGAAGAGGTGCATAATTCAGATGGCTAAGTCAAAATTAGATGTCCAGGATACATTTTGACGATTACAAACTTAGATTTCCTTTGTGAAAGTAAGCTTGCTCCACTTGCTAATTATGTCAGTGTGTGACCAAGTTCAGGATGCTGTGAATCTCCCTGATTCTGGTTTTCCTTTAAGATTCTGTTGACTTGATCATTGTCAAGCCACATTACAGAATGATAAGTGGAACTTAGACAACTGATGAGCTTTGGCTGAAATATGGCTTTAGTCTTCATGAAAGATTACAGTATAATACTTAATGTATAGTAAAAATTAACATCCCAAATTTGAGTGTACTTTTCGACTCATTCAACTATGTCATTGAAAATGTAGGTTTTTTGTGGTTTAATTTTCAAAATCATCCTCAAATGAGAGCTGTTCATTATATTTTAAACTTGGTCTTCTATGTAGTCATCTAAATCTGAATTTTAGAGAGTACTGAAAATGTTTGTTGCATGGTCTTGAAAATTTTGTCCTATTTTTAAATTTCATTTGACATATTACCAGTGCTAATATAAAAACTTGTTTCTACTTGACTTTATATATTCTGACAAAATATTTTAAATAGGCATTAGAGAATGATTAAGTTGGTTTTTTTTGTTGTTGTTGTTGGTTTTTTTTTTTCTTTTGTTCCTGTTTGTTAGCAAGTGAGCCTTTTGGAAACAGCATCCTTAGTTGTGCAAGTATTCTTAACCTATTTTTTTCAGAGTGGGCTGGTGAGAAGGGGCATTTTTTCCTGATAGTTTGTAATAGCTAAAGTTACTTGCATGCTTGCAGGCAGCCCAACCATTTATCATTTTCTGTTACAGGCTCTCAAAGTTATAGTGTATGTTAAAGAACTGAAACTTGGGATATGATTAAAACATTCCTTCAGCAACTATTACTCTATTTAGCTTATGATTCTACAAATATTATCTCTTGACATCTCAAAGTTTGTCAATAACTCTTTGCATGCTGGGATGTGCAACATGCTTAAGAACTGCAACTATTTAATGATGCTTCATTAATTTCAGTGGAATGCTGGGAGGCATATTTTCCAAGTGACATACTTATATCACTGTTCTGGGAATACATCGTGTTTTGCAACAATTACAACTTCCACAGGGCAATAAATCAGTTAACTGTATTCCTCTAGGCTCAGAAAATTAGCTGAATTGCTGTTTCAGAAACAACTTTTCCCAAGCTCATTTAAAAAGAGGAGGTTTAGGAAAGGCCAAGTGAGGTGCATATAGGCACTTTAGAAAGGCATCATGGGGACCAGGAGCAGGATTCTTTCTGTCACAGTATGCAGCTAGAAATAATGACAAAAAAGTGCTGTAAATGACCTATTGCTATGGAGAAAACTGAAACAAAAAAATAAAATAGGTACTTATGTTCTCTGCATTTTAATCAAGATGATGGCTCCACAGTTTTCTTCTAGCTGTGAAGGTAGGCAAAAAAGAAAAATTAGAACAAAATCCTATGGTTAAAAAATTGTTTTAATTCCTGATATCTCTTTCTCCATTGTAAGTTTGGATCCCTGTAAAGGTCTGATGTCTGTGAAATACTGTGATGTTCTGAAAACAAAAATAACAAATTATTGAGTACCAATGACTATCAAGAATTATTCTTTGATTATTGGAACAAGAACACATATATATTTATTATGCATATGGCTGTTTGTAAAATATTATTCTCTAGGGGTTCTTTACTATTTTTTCCCAAACTTCAATATCACTCTGCATACTGTAAAATAGCATGGCAGACCTGTCAGGTAGCTGAAAAACAAACCCAAAAACCCAAAAGATCCAAACCAAAACACTCTACCAAAAAGTAATTCCCTTAAATACCATTGTACCCTTATAGCAACAATCTTTGTTGTGAGATATGCTATAGTGTATTTCAATATTCTGAGGTTTTGAATTGTTGGGCTTTTATTGTAGGATGTGTGAGTGCATAAGTATACACATCCATCTATATAAGTGTATCTATAGATGTGAATAAGTATATGCACACATATTATAGCTATGTGTATACATCTTGCTCAAGATCATTAAGGCTGACGTCTTCAGAAAGTCGTACTTTAAACACACTTGTGCACCCACACATCTACACAGAAAATGTATCACTTTTTATAGTCATAGGGAGACTTGTGAAGTAATTCAGTATCTCACAGGCAAGAGTTCTTCACATGATGTGGAGAAAATGTGTTGAGATCCTGCTTCATCTTTTATTTCTTTGTAGGCAAAAGCTTTCAAACTAAAAAAAATTTATAGCTGTAAAACTATGTAGAAAAGTCTGCTATAATTAAAATACAGGAAAATACTGGAGCATAAAGAATGGGAAATCATACAAATGAAGTGCATATTTCCAGTCCAGTGCGCTGACTGTTGAGATTGGGAAATGTATCTGCAAAAATATTGACAATTTGGTAGAATTCCAGAGACTGGGTAAACTGCAAAGATTTCTTCTAAAATAAGACATAGAAACAAATTTGGAATAAACATCAATGTCAACATTCCATTACTTTGTTGGACTGAAAGAAACTGTGAACATGACAGACTCTCCAATGTACCTCTGCTTCTAAGTTTTCTGTATTTACATATCCAGCAAGAGCTACACTTTATCTGTATTTAGCTAATTTAACTCTTGGGGAGGACTGATTAATATATTTAAATGAGCCATTTTCATATGTGGAGCTGCACCTCCCAGACCTGATAACTAATCACTAGAATTATTCATCCCTTTACTGGTGTGTCAGAATCGCAGTCAAAGGGATGACTCCTGTTGACATACTCAACTGAACTTGCAATTCACTCCCTCAGTAGTGGGTGGGATAAGACCTACATAATCTTACAAAATACTTGTTTTTGCTTGATTCCCTGTCACCACAGCACCACAGTCTGCTAGATATAATTAGGAAAGTAGACCTGCAGTGTGTGTTCAGTCTCATGCATAGAGCACATACAAAATGCAATGACACCTTTGGTTGAAAAGCAACCTACACATCTCCCCCAGACTGCACCTGTGCGGTACATGTGAACATGTATACACTAACAAGGTGCCATAAAGCATCAGAGATTTTGATTTATTTTTTCCTATATATTCTGCCCTTTCTTAATGTGAAATTGAATCCTAGTCTTACCTTAGCCTATCTCGAAAACATGATTTAGATTAAACACGTGTGTATAAAGATATGTATACAGACACACACACACGCACACACATATATATGTAAGCATCTGTGTGCCAGGGTTTCTCTATAAGTTAATTTTGAGAAACATAAAGTATTTTCTTTTTTTGTGAAAAAAGCCTGTATTGGAGCCTCTTACTAATAGTTGCACTTCAGTAAATAAGTGTTGCCGCTACACCATACTTAGCGTGATCAAGACCTGAGCCCTTGTGAGCTGTCCTTTGTGTCAATCTGCAATAATAACCCAGACTGTGGTACACATAGAAGTGCATTTTCTTTTTCTAATATAACCTTTGAGGGAAATGCTGCCCATTGTAGGTTTTCTGTACAATGATTGGGTTGACAGAACACACATTTGATTTCTGCTACTAGATAATTGAAAGGATGAAGCTCAATTCATGACAATCCAGAGCAGGAAGATGTGGACCAGTTGAAAAGAGTTCACTACAGGTGAGCTATGAGAATGATCAGTTGTCTAAAGAAAATATAATCCATGAGGAAAGTTGTAAAGAACAGTGGTTGTTCAAACTAGACAATACCAAACTTCTGTGGGCATAACAAATAAAGACTAAAATCAGCAAGGGAGATTTAGGTTAGACATTAGGAAATATCTTGCAACAGTAAGGATGCCTAAGGACTGGGTTAGAGGTTTGAGGAAGGTTTTGAAAACTTCACTGATAAGAGTTTTTGAAATTAGACTGATATCAGCTGGGATAGAAACAAGTGTAGGTCTTTCTGTGAGGGAAAAAGGGATAGAAAATATGATCTATTGATCTTTGTAATAGCCTTTTTGTCCATGATTATATCCTCTGCATCTCCTCAGGATTGCTTTCAGTTCTCTGAATTAGCTAAAATATATAGGGAGTTCTTTGTTAGAGAAAAGTGGTTTTGGTATTTTAAACAAAATCTTGTGAAAATTACTACTCTTAAGAATAGTTTTGGGCAAATGTATAAACTATTGTTTTCTGTTGTAAGAAAATTTGAATTTTTTTAAAAAATCCCAAAAAAGCAGGTACTAATATTGTGCCTTCTTATACCTTTTAAATGCTGTTTTTTTTCTTAGAGGTAGGGCAGACATGTTTAGATCTGGTTTCATGTATTTATGTTTTTTCCCCCTGAGCACATGATAGTTATGTATACATGAAGACAAATGTTTGGGTTTTTGAAATGAGTAGCTATAAAAACAATTTGATCACGCAATTGAAATTTTATCTGAACTTTGAAAAAGGAAACATGAAAATAATGATGATTAGCAGCAGAATTCCCAGCAAATTCCTCATGGACAAAGCTGACTTAATAGTATGGATAGTTTAGTGGGACTTGAATTTTATGGTACATCTAAGTTGAGAAACATGAACTAGCAGCAGGAAGGCAAAATGCTGCATGAAGAAATATTGGGCATTAGATCAGCCTTCAGCTGACAGAAAGAATGAGTTTAAATAGGGAGGCAAGGAGGGCATTCTTAGGACCTGGCTTGGATAATAGGAGGTTAAAGGGCTGGAAATTGAAGTAAAGACTGTAAATATTGGTTTGGCAAAGGATTGACAGTCGTATGCAGGTTACAAATTTTGGAACTTATAATTTACTGATTTTTAATGGGATTTTATGTTATGCAGACATCCTTTTACTGATGTTTGCATTTTTCCCAGTCAAATAATATTTTACATTAATATGGCATGTCTGTTTTGATTTGGTTTTAAGGGAGCTATTCTAGGGTTTTAAATCAAGCAGTGAAATTGCTGCTGTGCTGTATACAAGTTTGTAAGTGATTAGTAAATAATATAAATGCCTATTTCATTTAGTTGGTTGATAGAGGTATAAAGCTGTACAGTTGCAGATACAGGAAAAAACTCAAGCCATCCAAATGCAGCATGTACTTTTTAAAAATTTTTTTTTAGAGGTAGATTATGTCTGAATAGCAAGAAAATAGATGAAGGAGATTTGTCAAGACATGGAAAGAAAACTGTCCCAGGTGGGTGGGTAATCACAGAGAACAAACCCTACAAAAGTAATGAGATTGTGTGAAAGGATTGAGCTGCACCACAGTTGCCAGAAAGATGATAGAGAATCAGAAAATTTAATTTTGACCAATTAATGGAGTTTTTATGTGGTGACTGGTTTTAAGGAATTATGTTTTAACTTAAGCATTTCCTCCTTACACATAATTAAGTCAAGCTTTTCTAATACTTTTACAGTGTAAAAAAATTTAACCTCCAAATTGAATATCTTTGCAGTTTATGTAAGTTAGACTGTATTTCTCTCTCACACAGAAAAGACTGGCCTATTAATAGTGTCCTTTTCAACATATGGGATTATATTCTGTCAGTACTTAAACAGGACATGGTTCTTTTTTTATCCTGAATCCCACTTGTACTCGTAAACTGATGATGCAGAGTTATCAGCGTTAATTTTGTTACAGAAATCTTGCCAGATCTTTCTCATTGCCTAATGATTATCTGTGCTGTAGCTTGTATTCTATCAGTTTCCCAGAATTCACTGTTCTTTTAACCTTATTGAGTGATTTATTTTTGCACTCAGCAGACTCTGAATATTCATTTTTTTATATCACAGAATTGGATTTTTACATGCATCTGGTTTTGCAGTTTTTAAAGGAAAATACATTTGTGCAGCCACTTTCAGATTGTTTGTGGTCTTTTTGCAGAAATCTCCATACCCTTTCTGATTCTAACATAGGGAGGATGGAAAATAAAAATAATGGAGGATGGAAAATAAAATACCTCTAAACAACTTGCAATTAATGATTTTTAAATTTATTTTAAACCAAAAAAATGAAATTATTTTTAAAACAGAGATACAAGTAAAAACAAATATTTGTTTTATCTTGAACTCAGTGTATCTTTTAAACATTAAGAAATTATAGCTCCTCAAAAAACATACATCCTATTTTTGCATCATCCCCACCTTGCCAGTATTGACAGACCATTAAGTTAAAGGCCTGTGGCTATCTGCTAAAAGGTTTATATAAAATTTGTAAACATGTTCATGGAAACTGTCATATAGCATACACAAGAAAATGCTGATAAATTAATATTGAGCTTCTTAAGTCATATATAGTAATGTCTGTCCAATATGTGATGGATAAAAATTAACTCATTTAGTCATACATGCAGAAATAGAGGAGCCTAGAGATGATTTTGAAATGGGATCAAAAACTTCTCTGCAGATGACCAGGAACTAAGGGGGAGGACTACTTAAAATATTTGATATAATAGGAGAAAAGATCTTAAGATGTTCCATTATTTTTTAACAAAGACGTTGGCTAGCCCAAATAAAATTCCAGTATTGGAAAAATCTGAGTACTTGGCAATAAAGCATTCATAGTTTTGGCAGGAAAATAAAATCCATAAAAGAAGCCTAAAATTTTAAGGGAAGATACACTAATACCGATTCAATTTTTCAGATACAAATTTCTTTTTTTGTCAAATGGGGATGCTGCCCATAACAGGAGTACCAACTGAAGTAGACATCATGAACGTCCTCATTCTATTACAGATATTTTGTGGAGTTTAACTTCAATTATGATCAGCAAAAATCTATCACCCAAGAGTGCCTTGTAAAGGCTTAGGGAATCAAAACAAAAGTCGTGCCTTTGATACAGTATTGCTTTGACAAGTGCACCAACACAAGGTTAGCAGGAGCTTTACTGCACTGCAGTGTTCACCTTTCTACTGACTAATCTTTATGCAAGGTTAGAAGCTCTGTGGTTTCTGATATGTGTGAGACTCCAAAGTGTAAATAGTGTTGATTTTTTTGGAGATGAGTTAGCCTTGACCTAAGTAAAAAATATAGGACACACAAAGGTGTGACTTTTGCAATTTATACAGATACTGTCCTTGTGAATAAAACTCCTGTGATCACTGTGAAAATTCTCTACTTTCCTCCTGACGATGAGAAATAATCTTACTCTGTCAAAATACCTGAACATATTATTCACAGTGGAGATTGGATATGAATTCATGATTACAGGAATCAACGGTTACAATAAATGTGTCATTAGTATTTGGCACTTGCAAATATTAAAAAATTCTCCAAAACACTTAATTCCAAATCATCTGAAGTGAAATTAAAAACTAGGGCTATTTTAGTGATGTTCTCTTGCCCCCCTACTTCTCCACATTAAAAATAGGAAAATGGGAGCCCTGTTCTGCTACATTTTAAAACAGTTCAGTATCTGCTCTGGCCTGCTGGAAAATGTGGGTGGGTTTTTTTTTTTTTTAGAAGCTAAAAACATATACTACGCCATATTTGTATTTTACTGCAATCAAAGATTCTAAATGTAATTTCTTCTCTGCGTCAAAAATATTTGGGATTTCTCCTCACACTCCTGCTGGACACAAACTATCAGGATTATAAGACTATACTAAAGAACACAAACACAACATAAAAAAAAAAAAACAACAAAAAACACATGAACATCAAAATCTGTGGTGATTCAGGCTGTAAAAAATTCTTGATATAAAATCAGCTTTTACTATTTTAAGAATCCAGTGTATCTAAACAATTATAGTCCTTAGTCATTTCAGTGGCTGAGAGGAACAAATTATAATTTTGGCAATGTAAGTGAGGAATTGATTCATATTAATCAAGAAAATATTTTCATTAAGAGTGCTCTGTGGTAGGGATTATGTATTTCTGTACAAAATATGAGCAGCTGTCTTAACTTTTACATAGAAACCATTTGCCATTTACCTTTGCTGTCAGCATTTCTTTTACTCAGCATTTATTTTATTTTACAACTTCAGGAACATTCCAGATAAATGCTCATGGAACCATGAGGAAATGTAGTAACATAGAGACGTTTTATCACTCAAAACTTTGGGTCTTAATCTCCTAACTTTTTTTTAGAGGGAACCCTTAGACTTTGTTTGCTCCCCTCAGCCTCCAATTGTCAGAGGAAGTATGAGATTCAAGGCTTTTCCATGCTAAGGCATGCCTTAAAGCAGCTTGAGTGCTTGATGTAGAATCCGGCAAAATAAAAAAAAAAGCCTAGAAATGCAGGGAGGTTGGTATGAACCTGTCTGCTGTTGACAGATCAGGCTTAAGTGGCTGACTTCTAAAAGGGATTTGTTCTTCTCATCTCATCACGCCTATTTCTACTTTTCAGGTTATTCTCCTGGTAGATTACATTTCTGAGATGTTCTTTTGTTTCAAAAACATGGAAAATAAAATCTCTACTCCAAATTTAATGTACTTAATGGATTTTTTTACTATCTTGTAATTCAGAGAACTTTCATCTTTACGAAAAAGAGCTATCTACTTCTATTTAATTTTATTTTATTGTCTGGTTGATTTTTTGGTTTGCCTGGGTAATATTATCTAGTGGTGTTGGCTTTGTGGAATTTAGAGCTATCTACTTCTATTTCATTTTATTTTATTGTCTGGTTGATTTTTTGGTTTGCCTGGGTATTTAGTTGAATATTATCTAGTGGTGTTGGCTTTGTAGAATTAAAAAAGCTCAAAATCATGTTTTGAAATGTTACTTATGCAAAGAAATTGTAGAAATACAAATAAATACAAATAATTATCTGAAGCCTGGGGGATACTAGAAAGTTTTCATCTTTCATATTTGATGTAAGTGAATTGTGTAAGCCTCTTGTATGTAACTTAAATAGATCATTCTAAACATGGTGATTTCCTTTGCTGAACTAGTGAGCTTCCACATCCTGTAAGGATCCAATATATATGGAAAACAGAAATATATCATTATAAAAGCTGAGAAAAAAATACATTACTGAGAGCATTAAAGAGATAAAAATTAACTTACTCCAGGGTTAAATAAAAAACAACTAGGTCTTTGTTTCTAGATATCAGAGAAGGCTTTTCACAACAATTTTAGGAAACTTCATTATCGTGGACTGAAAATATTTTAAAAGAAATTAGGCAGTTTAATACAGAGTAACAAACAGCCAGTTGTTTTTTGGTTTTGTTTTTTTTGGTTTTTTTTAAACAGTCCTAAATAATTATTTAATTTCCCTCAATAAGAGGTGCAGAAAAATATTTTCTTGTGTTGTGTTTTCCCCTTTGCATCTTCTGCATAATGGCATTTAAAGCCTCATTATGTTCTTAAAGTGAAAAAATGTTGTCTTAAGATGTATGAGCATGACAGAATGACTCTGTATGATTTTCCTTTGAAGTTCTGAAAAAAATTCTTCTCATCACGTTGTGTGACAATTTCTTAATAAAAAGATGTTGATGGAGTGGAAGTTCAGTGATTTTCTGTGTGAATGGCACGGGTTTCCTTTGAGTTAAAAAGATTGTGAAAGTATACTGTAATGTTTATATTGATCTAGACACTATCTATAGCTGTCTTTATTACATTTTCTTATTTTGACATAACTTATTCATGACTAAATTACTCGGTGGAGTTTCAGGAAAAATGAAAAAGAGATTTTCTCCTTATTGTAAATCCCCTACAAAATTTGACCCAAAAACATATTTTAATTGTTAAAAGCTTTACTACTGTAAGAAGAAACTCTGAGAGGTAAAAAAAGAAATTATGACAAATATAGTTCACAAAAGACCTGTCTTAGCATAATGCACAGTGTTTACTTAGGAACACATTATCAAATTGCATGTTGTTTAAATGAAATCTTACCACCACTAAATTATTCATACTTTACCTTGAAAAGTAAATAAATGTTATATGACTCATACTTTTTTCTTTCTTCTGAAAAGACAAATAACTCTAGCTATCAAATGCTCTGTATCATTTATTAACTATATTTCAGTCAGATTTTCTACGTGGATTAGATAGATGCTTCTGATACAAATTGTAGAATTAAATGTGTAATCAAATGTCTTTACATCATTCATGCTTTCAAAATTGGGGTCTTCAAGAGTTACTCTTTTACAGACAACTTTTTTCACAGTTACACATAATAAAAATCTACAATAAACAACAAAAATAATATTCACAGTTCAGTATCTTTTCCAAAAGGTATACTTTTCCCCTCATGACTTGATTTGTATTAACTAAAACTAATTCCTGGGTTGTCAAAGATACAAGGTGAAAATTTCTTTAGGGTAATTTGCACTATAGCTTAACACCCTGGTGTTTTATTGATAATTTTCACATTTTCACAGCAATTCCTTTTTGCTTTGGTGGACTATGAAATTTTCCTTACTCTTATGAAATGGGGTAATATGCAATAGTCTGTTAAATGGAAAACCTTTTTTCCAAGTTGAAAATTTTAAACTCAGTGTTTACACCTCTTTACATTTAAAAGCAATCTTATTTATACTCTGCCACAAAAGAAATGAATGGGTGTCACCATTTCACCACTTATGACACTTTGATCATGTGCATTCCCTCTGGTGGTAACATGATTAAGCAATGAAGAAGTCTTACCAGCTGTCTCAGAATGTACCCATTAACCAGAAGATCCCTTCTAAAGGTCCAAAACAAACTAAAAAAACGGAAGTCAAATAAGGTAAACTGCAAAGCTCCTTGTCTTGGAGTTTGTACCACTGCCTGCAGCCTAAAAATTTTTCAAAAAGGTTAGTGTTTAAAATTCTAGTAAACCTTCCAAGCTTGGTGATGGTGCTTAGTTTGTGGTTTTCACTTTGGAGGGCTGTGGGATGAGTTTTGTGAGGTAGTTTAAATCAAAATTTTTAAAGATAGAAGGACATTGTAAAAGGAAAACAAAGACAACAAAAGCAAGAAAAAAGAAAGCTAACCAATACCTATACATTACAAAGTTGACCTTGCATTAGTTTCCCTCTGGCAAAGAGGAGATACTATTTTGCTAGAAGTTTGCCTCTGATTAGTCTTGATAGGAACTATCTCACCCAACTCAGTTGTCTAAGAATTGTCAAGTTATAGACTAGACATTTAGCTCCTCCTGTGGTCAGTGGAAAGACATTGACACCAAGTAATTAATACATGTCAAAAAGAGGTGCCTGAAAGCAGTGAGAATTGTCTGGAAGAAGCCTTTGGGCTGGATAAAAAGGGAGCCTATATGAGTATTATACATAACTGACTAATTTTAGATGGGGAAGGCTGAAGTGCTTTGTTGGCAATTAGTGTTAATACATCCCTTGCGGCATATACAATTTTTCATGCTTAAGGTATTCATCAAGTGCTCTGCACTAGAAGTCAACATCATTTCCCAATTCAGTTACAGGAGTAATTCACAAAAATACTTAAGAATACTTAGAGGAGGGGCTATGTAGTATATTTATTTCTGTCCTAAAGTATCTGTAGGAAGTTCACCACCTTGGCTCATGTTCAGCAATTTTAAAGAAAATTTAGTCTTTTCCTCTTTTCCTTATGAGTTTGGTGTGTTATTTTTTGGGTTTTCTTGGGTTGTTAGCTTTTTGGGCTTTGTTGTTGTTGCTGTTTGTTTTATACATACCTAGTGTTCTTAGAAATCATGTTCTTAGATTGGGAATATCTGTTTTGTGGTTGATTTGGTCACAAAAATGTTCGGATCTTTTACATCAGTTTTCCACTTTGTGAAGTATAAATAATGCTTTTAAGAACCTTTGTCACACAGAACTTTGAATACTGCCATGATTAAAAATGTTTAGCACTGTAGAAAATATTCATAATTTTTGCTAAGGAAAACTTGAAAAAAACCCACCAGTTTGAAGGTGTTGAATCTTAGAACACAAACTTCATAGGTGATATAGTGTTACAAACTGTTTGTTAATTAAGAGTTGGAGTTGCATTTTGTTTGTAGTATTGAGTGTTACAGTTGGTAGAAAGGAACAGCATTTGGATACACAGGTGTCTTCTTGATACTATTATGTACAGTACCAGTCAATGCAGCTATTTGTGAAAACAATTAACTTGAAGTACAATACTTAAACCTTCTGGAGTTAATTTTGTGTTCAATTATCTGTGTTCATACAGCTTTAGGTGTGTTTTAATGCCAAATGTAAACAAATTTTACAGAATAGATTTAGTCGGCAGATTTGGAATGTAGAACACAATGAAAGGCATTGCCAAGGGGCTGAGTCATTCCTTCTTTTAGAAGATTAGCTATAGTGTCATATGAGTGATACACCTACATTTAACTTTGGTGCTGTGGTGGGATTGCCTTGCCTAGGAAATAAATTCCCCCCCAGCCACTCAGTCACTATTCCTTCTGTGGGAGTGGGTGAGAAAATCATGAGAATGGTAGGCTGAAATAAAGACAGGGTTACTGTTGTGGGGAATATTAATTTTCTTGCAAATTTAAGTATATTCAGGTAGTAAGGAACAAAATCAAGTATTAAACAAACACTTTTCTTCCTCTTTACGCCATGCCCAACTTCACGCTTGTGATCCTGTGCCTTCCTTACCATCACCCTGCAAACAACACAGGAGAATGGGGAATTGGGGGTTCAGGTCAGTCCCTTATGGCTCCTCTCTTCCACTCCTTCCTCTTCACAGTTCTCCTCTCTTCCAGCAAGGGTCCTTCTCATGGGCTGCAGTTCCTTTAGGATAAACCTGCAGCTTTTTAGGCATTTCTGATGGCTGAAGGGGAATGTCTACTCTATTGCCTGGACCATCTCCCCCCACTTCCTTCTTTTCTCACCTTGGTGTTCATACAATTTTCAAACTCTTTCCCCCTCTCACTACTCTGTTGCCCAGTATTTTGCTCTTTCATGAACATGCCTCCCCCAGGCAGAGCTCAGCTGTGTCCTGTGGTGGTTCCATTTGGAGGCAGCTGGAAATGGATTTGTCTGAAAGGAGATAGCTCCCTGCTACCAAAACCTTGCCATTTAGACCCAACTGTCCATAGAAAAAAAATAATGCCATGCATAACCAGCCTAAGTATTGAGAAAGTTCTGACTGAATATTTCCATGAAATCTCCTTGGAGAGATTGGACTTTTCCTGGCAGAAAAAAGATTTGAAGATGAGGTTGAAACAGTGTGTTTCCCAGAGCATTTGGAGTATGAATTGAGAATTCAGTGCTGTTGAATTCTCAGGCTAACAAATTACTGGTTAATCAAAAATGTAAATTTAGGAGGGAGAGAAGGCAGGTTTTGCAATCATACGTGGGGCTTTTTTCCTAGTTTAGATAGTTATCTCTGTGTATGCAAAGAATGAAAGTCTCTGATCCCTGTAAGTAATTTTTCAGTCCATTGCTGGAAAAAATTTTGAAGTAATTGCAGTTTCAGTAATAGTCAATGAGTATTTGTAATTGCAATTTCTGCAACAACTACATAGAATCCTATATTAACCAATATATAGAACTGTCATGGTTTGACCCTGGCACAATGCCAGGACCCCCATGAAAGGGTGTATTTCCAAAATGGTTGCTGTGAGATGTGACCCGGAAACAGAACAAAGCAGGCTCCCAATTGGGGATGGAGGGAAAACACAACACTTTAATAATCTACAACACAGAAACATAAGGGAAAAAGAAAAAAACACACACAACAATCCACAATGGAACACTCCTAAAACACTCCTCCTCCCCCCAGTTCTCTAACATTCAAATCCCCTCCAACACATCGATTCTCAGTCTAATACCCTCTTTCACACAAGCTCCCCCCCAGTTCATCAGGAGAGAGAAGTCTCCCTCTTACACCATGGGCTTCCCCAGGAAACACAGTGGAACCTCCTGTGCTTCTGCGTCACACGCGGCAGCCGCCTGAAGAAAATCTGCCGTGGTGACCATCTTCCTTCCATGTTCTGCGCTCTCACCACTGGCCATGGATCCAAACTGCTCCTTGGGTCCTTTTAAGAATGCTTTGTTGCCCAGTTCCAAGAAATGGCCACCTCCTACCATTTGGGACCTCTGTCCCCCCCCATATTTTTACTCCCCTGGGGCCTGGGTCTCAGGAACAGAGATCCTTCGCTGAAGGCAGAGGCTCCACCACACCCTCCCCCTCAGTCTCTGCTCTCTCTACTTCTCCTCGCGGCCTTATCATTCCTGGCCCTCGGCCAACCGCTTCCCCCAAGGTGCAGTCTCTGCATTATCAGAAGAAATTGGTCTCGCCTGTGGCTATGTAAGAGAAAAGTCCAGCCAATACCACGCCAATCATCTCTTCCATCTGGGGCACTCTCATCTGCTGGTATTTTCTTCACCTACTTGAACCTTTTCTTCTTTCCCATCCTCTGTCCCCTCTAAACTAACAGCTGGGGAAGATCAGTGTTTTACAGCTTCCATTGTTTCAACACTAAAAGGGTTAAAAGCTCAGCCTGGTCTCCCAGCGCTGGGCACCTTGTCCCCCTGCCCTTCTCCTCCTGGCCGCAGTGCCGGCATGAGATATCACATTCCAAGCCAGCACAGTCTCTGCCATTCTCTCCCAGGGGGGATGCCCAAACCGTCCCATGTTCTCTTCCACCCCTCCTCCTTTTGGGACCCTGGCCTTCTCCCCTCAGGCCGCATGGCCTCCCCCTCTCCCACCCAGACGCAGCTGGGCAGGGGGAGGAGGTCAGACCAGCTCACCTGCTGCCGGATCCAGAGAGAGAGTTCCTCTGCTTTTAACCCCTGTGTGTTCTCTGAGGCGTATCCAAAATCTCAGTGGCCAGCACGGGTGCCACTTTCAAATCTGGCCACTGATTGGCCTGACCACAACCCTTCCAGAAACTCACTTCCGGGTCAAACCAAGACACATTTGCCTGATCATGTTTTTAAGAAATTTTAGAGAGCTGCATTCTCTTTAAACTCTCGGTAAAGTCTCTGCCACATGGAATATATCCATCCCTGCCCAACCCCTCCCCCAACCACCCCTAAAAAAAACCATTTAGAAAACACCCAATAGTATTATGACAATTTAAAAAAAAAAGTATAATGGCATAACTTCCATTCATTAACCTGTCTGGGCTTTGACAATTGTAGTCCTTTTAGCTATTATCTTTTCCAGAAAGAAATTTTCAAATTGAGCATTTCATAACATTGTGTTACTCGATTGCATTATACTATTTTCCCTTTCTTTTATCCTTCACGAAAAACTGTAAAAAAGGTCCTTTATAAAAAGGATTGTTTATGAATCTAATAGTGAAAGAAGTCAGTATCTGTTATTTGTTACAAAGACAAAACAAAATACCTGTCCTTTGCCTTGACTGTGCCTAAGAAAGGAAGGCTATCCTGATCATGTGTATTTAAAGCGAGTGACTTGTACACAGTTGACTTTTATATTGGTATGTCTTGAAAACACTCACCTTTTCCAAAGGTGGCTTGGTCAAGATTATAATGAAGGTAATAGCATGATTAGACCTTGTATTAACTCAACAGTGATATAATCTTAGAAATGCTTTAATTGTCAGTGGTATAAGAAACCTTTGTTCAAATATTAAAATATCTCCACGTTGCAAGACTGTGTAATTTAAGGCACTAACCACAGTCCTTGTAAAGTATAAATTGCATTTGAATGCAGACTGTTCTCAAAGTTTTGTGGGCTGCTTTTTTAAATTCATCCTTTGTGCAAGTTATTTCAGATGGACAACCAGATGAATTGAAAAAACAATAGAGTGAGACATGGAAAACAATCAAGGTATTTTCCCTTTCCTAGCTAACCTTTCTAAAATCATGCTTGATCTTCAGAAACAAAATGAAAAGTGTTCTCTTGTATTAATACTGAGAAAATATTTCCCTTGATGTACAAGGAGCAACAATAGATTTTAAATAACCTTGTGCATAGAAGAATTCTCTGTGGGAAACTTTCATTTCTTCTTGAAAGTAGCTAGTATATTATCTCCTGAATAAGTGTTATGGCTAAGTAAGTAATCTATACCCATGCACAGTGTTTTAAGAAGGTGTGAGTTAGTCCACTTGCAAAACAGAAAAAGGACACTTGGGGCTCAAATTCATGCCCCTTAATATGAGGCACTTAATCGAGACAGGTGAAACACAAGTGCAGATGTGCCAAGTTCTAGTGGAGTCTAACAGAAATCTGAATTGACTTACTGAGATCCCTACTTGTCATTGCTGACTCTTGAGGAACACTGGACATTTTTAAAGGCTCCTCTTAGATGTTTTTTTTTCCAGTGTCTTTTGGCTTTTGCTAACAGTGACAGGAATAGGATGAACAATGATTTTTCTTTCCCCCTAATCATGTGAAATTGTCAACGTAAAAACAAAGCTAACAATAACTGTGTTTGAGTTATCTCAAGGAAGCAAGCCTGAGAGCTGTGTCTCTAAAACCACTTTAGTGAAAGGTTAATGCTCATTAGTGTGGAGTCAACAGCAGTCTGATAAACCTCATAGTTTGAACTAAATGACAGAAAAAGAGCTAGTAGTACACAAGTGAGCGTTTCAATAAAATGTGATGCATTGCATTTATAAAAATAAAAGCAACAGGCTTTAGAAAACTGGATAATACTTGCATTTGATAAATTACAGGCAGATTTTTATCTGCATTTCTTCTTGCAGTCTCATATGTAACATTTCTGTTGCTAAAATGATAGAATAAGCAAGATATCATTGGTTAAGATCAATATGGGACCTGGGTGGATGAAGATCAGAAAATGCATATGTTGGCTCACAACAGCCTGCCAAAGGATGGTGGGTTTGGAGAAGAGAAAGACAGCCTGTGGTACACTTTCTCCTTTCTGTAGGAATGCATGATTGGTTTGGCAAGTGTAGGTTATTTGGCAGATCTGCTCCAGCAGTGATTTAAAGAAAGACAGGAACTAACCTCAGGAAGAATGAAGCAAATGATTTCTACATGGGAAAAGGTATTAATTTAAACTATGGATGAGCAGATGCCTACTTTTTTCTAATCTGCATGCCAGCTTTTTTCCAGGCAGTTATTGGGATCTGAACCCCAGATCGAAAGCATCTTTTAAATTTAAGCAAGCCAGCATTAATCTATCTAATCAGCATGATAACATTTTCTTTAATATTTCACTAACAATCTAAAAGCACAGTAATTGCTTTTGGAGGCTAAACATGAAATAGGGAATGAAAATAAGTAAGACTCTGAGAAATAAGAAAGATCAGAACAATCTGAAGTTAAAACTAGTTCTGGATTTCCACTTAGGACAGCTCAAGTTTCATTCCTCCTTTAATATTTCAGAACTATAATTGGTTAAATTATAAAATTCCAATTCATGAATAAGAGGTTTTTTTTTACCATGGCTCCTTTTCTGTAACCCATGAAGGAGATTCTAATGAAAAAAAAAAAAAGAAGAAGAAAAAAAAGTTGTTTCATGAGCTGGAAAGGGATCATGATTAGATGAAAAGTGGGTGATAAGAAACAGATATAAAGATATAACAAAACTGTTGCATTGGTACTTTGGATCAAATCTCACACATATCTAGCTGTTCATGAGCAGAAGTTAAGTGCCTATTCCAACTCCTGAAATAATCAATAATAACAAATATTGCAGTCAACTTTCTGTAATAACCTTAGGCATTTCAGACCAGGAGGACACGTAAGAGAACCCTAAAGATTTTTAAACACATTGAAAGCAAAATAGAAAAATTGATTGTGGTTTTCATTATTTTTGTGTCCAGGTAACTATAACTGCTGACAGTAGAAGGCACTTGTATGCTTAATTTGAACAGTACATTTACTTGAAATAAAAGTTTTGAATATGGCAATATTATATTTGGATTAACACTTGAGGTCTATGGATAAATTTTCCCTTAAATAATCCAAGAATTTTTTAATTTTCCATGGAATCCTATTTAGATTTTAAGGAACTCCCACAAACTATTGCATTTTTATGGTTCATCTCATTTGGTTTCTATCACCAGGAATGCTGTGTCCAGGACTACAAATTCTTACTTTATCATATTTTTACTCCTTATTTGAATGAATTTTTTTAGCGCTGAAAGCATGTGAAGACCTGCTTTCTCTATAGAAGCATGGTAAATACTGTCTGACTTCCCTATTTTAATATATGATAACCCAAAGTGGTACACAACAGAACTCTAATTCAAGACTTAGTGTGATATTTAATTATTTTTTCTCCCAAAAGACATATGTAGAACAGTGTAAGAGTTAAGGACAGAGGAGGCCTGGTGGGACAGTTTGAGGAGTGAGAAGCATTAAAATGTCAGTGTATGACAAGTATTTTGGTGCTGCATTCCTTCAAAGATGAGGATTAGCTGTGCTTTCAATTGGTTTTCATTTCCTTGTTGTTGTAGTGGAACTGTAATTGGTTTCTGTGGGCCGAGTACTTCATCCTCTCTTTTGCAGCAACGCTGCCTTGCTCATGTAAAGGTGATGTACCTATTAATATAAAAGGAAATGTAAACACACTCCAAAAGCTTTTTTAATAAGTACTTCAATAACAAAAGCCAAATTCTATATCTCATTCATTCTTTCTCTGTATATATTTATATATTTTATAAATATATAAAAAGTATTTCTTTGTATACCTCTGTATATCTCACAGTAGCAGCAATTGGCAACCAGCCAATTTTTTTTGTGTAGTAAAACTGTCCATAAACTTAAGTGTTTCTGGATGGAATAAGTCACTACTGCTGTGATTAAAATAAGTTAATTTTAATTGGATCACCTCAAATCACTTACTCACTGTAGCACTTTGTGAATTTGCAGACACTATAAAAAATTGCTATGATGCTCTATCCTTTGGAAATGAAATCCAAAACACATTTCCCTCTAATGTTAAGATATTCCATTTTAATGGGTACACAAGAGTATATACATACATGTGCACATTTATATTTTTAGATGTTTATATTCATAGCCTTATATATGAGTTGATTTTTAATTTAGTCTGTGAAAAAAGGTAGAGAGTACATAACCATTTGTAGAATGGTCAAACACCAAAATGGTATACTTTTCCTTTACTTCAAAACAAAACTGATTTGGATAACTGGTTAATTTAAGCACTCTAAGAGGGCCCCTATTTAACCAGTATGGGTTTGGTTGGTTGTTTTTTTTTTTTTTTAAAAACCCAAACAAACAAACAAAACCAACAAACTCCAAACCAACCACAACAAAACCCAAAAAACCAACCAACAAAAAAATACCCCCAAATAAACAAAGAAACAAACAAAACTCCAAAACAACCCCACTAAAATTTAATATAGGATAATGTATGGTAAATCAGAGAAATCAGACATTTACAAAATCCAAGTGTATTACTTACACTCTCTCCTGCTGAGACTTATTGTGTGTGTTCAGATGCTTTGTTAAAATCAGTTAATTTCCTACCGTAATCTTGCAAAATTGTTCCAGAAACAAATTAATGTCAATGATTCATTTCTTGGTGTTATTTTTCTTCAGTAGTATTTACCTGTTATTTCTACTTACTACATCAAGTTGCATTTCCATAACAATTTCTCAACTTCTTTTGCTTTAATGATTTTAAATTCTATGTAGACTTTATGCACTTCTCCCACTGGCATGTCTGTTCCTGTTCTCTGTAGTTCCTTCCAAGAAAAGGATGATAATGCCACGGATCTCCACTTCCAGTAAGCTAGAATAGAAAAGTGAACATTTCCTTTGTATTCTGTGGTGCTTTTGTTACTAGAGTCTAAGCTTGCATTGGAAACTACAAATTTACCTCTGTTGAAAAGTATTTGTCAATATCAGAACTAATAAAGTTTTTTGCTTTCATTAAATGTTAATGTTTAGAATTATTTTACTCCTGATGTATTTATCAAATGGAATGTGTTTTGGTCTATAGGTTTAATTTTTCTTATAATAATTTTGTTTTCTGTTACAATAAAGTAATCTGTGATTTTTGTTACCTTTTTACAAGAATAGTACAAAATGTTAATCCCTAGTCTGCTCCAAACATGATATATTAAGGCATTACTACACGGAATTTCCTTTTTTTGGACTATACCATTATTGTTGACTGAAATTACCAAAATATATTTCTCTTCCAAATATAGTTGTTTTCATGTGTTTCCTCATAGGACCTTTCCCTGTCCCACCTTCTGGTTTCTTCTCTCTGATTAGGATTTCCAGCAGCTCTCACATCCTAAGAGGTATTAATAAGGGCCACCTGCCACTGTGACTCATTTAAAATGTCTCTGCACAGTCTAAGACGAGAGATAATAAATATGTCCAGGCCATGGGGGATCAGAAGAGAGCCAGAGACAGTATTGGTCAGCATAATGGGCAGTGGTCTCAGCATGAAGACAACCTCACCTTATGCTCCATTATTCCTCTGTGTAAAGGCTCAGCAAATGTCACATCCCATAAGCAGTTTGTGGCAGGTACCACATGCTGCTGTAGGTCTGCACATAACCACTGCAGAGTTAGTTTATAACCAATAATGTTTGATACCCATCCTAGACATTTCTGAACAGGTTTTTCCTACTAAAAAAAGTTGTGACATTTCTTTCCAAAAAAAAGTTAGATTTTTTTTTTATTTTTGGAGGAGCATGAATATGCTTCTCTTTCCTGTAATTTTGAATTATTAATTAATTCAGTCATACTTCTAGCTCTAAGAAAGCCCAACTGAAGTTACTTACTTAAACTACTATTCCTTCTGTATTTTCTGCACTTTTTTTTATGGAAAGGTGTATTTTATAATTTTCTTAGTAACATTTTCTCTTTGATGATAGTACATTACCTTTAAATATACAAATTTTATTTGTTTTAATCTAGCATGCAGTTGAAGACCATACACACAAGCAGTGGATATGTCAAACCTTTATGTACAGAAGGGCATGGCAAAGGCAGTTGTCTTTGCATATGGACAACATATGACCGGAAGAGGAATTTCATACATAGCAAAGAATGTGATCTTGTAATCTTGGTTCATGTTTGGTTTTCTTTTTTTTTTTTTTTTTTTTAAGTTGAAAAAAGATTAGACACTCTTCAGAGAATCAAGGTAATGTAGTGAATCCGATTTTGTTATATTCCCAAAAATGATAATGAAAACTCCATAACTATTGTTTAACAATAATGAACAAAAAACCCCAAAAACCCAGCTCCTAACCAAAACCCCACAATAACTGGAAAACACTACTGAGGAAACTGAATACTGCTGTGCAAGAGGAAAAAATTTTCTTTAAATAAAATACACGAAATAATATGTAATATTTTCTTAAGTATTAGATCTTAATTTTTAGCTGATTTGTTAGGAGCCTTCTACTTCTTATAACATATTTCTTCTAAAGCATTGAAAATTTTCTTTCCCAATTCTCTTGGCATTAGAAACAAACTTGAAGAATAAAAATCTGAAATAGAGCAATGAGGTATCTTCAACCTGAATTTACAGAATGTAGACCACAGAGTCATTGCCATTGAAAGGAATAGTTCTTAAGTTCAAAACATTTCCTACTTCTCCATATCACCCTCCAGAGAACAAGGATTCAAAAACCAGCATCAGTTTCATCACAGTCGCGCTGTGGAATAGCGTGAACCGTCATCATTTTTTGCTGCAATTTTTGTGATCATTACGTTCCTATACAAATTCTGCCACCTTTGCTTAGATTAAACACTGGCTTGGCAATAGCTGCAAATTAAATAGTGTGCTGTGACAGAGGGAGTGACGACTTGTCTGGAAGGGCAAAAGATATATCCTAGTAAGCCTACTCATGTAGTAGATAAAACTCTCTTTCTCCCCAATTTGAGTGCTAGGAATGTTATTAGTCTTAGAAGCATTATCTGTCCTTTCTAAAGTCTGTCTGACTGTAAAGCAGATGCTGGTTTTATTCTGCTTTTCTCAAGCAGTCATTTTCTACTTTCTCTTCTTCTTTAGGATGTCACTCATCATTTGGAAATGATCAGAAGCATTTCTTGCTGCCAACCCAATCTAGCAGAACACTTTTAGAATTTTTCTGTGTGTCTCTGGAGAGCTGGCAGATAATTTGGGTTTTTCAAGTATATTGATGCAAGGACTGAGTGCAGGTGTTCATTCATTTGGCCCATTTCCTTTCATACTGAAAAGGTAGTGTTTGCCCTTTGGGAAAATGTCTTTGTCAACTGGCCATGCAAGACATTTCAGGTTAAATGTTATTTTACACCCTAGGTGTCTTTGTTCCCAGCCTGTTTTAAAGGGGCATGTTATCAGAAAGACATTTTATGGTATTTTCCTACTTCATTAAATATTGTTGAAGAAGATACTGTTTGTTTGCAGCTTCAGCTTGTCAGAGAAGTCCAGTGTAAATGACATGTTGGAAGGGTCTCAAGTAGCAGAAAAAGGTAGACAGAAAAGATCCCAAAGCTATTTCATATGCGAAGTCAAATGCTTGTGACAGAGACACAGTTAAGGAGCAATTGTATCATTTGCAACCAGAACTTCTTAGAAGATTTTTATCACCAATCCATGGCCTTAGTGAAAGCCTTCTTTTCCTGAAACGGTGTATAAGCTGTCAAATGATATAATCAACCAGCTCATCTAGGCTTATGGCAAAATTAAAAAGCCCTGGGGTTTTTCTTATGACTAAAATATTCTGTCTCACTTTGATCATATCCCAGAATGTACTGTGACCTCTTAAGTTGTGACAAGACTGCTTCTGCTTTGTCATTTTGTGGAATTATAATTGACTTTTCAACCCAACCACCATAAATTTAGTTGGGGGGCAAGTTTCAGTCTACAAGCTTAGTTTCACTGAAGCATATGGAGTCCTGCTTTGTCTCACTAGAGTAGGCAGATACCAGAGTTTTACCTGTAAGGCAGAGTTTTCTGTATTCAGGACATTGCATCCTTCCCACTTGAATGTGATGCCCAGAAAATAATTCTAGAATTAGTTTTTTATCCCAAGGGTATTTGAAATTTTATCACGCATTTTTTCATACCATCCTTCTGTGTGCACATATAGTCTTCAATAAGTACATTCATATACATGTACCTAGCTTATTGAAATTACCACATGGGAAGCACTGTTTACTCTTTTCTTTCTTGTCTTCTCATTACTAGTAGATGTAACTGTGTTCTTAAAAATGCTCAAATAAAGTCAAAACCAGTTTAAATATTTGTCCATTAAAAGAAATACTTACACTGTATTTACTTTCTATGAACATTAATCCCTTTGATTTCCTGGCCTTACAATGACTCTCTTGCTATGCCAAATAAACACCTCGCAAAAAAGACAAGGTGAACACAGTTTGAAAAGGGCAAGGCACACAGGCTGAGCAAAGATGGTCTCAAAATACTAAAATACTAAATACTCTTGTGACACATCCGGTATGGTGAGACTACATTTGCTTTTGGGCTTAACATTAGCATGATCCTCAGGGATGTCTTTACAGAAATCTGCCTCTGACTTGTCCTAGTTGGATATTTGTACTTGGGTGAAGAATAATTCCTCCCCACAGATGAGTACAGACAGTAACTGAGACAAGTGCTTATAGATAGCAACTTTGTTCCTCTGCCAGCTCTTGATGGTTACTCATCCCTGTGTAATTGTTCCTAGTGTTTCATGAAGAGCCTGTTAATCCCTATAGGTTGTGTAAAGTGATTCCCTGTGGATGATCTAATGGAAGCAATTAAGGTGGGTTTATTATCACTGTTTAGTAACTGGACCCATATTCTCCTGTTGTACTCTGAGATGGAAACAAATGCTGGCTAGGATGAGTGATGGCTATTTCCTCTTTACAAGTGTGCAGAGAATTAAGTGGTAGGAAAGCTAAGATGATAATCAGATGGGTGAGTCAGGAGTTAATTTGCAATTAGAAAGTTTTCCAATTTATTAGCTGCTTCTCTTTTAATTTAATTTCTTTTGAAGGTCAGTTTTTGCCTTGATTATCTCTTTATTTTTTCTGTTAAAAACAATGGCTCTGATAAAAGGTTTTCCAGAAACCCAGAAGAGAGCACAGGGAACACCTAAGGGAGCATATTAGCATGTAAAAGTGAGAGATTCATTTCCAAGGTGACTAATTTCATGAAGTCCTGTAGCTTCAACAAAAGTCAGTGATAACTGGGCCTGTGCTGGTTACTGCAGCACTGCCCATGGCCTGCTGCCTTGGAGGGACTGCTGGCATAAAGCTCTGGACATCTTGGTGCTACTTCCTCCTTTGAACTCTGTCACTGCTGTTGTGTGATGTTAACTACCAGCTATATTGAGTGGATTTCTGAAGGTCTGCTTTTTATCCAGTAAAAATATACCTGTGATAGTACACAGTTCTTGTCTGCTGGCTCCTTGAAGCTTACTGGCCATTAGCTAGCATAATTTTAGCAGATAATATTATTTCTCAGATTGCCACACCTTTCAAACTAGATTGTCTCTCTAGAAAATTTACAAATGAGACATTAATAATATGTCAGTAAGAGTCAGTAGGAACAGGAGTTTTCAACACAACCCTTTCTACTCCTTTTGTCAAAATCAGCAGCTTAGACTGGAAGGATTATGTCTAATACCTGAACAAAATTAATAAATGTAGACTTCAGCCTAATTTATCCAGAATGTTTTAGGTCTTTAAACTATTATGCCTTGCAATTTTTGATAGGCTCCAATGCACTTCTGACAGACTTCTGAATCTCAAAATGCTATTGAAAACAATCTCATTGTATCTTGTTCAATTAACTACAGTCACTTGGCTTCTGAGTAACCAAAAACTACTATTCAAAACATGACTCCAAAATAAGACACATCTGTATTCAGGGTCATGTTTTCCAGGGTCCTTATTTCTCCAGGGATTGTTTTCATTTGAAAAACTACAAAAAAACATAAACCCAAAAATAACAAAAAAACCCCCCAAACCCCTAAAAACAAAACCAAAAACAATAAAAAAATTTTGAATTTACTTAGCCTTGTATTGTACTGGATAGGACTTTTTAAAAAAAATTTTCTTCAGCTTAATTGAAAGAAATTGTAAACATCCTTATCTGCAGTTTCATAAATGCAAATCATTAATAGCTAGGCTAATGTCAGAGATATTATTCTATACTAACTGCCTGAAGTCAAGGGATAGAACTTGTCCTCTAACTGGATTTTTTTTGCACTCTTAAAGACCTTCAAACTACAGGGTAAATTGTTAGTCTGAAACAATTAAAATGGACACAGCTCATTAATGTTTTTTAGTCAATTGCTATAGCATCAGTTCTCTCAATTTATCTGGGAAAAAACAAAGATACTGAATCAGGATTGTCAAAAAAATGTGCAATTTTCTTTTAATCTGTTAGAATACACACAGTTGGGTTCTTTTCTTAAATCTTTATCTGAACCCCCCTCAGAATGGCAGCCAGGGACAAAAAGTAAAAAAAATATATTAAAATACTGCAAACAACTCCTGCTCCTGTTGCTCTGTGAAACTGTAGGTGTGAAAGGAGAGGAACAGCAAAATATCTGTAGCTGTACTATTTTTGAAACTGTGTGACTTTGAAAAGCAGCCTGGCTGTAGCTCCCAAAAGACTTTTGTGCACAGCAGAGCGGGGGTGTTTGTGCTGGATACCAGGCTCCACCTACCAGCAGTTTTCACTTCCCTCACTCTTAATGGTGGCAGCAAACCAGAGCTGGTTTTCTTTTCTCTTTCTCACATATTTGTCCCTGCCTCTGCTATAACTTAAATAAAATGTTTGTCATACTTAGGGCAGTAAAAATTAAATTTCATCTGATATATTGAGAATTGTTGAGGTTGCTCTGGTTAGATGCCAGTGTTTTTTGGAGCTGGACAATGTTAAGTCATGGAAATAGTTGGAAGATCTCTCATGTTTTGCATCCATGGCATAAGCTGCCTTCAGGAAGTATACCAAAGAGCTCAAAAAATGCAGTAAAGATCAACCCTGCAGATAAGAGGTTTTAGTGGTATTGAGAAGGAGATTTTTACCTTAATTATGAGGTTTTTAATTCTAAAGGGATTTTGACTTCTCCTGACGTGCTTAGCTACTTACATTACAGCCATCCAGACAGGAGAGATATGCACTATGCTAAGATGCAAGTCATGATTGCCATTTTCTTTGTAGACTTTTTATGTTTATGGGTGTTCATTAAAATTGTTTTAATTTCTTTCTTAAAAAATAAACTTGATTTTTTTTCCCTGATAATTCAGTTAAGAGCTCTTGTAAAAGTCAAAACTTTGTTCATGCTGAACTTGGGCCTTATTTTCTGCATATTATCATATGAAAACAAGATCAGCACAACTTGCAGCCTTGCATTCATTTGAAGTATTCAATAAAACATGGATGTTCTGCAAACTGCAAGTTTTAGAATGTAATTTTAAACGCTGTGTAACATTATATGATACAGATATTGCCTTCTAAAAATGTTGAATGTCCATTGCAAAATTTTACTTAGGAAAAAGTCCTTCATGCTTCATGGAAAAACCCCCTGCATGATTTCTGTTTTGACCAGTAAGGGAAAAAAAAAAAGAATCTTAGAGTGTCAAATCTGCTGTTACTTAACATAACTATAACGGTGTTCTGTTAAATCTTATAAATAGTATAAAAACAATTCTGTATGTGTTGCTTTTCTGGTTAAAGCAATGATGAACATTTATAATGTTGTATTGGAGAAACTTCGTCTTTTCTGCAAAATATAGTTCTAAAAACTTGACCTAACATAGTCAAATTAGTTGTTTTATTGCACTGAATCTGCATTGTCTTAGCCAAGCAGTACTTATCCAGGGTTCAGACTGAAGTCAGTTTTCAATTCAATTTTCCCTGTCATATTGAATGATTCCATACAGCTTCTGTGTGCTGTTAATAGCTTTCATGTGCTGGGCAACGATTTCAGGAATAGACTCTTTCCTCTTTTGCAAGGTAGAATTTCTGAACTAAATGACCCCAATGCAACAATAAATGACAACAAAACAGTTTAGAATGGGAAAGTATAATATTGTAAAAGAAGCGGAAGCAGAGTAAGAAATTGTTTTGAAAACCTTCTTTGAACAATGGATTCAGACAAAGAAGAGAACTGGTGTGAAATTTCTATTGCAACATTTAAATTTTATGCATCCTGTGTATAAATAAATTTTCCAAAAAGTTGTGACTCTATTAAAAGGTTGCAGACAGTCTGTAACCCTTGCACTTCTTCTTTGTTAGTTTCTTTTTAAGTTTCCTTACCTGAGTTTGGACATTCAGATATGAGCTGAATGACCCAATCCCTGTGAAGAAGTAGGTGCCTACCAACCACAATTCATTTTGAGGTCACTCGGGCAGATCACAGAAGTCATGCTCCTGGCATAACTGTTAAAGAAGACAAACTGGCTAGCTTGCATTGAAATACAACTTCTAGACATTTAAAAAGTCTACAGTATTATTTTTTCTTTTAAATTGAGAATGTAGGTACTTATGAAGTATGTATGAAATTTATATTTCAAGAATTTAGTAACTACTGAGTGATCTTTATTGGCCTTTGTGGGTCATATGGAGTATCCTGAATTTTGAGGGTATTTTAAAGTATAAACATGATGTACAGCTGGAAAAAAAAAAACCAAAATCACAGGAAAGCATGTTGTTTAATTGAATATATTGTATAAGTTAAATTTAGAAGTCCTCAATGCCACTATCTTGTCCACAATTTTCAAGGTTGCTATTGCCATTCTAGGCCAACAAATCTCTACATCATCATGATGGTAAAGTCATAAATATCTCATTCCATGTAGAATAATTGCTCATTACTGCTATCTATGCAAAAATATGGTTCTACCAGACAAAGACACGCAAAAGTAACACAGGTTAGCCATAGCCACCTGTCCAATTAGAGGTGTTGTTGTCATAGATTAAGCAAGTAAAAAAGAGCTTCAGGTCCAGGAAAGCTCAGAAAAAGCACATCTGACAAGCCCCAGTTGAGAGGTTTTGCAGATTTAGTGCAAGGCTTGCACCTGTTTATCACAGACAATACTGCATTACCAGGCTACACAGTTAGAGGCTCTAAAATGGAGTGATTAAATTAAATCATGGTATATGAGTAAAAATAATGACTAATATGTGTTTGACTATGAAAGAAGAGAGATTCATCCTGTTCATTTTTTTTGTTTTACACAAATATCTGCTTACTGCATTCCACCACTTGTACCATAGTGAATTTTTACTTTTATGTTATATATTTTTATGTGATTTTTTACATAGTTATTTACAACAACCATAATAGGTTATCTGTAACAAAGGTTCCTAAGCTTTTGGTACTATAAAGCATCAACTATGGTGAAATTTTTTACTGAGGAAAATGGAATTGCTTTTTTTTGTTTATTAAATAAGATTTCACTCTTGAAATTTGAGAGGCTGTACACGAAAATTGTCTTTTTAAAAACTTTACCACTAATATTTCTATTTTGTTATTGTTTCCTTTTTTAAAAATCACAGTGATCACGCTGGATGTAATTCTTTCCTCATACAATTTTGATAATAGTATTGATTTCAGTGGAATTATTCTTCATTTGCCTGGTATGAACAAAGAATCAGATTAATTTGCCAAAATTATTTTCTTTCCATATTATAGGAACTTATTACTTTTCCCTGTCAGACATGATCATGATAATTTTAGTAGGGAATAGGTTAAAATAATCTTCATCCAGTTGGGCAAATTGAGTCAGCCTGCTGCTGTGTTATATAGCCCGTCTGTTCTGCCAACTTATTTTTTGATGAGCTTCTTAGAAATAGCTGCTTTTATGCCAGTGACTTAGGGTAGGTTTGTGTGTAATTATGCTCTTAGTAACATTGCAAGTATAAAAAAAGAAGGAAAAAAAAAAAAGACATAGGTCTTTTATGGGACCTCTTGTAGGCTTCTGTCTCATTATGTTAACAATCTGCCTAGAGAATGGTGTCAGATTTAGAGAGCAGACGAGATTGATTTACTTTTCAGGCCCTTCTACCCAGCCTAATTATTGCGTTACAAATGGCGATTCTTTCACCCCTCTGAAGGAGCACTTTGATTAGTGTCTGCAATGCAGGTGCCAGGGCTTAATACGGTAAGTGCATGTCAACTAGTTTCTTTCATCACATAGTCAAACTGTATAAAAAAAGCCGTTGCACAGTAGGAGCTGATACATGGCTTTACCAGAGCTTATATGAGCTTAAAATTGATAGGGTTAGAACAGCTACGAAATTTACCATCTTGTTTTTTTTTAATTTTTCTGTCGTTAATCTCATAAACAGGAGGAAAAAGGGTAGTTGAGAAATAGAAACAAAATTAGTGTGAATAGGTAGTTTGCCATTGTAGAATTTTATTTAAAATTCAGATCAGATTTCTTCCTTCTCCCTGCCCCAAGACAAGATTGAATGGTTCTTCTCACAAATTAAGTTATAGTTTCAACATTATAGTCTCTCTTCATTGCTCATGTACGTGATGATTTGACTTATTGAAAGGGTTTTATTATTAAGCCGATGCTCTTTTTCATTGCTTAAAGATTCATTTATAAATAGCATACTTTTTGTCAGTTGAGGATGGTTATGTAAATACAGGCTTGGATCAGTAAACGGGAACACAAGATAATTAGCTTTAATTCCTTAAAAAATTTAGTAATCTTCATTCATGCCAAATTCAACAGGATTCACTTCACACACACTAGACTTCTCACTGACTTCTTATTGCAAGTTTCTCATTTATTTTATGTGTTCTTTCATTTGCTAGAAAGACATTTAAATCTCGTTTTTTCGACTTTACACACACTAGAGCAGGAAAACACTGAAGATAGCCAGTGTGACATCTTTTTGTAAATAATTCTACATGGCACTATATATACTATAGATAGTACTATAAAAAAAAGGTGGTGGTGGGGGTGCAATGGGGAAATTGTAGGAATGCTGCTATTCTGAGTGGCACATAAAGGTGAGGCCCTTGAGATCACTGAAGGGAGTGTGATGTTTCTCAAACACCTGTGTGTTTGAGCTCCTGGCTCAGAGAACACCTGCTTCTTACTCAGCTACTTCATTTCCCTTGGATCATTATTATGAACTCTGTCAATCCTCATCCCACGTTTAACCAGCATTGCATGTTAATAGGTATCATTTACACCTCAAATGACTTTTCCGTGTTCAATTTGATACACGTTCCTTTTGAATTAAGTCTGAATATAGTCTGAATTATGCAAAAATCGGTAGATCTTCTTCTTAGCTATATGGTGTGCTATTATTTAGTGGTATTTAGTGTAATTATCAGGAAACTCAGTAATCATTGTAATATTCATTACTTATACAGCAAATATATCCTATGCCTGTTAATAATGTCTTATAATAATTTCTGGTTTATCTTAGATTCTTTGAGTTTTAAAAATTTTACTTTCTAATTATGGATCATCACATGGAGTGTAGCTGTCAAAACTACTACTTGCATTATATTAAAAAACCTTATAATTTTAGTAAAATAAATGAAAATAGAGACAAATGTCAAGTCCAACAAGGCTAAGATCTTACAATATATACCTGTACATTGTTGGCAGTCAAGTAATTTATTTTAATATACCCAGGTCAAAATTTTAGCTAATTAAACTAAAACAATATGGTTATACCTTCACAGCTGAATTCATTGTAGCCACCTGAGTTAAACACAATTGTCTTAACATACATGTGTAGACTTTTTGAGATCAGAAATTAGGGATGAGTGGGAATATACAAACTTAGAAAGGAGAGCAGGCATTCAACAAAAGAATGTTCACATTTTAAAATTAGGATATCCTGGTCAAGTATTATTTGACAACAGTAATATTGACTCCAAAGTTTTTACTCAACTTTTATGTGAAATCTATTGAAAATATATACACATTTTCTCCAGTGTCTAGATCTTATCAAACTGCATTTTAAAAATTTTAGACACTGATCATAGTCCAGAGGCTAAGTCAACACTTGGAAGTGTTGTCCTTTCCACAGCAGATTTCTCTTGGAGAACCACTGGCTTTGAATTTTTCAAAAATGAAACATTGAATGGTGACTGTTTTCAAGGTTTCTTGTAAAATCCTGCAAGGCATGTGTAAGGTACTTTGCAGGTTTTTGCTTTTCTTTTTAATCTATGTTATATCATATTCCAGAGCTTTTCATAACTTCACATTTTTCTTATCCTGTATAGGAGTTCTGGAATGCAGCATAGTATTACAAAATACCTCCTGTAAGTTGCGTGCGTCTCATAAAGATATTAAGAAGAAATTCTTTACCGTGGGGGTGGTGAGGTACTGGAACAGGTTGCCCAGAGAAGCTGTGGATGCTGAAAATGTTCAAGACCAGCCTGGATGGAGCTCTGAGCAACCTGTCTAGTGGAAGGTTGCCCATGGCAGAAGGGTTGGAAGAAGAGGAACTTTAGGGTCTCTTTCTACCCAGCCCGTTCTGTAATTCTGTGAACTCCAAACTTTTATAGGCATGAAGGAATTAAATATTATGTCAACATATTAGAGGCTTATAATATACTTTGGTAAACTGGAATCTTAAGGAGATTACTGTGGTCTGAAGGCCAAATAGTTAAAGGGCTATTTAAATGCTAATGCTATGCAAAGACCAACATTTTTCATCCAGTTAAAAAAAACACAAACAAACCAAAAACAAAAACAGAAACAAAAACCAAACCAAAAAAAACCAACCAAAACTACAAGCAAGAAAACAAGCCTGTACAGCAATATAATTTAGGTGCTACAGAATAAATGCAAGAAAGACAGGAATAAAATATTATTATGTTTACTATTGGACATTAACTCTCCTATATTTTCTAGTAAAATTGTTTCTATAAATTCATCTTTTTTGTACATTTTTCTGTACTGACTCACTGAGTCACATGCAGTGTGTGATATAATTTTATCTTTTGGGGATGGTGCTTATGCTCAGACTGTTTGAAGGATGTGTATCATATACTTGAATGTAATTTAAAAAATAATCATAAAGGGGCAGTGCCACTCTGACATATGCATCTTGAAGCAGAATGAGTTTGAAATTTGGTTTCATAAGCTTTTAATGAAGTAGTAGACAGGAATTTTAATAGACCACACTTGCTCTCATATACTGAAAAAACCTTACAGTAAATAGGACTAGAATTTGACTGCATATTTTCAGCATTGTAGCTAACTAAATAAGAAAATCCAGTTTAATCTTCAGATTTGTGAATTTTAATTCAAACCTTTGAGTCAGTTTAGGCAATTACTTATTCTTTGCACTTATCTGCTCAAACTAAAATATGAGGAGTTTCAAAGCTGCAACAACACTTTATCATGCTTGCAACGCTAATTACAACATAGCCTTTTTCAATTGCATGAGAACACAAAGATCATCTGTGTCATCATTCCTGCTTGATGCATAATTATGACCCAGTGCTTTAATTTGAATTGTCCAAAGGAAGGTTGAATTAACTTCCTTGCCAGTAAATATAACAGCTGGGATTCTGTTAATTCCCTGCAGAGATCTCCAGGCAATATTTATCAGAAATTTCAAGTGCAAAATAAACTGTTGTGCTATAGCAGTCAGTCTTCACAGTGCTATGTGTGCAGCTGTAATAAGTGGCAATATACAGTTAAACAGTGTGAATTTGATCTTGTTACACCTTTCCTATCAATACCACTCGCACATTTCATGTTCTGATGCACATTTACTTCCTAAATACAATTTTTATGGGAGTGTGTAGCACATCGTTATGTAGAAACCAACTGTGTTTGGGGTTTTTTGAAGACAAAAGTTCTTTCCCAAGAGAAGTTAGTGCTGATAACAGAAGCATTGACGCTTATGTTTGTAGTTCTCTCTCTATCTGAACAGAAGCATTGACGCTTATGTTTGTAGTATGTCAAACGTCTTATGTATGTCACATATTTCTGATTTGAGTTTTCAGCCCCTTAAAAATAACCTTAGTCCAGAGTTGTTAATATGCTTTTGCGTTCATAGCTTAAGGACATCTTGAAGGTTAGCTAGGGAGCCTCGCGCTGGCCTTCTGAGGTTAGGAGGTTTGGTGCAACCCTCTTTCAGCTGTGCAGAGACACTTTGAAGCAACAGCAGCAAATGCCGCAGCACTGCTAGCGACAGCAGCGCGGGTCCCGCCGGAGCCGGGCAGCGGCGGGAGCGAGCGGCGGGAGCGAGCGGCGGCTCCCGCGCCCCGCACCGAACTGTTTTGTCAACAGCTCCATCTGCAGCCCGTGGGCAGCCGGGAGCCGCGCTGCCAGCGAGACACAGCTGTCTGGGAAAATTAGATTTGAAAGGCAACACCTTAAAACACCTTTTTGCGGTTGAAATTTTGGCACTGTCAGGTTTTATATGATTTCTGAGAGTACAGCCGTAGGCTCTGTCAATGGGAACTCACTGGGAAAGAAGAGGGAAGGAGCAACAGGAGAAAGGAGGCGTCAGTGCTGCGGAGGGCCTGCAAGCAGGCATAGCAAACTCTCCAGTCAGCTCTTTAAATATGTACACAGCAAATTAACCTGGATGTATGATATTAATTTTTTCTCCCTATTTCTTTCTTCAAATAGGCTTTTATTTGCAAAGGCCAGTCCTATGCTTTTGGTACCTTGTCCCTTGTGTGAGGTGACTGTGAGAACAGTGTAACTCTGCCAACAGTGGGATTTCAGTGGTGTAATGGGTATGTCCAGCAGTGGCGAAGTCTGAAGGGTTTCCTTCAGAGTGTGGATCAAAAATTAGCATTTATACCCAGGGTCTGTAGTCTGGCAACACTAGAGGGCTGTAGAAGTCTTTTCTAGTCACCTACAGGCGACAGGGGCTTTTGGTATTGGTTGGTTTGGTTTTGGTTTTGTTTTTTTTTCCCTAGGGAATGAAAGTGGTACTGCTAATGGAGGTACTTGGACAGGGCAGACAGTATGAATGAACATGCTAAGTAGGTTTCAAACCAGCATTGATTTCAAATGTCTTTCAATTATAAGAATGAAAGGAGTTAATCTATAAGTGAATATCTTTATACGTCCTGACTTTTAATGATATAGGAATTGTCATGACTTTGTAGAATCATTCAGCATAACATTTGTCTCTTCCTCACTTTTATCTTATACTTTAATTAATAGCAAGTGAATGTGGGTTTGTGTTTTGGTTTTAAATTTGTTTGTTTGTTTATTGGGGTGTTTTGTTTTTGTGGGGTAGAGGTGGATTGTTAGGCTCACTTTAATGCATAGAGCTATTTCTAATTTTTCCATCTCTGTATATGAGGTGTTAAAAGGCTGTATGTTGTCTTTAGAACACCTTCAGATATCTTTGTTGACCTATTGGTGCTCTTGACAAATTAAAATGCCATTCACAATGGACAAGAACATTAGTCAGTAGGCAGCAGTCATTCCCTGGCCACAGACCACAGACCACAGAAAGCTTTCCCTTCCCCTTTTCAGTCCTCACAACAGCAATTGCTCCTACATGCCTGTATAGATGGGTGCGACTTTGGTATGTTTTAAAGATTAACAAATTTAGATCACTTCAGATAGGTGTGGAAGTGAATTTTACAGTGAAAGAGCTCTTATATACTTTGTCATTATTCCCCTATCTTTCACTCAAAGGTCTTTCAGTGGTGTCTGTAATCTTAACTCATGGGGTGTGACTCAGTCTCTCAAAAAAGCAAGCTTCAAGTCATTTTGGGCTTTATAGGTCAAAAACAGCACTTCAAACTCCACTTGAAAAACAACAGGCAGCCAGAGCAGATTTGGAGAGCAGGTGTCAAATGCTCATAAAGGGATACAAAGCATATCAAGCAGAATAGCACCTTCCTATAACAGAATGTTTCCAGGTTGATTTAGTGTAAGACCCAATGTAGGGTTTATATCAGCAGCCAGATAGCTACTTGCTAAAGATATGTTTACAAATGCTAAATTATGATAGCATATTATAGCACAGAAATATAATTATGCATTAAGAGTTTATTTTCTTAACATTCTATGTTACAAGGTCATGTAAGAGTGTGCTCAGAAGGGAGCAACACTGCTCAGTATACTTCAGTTTCACCTAAAAAGAAGCCTACTCTATTCAAAACTCCACTGACTTGGCATTGTTATTGTCATTGTCTCTTTGAGAAAGCATCAAGAATTGTATTGTACAGTCTTGGAGAACTCAAATAAGATGTGAGGAATTCACAAGAAGAAGAAATTGCTCCTACATATTCTTCTGATCTGAAAGTCTTGCACAAGTCCTTGTGTAGTTGTAAGTTTTGTATATTATAGGGAGATTTTTTTTTCTGGAAATAATTCCCCTTGGTTTCAAAGATAGTGAGTTTAAAAATAGTTATTTCTTTTCAAACATTATATTTTAAGATGCCTTAATAACATGCTATATGAACAATACTAATTAGAATATTCAGATTCTGCTCTTGTATCAACCCTTTCTATTAAATGCAAATCTTTTCCCCCCTTTTATCACTTTATTGTTGCCATAGATTTAATTTAATCTGTCTGCTTTATTTTCAGAAACTGCAAAAGGTTGTTTGATTTGCTTAGGTGGCTCAGTATGTACAAACCATGGCCAGTTTTCTGAGCACCTAGCTGTCATGATAGCTTAGTATGCTTTATAAACTCAATCAATCTATCCTGTATTATTTGTGAGACCATTTTACATCAGGGAGAAACTCAGATGTCTCTCAAGTAGAGAGTGGCAGCTCTTTCCAATATGTATTGACAGGATGTGATATTTTAACATAGGTGGTAAAGAATGCAGCATCCAGTCTGCTGCATCTCTGGTATGATTTCTATGGTCACCTTGCTAAATTTCTGTGATCACTTTGTTAATAATGGGGTTTTTTTGTGTGTGTTTGTTTGGGGGGTTTTGTCTTTTTTGTTTGTTTTGTTTGGCTTGTTTTGTTTTTATGCTATAGATTATAATTGCATGAATTTTGTGTCAAACATAGAATAGCAAAGCTTTTACTACTGTTTTCAAATGTCAAAATACAGTGCTAGTTGGGTTTGTTATCAATTATTGCTGCCAGGTGTTCATTACAAGAGAGATAAACTATAGGCACTCAATCTGGGTAAAGATGGGAAAGAAATCGTACAAAGCTGGAAACAAATCAAAATTACTTCTATCCTAGCAATTTTTTGCATTTTGTTCCTGTTAAGAATAGACTGTCAAAATGAACAAGCAAAGTGGGATGCTCTTTTACTAAACTGTCCAGAAAAGGACAAGTTAAAAATGTGTAGCAGATTCCTGCTGTCACTGCAGCTAAATGGAAATTTTGGGACAGCATAGTTCAGGTTTGCACACTATTGCATATTTTATTTTGATTTAATGGTGCATACAGTACCTGGAATAGGGAGTTTGGAAGTCCACTAAGCTGATTAAGGAGCATCAGGTCTTATTTAACTATATTTTTGCTTGGCATCAAGCAGGGCTTAATATCATTATGGATGATCTTGTTGAGCTCTTTGTAACATTACTACATTACTGATGTAATAACTTACTGGAGATAAAAAGTAATGTGATATCAGTTATTTAATTTCTTTTATTGATTTTTTTTGACCTTGTAGCACTTTCCCCAGCATCAAGTGTGAATAGAATGATGAAATGGCTTCATATTTGAATATAAAAATAAAGTACACAGTAAACTTTCCAACTTGAAGAAAATTAACATAGAGAGCATTTGTGCTACATGAAGGAAATTGGTTCTTGTTTCTTTCTTACTTTGCATGTCAAAGAATTAATTCATAATGCTTATTGTATCAGTAATGGTTCAGTTTTCTGTGCCACATAATTTGGTATGTGGTTGGTAACAAGGATGTAATCAGCTCATTCTGATCAAACTTGGTAAACTGATGTGAATTCCACTGTGAGTGCTGTAAAATCCTGGGAAGTTGGACCGTATTTGCAAAGAGAAAACTACTGCTTCGGGAAAGCAGTCACTTTCACAAAATGAAAAAATTTTGCAGAGAGTAATACTGGATAAACAATGGAATGTGAGCTCACAAAAATGAAAGGTTTTTAAAGATGTGACTATGCAAATATTGGGTAAGACTTAGCAGATTATATTGTCCCAGCTCTTGGCATTGGCATGACTATTTAATGAATATTGTGTCCTATTCTGGTGCCATCAGTAAGGAAAACAAAATAGAAAATGTCAAAGAAGCACGAAGAAATGATTGAAAGGACTGGAACACGTGCTTTGCAATGAAAAGCTGAGCTTAGTCTAAAGAAAGAACGAATAGTAGAGTTAGATATTTGATTAGAAGCTATAAATACCTCTACCGAGAACAAGAATTTGTTAATGCTGGTCTGTTAAGTCTGTAGGCAGGAAAATGTTGACGTGTAATGGCTAAAAGCAGAATATAGACCAAATTAAACTAAAAATAAGGTGGATATTTTAACCAATCCTGGAAACTATTTTCTGATGCAATTGATAGATTTTCTGTCACTGGAAATAAAAATATGACCTTTATTCATTTTCTTTCTTTAAAGATATAGTCTATGTCAAGCAAAAATATTGAATTTAAAGAAGAAATAATTGAAATATAGTATCTATAATATAAAGGAAGTCAAATAACCACAATATTTCCTGTCTTTAGAAGTGCATTAACCTAAAATAGAAAGCATGAACACTTTCCATTTCTTTTCATTTCCTTTCTATATCCTAGCTGTTAAACTACATGCCAATTTGTTGTCTACTCCTGAAAATACTGTGTGTGTAGAGAGCTTCCTCTTATGTCAATAAGATTAGGGGATCTTAAGGTCATACCCTTCATATAAAATATAATTTATTTGGATATTGGCTACCTTCCAGCTGATACCATAACAAATTCTACTTACCTGAAAGCACACCGATTTTTTCCTTATTTCCAGTCAAGAATGTATAGTATTGCACAGGTGACCAAGTGTATTATAGGAGAAGTTTATCTTTCTATAGAGGATTTAATACTACCCTTCCCCAGAGGCAAAATGCCAGATTGATTTGATGGACCAGTTTACCATAGCAAATTGCATATTTTAGAAGCACTTTTGACCAAGAGTTACTGTCTGTAGTGTACCATCTGTTAAAAGTCTGATATCTCTAAATTTAGGTGATCGGTGCAGTCAATTTGGATAGTAAATTATTCATTTAAACACTGTAGTGGACACTTCACCACATGAAAGCCTGCTTCTGCTTCTTCAGAAATTTTAGTTAAGTAGGATCAAAAAGTGGTGGATAAAAGCAAATTTATTTTTCAGTATTTGGAACTGATACAATTACCTCCATCCGCAGAAAGCCATGTATCAGTAGAATTGCACTTACAATGCAAACACATTAATTTGACACTCAGCACCATACATTATGAAGAATGAACTCAGGCCCTGCAAACCTTTACATTACTTTGAGTAGACAGTTTGTAGAACATAACACCGCACCATGTATATCTTTAAATTGCTCTCTCCTGAAAGTGGGAGAAAGCAACACATAATGTGCAACTGCAGGTTTTTACATTTTGCTTTCCTATTGCCTTTTTGTCCTTGTATTCAGTGGGGTATTGTGTAACTCCTTTGTGAACAATGGCTGATGACAAACCTAACTTGCTGGTTAAGCCCTGTAAGTTGACAGGGTGTCTGGGCTAGACTGGTGCTAGGCCAGTAGTTTGTGTCTACCCAGTGGGCCAAAAAATAAAAATTGTAAGTGTCTAATAGGCTTGCTATCAAAACTGAAGTTTTCTTGATTATAGGATTTAAAGACAGCCTACTCCTAAAATTCTAACTGCAAATTTAAATGACAGTTGCAGACTGAGCTAACAAGTTAGTAGTGATAAGAAAAACGGTACAGGATTTAAACTGAAAGAGAGTAGGCTTAAATTAGATATTAGAAATAAATTCTTGACTTAGAGGGTGCTGAGGTACTGGAATAGGTTGCCCAGAAAAGTCATAGATACCCCATCCCTGGAGTTCTGGTCAATCCAGTCTAGTGGAAAAAGATGTCCCTGCCCATGGCTGGGGGACCAGAACAAAGTGATCTGTAAGCTTCCTCTTGACCCAAAGAATCCTCTGATTCTCACAGGTGTTGTGGGTCTGACTGGTAATATTTCTTCTGTCAGTTGTCACCCAAGCACCAACAGAGAAGAGAATGTCAGAAGCAGAGGGTGGGTTTTTGGCTTCTTTTCAGCTTCCTCTTTGACAGCCTGTGAGACAAGATGGACTGTACCCTCTCATGTTCTGTGCTTCTGTCACAGCATTTCAGGTTTTGCCTTTTTCAGCTCTCTGAAACAGGCTTTGCTGGCACTGTGGACCCATACATGCTGCCTATCAGCGGCTTCAAAGCCTTTGTAAGCTTCATATCTAAGTAATGATGGCATTGCTAAGTAACTTTGAAAGGTAGAAGTGAAGCACATGTAGTACATTAGGAAATATCAGTGCTGTTTCAGATATAATTCATGCTGGAGAATTAAGGAAGTAGCTCAGAGCTGACACGTTTTCAGGATCACCCACAGGAGCTGGTGGATGGTCTGTTACTCAGGCGTATGAAGGCAGGAGAGGCAGTACTTTCAGCTAGTGTGATGGATAGTAGCTGTGTGATGTATAGTAGTATTATCACATAGGATTCACATGTTTGATTCCTCATTCAACAATCTTGCATAATAATTTGTTAATTTTTTAAGCTTCATTGTTAATGAGCATGTATGGTAGGATAATACAACAATGGTATGGTGTGCTCCCACACTGATCTCTGTTTCTGGGGATAGATGTTTCTGAGAGAATTTTCAAATCAGAAGCATTGATACTCTTAAACTAAAAAGGTGGCTTTAGGGAGAGTTTTTGTTTGAAGTGATGTGGTGAGCACACTGAAATATCTCTTGCTGATTTGGATATGTGTGTCTCTGACAGCGGAATTTTTTCAGAGGTGTTAAATAAAAATTTAAAGATAATGTGCATAAAACTCAATCATAAAAGCTGAAATCTATAATGTTTGATAATATGTGTGCTTTTCTGTTTTCTTTCCTTCGAGATTAATAATTAAAAATATTTGTCCAATAAGAAGTCTTCTTATTTAGAATATGAGTGAAAATAACTGTAACATGTGGCTTGTTGGAGGGAAGAAAATTATTGGCATTTTTAAAAAAGTAACTACAGACTGCATGTACATAATTATGAAACACTAATTACTTAAAGGTCACAGAAAGAGTTTGCAGGTTTTTTTTTAATATCCCACGGTTTCCTTTTTTATAAAGCATAGTAATTAAATTCCCTATCAACCATTTTCATGTGGTGTCATTTTTCTTCATTATTCTAAATAGAAATATGATGAATTTATGCTGGTATAGGACTGCTTATTCTGCTATTTGCTATTTTGCTGATTGACACATGTCTGGAAGACACCTTAAGAAACAATATAATTAGTCTATTTGCATTGCCTGGAATTAGGTGACCTTTGGTTTTGACAGTAATTAGACTATCCCTGCTGTACTCTGTTACTTGCTGTTAGTCACTAACCAGGCAGAAAAGGAGTCCAAGCAGCTCATTTAGTGAGCTACAAAAGCTTTTCAAATGTCATTAAAATGAACAGGAAATTATAATTAATAGTACGGTCTCATTTTATGGATGTGTCCCACAGATAAAACATGGCTAGAGCAGTTATTTATTGAGCTGAAAGCCAGCTTAAAATAAAGGAGTTTTCTCAAGTGCTATAGCACCTGATAACATGTGCGTGTTCTGAGTGTTTTCCTCTCAGGATGTATGTATGTAGGTGTACTTCATAACTGGTTCTTCAAGGGTACTGAAAAATGCCCATAGCTGTATATTTTTTTTCTGTAATCCAAAGCCACATCTCTTGTATCCATCTCTTATATAAGGCTTCATTATAATTTTTTTGTTTGTTTGTTCATAAAAGATATTAAAAGACAATGTGGTAAATTTTTGAGTGATATTTTTTTGCACTATTCAAAGAGACTAGGAAAATCTCTAAAAAGCAAATCCCCAGGTACTAGCATGCTTGATCATACATGGATGATATCCTCCTGCATGAATCCAGCCCTGCAATAAGATAAATCTATGTTGCCATTACAACAAATTGAAGGTTCACGCTTTCCTTTCTAGCAGCTAATTGAGGCACCCAAGTTGATAGACTGGATAAAATAGACTCCTAGATTAGGTCTCGCTTTTGTGCTTCAAGTTCCATGGTAGAATGATTCAAAATTGTAAGGTACCTGTAGTAAATGGCTCGCCAGAACTGAATTTTACACAAAATATCAGGATTGTGTTGAAGATTTACCAGTAAGTAATGACTACATTGTATAACCCAGTTAAGATAATTGATCTATGCATTTTTGTCATCGGCTTGTAGAACTGTAGCTCTAGAAGACAAGTGAGGCATATACACAGCACAGTATTAAAAGCCAGAAATTACCACATTCAGCTAACATCTATGATACGCTCTTATTTTGTTGATCACAGTGGCTGTGGTTTAAAAGTCCTTGCCATTCATGAATGCTGAATATGGGGCTGAAAGGGTTAAAAATTAAAGACTGGGCAGGAAAAAGAGGTGGTTTTATAATTGAGTTTTGCTCAATACGACCTTGCATCTGGGGGATGCTAAGAATATTCGGTCACATTTTTTTCTGTCTTTCTTGGGAAGTGATGTTTCTGTAGAAGATAGCAGAATGCTGTAAGGACTTAAAAAGCAGTCTTCACAGGCCTAGCCCTGTGACATAAAGAGGGGGAGGGAGATAAGACTCTTGGATATTGTAAAACACAGCCTGATGAAGAATTATGCCTGTACCAGAACTTTTGTTATGTGAGCTAGGAATGGTGGAGTGCGTTTTTCCCCTGCTAAGATGGAATAAGCTTCAGCTGTTGATTGTGGCCATGTTGGTATTACCTATATATAGGTAATATATTTGGATCACACACAAAATATGTTTTTTTCAGAAGATTGTTCAAACCTTTTGGAGGGGGGTTAAAACCATCAATCCTTAATATTTTTGTGAGATTAGTATAAATGTGTATTATCTATTTTTATATAAATATCAGAAGAGTTGTTCTATTAGCAGAGTGCATTGTATGTATAGTATAGCTCTGCATGCAATTTTATGTCTGCGGTTTCATAAATAAGCATCAGATGTTAGGAATTTAATTTAAATTCAAATTAATGTTAACATAATGTAGAATTAAATGCATTTGAGTTAAGCGATTTTCAATCTAAAGCAGCAGATATGCTTTTCACTGCTGACACCACTGCTTCAAGTCCTCAACCAGCAAGTGGTTTGGAAAGGTCAGCAAGTTGAATTTTCTTCTTAGGAAACAGATTTATTCTACCTTATTTAAAACATCCATGTCCCACATCTTAGAACACTCATCTTTCTGTGGCCAAAGGAAATAAAGTAGATTTACTGTTCTGTAAACTACAGATGCCTGTTTCTCTATTTAACTATTTGTGCCTCTGAATAAAAAGGTACGGGTAAGTTATCCAGGATGTCTAATTTGAACTTAAACATCTAATTTTAAATTTCAAGACTGAAATACATTGATCATGCCATTCTCTAAACTTTGACAGCTGTATCTGAGTGTCATCAAAGAGCTCAGCTGAAAGAAAAGCTAACTTCAGCTCCTCACATTGCAGTTCTGTATAGTCAAACCCCCACCAAGTTCACTGAAAGAAGGCCAGAGACCCATGTTACCATGCCACCCTATCTTTCAGTTGTTTGGGGCTTTTTCTTCTATCTTTTCATCAAGAAGCCACTTTATTAGAGGTCCATGTACAGATATTCCTCACTCACTTGCTGAAAGGGCTAAAACTTTACAGTGTCACAACTAAGACTTCTGAAAACTCAGAGGACCTGAATCAGTTTTGACAGTAACAGCAGACAGGTGGTCTCAAAAATGCATAAACTAATTTAGAACATTCAGGACTTGCTATTAAAAACAGAAGATTGACAACTTGCAAACTTTTTTTCCTCAGGATTGAAAATACATTCTACAGTCTTTTGAAACACTGGTTCAGTGAGATGCCAAACTTATAAGTGGAGCATTCAATATAAAATGGTTATTTTCACTTTTTTTTTTTTAATCTGTATTAGTAAATTTGATTTTTTAAAAAGACCAATCACAGGAAAAATCCAGTTATCTATAAAATTACATCATGTGGATGCATGCCAAGAGCACTGTTGGCAGACAGCTAGATTTTAATAGATTCAACTGTCTGAAAAATCAGACACCTTATAATTGTCTGATGAAGCAGAAAGATACAGGCATGTCGATAGGCTGCTTACCCTGACCCATTTTAGATATATTTGTATCTAAATACAATCACATCATAAACTTCTTTGTTTTTTAATTAATTTTTGACAATATATATCAGTTGCATTGAACTAGGTTTGCACAATGAGCTAAGATTGCATTCTTAATTTTAATAACTCTTCTTTGCTGAGTTTCACATTGTTTGACTGCCAGTGATGAAATATATGAAATTTTGGCCCTCATTTAAGGTATAAGAATGGAAAGCAGCCCCTCTACAATGTGACTCATCCTTGAGACAGTGATACTTAGTTATAGTAGTTCATTAATTGCTAAAAACGTTTGTTGATCTGCAAAAAATCTGAAATTCTTAAATATTTCTTAAATGAGGACTGCTTTGAATGATCTCTTACCAGACTTGAACAAACAGGCACTATTTGGCTGAAAGAGAAAGAAAACAAAGAAAACATAGATGTTATGTTTTTTTCTTTCCTTACATTAACCTGATAATACCTCTTAAGGCTACTTTAGGAATTTTCCCATACAGCCACATGTTTTACTTCATAAATTGCCAAACATATTGATGATAATGGTACATTTTGATAGTGAGAAATTATATAATACAGAAATGAGGGACTGGGTGTAATTTTTGGAGCAACTGATTGAGTGCTATGTCATGTTAATTTCCTCTGTAAACAGATTTTTGTGTTTGTCACTTCAAGTTTACTGAATCCCTAATATTTTGAACTGCTGAGTGAAGGTAAATAATGTTGAATAACCTAATTTAAAACAACATTATTATAAGCAAATTCAACTAAAAATATATTTCTAGCTGAGGGTTAAAATAATGCAGGCTGTTACTCTTTTCTATGTAATTTATTTTGGTAGCATTCCATGGATCTGTGGAAATATGAAAAGAAACACACACACACATAAAAACACCCCTTTTTACAGAATCCCAAACTGTAATTTCAGTACATTCCCTGGGTAATGATACATAAATATAGATATTTATGAATTTTTTGTGTAATATAAAATCTTAGTGCAGATTTTTGAAGTGTGGTCTATCCACATTTAAAAAGGCATGTAAATACGCAATTGCTGTGCAGACACAGATATAATGGCGATGAAACAAAAAGGTATTTTATCAAGTGTATTTTAGGAAAGTTATTATCAAAAGTGGAAAATTAAATCTTTATAGATGTAATTAGATTTTTTAAAATAAATTAAAACATATACATTAATAATTTGTAATGATTTTGTGTTTGGTTAACAAGGCTTTGAAAAACAGTTTTGGGGTTTTTTTTTTTGGTGCTGGGAAAGTGTATTATCTCCAAACAACCTCCCTCAACTATGACTGATGTAGAAGTTACAGTTGTATTAATGTCATCTCTGTTAAACCTGTTAGAGTAACAGTTGCACACTAGGGGTTGGTTGAGCATGGAAAATGTTCTCATTTCTTGTGCATAGCATTTACAATTAAAATTGTTTGGAATAAGTTACATGGAATTGGCATTCAGTATTTTCAAATTCATAAAGAGCAAAAGATGATTGTCTTTTCATCACTTCCAGTTGAGACAATTTATTTTCCTAAGCAACATCTTAAAATATAATTTCTTTATAAAGGAGGTGAAAATGTCTCAAATTATAGCCCACAGAAGATTCTGAATGTTAAACCTACGAGAAAGCTACACAAAATACTGTCTACCTTTTCCATTTCCTTATAATATAGAATTGTTACAGGAGAAACACTAATGGAATATGCTTGTATATAGAAATCCTAAATGTTCAACAAAGATGGCTGCAGAAAATGTTTGCAAACATGGGATTTTTTTATTCATAAAGGGTAAGGGAGATCTTTTCTCACCAAAAATGATGAAAAAAGTGATACAAAGTAGATTTTGCTGTAGTAATTTTAAAAACACAATAAATATCTTGCAATAGCTTTTTAAAATTTTGTTTCTAGTCATTTGATTCAGTGAGAAGTGTAAAGGAAAGGCAATATATTATGTAATGGTTTTTCTTGTTCTCTACAAACACCCACAAATGCATTTGTGAGAATATCTTTGGCTCAGAAATCTGTGAAATTAGAAATTTAAGAAAAAAACCAAAAACATTTACTGACCCTTAGCTACAAAGTTATCTAAATGCTTTATTAATTTCCCTATAGCTCTAGAACTACCGAGAAGGGGATTAAGCCTATAGTTTGGCTAAGGATTATATTTTAAAGTTATTTACTAGCATTATCTCAAAGCTGTTGCAACTGCCTCACCCCCTGCAAAACAAAACAAGAAGTCAATATCAAACATGTTATCCTCAGATTTTAGTTTCTGTATTTTATTTAATAACAATAAGTGTGGAATTTGCAACAGCTAAAACATGAATGAATACAAGGTATCCATTCTATTTTATACATAAATATTGTAATTGAAGTAATCCATATTGATTTAGGAAATTTAAAACAAATCTCAAGGTGATCATTACTCATTTAACCTTCAATAATTTTAAATACTAAAAGGGAATGGGTCTAGAGTATTTAATCTGCAACCATTTTCCCTTCTGTATTTCTTATTCTACCACATAAGAAACAGAATAATCAGAAGTTCTTTGAAAGTTATTAAAACAAAGTGTCATCAACAGCCTAAGATGTTAAAATAGAAAGTTGTCACTGACGTTTTACCTATGCAAAAAGAGATTTCTAATCTCAAGATGTGGAGATAAAAAATGACAGAAAAATGGTAAATAGAAGTACAGTATAAAGGTGTCACTTCTCTTTTGCATTTCCAGCTGCTTTCCTTCTCAGCCTTATTCAAATTTATTGCTGATTCTTTTCAAGGCTATAAAATCCTAGAGTGTAACACAACCTCACATAATGCTTCTCTCAACTTTTATAGTAGAGGTATGATTTACTATTGTAGTAAAACTCTGCTATGAAGTATTTTCTAACTGATTTTATCTCTTCTGTTGATGAATAAAATGTAAAATGAGATTCCCATATGAATATATAATTGAAGACAAAGTTACTTATTGCAAACTACTTTGGGAAGCAAAATAGATTTAGATGTGTTAGTTTAACACTGACACAAAAGGGTCTCATGATGTGTCATTCTCATCTTTGATATCCAGGAGCTTCAGAATTTAAGTACACTGTTAAAGAAAAACAAACAAACAAACAAAAACCCACAAGACTTTGACTCTGTGATTGCAGGGACGTACAGTATTTTCCGTTTCATTTCTATATCAAACAATTGAATAATTACTTCTCTTTTCATAGTAGAGTTAAAATCTAATCCAAATGCAATATTGTCCAAGCAGTTTCTATATACTCCAGTTATGTTTCACTTTTTTATCAAGAGTTACATTCCTAAATGATAGAATAAATTATTCTTTCCAAAGAAAAAGACATAAACCATTCTATTCATACAAAAATTTTCATGCATCAAAAAACAAAGTAGGTTTTACACCTGCTTACTTTCCCCTTTATTCATTGCCCATTAGATTATCAATACTTTTCTCAGCAATGTTGCATGGTGATACAAATAGGAGGATAAAATTAAGAAAGAAAAAAAAAAGGGAAAAATTAAAAAAAAAAAGAACGGTGCTCTATATTTCCTGCAGATGTGAGTGCTTTGAATGCCACATCTTTGAAGCTTTGGCATCCATTAAACATGCTACCCCCTGTAGCTTAAAAGCAGGTTTGGTTGGTACTAAATTCAGTGAGTTTTTTGCACAGGTCTGTATGGTGGCGTTGCAATTTAGCGTAAAAGAACAGCTTGTAGTCTGAAATGTGTGGCATGCAGAAACTGTGAGATGCACAGTGTGGACTTAGAGAAGGGAGTATGTTCTGACTCCCGTGTGCAAGGATTTCTGCATGGAACTAACCTAGGCATGAATGGAGATGGTACATACCCTGCTGAGCTGCCTTTTGTGCTTTTATTGCAGTGCTCATACCAGACTTACACACTGTTTCTCTGCTGGTTTCTCATCTCAGATGAACAGTGGGAGCTGCACTTACTATTTGTTACCAGTTCTTTTTCCTGTTTGCTGCCCTGTCAGATTTACTTGAAAGAATTTTGGAGCAGTGGAAAAAATGTTACAAGAAGGCTGCCATTTATAAGAAGCCTTTTTATTAGGGTTTTTTGAAGGCTCTTTTTTTCATGAATGATCTCAAGCTTTTCAAATGCCTTTTCTTTCTGAATTGGAGCTAAATCTGAAAATTCATATGAAGGGATTTTTAAAAAATTATTTCAGTTTAATCACTTTTATTTAAATTCTATTTTGTACTGTAATACACAGAATAATATAAATAGAAAATGAACAGGATGACAGTTCATGTCTGCCTGTGACAGCGTGGTTTGGGATTTGCTAACCTAGTAGATCTCTTTCAATTCTGTGAATAGTAATTTCAGAAGAAAGGATTAAAGACAGTCATCATCATCAGCTTTTTGCTTCTTTGAAACAAAATTTCAGCAAAATTACAACACTCTGTGAGCTGTCTCACTGTTCCAGTAGAAAATATGTTTAATAGACATTTTAAAAATTTACTTGTAGAAGGAGACTGTCATTTTGTAACAAAGGTGTATGCAGAACAGCACTTTGAGTTTGTGCCAGCATTTTTCTTTAGCATGGATTGCTAGAAGGTGAAATTGTGCTGGTAACCTTGAATTGCTCTTATAAATCAGTAATCCAATAACAATCTTCTACCTGCATTTTTCTTCCCCTTCCTATGGGGTTTTAATTTAGAGTGACTGAATGAACCACCTATTTTTTTAGTGAACTGCATCATTTGCAGACAGGAAAAGCAGTGATGCCTTGTGAAGGCTGACCTAGAATAGAGGTTAGATGGAGTTAAAGAATAAAGCAGATATTTATTAAAAGGCCTCAATGGATACCCCTTGGGCAGCACAAGAGCCCAGCAAGGGCTACACACAAGATGAACCCAAAATGGTCACAAAATAGACAGCCGGCCATGAGGTCCCTCACTTTTATAAGTTCTGGTCCGTTTGCATATTGAGGATAATTGTCCAATTGTAGCTTTAGGTGAAGAAGTCCCATTCTTGTTTTTCTCCTTTCAGTCCACGTTGTTTATGCTCTTGGGCCTGAGATTTGGATTGGTTCCAAACTAGGTTCCAAACTTGGTTCCAAATTAGGAAAGGAATTGATTTGTCTACCTACTCTGTGAAAAGAGCTTACCAAAGCCTGATATGAAGCTCAGAAATACACAATAAAGCAGTACAGAATCTGAAAAATATAAAAGCTAAAACCTGAGGCAGCGGCAGGGTGCAGACCAGAGGGCTGTGCCCTTCCTGCCTTGTAGCCCTGTGGAAGCCAGCAGAGGATTTGAATTAAGAAACAGAATAGTGCACAGGAATGCTATACTGAAGCATTTTACTCAGACTTTTCCTAGCTAAGCATTACTTACCAAAAGACAAGAGGCTTATACAAGTACTTAATAATTCTATCTCAGAAACATTGTAATAACAAGTTTTGAGAAAAGTGATTTTAATTACAGCTATTTGAGAAATTAGAACCTGTGGCAAAGAAAGGGGAAGAGGCTGATCTGAAGTCAGAAAGCAGAGCAGGGTATTAAATTCATGATTCTCAATTTTTAGTCCCTACAGTAAATGCCTTAATACCGGAGGTATGTATAAATCACTTATCTCACTTAATCAATTGTCTTCCATTGCAGAGGAGTTTGGATTAGTAGCATCTGTTTTTCTCATTTTCTGTCTGCCTTTGGCAAAAAGCTTAGTCTTCTGAGAACCAAAGTGCTAACTAAAGTCTTTGGGCTTAATTTAAGAGCTTGTGGTTGAAGCTTAATGGTTTATGATATATGGGAGGTCGGAGCAGATGATCTAATAGACCCCTCTCACCTTAAACCGTATGAAACTGCGTAGACTTCTGAAATATGATAAAGCTAGAGCCAGTGTCACAGATCACAGTGATAAATGCTGAACAAAACCTTCTGCTTGGCTGCAGCCTGAGAATAGGACTGACTATGAACATCCCAGTGCTATGAAGAGATTCAGTCTGCCACTTTATGGCAGAGAAGAGCAGCAGTGGAGGAATGTGAAATGGCTGCAACTCATTTTATAGCTAGCATGTTTTGTGAAAAAAGAGATTTGTTGGAAAGTAAGCTCATTCTTAAAAGAAGTATGTTAAATACTTAGTATTTCAAGAATGGGGTTCACCTAAAAGAAAAGCTCACAGTTTCTTATCAAAGGAACAAAAACTCTTAGGTACAGAGAACATTGATTGTTTTTCACAGTCTTTTGGATTGGTTCAGCTAACTGATTCTCTTGAAAAAAGTAAGTGAGTCTGAAGTAAGGGTCTGAATTCATTATGACCCTTCATTATTCATTCATTATGAATTTCTCAGTAAGATGAGAAATTTCTGAAAAACACAATGTATGTGGGTCTCTAGAAGGCTCTAAACCCATTTCAATATTATCCTGCATCCTGTATGTCCCAGTGAAAAATGCTGCTTGAGAAAAGGGTTTCATGTCCTTCATTATGGGTGTGTTTCAGTCACAGCAGGCTGGCAGTTCAGGCTCCACTGAAAAGCTGCTATGGAATAGAAGCTAATTAGACAATGCATCAGTTGTGGAACAGTTTTTGTGTGGAAATAGGCCTGCTTTATGTAGACATATTCCAACAGGAAAAAGCTGCCACTCTCAGATGTGTACAGGCAAAATAAAGATAACTGACAACCATATCTAGCTACTGAAATATGTGGAGAGGCAATAGCATTGAATTTCACTCCAGCTGTTGTCATCCTTTCCCCCTGCCCTCTCCTTCACTGAGCAGCATGACTGCTCTTGCTGTTGCTTGGAAGATTTACTCAGCAAGAAGGTCTTGTGATGTAGGACGCCACACTGCTGGCTCTGCTGCCCTTGTGCAGTGAGAGGGGCCTAATACCTTATAAAGATCCAAAGACAGGGATTTAGGCAAGAGGAGTTTTGTGCATAAGATTTGGTTTGTTTGTTGGGTTTTTTTTTTTTCTCTTTTGAACTCAAATTCTTTAGTATTGCCATTACAACATGGAAATGAGTGGAGGAGGACCACCATTTTATAGTGTGAGGAAGAGATGTTGCTGTAATGAAGGTGTAAGATAAGATTAATAGAGATTTCAGTTCTGTAGACACAGACAAGAGATGGCTTTCTTAATCTGTTGGACAGAAACAGTCTATAAAATTTAGGCAAAATCTGGATGTAAACACGTAGAGAAAGGAACTTAGATACATTACCTAAAACAGTATTGTTTTATTATCACAAACAAAAATAAGAAAGCAATCAAAAAACTGCAAAAGCACATTAATTTCCCCATAGGTCAGTTGCTACGTACAAGCACAAATTCTAAATGCACAGAATTCCTCAGATGGAAACTATAACTTTCTAAAGAGCACCATAATAAAAAGTAATGTTGTGCTAGCTAAAATACAGTTGTTTACGGCAAAAAAAAATCCAATGCACATTTATGTTGTCAAAGACAAGTAAATATCTAGTATAAATATCAGGTAAATACCACAGGTAGGTACCATAATAGGGTGTCCAAAGAGAAGCAGCAAATCTGGGGAAGGGTTTGAGGGAGCTGGGGTTGTTTAGCCTGGAGAAAAGAAGGCTCAGGGGAGACCTTATTGCTCTATGACTATCTGAAAAGAGGTTGTAGTGAGGTGGGAATCAGTCTTTTTCCCAAATAAGAAGTGACAGGAGAGGACAATATGGCCTCAAGTGACACCAGAAGACCTTTAGATTAGCTATTAGGAAAAAGGCCTTTACTAGAAGGCTCGGAATGGGCTGCTGTAGAGGCACCATTCCTGGAGATGTTTAAAAGATGTGCAGTTGTGGCACCTGGGGACACGGTTTAGTGGTGGACTTGGCAGTGTTTGGTTTATGTTTGGACGCAATGATCTTGAAGATCTTTTTCAGCCTAAATCATTCAGCGATTTTATGATTCTGTCTTTGAGGTGATGCCTTAAGTTTTAGCTTTCATATTTTCCAGATTCTGTACTGCATTAGTATGTAACTCTGAACTTCATAGAAAGTGTTAGCAAGTTCTCTTCACAGTACAGTTAGACAAAACAATCCCTTTCCAGCATGAGGACCAAGGACACCACTGCAGCTTCAGGCCCAAAAAGTGTAAACTACAGCAAATTGAGAACAACCTGGGATGCTGGGACTTCATAACCTGAAGCTATAATAGGATAATTAACCCCAGTATGTAAAACTTATAAAAGTGTGAAAATGTGTGACCCATTGTCTATCTTGGGTGTATCCTCAGCCAGGCTCCTGTACTGCCCAAGGCATATCCTTTGAAGCACTTTTTAATAAATATCTACTTTAATGAATACCTACTTTGTTCCATTAAAACTGTCTAGCCTCTGTTGTAGGTAGCCTCCCAAGGCATCACAGGAACACAAAACTTACTCTGAACACCCATATTGACTGAGAGACTGCAAATCTCTTAGTCTCACAAAGAAACTAAAAATATAGAAGCAGTTTCATGGAATGAATTCACAACTGGCAAAACTGGGATTTTGATGGGATTTCAACAACATATGGTTGCTGACAAAAATTTTTAGCAGGATCACAGAATATTCTGAATTGGGAAGGACCCACAAGGATCATTGAATCCAACTCAAGTGAATGGGTCATAAAGGTTTGAACCTACAAACTTGATGTTATATGCAGCAGGTTCTGACCATCTGAGCAAATTCTGCAGTATGTTGCTCTTCATCTTACTCACAATTTGTGTATAACCTGATCTTTAGAACATCATTGTCCAGCTTCCTCCTTTCCAGTTTTTTGTTTAGATGAGGACCTGTGTTGTTTGTGATTTCATGGTGACTCCGCAGGTCAGCTGAAATTTGAATTTTTGGTTGTATTAGAAATTAATAATTGTAAGAGTAACATGAAATTTGTCTGGATGGTACAAAACAGCTCTGCTAATAAACATATGGGTGTGTTACAAATATTCTATTAAAGGAATGACATTACAATGAAAGGTGGTGGCTTGGTAGTGTTTAGTTTTGGGATTTTTTGTTTGTTTGTTTTTCTTTTTAGTATTTTTTCCTTCCTATTAAATTCATTGCAATTCCTATTTGTCATTATCCAAAAAAAGGAAGAAAAACACCTGCATAAAATTGCACATGAAAATTGAAGGGGACTAAACTGCATTTTTACCTACACATTAAAGTAAATGTTGACTTCTGTTATTATGTAAGTGCACCAGAGTGCAGAAAGGGAAAGATTATGCCTATATATGGAGAAATCTTATCCAGCTAAAGGGAATGAATATCATTAAAGGACACATTAAATCATATATTTCTTTTTAGCTTTACTAAATATAAATCAGAAGATTTAAAGATTTAAATTTAAAAATGTCAAGCTAACTAAGGTAACTACAACCGTCCCTAATCAAACAGCATCAATACAGTAAGTCATTCTTGCAGAAGTTACACTTCCTGGCACACTGCCTCTTAGTTCCTGGAAGAGTGATTTCCTTGTCAGCTATTCTGGTGATGAGAAGGGGTGGTTTTTTCGGTGGTGGTTTTTCTTTTTTCACTCTTTGTATTTAGCAGGTGTCAGGATATAAAAATCACTTCTCAGCTGTGCATTTGAGATTCACTTCTTATGTCAGTATTCTGCCACTTAAGAGTGTTCTTCACTGAAGAGATTTTGGGCTGTATGTGACCTTTATGCAATCCCACCTTATATTTATAAGACTTAAACATCACTGAGTTATTCTCTAAGTTGTGATAGAAATGTCAGAATTTTCCTGAAGAATTTTCTGATTTTACATTTACTAACAGCTTTTTGCAATTTTCTGCCAAGACAACACATTATGCTTTCTTCTTATGATTGCTTGCTGCAAGCAAAGGGTTAAATCAATATGAAGGTAATATTTTTGAGCTATAAAAGTAGTATCTGAATCATGGAGTTTAGATTCTTTATGCACTAAAATGTATATTTTGTGTAAACAGGGGTATATGGTAACCACATGTTATTTTGTGTAAACGTGCATATATTGGCAACCACAGGTCATAAGTGCAACTTAGACCTTAGCTGGAATAACATGTGCTGGTAAGCTGAGCATTTTGTGGTGATGATGGGCTTGGGCACATGAACTTTAACCTTTCTTCAGAGGAACACAATGAAAAACTTCGTTAAATTTCTTTCTGAGTGTGTATGATTAATAACAGCCTTATGTTGATAATAAAAGTCAACGCACTTTTCTTTCTATACAAAGTTCTTATATAGACTGTGTATTTTTTCAGTGCTTCCTATGTTATTAATCAAGAGATGGAGATGGACTCTGACAGGGGACAGATGAAATAATTTGGAGTTATCCTGTTTCCTCTTTGCTGGGATTAGATAGGGGGTAGCAGAGAACAATAGCTCAGACTCCATGAAGGTCCTCTTGCACATGGATTGACTTAATTGACTTTCCTGCTTAATACTCCAGACGATGTAATGAGTTGATAGAACAGGTGGTATCGCTTAACAGATGGATACTGCATGCTATCTGTCTTTAAAGAACTGAAGTGATGATTTTGATTTGCTTATCTAGTATCTTGCTGTAACTAGGTTTTGAATGAGGTCTTCCTAATTATGAGTCATTTCACAGCTGAGTGACTTTATTCTTCTGTAAGAGTCACACTAGTCCTCTTTAGGCACATGTATATCTATTATTGCTAGCAAGTGTCCTTTCTTTCTTCCACCCCAATAGTTAAGGTCTATCTTTCTAGCTGCTATTTGTTTCAGCATTGCACACATCAGAATAAAACAGCCCCAGTTTAATTTGTGTGTGTGAGGAGACAAATTGGAGCAGGAGCTCTCTCTGTGCATAGCTGAATTTTGACCTTAGATGCAAACAACATATTCTCAATGCTGAATGTTGGCAATTCAATGCCAATTGGCATCTTCACTTCCCCAGTCTAAAGAGAGTATGGAAAAGCATATAGGCCACATAATTCTGCTATCTGCTGTAAGACTAGAAGTTTGTGAAAGGTGGGTGTGCAGTTACAGGTTATCATAAAAGTAAATTGCCTTCACTGGTGGGTAAAGATGTTGTGAACTAATTTCACCAGTTCATTTCAGACCTTTTCATTTAAACTGACAGAAGCAAATTATGGTGCTATAGCTCATTCATCCATGATTTCACGCTCCTGCACCCTAGGAAACAAGAGGCAAACCTCAAAGGTTTTCTCCTTGGTAAAACATTTTTAATTAGTAAATAATTCTGAAGCTGTGCATTCAAAGCAAATCCTCGCTAAGCAAGCCATATTGTCATTTCCGATGACAGCACTTCCAGATTTTTCAATGACTGTGTGCATTGGTTCACTTTTCACAGCAACTTTTTCTCCAAAGAGAAATAGTCAGAGAGAGAGAGAGAGTCAGTCCTGAACACTGTTGTTTTTTTCTTGACAGTTAGACTAGCATACAAATTGAGCCAAGTTTGCCTTTGTGGAAGTATTTCAGTGCGCAATCCATGAGACTTATAAATAGAAACTAAACAGTGAGTGTTGAAAAATATGAGGAAATGTCAAACAAATATGCAGTTATTTTAAAGGATGTATGGTCAAAAATACTATTTTCTGGAGATAACTTTAAGAGACAGACTGAAAAACAGAAACGTGACTGTCTTTGTAATGTCATTTTGCTTTAATTAATAACAAATAGAAACAATCATAATTCCTAGGCTAGGATCAAGAGAATATAAATAAAACAAACAGAAACTAAACCTGAACCATAGATCCAAAAAAATTAAAATAAACTTGGCAAGGATGAATGAAAGAAGTTGTATAGAAAGCCTAGAGTTTGTTTTCAGTTACTTCAATGTTCTTCTCCCAAGCAGGACTGTCTTAGCAAGGCATCCTCTCTCCCAATCTGTTTGCAAGTTGTCATGGTATATCCACTAACAACAAATTATATTTAATCATTATTTTGAAGTTTCAGAATCTAGCACCCAGAAGCTATTATTAATTATGCTTACTGGAAACTCAATTCAGCCCCCTCTATGTGTAGGAATTGCAATAGAAGTATTTAATTACCTAATCACATATCAATCATTATATCCAGAGAATCTCGATCCTATTCAGTGCACAAAATCTTCAGTCCAAGTTAATGAGCTAAACTCAATATTTTCTTTCCTCCTTATTCACTATGTGTTGATGTTATTTGTTGCAGTGTTCATATCCTGTATTGAAGACAGAGCTATTAGTTTTCTCACGGAATCTGCTATGACATTTTTCACTATTGTTTCTGAATGCTTTACAAATATTAGCACACTGTTGCTGCACTCCAGTGAAGAAGCATAAGGATGTTAGTACCCTTTGTGGTTTTGAAGTGGCACATAAGCCACTGTTGTATGCATGATCTCAAATCTCAGACCCTAAATTAACCATTCGGGAAATACAGAGCAGAAACTAAGGAAGAAGTTACCTGGCTCCAATAACATTCCGTCTTACTTAGAGGAGGTCATGCAGACAGTGGTTTTAGTCAATGTAAAGTAAGTGGCTTTGACAGAAAGGAATTCATCCCACCTTAAGTGATGTGCTTAACATGGCATCCTTGGCATATGCCTATTTCTCTTCACTGGCTTGAAAATTAATCTATTTTTTTCACCCTAATTGGTCATTTGCAGAAAATGCAACAAATTCTTTAGTACCATATACATTCTGTATAGTGAAAGTGGGGATAAAATCTTATAGACTGGGATTCATCATATAGTGTTTCCAGGAACATTATTTAAACCTTTAACTGATAGCTTCCTAAATTTGGAACAAATGATCTATTCCTGATGACTAGAATATTTTTTGCTACAGAAGTTTCCTTATTCCCGGGAGAGTTCTGTCCTATTGCCATTGAATCAGGGCATATTTTCTCAGACATTCTCTTTGTGAATTTCTCCTTGTCTTTTCCATCCATTCCCTAGTCCAAACTGCTCTGCCATCTAGAGGCTTTTGTTCCAATTCTTTGTAACGTTTGCTTCCTTTTACCACATTCCTCTTTCCCCACTGGGAAGTAAGAATCAATATCTATCCTTACTTTGTCCTTGGCTTGTCATACCCACTTGGTCTTACCCACTATCTTTGTGTGGCCTTTCATGTCATTCTTCTTTCTTAACTACAAGGTTCGAACTAGTTCTCTGACTTCAGTCTCCTCTTTCTATCCAGTTTCAGTCCTCTCTCTATGTTCTTTTTAAAGACTCAGCCTCATTTCCACTGCTTTGGTCAGTGCACATGCCTTCCTTTTCAATCATCTAACTCATGTCCCCTTGGGGACCTTAATTTGCCTCTTACATCTGGCTCCAAAATACAAAAGAGAGTGTTGCTTTCCCATAAATTACTGTATTCTTGAACAATGCAATGTATTAAAAATTATATTCAGGCTTGCTTTCCTGGATTTTAGTTGTCAAAAGAGAAATCAGTAAATAAATGATAAGTAAAAAAAAAAAAACAAAAAACCAAACAAATCAAACAAAACCAAATGGAGAAACTGAAGCACCACATTTAAAGACATTATGAAATCTGGTTGAAAACATATCTGCCTTGCTAACTCATCTCTCCCGAATCACATATTCAGCAATTGATAGGAATGAAGCTGTTCTATAGTGTTTACTTTCTTCAGACTTTCATAGTCTAAACTACTGCAGAGCAAAATTAACCTCCTTCTCGTCAGTCTCCTGCTGCTCAGAGAGTTTTGAATAGCAGCAGGAAAATATGAAGAAAGGCTCTTGTCAGTTTTAACTCTGCTGTAGCCTGTCAAATCTTTGGGTTACAGCAGTGGCACTCCAGCTGTCTGTCTGCTGATTTAGAAAGCAAGCACCGCATTGCCTTCATTCAGTGTACAGTTTCAAGACCATGTTTTCAGAATTTTTTAAAGACCTTAGATTCTGCAGAAGCTGATAAGAGCTTGGAGAGAGTGAATGTATTCACTTATAACTCAGAGCAAATTTCCAGGTTGACATTAATTTAGTTTCCCCATGTAGGTGAACTGGAATTTAAGTATTACATTGCAGTTTGATATCCTGATATTTCTTTATGATGAATATCTTATAGAGCGTAATGAAATTAACCCAAGTACTAGAAACATCACAAGAAAGTGATCCTGCTGCGTGTTCAACTGAATGAACAGATAGGCAAATGGGCTCTTTTAACATTTGAGTCTCAGAGGAATTATGAAGGCATGTACTGGCATGTAAGAAGCTAAAGCCTCAGCCACATTACAAATATTTTTCTTCAAAGATTTAAATTATTTTTTTCTGCCTATACACACTTATAGACATCACTTGGGGGATCATATGACAATGATGCTTCATGTGAATATCAGATAGATTCCTCATCTTGAAGTCTGTAGTTTCTTGTTTCTTCAAAACAAAATGGCAAACAAAAGATCTTTACTCTGTCAGGCTTCACTAATGTATTGCAGCCCCTGTAGTGTTCTCCTTCAGAGTCAGAATGCTGTGCTGAGTGTATGCAACATTAGAGAATACCAGCTAGTTCCCTAACCCCCACATCTAGCCTTTACTGTAAAGCATTTTAGAAATAAGCTATTGTGTTGGAATCGCTTTGTCCAAGTCCTTTAAAGACAACAATTGCGAAAAAATCAAGCTGCCCTCTCTCTCCTTGGCCTGGAAAGACCTGGGTATTCTTGCTGTCTTTGCCACCAACTCCACTGGAATTTGAAGAATTACTTCAAAGTTTGATTGTTGGTATCCCAAACCCTGTTACACTCTGGACAATGCTTAGGGAATTAGTTTCAGACCAATATTTAGGGTCTAAAGGAACATGTCTGTTTAATCTGGCAAAAGCCATCTCAGCAGTATTATTAAGGCACTGAGGGAATTTTCAAATGCTGGTGTCTTTGTTCTTCTTACTCCTAGCATATATCCTGAATTGCTCCTAGATCAGAGAGATGTGAAAGTCCCTTATGATTAAGGGTCTCTTTGTGAGAGTGTGTGAGTGGCCCTCTGCCAGACCACTGCTTTTCATTTCTCTAAAACCTTCACCAGCAGATGACAGACAGTAGAGTGAATGAGTGATAGCTGTTAGAAAGAAAGTGAAAGAGAGAAAACAGTCATTGGAGTGTTGGCAGATTCACAAATAGGTGACTATTCTTCCATGCTTATCACAAGGGGAGATAGCGGCCATTGAACTGAGAATTGCTTTGCAAAACCATGGCCATTTAGGCATAGGAAGAGAGGAAAAATGTAGGCATGTCATGTCATCTGCCTTAGAAGCTGTCCTTGCTGTTTTGCTCTGCTGATGCCTAAGCTGCTGCAACTTGCTGATTTCAAGTGTTGGTAAACAATCTGAGAAGAAATGATGCTTTTGATTTAAGCAAATAGGGAATGATTAAAGCTTTTGATATCCTACTGCATCTGCACTCAACCAGGTCTGAAAGAAATTGAAGTGACGCTGCTGGATCCATGCAGTTGATGTGGGCTTTCGTATACTGTGAGACTCTAAGTTAATTTATACATCTTGTACTTGGTGGGATTTACTCAACTGGAAAAAAAAAAAACAACAACAAACCCAAAAAACCCCAAAAAACCAAAAAAAAACAAACCCATAACAAAAAAACCCCAAAACAACACTAAAAAAACCAAACAACCAAAAAAAAAAAAAAAACAACCAAAAAAAACCAAACCAAACCAAAAAAGCCGCTCATGAAACCAAAAGGAAAATACCCCCAAACCCCAAACAACAAGGATTTAGAATAGCACCTAGATACCCTTATTTTAATGTAACATGTTTGTCTGGTTCTAAGTCATTATTGCCTATTTGTCTTAGAAAGAGCAAAGCCTGGAAGACGGCAGAGTAATTTTTTCTTCACCAAAGTATGCCTAAAAGATAGGAAACTTCTTTCTGGAATTTACAGGGAAATTGTTACTAGGCAGAGGGATTAGGATTTTGCAAAATATTTATTAGAAATGTCTAGGTTTCAGGTCAATCATATTTTTTGACAGTCTCTTAAAAAATGTTATTTGAAGCAGGTTCTCAGAGTTTTCTGTGAAATAAAGCTTCCAAACCTCTTGCACTGCCTATTATCTATGTTGATTTGGCTTTTCTTCCTAAAATGGGTGGTGCTTACTGGTTTATAAGTGAGATTCTTTCCCGAGTTCCATTAATAAGGGTCAGACCCTTATTATCATTATGGTTTTCTATTTCTAATCTGGAAGTTTTAGGGAGTTTGGGCAAAGTCCTTATGCATAACTGCTATATAGTTTATACAAACTATGTATTTCATTAGAAGGGTGCCAAAATAATTAAAATTAGGTCCAAACATGATTCAGTTAAGAATATTGATAAAAAAAACCAAATCCACCAACCTTGAAGATGGTATGCAAACATATATACCTAAATAAAATTTTCTCGAGGGCAAACCTGAAAGGAGTTTAGTGTTGTAGTATTGTATACAAACTAGGGAGGGGTATTTTCACTTGAAAAGAGATGTGAGCATGCAATTTTCGTATAGATTATATTTTTGCACTTGCCTCTGATACAACTGTAATTCTACAGATATGTATGAGTATAGCTGCAGTCTCCATCAACACATGTAATTTATAAGTGCACCCAGTGCTATGCTGTGTAAGCACTTTTAGATTCAGGACTCTTAATCATAGAGGATAGACTTCGTAGATAAAGAAAAAAAAAAGTATTTTTTAGCAAATAAAAGCAGATCTACTAATTTCTCCAAAACAAGGCAAAAATGCTGAGAATCTAAGTGTCCCAGTTGCAATTCCAAGAAACTTCTCATGGTATTTCTTATTTATTTTATGTAGCAAAATGTATGTCAAAATTTTGACTCCCCAGTCTAATTAATTCTGCTCACTAATATTCTGGCTGGCAAGTTTTCTCTAGGCTGAGCTTTTGTGGTTCTGCTGTTCATATTTCTTAATTATTTTGCAAAAAAAATTCTCACATGCTCATTTGCCTCATTTAATTTCACTCAGTTATGACTGGATCCCAAGCAAAGGTCTTTTAAGAAGAATTTTCCACTAGTTTTTTCTTCTTTTAACCTCTAGAGCTTTCATTGGTTTTGCCAATATGTGTGCTTTTTTGGCACCAGCTTTTGCCGCCTAGATTGTGTTAGTTCTTCCCTCAGAATCAATCGTGAGCAGCTTGCAACCAGATGCCTGATTAAAAAGTTAGCAGACCTTGAGTGCAATTACTTCAGCTCTATGGCATTCACGCATTAAACCCAGTGTTAATTGTTTCCCATTTTTGTAACGATCCTTATAATAGGATAAACCAGAAGAGATCATTTCTTGAAGTTAAAACAGCAGAAAATAAAGACGTTTACTCTGATTAATCATCTCAATATGAAATTAAAAGCAATCACAAGTAAATATAGAGGGTCTTTGTGCTAGATACCAGTGAAAATTGTTGTTGATACGGTTTGAAGTATTTATTCTGCAGCCTGGCACAATGCACATATGTGTTGTATCAAAGTTTAGACAGGAAGAAGAATTGGGCAAAGCAGTTTTTGAGTTGCTGCTTGAAAGGAGTGTCACACCATTATTTACACAAACACTATTTGGATATTATCATAGATAAATCTCCATATCAGGTAGTGTGTAGATGTACTCATACTTTCCCAGAACTGAATAATTCTGTGGTTTCACTTGGATTACTCTTGTATGTTATCATGTCACTTTAGTTAATGATCTCTGTATATTTAAAAAAAAAAAATCTTTATAGTAGCAATAAAGGAAAACCAAGTGAGTGAGCTGAGTAGATGCTCACAGACTAATGACATCATCTAATATTAAAACAACTCCTGTAATGATACCAAAACTTACATTTATATATTTTCACAACCATTTGTTTATGCAGAATATCATAGTGTCATAAAACTGTAGAACGGTTTGTGTTGGAAGGGACCTTAGAGATCAACTAGTTCCAATCCCCTCTGCTAGGGCAGGGACATCTTCCACCTAGACAAGGCTGTTCAAAGCACCATCCAACATGTCCTTGAACAATTCCAGGGATGGACTATCCACAACTTCTTTGGGCAACCTTTTGCAGTGCCTTATCACTCTCACAGTAAAGAATTCTTTCCTTGTATCTAATCTGAGATTTTCAGTTTAAAGTCATTTCCCCTTGTCCTATTACTATGTGCTCTTATCGAAGTCCATCTCCAGCTCTCTTGTAAGCTCAGTTTTGGTATTGGTAAGGTGATATAAGGTCACACTGAAGCCTTCTCTTCTCCAGTCTGAACAGCCCAACTTTCTCAGCCTGCCTTCATAGCTGATGTATTCCAACCCTCTGATCATCTTTGTGTCTCTCTTCTGGACTCACTCTACAGATCTATGGAGTTTCTGCATTGCTTATAAAGATGTTAAACAACACCAGCCCCAAAAGAGACCCCTGAGGAATGCCGATTGACACTGGTCTCCACTTGGAGATCAAGCTGCTAACTGCAGCTCTTTGAGTGCAACCAAATTACTTATCCACTGTTGTCCATCTGTCAAATCCATGCCTGTCCAGTTGAGAGACCAGGATGCTTTGCAGAGTGGGGTCAAATGCTTTGCACAAGTCCAGATGCTTTTCCCTTATCCACAAACACCGTAATCACATTGTAGAAAGCCAACAAGTTTTACAGGCATGATGTGTCCTTAGTGAAGTCGTGTTGTCTGTGACCAATTGCCTCCTTCTTTTCCATGTGCCTTAGCATAATTTCCAGTAAGATCTGCTCCATTGAATCATCCAGAGGGCCTGCAAGGCCTCCCTCGTGGTCAGTCGCCTAAGATAAGAAATGCTTAGTCTTGATGACTGTATCAAAGAAGCCCCTGTTCTGCCTTCAGACCTCCGTTATCTCTCTGTAAGACGATAGTTCATATTCACCTTGGCCCTTACTATTGGACTGTTTCCCAAAACCTCTATACCCTATATAAATCCCTACTTCTGCCCAGTTCTGCAGAAGAGCTGTCACTGTCACCTTTCGCAGAAGATGCCAATAAAGACATATCTGTGGAACTTCATACAGCCTTCTCCTCTCTCATCTCTGCATCTGCCAAATCACTTAGCAAGCAAAGAGCTGAATTCACCGAAGACCTGATCTCACTTAAGAGCTGAGCTGCTTGCTAAGATTGCCTGCAGCTGGGAGCCTGCCTGGGACACCTGGACAGTTTGTGCTTAGTGGGACTTCGCTACCCAGGGCACCTATGGCAGATGGGGTCAGACAGACCCCAAAAACCCCAAGCTGTTATACTCCATGATCTTTCCAGGCAACAAGTTGAGACTGACTGGCCTGTAGTTCACCAGTCCTTCGTTATTTCCCTCTTTTAAAGGTTGAACTTATGTTTCCCCTTTTCCAGCCAGGGGGAACAAACTTTACTAGACTACCATGATTTTTGATGGATAGTGGCTCAACCACTTCATTTGCCAGTTGTCTCAAGAGCCACAGATATATTTTATCGTGTTCCAAGTATTTGAGTACCTTCAGATTCCTTAGATGGTCTTGAATCTCATAATTTCCTACTGCAGGCAGTTTTCATTCTCAGTCCATCCCTTTGTCTTCTGTGACTTGGATGCTGTGGCTGGAGCACTTGCTGGAAAAGACCAAGACAAAAATGTTGTTATGCACCTTAGCCTTCTCCATATCCCAGGTAAGCAAGTCTCCCATTTTCTTCTGCAGAGGGCTCACATTTCAATCCTTTTTCTTTTATCTCTGCTATACATAAAGAAGTTTTTCTTGTCACCTGTGAACTCTGGGCAAATTTAATTCTATCACATATATCCTGTTCTTGCCATCACTTGATAAGGTCTTGATAAAGGGCATTTTCTTATAGATGCCCTTGTAGTTTGCAGGTAGGTGACTATTGGATTTTACAAGAAAATGTATGGGTAGGGGGGAGGGTAATGGGGAAGAATAAATATAATCCTTATTTGTTACCAGTTTAAAAATCAAAGCATGACCATGAATATCTTAAAGTAAAATTCATTCTTATAGAACTGCAATTAAGAGATTAAAGAAAATAACAATACACTATGAACACAGCAAAAGAGGCAAAGATAGATCTGCTGCTTTTTCTTTTCTTCTCTTAGTTTTTTTCTTCTTCTTCTTTTTTTTTTTTTTTTTAAGAAGGAAAGTATATCCCCAGAAACAACTAGAAAGCATAATAATTTAGATCCATCAAGCAGGACACATCGCTAACCACAGTAATCATGTGGAGATGTTACTGCTACCTATGTTATTTCCCCATGGCTCTCTTGTTGTCTTTACTTCATCCAGTCTTCAATCAGATTGTAAATTTTGTAAGGGAAGAGCATTTTTTCCTATGTTATTCGAGTATTTCCTCTCACAGTGCTACTCTTCTGTTCTCTCTTCTATCCTTCCCCTTCTCAGTATTAAGCCTTTTATAATCAAGTGAATTGAAATTATAAGCATATTTCTTCTACTTCAAATTATGAAATAATAAAGTATTTGTTCTCTGGATAGCATTTGCCATCTGATCATCTTAAATTCATTTGCAAATATCATGTAAGCTTTCGAAAACATCATGCCTAGTTGAAAAAAAAAGAAAAAGAGAAATGATCTTTCCCACTTACCAGTAAGCACAAATGTTAGGTGTTTCACATCACTGGCAGCTGACAGCAGCTGGCCAGCATCAGGAAGTTTTCATTACCTGGAAGATAGACCCCAGGTACCTTATTCTGAGTTTAATTGGAAACTTTCTATTGATCATAGTGACTTATATTTTATTACATATCAAATGTGCCACAGAGTCTGTCATCTAACTCATGTACTTTAAGCACATGATCACCCTCCATCCCCTGGGTGAGAATGACTACTTATATTCCCTCACATCTTGGCTTCTCTGTCATTTTCAGTTTAGCTTAGAAACTCAGTATCATGAATTCTTTAAGATGCCACTTGTCTGACCTGGCCCCTGATTTTAATTGTTAAGATTCAGGCTAACATTCCAGATGGTCCCCTCTACCGGGGCTGCACAAACTGGACCTGGTTGGTGTTTTGCCATTTCTAAGGAAAGTGCCAGCTGTTACTCATTTTGCTTGTTACTGAATATCATTCGAGATTATACTAGTGGGCAAAGTCCTAAAGGATATTTGGCATTACTGCTCTGGTGAATATCTGTAGCCAGTGTTATTGAGTAAGCAGTTTCATCTATGCCTGATTGTCATCTTACAGAAAAAAGGACTAAAGGAAAAAAAAACAAAAAACCAAACACCCAAACCCTACCCAAGAAATTAGAACACATCTGTCTTTCTTTTTCTTCCATCTGTCAACCCAGGGCATATACCATATCGGTTTTTTTTCCTAGTGTGGGAAACATTTGGCTTCCTCATTATGAAGTTATCCATGTACAGCTTGGTTTTGGATTATTTTTGATACTTTTACTGTTCTTCTTAGGACTGCTACTCAAAATGCATCATTCCAGAGGGCTTCTAATTTCAGTTGTAGAGATTTTAAACTATACACTTTCTTAAGAAATAATGATAAATAACTTTGCCTCTACAGAACAAAGCTCATGCCCTCTGGTCTTTGTCAAAGTGCACAGAAGGCATTTTTCTAATATATCAATATTTTAGCCTTTTGTTTGCATATGATGTAGAATTAATTATTTTATAATTTTTGTTGCATTCATTTCAATAAAACCAGTTACAACTAATATTACCTAAAACTATTCCCATGGAAGAGGAGAATTTTGTGATAAGCACTTATCCAAATGTAGTCATGCCTGCTTTTTTTCCCTAATTCCAGGAACTTTTGCAGAGAAATGATACCAAAAAGACTGATCTAAGTCCCCTAGCTGCACTTTTCCTCCAATATATGGTTTCAGCTGTTGTAACTCTACCTGGGCGCAGCACATGTGGTGTTTCAAGGACCAAAGTGAATACATCTGTGCCAAGTGGGACTTGGCTGTGCTATATCCTGCATATATGGGAGCCTTGGTCTGACCAAAAGTGATGGACACTTTAGCAGTTTGGCTGGTCTGTCTTTGCATAATGGAGCCATTAAGAGAGTAATTACCTGTCAATGAAATCAGCATTCCTTACTGCAGTGCAAGGCCTCCATTACCTTCTGAGGAAGAACTGCAGGATTTGGCCTTTAATGAAGCATGCCTGTCATTCCACACTGAAATGTCGATCTTTCTTTGACTGCCACATAATTTTTTACTGCTTTTTTTTTGGACATTGTATAATTCAGAAGTTAAGGGCAGGCTTCGTATCTAGTTCATTAATTACGCATAAGAATTTGATTTCCATTTAGAAACTAGAGAGATAAGCTATTAAAGGAATATATATTTAATTAATTCAGGGAAGTTCAGGCGCAGGAACTTGCATGCACAGACAAAACACTGACACACAAAACACTTAATGTCAACCCAAAGTGATTCTTTAATATGCTTAAAGCTTATTTAAGAAGCCATAATCAGATTTAATTTTTTATATCCAAGCACACATTTATTAGCACACATTAGAAAAGAAAATCCAACACCACAGGGCAAAAAAGTAGAATATGTATAATGAGTGTCTCTAGTACAAAAGATAATATCTGTGAGTAATGTAATTTAGATTCAAAAGGTTGGTAAAGTCAGAAACAATCATAAAAATAAGTTAGATGAGAGGAAAAATGTGGAATTTTTTTAAACTTACTGCTAGCAGAAATGCTTATAAAACAATCCTAATACCGCTGAGATCAGTGGAAAACATTACAGTGATTATACTAGCTTCTAAGTTAGGCCCACATTTATTTTTTCTACAAAGGAAATTCAAAATTGCATGAAGAAGCATGAAAATCTCAATTTCAGAGAATTTTCTAAAATTTGTTTTGCCTGCTCTTTTCAATGCTTTTTTAAATATTACTAGCAACTGTAATGTAATGATATCTTCTTCCTCTAATCACCCTCTCTAAAGAAAACAAACAACTTTCCACTTTCACTTTTTTTTTTTTTTTTTTTTTCAGAAATAGGTGTGGTTATCTGTCATTTTTGACTGGTTATCATCCTACTTGCAGTTCCTGTGGAAGTATCTTAGACTTCCGTATCTGTGATCTGTCAACAATAAAGATCAAACCAGGGAGTTTGGATGCATTCTTTACATGCCTTGTCAACCTGTGAAGACTGAGATAAGGTGGCTTCCACAGGCATTCAGCTCTGTGATTTATTCTATAGTTTGATAACACCTTAAATCTCAAAGTGCCACCATGCATTTTCACCCATCTGTCATAGAAAGGATCATATCAGAGATGATCCTGAGCAACTATGTGTGAGAAATAAACATTAAAACAAGCCATTTCAATTTGCCCATGTATAAAAATAATTTATTTAATAATTTTTTTAATGCTAACTTCTTACCCAGAAATGTGTCCTGTCTGTTCATTTGATGACTAGTAACATAGAATTTATCATGACATAGCAGCAATATTTTTCAACAACTGGTTTAGGTTTGGAAACAAGATATACAGACTTGTGGTTTTTTTGGTTTTTTTTAATATTCTCTGGAAAATGAAGACACATAGGGCATGATCATATACCTTTACAATTTTTTGTGAAGTGCAGTTTCATTCCTTTGTGGCTCTGTGATTTTCATGCTTTTATTTAAATTAGTATTGTGTTGCACAAAATAAAATGTGATACAGAAGTTTGTGCTTGTCAGTTTGCCTAATGAAAAGCTAGAGTTTGCAAAACAGGTACAAATTACCCTTGAAATGTTAGTAAATGTTGGGCTCAAAAGCCAGCAGTCCTTAGCTATTTGTATTAATTAACATGGTCATGTGTACTAGGTAGAAAGTACACAAATAAATCTATCAGTTTTAAACACTGGGATCAAAGGTAATGGCATCCAACAAATTCTGTGAAATGAGAAACTTGCTAGTATGCACATTAGAAAAATATATGCGCAAATCACAAAACTGTTTTATGTTCAAAGTAGGTGTCCAGCTTCCTGCTTTCTCCAGTTTTGTAGACAGAAAATGAAAAAGTCACAAGCCAAGGTCATATAAAGTTCTGTAATTTTTTGAATGTGACTTAGTAACTGTCTTTACAACAGAAGTCAAGTAAAAGTAGGTGACTTTTAGCATCAGCTGATGTAACTTCAGAGGCTTCTGCAAAGTTGTTCTTTTAAGCTGCTGAACGAAGTTCAGCAGTGTGATTTTATTTTACTAACATTAATCTCAAACAGCACAAAGTAGATTAATATACAATATCAGAATATAATGTAGACTATCAAACATTTTATGCTTGTTCTAAGGGGAACATGTCATTGGCAGCCTTACCTGAAACTATCCAAATGATAGTCTAAGTTCTTGTTTTCCCTATAATTTTAATGTGTCAAGAGCATGCCATACATAATTTGTGGAAAATACTGAAAATTGGATGGAGTCTAATAATAATTGTGATTCTTGTCAGGTCTCATTTGACTTCTGCTTGAGGCCACCGGGAAATACAACCTGTTTTTTCTCACAGTAAAATACCATTGAGATTATCTGCTGTTATGATAGCACAGCAATACCACTGTCACATAGCTGATTTCCATGCAAGAAGTAATTTTTTTCTTATTTCCTTTTTCATCCTGTTTGTTGATGAGGGTTTAGCTCTCTTTCTGGCTAAACTACTGTTTGGGTTTTTTTTTGGTAGATACCTTTGTGTGGGAACATGTTAATAGGATTATTCTTGATTTTGTGTTTTATTTGGGATTATAATTTCATGTAACAGAGACTTGCACCAGTTAACACAGCACAGGAATGAAAGGCCCCTTATCAAAGAAACACACAAAACCCCAAAAAACATTCAGCCACTGAAAATACTAGCATGATCTGTGGATTTAAATTTTCAAGCTTTGACATTATAAGATAGTCCAAGGCAGATATACATTTGTGTTGTATGTGCTGGAAGAGAAGTTTGCAGTCAGCGTTTTAAATATGTGTTGTTCCCTGGAGAATCCTAAGTGAAAAGCTGGGGATTTTTTTTTTTTTACATTTTAATTTTCTCTATCACATGGTTGCATATGCAAAATGAAAACTCCAAAGCTTTGGCTTTGGGAGTTTAAAATAAAATAAAATAAAATAAAATAAAATAAAATAAAATAAAATAAAATAAAATAAAATAAAATAAAATAAAATAAAATAAAAATAAAAAAACCCAACAAAACAAAACAAAAAAAAACAAACAAACAGAACAAAAACAAAACCTCACCAAAAAAGCAACAACAAAAAAGTAAAAAAAACCAGCCCCCGCAAAAAAACCAAAAAACCAATCAAAGAAGAAATCCTAAAATAAATTCAGAAAACTGTTGGTCGGAAAGCAGTTCTCAAGGACATCCTGTCCCAAGTAAGAAAACATGGTTTTATGGTGGAAATACATTACTGTCTACTTCTTTTTCTATTAGAGATGCAGATATGTTAACAAAGGTGTTTTAATTAGCTTATAGTGTGTGAAATCAATTGGGATAATAACATTAGTTTCAAAATTAAAATATTCTAGAAATTGCATCTCTCCCAGGATGAGCTAGCTTAACCATATTATCCTTGACAATCATGTCCACTCTCAGTTTTTCCAATGTGGATTCATTTATCTAATGTGACAGCTCTAGTGCTCCTTGTGTTAATAGATGTACAGCTGCTTTCTAGAATCATAGCATGCAACCGTTCTTGTCCTCAAAGAGCAGTGCTGCTGCTGTTTCTGCTTTCTGTGCTTGTAGGAGAAGACACGACTGCTGACTCAGAGTTAATTGTAACCCAGTGAGTTGACAGTGACAGATACCCATACATGCCACTGCTAGTTCAGGAAGCAATGTCCTAAATTACTATTCTCCAACAACATCCTTAAATTGAGAGCCTCCTTCCCTTCCCTCCTCCTGTTCCCATGTTAATACAAAATATCCTTAGAGTCTTTATAAGTATTCTGATTTTTTTCTGCGTTTTTTTAGTCCTTTTTTATTGAGGATCCATATAATCTTAATTGAATTTTCTCAAACTCACATAAATAATAAAAGTGGAAGATTTCCATCATGATGTCACTATGAACACCAGTTAGTTTAGAGTGTGATCATTTACAGGCCTTCAGATTTTCTTTCCCCCCCCCCACCTTTTTCTTTCAGTTTAAGACAGTCACTACCTTTAAAGCCCTTTGGTACAAACTTCCTAGTGGACATTAGTCATTTGTTGTTAAGTTTGAAGATTTTAAAGTACGTTTTTCTTCCTTTTACATGCATTATTAAAATGAAAGCATTCAAATCACAGATTAATTCTTATATAGAGCAAGGGCTGCATCACCCCAGACAAAAGATTGCTACCTTCACACAAGATCCATGTCCTGCTTGATTTCCAAGGTTATATGTGATACTAAAGAATGTTAATGGAACACAATACTAAAGGGGTTTTTATAACATCTGTCTTTTTGCTGAAGATCACTGTAAATTTTCCTGCTACCTGACACTGCAGAACTCTGCATATGTGCTGTAGTTACTAACAGGAATGGAAACTTAAATACACAGTACTTTTGTAGCACAGTAATTTTAGGCTTCAAGAGTAAGATGCGGCATCAGTAATGATTGTTGACACACTACATGTATCAGTTTACTCAATATAATTAATAAGCCTTAGTTGATGTAACACTTCTGTAACTCATTAAATACTATAAATATAATTTATGTTAAAATTATACATGTAAATGCAAATATAGTAGTCAATTTTTTCATATATGAAAATAATAGGGTTACTTTTATAAGCAGCCTCCAGATAATATACAGACCTGAGACAGGAAATATTCTCAATTGTTCCTTCTCACATTTAAAAATGTGATTTATAGGTTAAAGTAAGTCCCTGAAGGTTTATTATACTGTTCACATTATGGAAGCTGGATGAGTTTTACAGAATGTAAATCAGGGTAAATATATTATTATAATTTAACTTGTTAAATCTTAGCAACAGCTGTTTCTGCATTTAGTACTTCATATGCATTATTGATCAGCACATGCTTTTACTAATGTAAAACTTCTCAGAGTGTAGAGAAGTTACTCTGGTTATTGTAATTAGTACAGTGCTTCTGAAATGCTTCTTCAAATGAGTGCACTTGTAATGTGCATTATCTGTCATGCTACAAGTACCTCATCACCAAAATAAAACTAAATAAATAAAATGAAGATTGCTGAAGTCTTTGAATTCTTAAGATCACATAAAATACAATTCTATTGCAACTAAAATGTTTATATGTAAGTCAGTGTAGTATCTTTTTGTCAGTGAGATCTATTACTTCAGAGTCTTGCATCTTAAATATTTTCTTTAAACACAGCTAAAATTTTAAGTACTGAATATCTAAAGTCAGTCAGTCATGAACATAATGCAGGATCTAGGTAGGTTAATTTGGGGGATTTAAATTTGAAATCTCTGAACTTCATGTCTCTCTAATGTCAAGGGTTATAACAACAGAGTTGTCAAAGGAATTAATCTGTGTTACATCTTCTAATACATGCCCTAAGTTTACCTTGTCATCTATAGTCAATGATTGAGTACAGGCTTTCCAAAAAAGTCATGGTACTGTTATTGTACAATTATATATCTTTTAGGATGGCATGAATGTTGATTAGAGCTGCCTTTCCTCCTCCATTGATTTTTAATTTTTAATAGGTATATACAAATTTGTTCCATTTTTAATGAACCCTTTCTCAGGCTTTTTTTCCCACAGAATTTCTGGCAAAAATATGTAATAAATATGTCAAGCTAACATGGTTTACTAATGTCTAGTCATTTGGGTGAATAATATTTCTGAAAATGAGCTTAGTTTTCTACTGGCCACACACATGGCTATTTTCCTTTATGTTGTATTGAACAGAACTTTCCATTTTTTCTCTCCATTTTCCTTTCCTGCATGTATCTGAGATATTAATTTTCATAATTGTAGGCTTAGAACTGATTTTCTATATCTCAGACAATTAATTCAGGAGGATGGGGGCTAATATTTAAAATGTTCAACATTTATTAATGTTTTACCAGACTCCAAAGTTGAATAAGACTCTGATATAGACTACATTAAATTTAACACTTAGCTTTCCCGTTATGTCAAATTTACCTTGCAGTCAAGATGATTTTAAGTAAATAGCAATGCTTATTAAGAAAAGGACTATTTTCCTTTTAGGTGGATATTAGGAAGACAAAACTTAAAACATATGATAATCCTGTGTCTAGTGTCTTTAGTTAAAGGTTTGTCAGTCTTTTGAATGTCTAAATTAAGAGCAAAACCAAACCAAACCAAACAAAAAAGAAAAAACCCAACCCCCCAAAAAACCTAAAAAATGCAGGAAGAATTTATGAAGACTATAGTTTCATTAAATAAAATAAAGGAAATCACCACATAAATATGGGAAGAATGTGATATTGCCTGAAAAGTTAATGGAAACCACAAGATTTGACTGCAGGTTTTTCTTCATTCACTGTCTCTGAAAAACTAACACAACTCTCCAGCCAGACAGGCTCTTTGTTTTCCATGTTTAAATGTGCCTGGGACCATCTCACTGTCAATTCCTACCTAGTCATGTGTCAGACTGTAATTATTAGTGGTTTTCTCCTTTATGAAAAGGCCAGTTCTGTGCAGCTTTAGTAGCAAGACAGATATAATAGGTAATTATATTTATGTTTCCTTTTAATACATTGCAGTGTAATTTTCAGATTTCTATGAAATTTTAGTACTGAGAAATTGAGCAGAAGAAATCAAATTATTGTCTGGTATAGCAACAATTTACATTCTGAAGTCAATACCAACATTGTTACCTTAAGGGGAAAAAGAAGTATATACTGAGGCACTCCAGCTATTTATATGGATAGCATGGTATGAAGAAGTAGTATGAAGAGGCTGTATCAATTGCTTTTTCTTTTTTCATTCTTAGTTTAGCTTGAAAGATTGGCCAAAACCCTATCTATCTCCATTATCTTGGTTCTGTGGCTAAGATATCAAGATGAGCATGGAGAATGGATTATCCCCTGCAAGCAGGATCCTTGAATAAGGACTACCATGGGGACTGCATGAGGAAGTTTAGTTTAGAAGCAGCCAAGAAAAAATAACTCTATTTCTCTTAGCAAATTGCAGGGATCGACTGCACAATTTGTAATAACACAGACTTGAACCAAGCTTATCAGGGAAGAGCAAAAGTGTCTTTTAATAAGAAAGTAGATTGATTTTATCTCAAATTTACATTTTTTTACAAAGGTCAGTGAAACATGAAAGAAGGTGTGTATCAGTGAGCTGAGTTATACAAAGCCCTGTTTGATGTGTTTAGTGGCCTTCTTGTGAGATACACTACAACAGTCCTTGACTGATCTTTCCAAACTGGAACAGAATGTGGATTGTATATTTAAGGGGCCTTTTACTAAGTCAATCAGAACTGCAATATATAACAAATCATTGTTTATTTGTAAAACAAAGTGATACAGCAACCATATGTTAATTCAAAGACCTTGCCAGTTCTTTCTGTGGAGCAAATATAAACATAGATATGTTTTGTTAAAACGGTTACTAATCTGTTTTTGTGACTTGGCCTTCATTCACAGGATTGATCTCAAAAAATAATTTAAAAAAACAAAAAATCCATGTTGTAGTACATGAAATAGGAATCTTTGTTTTGATCCTGGAAGGAACAAACTTTATGAAACAGAAAGCTTCTACAAAGACATTTGGAATTAAGCACAGATCTTTCTTGTGTCTTTACAACATCTTCTTAAACTTGTTCACAAACAGTATCTTTTCAATAATCATCATGCAATCATCATTTAATCATCCCATGTGCTTTTTAGGGTATTTGTCTACTGTTTGCACTTGATTTTATTTTAATATCCTTCTCCTCTGACGTCTTTATTCACAAGTGAAACTTCAGTAAATTATGTAAGGTACAGATTCTTCTGTTTATTTTCCATAATAATGGTAAATTGTTTGTTCAAGTTTCACTTTTAAGGCTCCATATCAACAATCTTTCCATAAAGAAAATATTCCCAGAATGTTTTCTTTGAAGTGGTTTTTCCTTCATAATATTTCTTTGTATAGCATAATAGCTCAGAAAAGTATGCCATAATACCTCAGAAAAGAAAGGAAAATAGTTTTTGTTGATTAAAACCTCCATATCCGAAATAAAATATTTCAATGACAATTAAAAAATATGCTGGAATACATATTCTGATATGCAGACCTACATCCCATTCTGTAAAGTTTAATTTGACTTGCTGTGAACTGGATATTTTAGTGGCTTCTCCCTGTTTGGAAAATCAAGGAGAGAAATCAAGGCTTTTCATTCACAACTCTATTGAGTGAAGAAGTTTAAAGTACCTAATTTGTAAACTCAAAATGCAACTCAGCTGGTTAAAATTCAGCAGGTTCTATTTCCAGCTACACAGTGTAGAAATGTTTTTTTAATTACAGCTTGGTTTGTAACAATGGATAGGATCTGTAGCCAAATTTGTCCCTGTGAGACATTCAGCAATGGAACAATAGTATAATTATTTCTGGGATCCCTGATTAGCAAAAACAATACAATAGTTGTACAAAGCTTGAAGGTTTGATTTTTGGAGTAAAAAAGAAGGTAAATCTCTTCTTAATACTGATTTCTGTAACTTGCTGTATGATTCAAGTACATAATTGGAAATAAAATGCATTTTAGAAGCTAGTGCACAATGGAAAGAACGGAACAATTTTGAAATTTAATACTTGCATTTCCTACATTAAAGTTCTGTTTCCACATAGCTCATAACTCACCGGCCACAGGACATTTCAAACACTTGATATCACATGGCATGATTTTTCCTGTACTTCAGGTTTTTAGCACTGAGGTCAACAAAATACCTTACATTATTTGCAGCCCACTTTCTACCCATGTATGAGTGCTTCTGGGAAAATAGGGCAGCAGTGAAAAAGTTTAGTCTCATAAGTAATGCTTTAAGCTCTCTAGTATTGGTGTACCTTTTCTAGAATCCGTACTGAGGTACAATTTCTACCAATTCTTTTGCTTATGTAAGGACTTCAATATTGTAAATATAATGCTCTATGCAACTTTTCCAATGACATAGATTTGTATGATGAAATTAGAAATTGTAGTATCAGAATACATTTTATACAGCTAAGAAGAATACATTTTATACAGCTAAGATTGTCAAAAATAAAGTACTTCAGTACAAAATTATGTTTTCAGCTCTGGGAAAATATGCAATTGCATCAAATACTTTAATATTTTCTTTTATTTCCAGTTAGAGTTGACAGAATCACAGAATGGCTGAGGTTGGACAGGGCCTCTAGAGGGTGTCTGGTCAACTCCCTGGTCAAGCAGGGATAATTACAGCTGCTTGTCCAGAGCTGTGTCCAGATGGCTTTTGAATATCCCCAAGGAGAGAGACTACACAGTGTATCTACACCACTTGTGCCAGTGCTCAGTCACCCTTCCAGTTTAAAAAAAAAAAGTTTTTTGATGTTCAGAACCTCCAGTGTTTCAGTTTGTGCCCATGATTACCTGTCCTGTCATTAGGCACCACTGAATTACTAATATTAAGAAGGAATGAGAAAAATAGAATAGGAGAGTATGTGGAAAGAAAAATGACAAGATGCAACACAATTTTAAGTGGTTTCAGTATCTCCAAATAAAATATATTAACAAAGAAAAATGTAATATGCTATGTCAAATACAAGTTCTACTTTTTTGTACTTTATCAGTAAGATTAGAGTGTCCCCATCCTCTGCCATCCATTCCTCATCTCTACACCAGAGTTTGTGTTGCTATTTTTATTGGCATTTTCAAGTACCACAGCTATTACTTATATTCCATAATTTCACAAATTACAGTTGTTAGAACGTACTAGGCATCTATTTGACTTTGTTGTAGCAGGAAAAAAGGAGCCAGACCAGCTTCATGTGTCTTTGATTTGATATAATTTGGTTGTTACTATGTTAAAAAAGTGTTGGCTGGCTGACCACCTGGTCCGAAAACAGGGTTGGGGGGGGGAGGGGGGGCGGGGGGGGGGGGGGGGGGGGGGGGGGGAAGTGTTGCTACTACACTTGAACTGTCCTATTTTCAGCACAGGAGTTTGCTATCCATTATCACCATCTGAGATGGTGTTTCTCTTGTGAGTGAGTGCAAAGTCATGCTTCACCTAGATGAGCTTCATGGAATCTGCTGCAATAGGTGATTAAAGGAGAATGATTCCTGATTGTTTTCCTGAATTTTAAACTCAGCCCATGTTCAAAAACCTGACTAAGTCTAATTGTTCTGAATTATGTATTGAAGGTGCTTTGACACAGGTAAAATTATATTGCTTTGATTGAATTCTCCTTTCAGTTTTGGGTTTCACATAACAGTGAGGTGATATTTCCTGATTAAAAATAAGGACTGAATTTTTTTCAGGACCTGAAGAAGACCCCTTTTCCTCCCCACCAAATGCTTGTTCATGATTGAATATGTCACAGATTTTGGATGTGAGTTTTGGCCAAGTGCTGGGACTTGAACCATAACCTTACCTCATGCTGTATATAATCCCACGTATGTTGTAGTGTAATTAAAATTGTAATTACTTGTTATCATTAGTCCCAGTGTTGTAACAACTATAAACCTCATTACTCAAAATAACTTGAATCTGTCTTTAGGTAAAAATAAATTCAAACCTGGATTTTGTTGCATGAGCGAGTAGATAAACATGAGCATAGTTTAAGCATGTTGGATTTTCTTCTGAAAGAAGAGTTCCTGTCTCTGTTGTAGTGGTGACAAGAAATTCAGTGAACAACCAGTGAGGGGCTCAGTACTAGATCTGGACCATGCATAACATCCTGTGATATGTGCTTCTGGTGGACAGTCTGTGTAACTTGCCCAAGCTATATATGCATGCTGTGTTGGTGTGAATTCACTGGCAAACTCCAAGCTGAACCAGACAGGAGTAGGAGGCTCCAGGTCTGGGTGAGGGTATTTGAGAAGCAATGGGAAAATGCTGGTATTTGGGGGAGACCCATGAGTGTGGCCTGCCAGTGGGACAAGTGTGTGAGTGCTGCATGTGGGCAGTGAGTCCCCAGTGAGACCAGCTGGTGAGCTGGAGACCTGTGGGGTCAGTAAGGGAGACTGGGATCTGGGCAGGGGTTCTGGGCAGGCAGAGGGCTTGTGGTGATGCTAGGTGCTTGTGAACCTGAGAGTGTGAGGTGTGTGCTGCACTTGTGACTTTCTGTCTGTGACAGCCCAAGAGGAGGAGGGGATGTGTCCCTGTGTGACTGTGCCTGGTGTGAGTCCTGAATGGGGGGGCTGCTGGGGCCAGAGCCTTATCTGAGGCTGTGTAGCCGCAGCTGTGACCGAATCAGTGTCCGTGTGTGTGTCTGCTCAGTCTTAGTACTGCAGCAGCTTTCCTAGCCTAGAGATCCCAGGCTCCAACAACCAGGCAGAAGGGTTCTGGAGCAGGCAGTGGAGGCAGTGCCCACATATCACATTACTTGACATTTTTAAGTTCTCAGTACACTGAGGGGAGTCTTTTCAATTACTGGTATGCCCAAGCTTAAACATTTGCTTGGAGTCTCTTTTTTGCAGAAGGCTTGCTCCCCTCATTGTTTTGATATCATAACTTAATCTAAAGTTTCTTTATGGACTGCATGTTGTCCATCCATCATCTCTGGAACTGGGTCACTGTTTACATGACCCTTAGATTTTTTTATAACCCTTTGTAATGATTTGTGGATTCCTTAGTGGGCAGCTGTTGTGATGGAGAATGGAAACTTCAGAGAAAATTTATTAAAGAAGTCCTGCTGTTGAGTCATGGGATGCAGAAAGGCCCCCCCGTGCTTTCTAAACTTCTCATAGAGGAATTTAGCTGTCACTGAATCCAGTCTTAACCCCAGACTTTGTCAATGGTTTAAGTAACTTTGTCCCACTGGATTAATCATGGCAAATCAGGTACATTTATATAAAGATGACTTAATTTATTATTTAGATGACAAATTATTAGACAAAGGATCTCAATCAGATTTATTTACTACAGAATGTAAAAGCTAAAACTACTAGACTGTATAGTGTAGGTACAGTGCACTATATCAAAGCTATTAGATAAAGCTCGCAAAAAGGAAACCATTATGAAGTAAAGATTGATATAACTCGCTACAACAATGCTCATGGGCAGATCTCTTTCACTCAGCCTCAACCCCTCCTTGAAGGGGTTTCCCTAGTTCAAGGGAGAAAACTTCATACACTCCAGGAAGGAATACATGAGAGGAACCCAACTGTGTGAAAGGGGACTGGACTTCTGCAGTGTATAGTGATTGACTGCCAGTCATATGTCTCCAGGTCTCCTTAGCAGCTCATCTGTCAAATCTGTGCCTCACTATCAGGATCTTCATTTGGAGTTGGTGAGCCAGACTACTTTTATCATAATTCAATGCCAAAATCAGCACATGACAGCACCTCACAGCCCATCACTGATAGCTTGCAATATAGGGCATTATTTGAGTTGACCAAATTCCAAAGCAGATCACTCTGCTACAGTGGCTCAGAAAGGCAAGCAAATATACTTTTCTCTCGTAATTTAAAGTATGGATTTAAAAATTAATAGCAAAGAAATTGCCAGTATAAGCGTTAGGCTCAGGTCATTTTACTGACTAACTGGTCTCTGTCACTGTCAGTATAGAGTGAGAGCAGATTTTGGCTAGTATGAGGAATTTTTGTTATCCAAGATCAGTACTTTTACTATATAACTTATGAAATAGGACATTTTTGTAATTATGCATTCTTCTATTTGTTTAAGTGGTTAATTAGTTATAGGGGTTTTATTATTTTGCAGGTCTTAAAACTGAATTTGTCATCTCCTCCCCTTTTTTAGGGCTTAATTTTCTCAGTCATTAATGTCTTCTTATAGAGTCTTTTAGGTTTAAAACAAATAAAAGCAATCTCCTTTTCTCACATCACAGTGCGACCTGGGGAGGGGGTGGGGATAGGGAGATGAACCACCACAGTTTTCCACTTGCTGACTTTGCTAGTGACATAAATTCTTAGTTTGGAAAAACAATCTCCAATTTTATCTTTCTGAAAGTAGTTTCAGAAAGAGAAGATTTTAAGTTGTGTAGTTAGCTACATTTCTATTGTGCTCATATTGAAGGGGAAGAAATTGTTGAAAGAAAAAAAGTTATAAGAAAAAGTAACAAAGTGTGAGCTGAAGCTTTTCTTAGTGACATATATAGAGTTAGGTTCTCCGTTGATGTAGTGAATACATCCAATGACTCAGAGGATCTATTTGGTTTTCTACAGTTGGATTCTAATCCTAAAGCTAGAAAAGGAACTTAAAAGCAAAATACTAATTATAAAATCACAGCCAAGAGCAAATAGTATTACATTTACTTCTATACTGAAAAACACAGTAATGTAAAGTTGACTTAATCAACTATATCCACCCAAGGGAGATGAATAAAAAGAAACCTGGCAGATTATATTGATCATCATATAAAATGGTAGCAATTACCATTAACAAATAGTCTTTAATAAGCAACATACAGTCAGTATTATTAACTTGAGGTTTTTCTCATTAAAAGAAAAATGAAAAAAGGAGAGACAAAAAAGGGAAAGTTAGGGCCTGATGCTGTTTCAGGATGGATACAGGACACCTGATTTTAACTATTTTAAAAAGTGTTAACTAGTGGAAGATACCTGTTGCAATATTTTCCAAATATTTCCTTCTCTTCTGGCTCTGTAGAAATCTTGAATCATTAGCTTAGATATACCCCATAAATTTCAGATTACTAATATTGATGAGAAATAACCATTAAACTAAACAGTTACTATGCTTAAGAAAAACTTTGTGAATCTCTATTTTATCCTAAATTAATGTAGCAAACCAGACCACTGAAGCTGCCAATTTTTTTTTGTGGGAACATGTGCTTAACTTAATTCAATCACTCTCTTGAGGTACTCTTAAACTAGTTTCTTCCAATCCTTCAAAGATGCAGTATTTTGATCCATGAAGACCTGTAATATTCCTTTCATCCAACAGTCATGGTTGCTAAACAATTTGCAGTGGTGCTATCAGCTCTGAAGCTCTTGGGGAATCACTGTATCATTCTGTAGCCACAATTCAAAAGTCAGATTATTTCTCCAGATGAGAGAGGTTCAAAATCAATAACAGTTAACTAATCCAAGTGTACACTGAAGGGTTTTTTTTTCCTTTTCAAATGGCTAAATGTTTATTTTTTTAAGAAGTTCAGTAAAATGTGTAATTCTGTCTCTCAGTCCCTGTGTTTTTTGTAAAATCTCTGTGCTGTTTTGTTTTTATTTCTCCTACCAAATTGATAATTGTTTATTCTGTCATATTTTGTGATTCTTTGCTGACCACTGTGGATTCACACATATATTATCAATCCTAATTATACATTTTAGGTACATGACTGCTATCAGTTAAATATAGACAGTTATTTATTTATGCTACTATACCTGAAAGATGACGACCATTTTTATGGGTTTCTTTAGCTTGGTGGATGTCTTTTTTTCCAGTTTGAATAATGATAATGCAGTTTTTAACCTCAGAAATATATACTTATTGCATTTTTCATGTCATTTGCTTTTCATAACATATTTTCTAATGGTTTCTGCTTCTCAGAGAGAGGATTTTTAATAGATTGTGTTTTGCAAATAATGAAAAATATACCTAATTTTCCACTGATCAATTTCTTAGAAGTTTACTTCACAGATGAGCACATATAGACCTTTGAAATTTGGCTCTTCCATTTGCCAATTTCCCATCCAAAAGGAAGCCAGAAAAAAAAAAAAAAAAAGACAAACCAACCCACAAGCAAACAGCAAGCAAACTTGATAATAACAATTGCTTTATAAGCATTCCCAGGGATCTATTTGTATGTCAAAAGTTAAAAAAAAATAAAAATCAAGATAACTGAAAAGAAGAGCACTAATCAGTGTGTCCTGTGCTCTTCTTTGTAGTCCCAGCGCCGTGTTACATTTCACCTCCCCGATGGCTCCCAGGAAAGCTGCAGTGACAGTGGTCTGGGAGACCACGAGCCAGTGGGTGGTGGAACCCTGATCTCACACCCTCTCCCTCTGGTTCAGCCGCAGGACGAATTCTACGACCAGGCTTCACCGGACAAGAGGACTGAAGCTGATGGCAATTCTGACCCCAACTCGGGTGAGTCACCATCATGGCCCTGCTTATCTGAGTTGCTTTGCTAACTTGGTACTTTCTTTTTCATTTCTTTGAGCTTTGCAATGGTAGAGATGTTTATAAGCACGTGCATGAAAATTTGTTCATATTAGCTCATAAGGATTGTTTGGAAATTATGTAGTTTGCCTGAAGTGCCTCATGTTGTAATTTGACTATGGAAAGAAAAGTATATCCAGTAGAATAAATGGCATCATACTAATTGCACAGTAAGTAATAATAGCAGGGGAGAAGGTTGTCCTACAAGGTAGCAAATTTTTCCTGATGTTTGCAGTGCTGTAGCTAGTTAGCTTTAGACTTTGTTTTAGGAAAGTAATTCTAAATATCAGTTTAAGTTCAAGGACATGGAGGTTGCACTGTCTTTTAGACTAACAAGGAAGTCAGTAAATCAGTGAAGCACTGAAAAATTGAAAGAACCCAAATTTCTTAACAGCCTTACAATCTAACATTAAGAATCACAGGGTTTCTTTGTTAACTTGGAATGGCATGATGTATTGGAACTGTCAGATAGGGATTTTTGTACCAATATTAAGGATGAACTATTTGATTTGGGAACTTCTACCTTTCTCGTCTGTCCTCCTCTATAATACATTTACTTTATTGCTGTGTTTTTGTGAGAGCACTTAAAACTGAAGCAAGATCTTAACTAATAGGGTGACTAGTATTTTGACATTGCACAGAGAGGGGGAAGTAGCACTGCTCTTAAGTTTTTTGGTTTTTGTCTAGAATGTGAGACAAAGGTTAAAAATCTATCTGTGCTTTTGGAAGGTAATTGAACCTGAGTCCTCTTGCATCCCAGGAATATAGAAATAAGAAATAGTTTCTGTCTTTGGCATTTCTCCCTTTTGTATAGATGATTAATTTGTCACTGGGCCTGTACAAACCAGGAGAGAAGGTGACCTTGGGATCTCATGAACAATATTAAGGTCCATCTCCTCATTTGGGCAGAGCTGGATCTGAATGATGACATTTACATCATGGCAGATGACAACACGAACTGTGGAATATTGACTTTGGAAATATTTTTCTCATATGTATATAGGAAGACCAAGAGGTTGTGTTGGATGAAACTCTGCAAAGAAACAATTTGAAATGTTTACTGAGAGTTGCATTCGGGTTTCTTTTCCTCTATTTTCCTTTTACTTTTCTTTTTTTTTTTTTTAATTTTTCTCCCCTGGATATGATACCTTCATTTTCTTCTCTTTACCAAAACAGAAATGTTTTTGGAACTATGATGATAAACCCTTAATCTGTATAAATACAGAGAGTGATAAAAGAATAGCAACTATGAATGGATTGACTCTGGAGCAAGAATGTATGTCTGCTTAAGCAAGCGAGGAGCTTAAGTGGAATTATCTGGTTAATTCTCTGACCACATATGAGACTGGTGAAAGATTTAACAACATCAGAGAGGAGTTTTTAAGGCAACATTGAATGTTGGCATTGTTGCATTGGCTTCACAGACTCTGAATTGTGAATCTCTTCAAAAGGCAGCATAAAAGTCCTTCAGGAGAGTTAGGAGAAAAGGTCTTAGTAAACTTCATAGCAAGTTATTAAAAGTGCAGTTTTAGAAATTTTGTGTTAAACACATTGTGCAAACACAGTATATTAATCATGATCATCTATTCATGCCTAATATAGACACTAATATAATATTAGTCAGAATGAGTAAGTGTTCTTAAAAGCTATATGAAAAGTTTTAATGTGTTTGTGGTTACACCTAATTTAGCCTTAGGGATGCTAAATTTGTGTCAAATTTATGAAAATCTAACCATCAAGTGATACTAACTATTAGTGAAGTATTGAAGTATAGGGGGTTTTTTTTGTTTTGTTTTGTTTTTTACCAGATATTGAAACAGTACACTCTGTATCTCACCAAATCTCACAAACTAAGAAAGGAATTTTATGGTCAATAACGTGACAGAAATTTTCCTAGAAAAATCCAGGCCAGGATGGGAGTAATGTTGTTCATTAGATGGATTTAACTTCTATATTGTATTCAGTATCAAGCTATTGCCTAAGCACTGTATCAAAAGTTATTTTGCTACTGTAGGCACAAGTTTTAATGAGATGTGAAATAAGGTTTAAAGCAGTTTATGGTTACTGAAGATCCTGTGGCAATTTTCGGAAGAGAAAAATGCTGTCTGGTATTAGCCAAAGTTACTTTGTGGGTATTTACATGTGTTTATGGTTAAAATATGTAGTATCGTTTGAACATTGTATTCCTTGACACTCCTAAGCTGAATTTCTAGTTCTATTGCAGTGAAATGTTCCTTAGCTGTATTTAACTGTAGGGATAGTTTTGTTTCAGTGGCTGTCTAAGGGATTGCTGGTTATGATAATAGGACATGCTAAGGTGAAAGATACAACTATAAAGGAATAAAGCCCTAGTGGAGAGTTGTAGTATTACCATCTACATGTACTGCTAGCAGTTTTGGATGATAGGTGTTGCATAACAATATTTTTGTTCTAAATGCTTCAACTGAAGAGAAAGAACAGTTTTTGGGAAAATTTGCAAATGACCTCTACATCAAAAATTCAGATTTGTTCGACTGTGTTTTCATGAAAGTTCATTCTAAGTAAAACTTTGCTTCAGATCATGAGAATGCGATGTTAATCTTGATAGTAAAGTTCTTGCCTCATGCTGAGAGCAATTTTGGTTAATGACTTTAATGCTCAGTGAATTGTATGGGTTATTGCTGTACACTGCGAAGTTATGTGAATAAAAATACAGCCATTGTTTCTCAACATAATGTTGCTATTTTAATTATATTTGAAGAGTAACCAAGGCTCAGGTCTTCAAAGCCTGAAATCCAAGGCTCAGGTCTTCAAACCCTGAGGGTAGGAGGGAGAGGGGGAGGGGAGAAGGCGGAAATGTAAAAATCTTGCTAACTTTTTACACAAAAGAGAAACCTTACTGACATATTTACTTGCATTTGTTAGCTTCTACAGAGACCCAAGAACTACAATTAAATGATTTAATGAAATAAACACACACAGTGAGAGTACATTCATCTAGTTAATCTGAAAACACAAATCTCTCACACCAGGTGAAACTGAAATGAAGAGAGAAGCCAAATATTAACATTGTCAGACACATGCTGTGATTGTAGCTGTGAGAGAAAGGCAACAAGATAGAAATATGAAGTCTTTCATAATGAGATATAAGTCCCAGTTCACATCACTGAAACCTGTCTTCTTTATTTAGCTCTATTACTTTGAGGGTTGTATTCATTTTGCTAAGATATATTTTGCATTTCCCTATTGTAAATTGATCAGTATTATTGATGGTCAGAGGAGTTTGAACTCCTTATACTTCACCTTTGTCTCATTTGCAGCTTGATACACTTGATTCCTACAAAAAGGAATATATTCCAAAGATCTATCCTCTGAAACAAGTTTTTTAACTTTTAGCATATCACATAAGAATTTAGAAAGCATTCCAGTTCCTTCAGAATGTAAAAAAAAAAAAAAAAAAAAAAGTCAATTTGAAAACAAAAAAAGGTGAAATTGAATTTACTTATACTTCTTTAAAATATCTTTCATTTATCAAAATTCCTGCTTCCTAATGGTTTTAAATGTACATATTAAGAAGTGCACTTTTAACACAAACATCTGTATCATCAGTTGCATTAAAACTGTACAGCTCTCTTATGTATTTTAATATTAATTATTTCTTCAGGTACTGCTCAAAAAAACCCTGTGCTTTTCTTCTCCAACAGTTACTTGCAGACTGTTATTTTTCATTTCTATAAGTGTGGTTCTCATCAACGTAGTAAAAAAGATCCACCTTATTAGTGAAGAATTCTTCTTTCACTGTGGTTTAGCAAAGGTTGTCAGGGACTTAAATGTGGACTGGAATTGTTAACATATCTAAGAGGTGCTTGCAGCAGAGCTGTGGAATAGAACACTACGAAGTAAAAATGTGCCTCCTAGTGTAAGGAAGGGGAAAAATGCATTTTCATGAAAATGCTTGATAAATCACATTTTGATAGCTGCAAGCTGTGGATGTGATTCATTTTTCTTCAAAGAGATAAAGAGGAATAGCATATATTTAGTGGAGTGTTAGAATTGCTGTAGGGAGAAAGGCTACTGCACACTGTGGATGAATCTATGAAATAATTCCAATGGTTCAAAGCCAGACAGAAATATAATATTTATATCTTCTGATACATGTTTACGAAGCTAAGTAAATGTTTGCCTAATTTCTACACCTCATTAATAAGTAGAATCAATATAGATCAACAAAGTAATAGTTTCATAAACACATGGAGCTGTAGCAAAAATTGTAACATACCCACCAGTTTCAAGATCATGTTTTTATTTAGCAAAATTAAATAGAACTTCTATTATATCCTATGTTACTTCCAAAGCAATTCTTGGAAGTAATGTTATAATGCTGTCTTTCAGTAATAATGTTTGTGGATAGCTTTTTTATTTCCAGTGCAATAAAATCTGTGTAGTTAAATTTGGCTGATAAATACCTGAGTTCACACTTTTTAATAAACCTAATACTATGGCAATTTAGTCAAGTAATGTCAGGGGTGTTAAATGGTTCTCTAATTCCAGTAATAAGTAGGAATATCTCTGCGGCAGTGGCTTAATTATGATTAAAGTTCAGAGTAATGGCAAGACTGCCTTGTATTACACTTGGTCATATGATAGTGTCCCATGTGGAGAGGCTAAGCCTCTCCTGCAAAGAGCTTTGGTTTTACAGTGTCACTATCATTACACCCAGTGGGTGATGATGGTTTAACCTTGAGGGCATACCCTCTGCTAAATCCTGTCTTTCATTTTGCTGTCTCCAAAGTTTCTTCTTTGGCAATACTGGAGTAGTCCATAGCTAAACAGCCTCAGGTGCAGAAAGAAATGCTACTGTATTAATGCCTAGATCTAGATAATTTGCTGTCCACAGTTATTCTTATGTTTTCATAATATGAGACTATAAGAACTAAAATAGGAACATTTGCCTTTGAGTCATAGCCTCCATTTCATTAAACACGAGTTCATACCTCACACAGAATCTAACACTGTCACATTTAGCTACAGGCAAGCAGGAGTAAGAAAAACTGGAGTCAGGTTGGCGAATTAGCCTACAGAAGAGCTATAATATAGTCTGAAGTCTGAATTCAATCTTAGCCCATGCACTTATGACTTTAAAAAGATAAATAAAATCTGAGAGGCATAAGAAGATTACTATCTCTTTACATCTCTTTGATGCCTCATTGCAGTGAGGACTTAAAAATTGTCTTGGTTCAGAAAAGCCACTGTGCTACATCTGTTTCTATTCTACTTTCTTTTCCCCCACACACCAAAGCTAATTGGAGTGTAAATCAGGGGGCCATAACCATTGAACAGTAGGAGGGGAACTTGTCTCATTGCTTCTCCAAGAGGAACAGATAACTTTCCAAAACTTCCTAGCTGCTGCTGCCTGAGAGGAGCACTTGCAGATCCTCAGCAGTGAGATGAAAAGGCCACATGGAGCAGCGGGACTATGACAAAGGTTAGAGGATTAAAGAAAGGGGAAGCTTGCACATGAGATGAAAGCTGGTGCCTTTGGCCGCCGTCACTGATGATACCAAGGGCAGTTTAAAACATCAGATGCTTTTGCCAGGTTAAAACAAAGGATTTAAGGAATTAAGATTAATTTTTCTCCTGTAAGTATTTTCTACTCAAAAGGCCTTTCTTCATATAACCAAAAGCCCAGATCTACTGCAGATATTCACAGACTTTTTAAAGTTTCAATGTTATACCATTATCCAGTCAAACCTCTAGCACAGCACAATGCTTTGTGTTTCACACAACTTTCCTTAAATCAAACTGAGGTTTTAAAATATTCCAATAATAAAATAGTCCAGTGATTTATTTCCACTGGTGTTTGATTACATGTTTTATATGGGTGTTCATGGCAAGGTTGTGGGCAGGGGGGCTGCAGAGTGTGCCTCTTTGAGAAGACACTAGAGGCTGCTCCCCATGTTTGACAGGGCCAGTTTTCAGTGGCTCTAAAACAGATTCATTACTTCCCAAAGCTGCACAGCAGCTGGGGAGGAATAAGGAAAATGTGAGAGAAGCAAACCTGCAGACACTAAGGTCCATGGTGAAGGAGACAGAGAACATTCAGACAGCAAATAGATTCCTCCTCAGCTTGTGGAGAAGGTGGTGCCCCCAGTGGCCCGTGGAGGACCCCACCCTGGAACAGGTAGGTATGCCCTCCCTGAAGGAAGTTGCAGTCCATGAAGGGCACATGCAGGAGTAGGAACTGTGGCCCCTGGAGAGCCCCCTCTGGAGAAGTCTTGTCTTGAAGGCTCACATGCTGTGGAAGGGACCCATGTATCGCTGGGAAAGGACTCTGTGTTGGCCAGAGTAAGAGTATGATGAGAAAGGAGCGGCAGATACAAAGTTTTACCGACTGACTGCAACTTCTTTTCATATCCATTAACACCACTTAGTGGCAGGGGCAAGGTGGGGAGGAGTCAAAAGAGGAGAGTAAGAAAAAAATTAATTTCAGCCTGGGAAGAAAGAAGGGTTGGGTAGTGGGAAAGTTGTTTTTAGTTTTGGGTTTGGTTTTTTTTTTTTTTTTTTGTTTTTTGTTTCTCACAATCCTACTCAAGTTTCTATTGATGATAATATAAATTTATCTTCCCCAGGCTGAGTCAGTTCTGCCAGTGATGGTAACTAGTGAGTGATCTCCCTGTCCTTATCTCAACCCATGAGCTTTTTAATCTCATTTTCTTCCCGTCTTGCTGAGAAGGGGGAGTGATGGAGCAGCTTGGTGTGCACCTGGCAGCAGCCAAGGTTAACCCACAAGAATATTAAAGCTGGTGTTGTATTCTCAGTCTAAAAGCATTTATTTTTAGTTTCTACCTCTTTTCTGTGTGACTTTACCACCCTTTGTCAATATAAAGTCTGACTTCCAGAAGTGAAAGTATATTTTGAGGCCCAAGGGACTTTTTTGACTAGTACAGCATCCTGCACACAATACAGATCAGAAATCCTAGCCAATAACCTAAAAAAAGCATGTGTCTTCTGCTGGTATCTACAGCATATGCTGCATAATGATTTCTTGATTTAATGACCTTCAGTGACAGAGGAAATAGTACTACATTGCTTACTGACTTCAATTGAATCAGGCTTTTATTTGATAAAAAAGGGTTTTGGTGTCTGTAGTTCAGATGGAGTGCTCAAGTCTTCTTGAATCTGTATCACAGGTTAATTCATAGTATTTCGAATGTTGCAACATTTTGTTCTTATGCATCTTTTTTCCTCTCTGTATGTTCACATTGGTCCAATGTATGTCCAGTAATATATATATATATATAGATTCAGAACAAGAAAAATAAAACGTGTCTTCTAAATTGCAGAGTTTTAAAATCAGTTTTTCTCTTTATCAGTCATTGCTTTGATCTGAGTGGCGTTTTTTTCTGCCTGATGAGCATGATGTTTAACAATACTTTTTAGCGATAGAACAACAACAGATTTTTCTAGTATTTAAAGATTTTCCATGGGAAATTAAAGGCAAAAGCACGACTGAACACATATATCTTTAATCATCATGAAATATATTTGATTTTTTTTTTTATCATTCTAGGTGCTCTATCGCCTAACTGTTCAACATAATTCACCTTCTGAAAGTGTGATAGTGTGATTATAGCAGAAATATTTGTTTGATATTTTCGAGGCTGCTGTTTCTGAAATTCAATGGAAGTTATTGTTGTGACTTCAGTCACAACAATACAAAGTTACTGTTGTGACAGCTGTGACTCCTTGTTACCTTCAAATTACAACTAATTTCACAATGTAACATATTCTTTTACTAGTGGAGTCTTAGTAGTGCACCTCCTATTCCCAATGGCAAGTTGACAAAAATAAAGATTATATTTGTGAGAATAAAGTGTTGAATTTAGCATGGCATTACTAATTTCAGCCTTTAAATGGTTACATATTTTAAGTAGAATTAAAATTTTTGATGGCTGCAATGAGAGGAATAACTTAATGCAGGAAGAATAACCTCATTGCACCCACACAGACCTGAGGCTGACAACTAGAAAATAGTTTTGCAGTGAGAGAACTGGGAGTCCTGGTGGATAGCAAATTAGCCATGAGCCAGACAGACACCCTTGAAGAAACGAAATCAGTCTCCTGAGCTGCAATAGAAAAGATGCTGCCAGTAAGCTGATGGGAAAGTTCCTTTCTCTCTACTCAGCACTGGTGAGACACATTTGAAATGCCAAGCCCAGTGCTGGTTTTTCAAGTATGGAAGGGAAATGGAAATATGGACTGAGTCCAGAAAAGGGCCAGAAAGATTATTAAGGTATTAGAGCATCTGTCACATGGGGAGGTGCTGAGAAAAATGTGACTGTTCATCCTGGAGAGGGGAAAGGCTTAGGAAGGATCTAATTAATGTGCGCAAATACCTGATGTGGTGCAGGAAGGAGAGTAGAGACAGAGCCAGACTTTTCTCAGTAGTGTACCAAATCAAAGAAGGGACACTGGGGGCAAACTGAAGTACAGAGAAATTTTCTTTAAACATAGAAAAAAAAAAAGCCTTACCACATTTTCTTGCTATCAGAACAATAGAACTCTACACCAAGTTTCCCAGAGAGATTGTGGAATTTTCATGGATATTTTGGAAATTAAACAGGACATTTTTCCAGCTGAGTCATGATAACTCCCTGAGTTGAGCAGGAAGCTGTGGATGAACCCTCTTCAGACTTCTCTTCCAAGTTTAACCATTCTATGATTCTGAAATCCTAGAAGTTAATTAAATTTGTCTTGCATAGACTGTGCAATACAAATGGGAGAAAAAAAAAAAGAAAGAAAAATCTGTATTCTCTAAGGTAAATCAAGTATAAACTTGTAAATTTATGGTAGCCTATGTGGTATAGTACTATACACAGTACAGAAATCAAACGCAAATAGGTACTATCCAGGTTAATAGTTTCTTCTCTAGTTTAGCTCCTGAGGTAAATATCTGAAATGGGTCAAGTAAATCTTGTAAAGACATGCCTTTATGCCACCACAGGTTATGAATGAAGGCTGTGGAAAGTAATCAATTAATACCCCTGTTAGTTCCAGAAATCAATGATGAACTCAGCTTCATATTACATACTCTGAATTTGGATGCTTACTGGCAGAAATCTAAATCTTTATCCTAAGTGTCTAAGCTCCCTTTTTAATTTACTGAGCACAGAAACTTTCATTTAAACTAGGAACTTATACCAGGTTTGCTAAATTTCACTCTAGAGTCAATTTTGTTGAGTGTAATAGGAGTTCAAACACAAAACTCACACAAAGATATATTGGATTCAATTTAGCTCTGCAATTTATATACATAGGGCTCAAATAATGCCAATGTTATACCTACCTACTAGGTTGAATACCTACTTCTTGTTAATTGCACTCCCTTCTTTCCTGTTTGACATCCACGTCTGAACAGCTTGGGTACCCCAGGACATTTCTTACTTGGCATTGCTAATGGTTACACAATAGAAGTGAGGTTTAGGTTCAGATTCATTCAGAAAGGTATGAGTGCAGGTGCCATGTGTGTAACCTCGTGATGTATCAAGAGGTTACATTCAGATGTGAGTTGGAGATAGATGTGAATCAGTCTGAGTAGTCTCCAAGTGTAGTCAGTGGAGACCTTAATTAGCATAACTGAGAATAGACACCGAGAGAGTTGTGTTTGATGAATGTGTAGTAGATGTGTCTAATGTGAGAGGCATAGTTTTCCAAACTATATTGGCTGAATTGACATTGTGTATAGAGGAATCTCAGACACCTAAATTTAGCTGATTCCCACAAATCCAGCCTCTCGTGTGAGACGGATCTCAGTTGTCCTTGTTGCTAAGAGAATACTTATATCTTTTGGGAGATTTATCAGTTTTTCTTATGTATCTGCACATAATATTTTTCAAAGGGGAAGGGTATTTTTAATTTTCATGTCTCATTTTTACAGTGCATTATGTTGTTACAGTAATTAGATAAAAATACCAATTGCATGCATATACATTCCTTTTTTTTTTTTTTTTTTGGTATAACTTAAATGAGCTTTTAAAAGCACAATTCTAAGGAAAGATTTCTAAAAGTAAAGTCATTTCTGTTCACTAATCAGTTTTTCTTCCTCCAAACAATCACCAAATATTGACTGGGAAGTATTATGAGTCGCATGCCATTTTGAAAATTAGCATATCTTGAAGTGCAGATGATGCATTTTGACTGTCTTTTTAAGAATATCTGTATGGTATGCCCATGAAATCCAGGAGTTTCTTCATTAAAGTAAATATCTTATTAAGCTTCACTTTCTGGAAAGGCAATCTAATCTTTTGGAAGAAAAAGTGTCCTATCTTAAGAAATAACCTTATGCAAAAATGTCTTCAGGTTTGACCTAGACTTGTCCAGAAACTAGGTGTTCGTTTTATTGTGCTTATCTTATGGATTTATCTTTTTCTTTTTCTCAGATTTTATGTTTGTTTTTTTGGTTTTTTTTCCTTTTTCCTAAGGAGAAATCCATGCATAAGAAGGGAGGTTCTCTGAATAAAATTTGAAAATTATATTATGTAAATAATGAATATTCTGTTTTCTTTCAAATATTTGCCTTTGCAATGAATTTTTTATGGTTTCATGCATACACTTGCTCTGTTTGTCTTCAACAGGAGGAGAAGGGGGAGGAAAGATGAATTAAGTAGATGAGGAAAAAAATAAGGAATTATACTTGCAGTCTAAAACCCATGAAAGTAAACCTAGAAATAGGAACGAGTTGAATAATTTCTTAGTGTAATGCTTTATCCCTTTTCATACTAATCCAGGTAAATAGATGTTAAGATAAGTAGGGAAAAGGAAAATAATAATAGAATACTTACCTTTTTTCACTGTGCATTGCATGTTAAATGTCTTTATCCTGTGGTTGCGAGGTGAAGGCCTGTGTGCTACAGAGAATCCATCTAGACATGATAACAACATAAGCAACTAAACTTAGGACATATTTACTTGTGACAAGGAAAGGAAAATATATAAAAAACCTTTTCCAAAACATTAAAAACTTTGGAGTTTGTTCCCATCTTGAAAGACACTAATAGACAAAGACATAAACAAATCTTTAACTGTTCAGGACAGTTTGAAAATTTTTCAGCTTTGGCAAAAAGCTTTTCAATATAAATCCTATGCTATATCAGCACAAAACCCACCCCCAAAAAACAAACAAGCAAAAACTGTGAAGAAAACAAACAAAAAAACCCACCACCAACAACAAAAACCACACAAAAATTATTTAGTTACACATGGACACCTTTGTGATAAAGTAGAAAGACATTTTCTTGTTCATACCTGTATATATACATATATATATTTTATACCTTTATCTGTCTTTGTAGCTCCATGGTGAAATATTATACAGCCCAGTAGGAAGAGATCTGGATGTGAAGATCCAGAACTGGTGCTGAGAACACAGAGTTTACTGTGGGTAGTTCCATGGCTGTTGCTCTGGACTTTTGTGGTCAATGGGCTGAATGCCCATTTGTTACTGGATTTGTTTCATTCCATTCCAAAGGCATCCCATCCTTGTGCTCCAAAATGTCTTCACAAGTATTTCAAGTGGAGGTGATTAGGAGATTCATGTCAGAAGTACACTCCTGCAAGTTAATGTAATCTTACTATTTAGTAAGATATAGTTCTATCTGCATGAAACAACTCACCTATTATTTTAAACAAATCTGCATTATTGAACTGTCATCTAAGTACTTCATGCTCAAAGATTCCCAGCATATGTATGATGATTTTTAAGTTCTTCACTCTGAAAACCACACAAAAATGTCATTTTCAGTACAAAACTTGAAATGAAATTCTGTGTGTCTACCATTTAGGGGAAGGATTCTTTAGGCTCACTTGGTGATATGCTCCACTACTCTTTTAGATTAGATCACTGTTGCCTTCAAGATGTAAAGAAGGTGTTTAAATTCATTGAGAAAGGTTGAATAACTTAATTCTTTTACTTTATCTTTTTTACTTTATCTTTTACTTTACTGTACTGAACTAGTCTATTCCATATCTGGATTTGTTAAATAGTGTTATGGAGTTAACTATTGAAGACATGCTCATATCTTGCAAAAACATCAGTTATAAATGATTCATTCATTTAAAAAAAGTGGGAAAAAGCAAAAACCTTCTCAACTTTATAGTAATTGCATATTTTCTAATCCAAGAGGCAAATGGTGTGATGTTTATCACTTTACACATCATTCATTTTTCTTATGTAAAATACGTATATACGACTGGTAAGAGAGTGTGATGGAGTAATTGACCAGTTTTGATGTTTAACTTTTATTGAATATTAATTTATTTTTGTTGCTAAAGAGCAATAGTCAATTACTAATTTTAAGGGAAAGTGATTCATTAGTAAAAACATGTTAAATCATTGCTATTTTAAATATACTTAAAATATACAAGCACATATTTCAATATTTCCGAAGACTTATACTGTAACACAGCAAAGGCATACAAAATTGATTTAATTTTCAGTAGAAAAGCCAATACAATTTGAGTGTTTTGGGGTTTTCTTCTCTTTATTAATGTATTTGTTTTGGAAAAATGCAACAAAAGAGGCTGGTTTTAATTGGTGGTGTTATTCCAGGGCCCTTGAAACCCTGGCACTTACAGTTGCTATGAGTGTGAATGTGATCTGGCAAGCACGGCGTAGTCATTAACTAATGCATTGTAGCTACACTCTTTCAATAAAAACGTGTAGGTGGTTAGTAATACTGTAGTGTTACCAGCAATTTTGAAGTCATTTGTAGGTTAGTTTGTGAAATTAAAAGTGTAATCAAAAATTTCCTTGCACTGCTGCCTTTTTCAGCTGATTTAAGTGAAGATTCCTTGGGTCATTCAGAAGGGAAACTAAATGACTTAAAAATAATCATCCACACCACAATGGATTAGTTGTTTGAATTATAGTTTCACAGCTCATATATTTATTTTCATGAGAAATGAAAGGAATTGTATAAGATTGTTGCTTTGTGCCATTACTCCAGGTCTTAATATTTATTTATTAGTTTTTCATATACTACACATACTTGTCCTTCATTATTACTTCATTATGAATGGAAACCATCTATTTCCAGATGTAAATAGGCACTTAGTAATATGAATCCCTCTTGCATGAGCAGCTACACTGTTTGAAGACATATTAATTATACATTTTGCAGAATACTGAGAATATCTAACATATGTTATAGATGAATATAGGTCACTGTGACAGCTGTAATAGATAAATATATGCATATCTATGCATACAGACATGCATAGATATAACACTTTCCGCTGTGGTACAGAGATATTCAGCCAATCTAGATGTTAATGATACTGACCTTTGTCTACCCAACTTCCCTTCAGCATTTAAAGAGACAGTATGACTGATTTTAAAGACCAATATCATTAAAAATAAGCTTATGCATCAGTAGTTATGTTCTGTAATACCCTCTGCAATTTTATCAGACTGTCATGGCTGCATTCTCAAGAAATTCTAGCTATGCTCACATGTTCTATTTCTATATATCTGGACTGCTGTGTTAGGTATATGATGACTGTCCAGTTCATCTTTGAGAAACCTAACTAAAATAGTCTCTTTAGGGACATGAGGATGGGGAAGCATCTACAGGGAAATTCCTCATATGAGAAGTGGCTGAGGTCACTTGGTCTGTTCAGCCTGGAGAAGAGGAGACTGAGAGGAGACCTCATTGCAGTTACAACTTCATGAGCAGAAGCAGAGGGGCAGGTACCAATCTTGTCACTCTTTTGAGCAGTAACAGGACTCAAACAAATGACATAAAGCCGGAACAGAGACCTCAGGGAAGTGGTCACAGAACCAAGACTATCAGAGCTCAAAAATCATTTGGACAATGCTCTCAGGAACATGGCGTGACTCTTGGAGTTGTCATGTACAGGGAAAAGAATTGGACTTGAATGGCCCTTGTGGGTTCCTTCCAACTCAGAAGATTCTATTATATGGTTCTATGTTTTTTTAACCCAAATTATATTCACACTTCAATCCCTACCTTATGAGTTATGCCTTCCAATAAAACAAAGTACTTTGCTATTAAAAAACACAAAACAAAACAAACAAACAAAAAAAACCAAACAAAAAAAAACCAAAAAAACCCAAAAAAACCCCAAACAAACAAACAAAAAAACCCTTTCTATCCCAAAAGTTGGACAGCGTTTTTGAGCTATTCTGTATAAATGGCAGAAGATGTCATGACAAAAGAGGGGAATGGGACTGGTTAAGCAAAAAATAGTGAAGAGTACTGGAATCCAAATAGTAAGTTGCTTTACATGCTTTATTCTCTTTTGGGCTAAAGAGTGATTCACAAGAACATGCATGAATAAATTTAAAAAAAAAATCCTTACAAGAGCCCAATAAAATTTAAAGAACCACTTAAGAACAAGCAATTTAATGCTTTGGAAGACGTTTTAGTACAAAAAAGACTTATGGTCCATAGTCTTTCATTTTTGGATGAGTATTTTCTATGACTTTTTGTAAATGTGTATTTATCCCTTGCTTGCTTGTTTGACAAAATGTACATTCTACTCTTCTGTCTAATCTAGTTCAATCGTTGTATGTATTTTTTGTTTATTTATTAACTTTGAAAGAATAATTCATGGTAGCACTATATGTTGATGTCTCTCCATATCTCATGCCCTTTGTTTAGAATTCTATATGTTTATGTTGGTGACAAGATAAAATGCCTTCCTCAGTGGGTCATGTCCAGAAGTGACTGCTGATATTGCCTACCCTGTTTCACAAGTATAGGGAAAGAAAAGGAGAAAAATTAGATGAGTGTTATTGGGGCAGCAGAGAAGGGAATGACTTGGAAGGTGTCAGGTAAACTGCCAGCTGGATAGATTATGCACGACAGCATGGGCATTGTGAATGAAAAAGTTGAGTGCTGTGCAACTGACACTGTTATAGGTAATGCTTCCATGTACATTGAAACATTTTAGAACAGCTCTGTGCTGCTCAAAAGTTAGAAAGCTCTTTTATTTATGGCTCAAAAATGTCCATGAATCATTCTGTCAACTGAACAAACTTGCACGAAAGAACGCCTGTCCTCAGAAGACTGTGAAGTTCCAGAACAATCTGGAAAACAACCCAAACTGAGAAAGAGGGGGAAAAGATGAGTGCCATATTGCTTAATTCAGCCTCCTTCCTTTTTGGTCTTGTCAAATGTTTGCCTATTACAAGATGCCAGCCTACTCAGTATTGCATTCTGCCACAAGATATATGGCATCTCACAAAGCTGGCAATACACTGACATCAGTCTTCTACTTTTCTATCTGGTTGTCCATTAAAATCTGTACCACTAAGCTGAGGCTATGAAATTGAAGTAACATGTCTAGACTAGCTGATGATTTTGAACTGTTTTGGTGCCAGATGTAATACTTGAGAGCACTTAACACTGATCTCTGAAAGGCATTGAGGAAGTATTTGCATATTGCACATTCTGCAAGCAACGGGGTTTGGTTGTTTTTTATTTTCTTTTTTATATCATATGCAGTATTACTTCCTCTAATGCAAGTCCTATACATTCTGTTCAGTGCATCTGAAATCAAAATATGTGTTATGCAAATGAATCTCCTTAACATGTCAGGCATAAAATAGTGTATTTAGTCTAAGAAAAAAAGATGACAAAGTACTGTTTTCTTGTGGTTTTTGGGGTTTTTTTCCCAAGTAAATTTAGCAAATCCTGCACTTTAACCAGATTAAATAATTAGATTATTCCACAGAATCACAAAGTCAGGTTGGAAAAGAGAGTTGGGGTTATCAAGTCCAGCCTATGACTGAGCACCACCTCATCAACTAAACCAATGCACCAAGTGCCACGTCCAGTCTCTTCTTAAATACCTCCAGGAACGGTGACTCCACCACCTCCCTAGACAGCCCATTTGGGTGTCCAATCACTCTTTCTGTCAATGACTCTTTTCTTCCTAATGTCCAGCCTAAACCTCCCCTGGTGCTGCTCAAAACACTGCTGTATTGTTCTGTCACTGGTTGCCTGGAAGAAGAGATCGACCCCCATCTGGCTACAGTCTCTAGCTGTAGAGAGTACAAAGGTCTTTCCTGAGCTTCCTTTTCTGCAGGTTAAAAGCCCCAGGTCCCTCAGTCTCTCCTCACAGACTTGTTTTCTAGATCTTTCACCAATAATAATTTCATTTAATTTAATTGTTTAAATTATTTTACTCAAAAAATTCAAATTTTTTTTTCACTGGAACACATAAGTGACTTTAAATAGGTATAGGGCCCACCTCATTAGCACTAGTTTTGTTTTGATGGAGTGTATTCAACAGCTTTGATCATTTGAACTAACCTGTCATAGTCAAAAAGGGTCGATCAGTGTAGCCAAGTGTACGTCTCTGGATGATACTTCAGTAAAGTCTCAGTTCAAAATAGCTGAGAAATGTCCAGTTTAAAAAAAATAAAACAAAAAAACTTTAATCAAACCAATATATAGACACCCTCTCAATAAATAATTGGAAATAAACTTCTTTCTGTAGTTGAGAATCAGTTTTGCTGATAATCTGCCTTGTGAAAGGTTTGTCAAACTGGGCCCTTCATCTGTGCATCAAAATGCCAAACTGAGAGCAATTTGAAAATAGCACTTTCAACTGTAACTGTTTGTTGTACCCCATAACAGATACTGAATAATTTTAAAGGAGAAAAAAGTCATGGTTTTCATTGTTAGAAGTTTTTTTGTTTGTCTGTCTGTCTGTTTATCCATGGTTCTTTTTAGGCAAGACATTTGACAAAAGTTGTCCTTAATTATCATTGTAAGCATCTTTGATGATCAGAAAACAACCCAAAGAAACAACCACATTAATTAGCACAGAGGTCTGAACTTCCAGGCTTTGTGCACAGACATATGCAGATTTTCCTCCTTAGCCAGCAAAAGTGATTTTAGGAAACACCAGAATGATTGGCTAATTATGAAGCCCATGGTTGTTTCTAGATCTGTTTTATATAATAGGTTCTTTGATAAACTGTACTAATCCAGTAATTTATATTCAGCTATTCAAAGTGTAATACAGAACAAGTACCTTATCCCTTGCTGTCTCTTGTTTGCTCAGTCTTTTCATGTGACTCTTACAAAACTTTGCTACTTGATGCCCTTTCCACTTTTCCCAAGTAGCACTTAATTTGTAAGGGTAAAGAAGACCCACCAGTTTTATCTTCATTAGCATGTTATGTGGTAAACAAATTTGGCATGCAATAATTTCTCTGCATGAAGATTAATTCAATCATTAGACTAACATTTGCTGCTCTACAAATACCCATTTCGACCTATTGAATTTATTATTTAATATCCGTGGGCACTGATTAGCGGTTTTGCTCATTATCACTCTGAACCTGCTAAATAAATCATGGCCTTCAATTGTTTGTGTGATTGTTCCGTGAACTTGTTTTAACCTTTCTGGCTCAAGTGTTTCAACTTGATATAAAAAAGATAAATATTTCATTTTTCACATTTAATCTTGACAATTGGAACAATATATGAAAAATTCTCTTCAACTATACAGAAAGAGTCTCTGCCCCATTATGCAAGCTGGCATTATGCAGGGAAAAAAGAGTATGCTTTTATTTTGCTTAATACTCATACTTTTCAACCTTCTACACCTAATGTTTTTTATTGCTCACCTCCTTTTTATTCTTCATATTTTATGTATATATAGGATGTGGGTTTCCGGGATTATATAGGTAAGACTTGGGTGCAGATGCCCTAGCATTGGCAGTGGGGGCTGCAGGGTGACCTCTGAGAGGAGCAGCTGTGGCTGCCCCATGCTGGTTCCATCTCCCTCCACACCACCAACCTAAGGGCACAGCTGAGCCCTGCCACCAAGGAGGTGGCATCTTGCAGAAAATATGCTTAAGGGTAAAAAACACCACCTGCAGTAAAAAACACTGTCTGGCAGTAAAAAGCGAAGAAAAATAGGAGAAACATTGCTGCAAACTCCCGGGTCAGTGAAGGAGGGAAACAAGATGTTCCAGGAATCAGAGCAGAGGCTGCTCTGCAGCTCTGAAGAAGGAGTCACCAGAGCAAGTCTATTCACAAGTCAGGAATGAGAGAGTGAAGTTGAGCCTCAAAAAGGGGGGAGTGAGTGTAAGGTGTTACTTTTGTTTCTTTGTTCTTTGTTTATCACCACCCAGCTCTATTTTAATTGAGAACAAATTTAACTTTCTCAACGTGTCACCCATTTTGCCCATGGTAGTAATTGTTAATCAGTATTCTCATCTCAGTCGCAACACAAAAGTGTTTTTATCTTACTTTCTCTCCTGCCCTGCTGAGGAGAAGCAGTAAGAGACATCCTGGTTGGGTATTTAGTATCCAGGCAAGTCCAACACACCACAAGTGGTAGTTTAAACCACTTGCCTAGGAAAGTAGCCTTGGACTTGAAAGAAAAATATTATTCAATAGATACTCATCTTTACCAGTGAAGACCTCAGTTAAAACATAATGGTCAGGTTTTAATCAATCCTATACCTTTTTACTTTCTAGATTTCCAGTGTCTCAGCTTATGTTTTATCTTCCTGAATCTTCTCTAATTTTATCTCCTCTAGTGTATTTAGGCCATGCTTACCTATAAGAGAAATTTGTCAGATACTAACTCTGTGACATTACTATGCACTTATATGTGAGGAATTTTGGCAGAAGGTGTCATAACTCTTCTTGATTATACGTAACGAAGTTTCAAGAAACTAATGATGTTTTGAATGTATATATATTTGCATTTCAGAGGATTCTGTCATATCACTGAGGCAACTTTCATAAGTGTAAGATTTCAGAGCAGGACTTATTCTGAAAGAGGTACTGTTCTCCCCGTTTTGTTCAAGCCTTTGCTTCTGAACAAAATCTTCCTGTGCAGAACAGCAAGCTTTCTCCTAAAACAGCTGTACTGTTCTGAGTTTCCTGCCCAGGAAAGCAAGCCTCCTTAGTGGCAAGAGAATATTATTGTAGTCATAAAGCCAAAGATAATAAGCTATGTCTCATCTATATTATGGTCAGCGGGGAAAGGTAGCAGTAAGAAACTAGGAAGGATTGCACATAGATTGTTTTCCTCTTTTCTTCCATGAAAGAGCTTTAGAAAGTCCAAGTCAGTTTGCTATTTCAGCTCCTTACAGGGGTTGTAAACATACAATTCAAATAAAACACTTCCATAATACATGGTTTTGTTTTCTATATAAGTAAAAGGGAGCCGTGGAAGAATAAACACAAAATTTGCCAATCCACTTTCTGCAACAGAAGATCTTACAGGTACCAAATGGTCCGTGCTGTGCTATCACTCACCTCATTTACACTGCTTCCCAGAGTTTTTGAAGACTGTTTTACACAGTCATATAGCAGAATAAGAATTCTTTGAAATATTAATATTAATTCCTTAAATAATATTTTCCCTTTCGTTCTTACAAAACAACTATAAATAAAATCCTTCATTACTGTCATAAGCCAGTATTAAGAAACCAAATGCTATCTGAAGCAGTACCCCTTTTCAAATTGAATCTAGCTTTGTCTTAAACACAGTACTGTAAGAATTTAATTTTCTTGCTTTACCATAACAAAAAAATGTTGGATTTCCATACTTACAGATTTTTTTTTTTTAAGTGGTGCTTTGTGTTATGTTCTATATCCCTCCATTCCTTCTCAACTATAATGCATTGCCATTCTGAATGGCTTATCCAGAAACTATGAAAATGAATTCTGAGTATTAAATAATGGATAACTACACCTGAAAAATGCGTTTTAGAAAACTCGGGAGTTAGTCTTTCAATTTGCACTACACAAATCTTTTTAAATCCAAAAATACCATTATCATTTCTTTTCTGGTGAGTGTATTTTTATTGCATGCCTGTATCTGGAAAAGCATTCAGGTCTCCTTTTTTTTCCCCCTAAAATTACTGCTCTGACATACAACTGTGAACAGCTTAAAAGGAAAACCTGTAAACAGCTGTCACAGAATACGTTGATGTTTCACAGGGCTTTGCTTGCAACAATTTTTTCAAAGTACTGTAAGAGTCTCTGCTTATGTTTCCATTATAGAAAGCCTCATTCTCTGCTAAATAGTGTGTGGATCTTTTGTCCCTGATGCTTTATTATTTCATCCTTTGGATCTATTTTTCACTTGGCTGAGTAGTCAACTATTTAACATGAGTTCAGATAATCTTTGAAAAAGGCTTTTCTTGATGTTTGATATGCAAGACTTCTCAAAGTGCAAGCAACAATACTCTTGAGGCTTTTTGGTTTGCTTTATTTTGGTTTTCTTGAATTATTTTTCACCTTTATTCCTAATCTGGCTACAAGGAACAATTAGGAGTGTAAACCCACAACTGCTTACATCACTTCCACCTGCCTGTGCAATGAGAAATCCACATATAGAATACAGCAGTGAAAAAACCCCTAGTAGTGAGCAAGACATAAATGGAAAAAATTGGTCAGCATGTCAGGTTCTGTGGTGTTAAAAGAGAGCCTTGACTGATTATAGTACATCCCATGGGCCAATGTCTCAATGGTCATGCAGAGTCTCTTGGGCCTGAGTCACACATTGATCAGGAGTGCCCTTTAAGCATTCATGTAGATAATACTGAAGTCCAGTTGTTTTCATTACTATCACAGTGTAGCTATAATGGATGGTGCTTGCTGTTTCTTCGAAAAAATCTTCAGAGGTGGATTTCCAAATGTACCAGTTACAGAAAGATTCTGCTCAGCTTTTTAAGCTTCATAGATAAATTTTGAACTCCAAAGATACCTCCCTTCCCATCAAATGAACCTGTTCTTGTTTTGAAATAATTGCTTATGATATAATGATGTAACTAAATTTAATATAATACCTGTCATAAATGCAGATAAAATTCCAATTAGCTAGTACCATCAGGATTTGGAAAACATGTTGCCTGGTTAGCAAGGCAATTCTTATTTTGCAGGGAAGGTTTCTGTGGTCTAGGACAGTTCTACCATGGCAGGCTAAGTTCTGATAGAAGATAGATTGCAGTTTTTGATTTTCATTGCATTCCTCAAATGGGTTGAATTCTAAACCATAGAGCAAAAATCGTATCTGACTCCCGGAAAGCAGTTAAATGGGATTATTGTTTGTCTAGACTTGATACATGACCATAAACACATAGTTCCCCAATTAGAATTATGCATTGTGTTGTGCTTTACATGAAGTTCAACATTCATTTCAGACAAAACATCATTAAATAAATCAAATTTACAAGTCATTGATTTGAAAATCGTGGTTCTTGCATCTAAGTTTTTTAAACCATTCAGTTTATTGCTTCACCTGTTTGAAATTTAGCTCCAAATGAATTGCACTAGATTTTTAGTTAGTTTAGGCAAGTAAAGCTTTTTCATGTGCTACTCCTTTATAGAATTTTCCAAGATATCGTGTTGTCTTTATCGAGAACAAACACATGCTAACCACTGAAGACAGATGATAGCATCAGTTGAATTGTTGTGCAAGAAAGGAAAAGTGCTTCTTTAACTGCTGAAAACTGTTATATAAAAACGTAGCTCATGACACTAAGAAATAGCATGCTTGCCTTTGTGGTGAGTGCTGATGATCAAAACCAGAGTTCTGAAGACAAAAATGTTACTATATCTGTGGCTATACTTTTTTTGACATTTCTGTTTTCATAATATTTTGAGGAAAATACAATATGTTTTATTTGGTTCTGATTTAATTTTTTCCTCCATCCCCCCTTATTCCAAGCTTGTGTGTGTACATATGTATGCATTCCTGAGGTTCTCTGCTTTGAGTGTAAAATAAAATAAAAAGTAATAACACTGAAAAGCCGATGGGCAAAAATTGATTCATAAATGAGAAGGTGGCATTCATCTTGGAGCTCTTATTGGAAACCTAAATCTCAGTAAATTTGTAGCCTAAGGATACAATGGGCTTAAAGGATTTCTGTCTCTGAAGAAAAATTAGAGCGCCTTTGAGGTAAGGTAAATGGAAAAGGTTGTTTGGGCAAACGTGGAGCTCTACGACTATTAAATGTTAAGCACCATCAGGGGGTATCTCAGTCATTAACAAGAGTGGCATGTTGAAGATTGTTTCAAGCAGAAGAAGAGTTATGGATGGCTGTGTGGAGGTGGCACAATGCTACAGGGAAATTATGTCAAGCAAAAAGAAGACTTTTTAAAATATATTGTGGGAAAAATCCTACTGAAATAGCATCCTTTCTTTACATACTTTATATTTTTTTTTTCCCAAAATAACCCTGAGTTGTCTTTTAAATTAAGCAAATTTGCAAAACTAACTTTGAAGTCCAGTGTACAACCAGTCCCCCCTGATTTTTGGCACATTTTGTATTCACTTGCAGTGTAAACAGAAGTACCAACTTAATCAAAACACCAGCATACTCACTTCAAATCCAAGTAGTTAGCAGTCTTGACTGACTTGGAAGTGTTTTATGGACCTTGTGTGTTAGTTTTGTATATAATTAAAAGGGCTCTCAGGGCTTCTGTAGGCAGCCAGCAAGTTAAGATATCTGGTGTGAGAATAATGTGTTGCTATCTAGGGAAGGAAAGATTTAGGAGCCAAGCTAGGATCCCTGTTTTAAGCCAAGAGAGTTTGAAAAGTGAGTAGACATGAAGTGTTATATCTCTAGGCAGTAGTTACCAGATTTCTTATTACACTAGCACATCCTCCTGGCTGCTCTGCAAAATAGCCTTGAGATTAGAAACTCTGCAGGAAGCTATCTGTGTTCTCACTGTTGGAAATATGTTGTTAGGAAGACAGCAGCTACATGGAAAATGGGTATTAAGATATTCTTCAGCATCAAGAATATTTTGCTTTCCCAGTTTGCCTTAAGATATTGCTTAGAGAGAATAGCAGGTAGTGTGGTCTGTGCTGTAATCCTATTTGAAAGTAAATAGTGAGCAACAGCATAAATTCACCTTCTAATGTATAATGTACAATAAATTGTACTGTGGAACAATGAATTGTACTGTGGGACAAGAAATTGTACTGTGGAAGGACCCTAATATTTTACTCATAGAGTGATCTTTAGTTTAATAGAGAAATACATTTCCACATCTTCACCATTTCCTATATTATGTTATCATGTGATACTCTTGCAGCTTCTTTACATTGGGTTTATGTGGAAAGGTTTGCTAGTGGGGGATGGGTTTGCAGGAATGGGTTTTGTGAAAAGATTCCAGAGGCTGTGCCCATGTCAGGCAAAGCAAATTTCACCTGGCTCAAAGAGAGATCTCCCTGGCTAAATATGAGCCAGTCAGCAACATTAGGAGAACCTCTATGAAGATATTGAAGAAAGGGTAAAAAATGCTGTGCAGCAGCACCTGGAGAGAGAAGTGATAATATATGAGACAACCACAGATCAGTGATGAGGAGGGACAGGAGGCACCTCAGACAAAAGAGCACAGATTCCCCTTCGACCTGCAGAGGTCCATGGTGGAGCAGGCATCCGCACTGCAGTCCAGCCTGTGCCAGAGCAAATGAAAGCTCTGTAGGAAGCTGCAGCTTGCACAGAGCCCTTGCTGGACTAAGTTCCAGGCAGGACCTGTGATCCTGTGGGGGACTCTACTTAATTCCTGAAGGATTGCACCCCAAGGTAAGGATTAATGATAGAGCATTTCTTGAAGAACTGCAACCTGAGGGAAGGATCCATGCTAGAGAAGTTCATGAAGGACTGTATCTCATGGCAGGGAACTCACACTGGAGCAGGAGAAGAGTATAAGGAGTTGTTCTCCTGAGTAGGAAGGAGTGGCAGAGACAATGTATGATGAACTGATCACAGCCCCCATTCCCCAACCCCCTGCACTACTGGAGGGGAGGAGGTAGAGAAAACAGGGAGTAAAGCTGAGCCTGAGAAGTAGAGAGGGGAGGAAGGAAGGTGGTTTTGGGTTTGTTCTTACTTCCAATTACCCTACTATGTTTAAATGGCAGTAAATTAAATTAATTTCCATAAGCTGAGTCTACTTTGCCTGTGATGGTAATTGGTAAGTAACCTTCCTGTCCTTCTCTTGACCTATGAGCTTTCCATTGTACTTTTTTTCTCTGTTCTGTTGAGGAGGGGGAGTGATAGAGTGGCTTGGGGGGCACCTGGTAACCAGCCAAGGTCAACCCATCACACTACTAAAATCAAAGTTTGATTATTTATAGGAGAGTTGACAACAATGTGACCTTTTAGTTTCCTTTGAGCTGCCAGTAAGAGCAGAGCAGCCCACAGCTTACAAGGTCTTATTTATCCTGCTGTTTCTGTATACCGGGATTTATTTTATTTGGTTTTTGTTTTGCTTTGGGTTTTTTTGGAATATTTAGCATCCTTACTTTGGACCCTATTAAAAATGTAGTTTTGGTCCCCTTTATAGCATTCTGGGGTATGTTTGATTGTTTAAAATGATCCGTGGGACAGAAGATTTCATCAGTCCACCTAACTTTTTTCTGCCCTTCTCCATAATTTTTAATCTGAAGCAGAATAGAAAGTTCTTCAAATCTGTTTCTTTGTCTTTGGTCCACTTGTACAAATGACAGTTACTTTAAATCAGATTATAGATACAATTTTAGGTACAGTTTCTGCGATTACCATTTACTCTGTGAAGGCTTTCATAGGTGTGTATATATATATATACCAAGTATCATGTCTCATTATGCTTTTCTCCAATGGTAACATCATGGACAAAAAGAGAGATATTAATAGAAACAAGATGATACTGATATGCCAGCTGAAGTATGAACTATCATAAAGCCTTGATGTAGTAGTTTCAGGTCTATCAGATACTAATGTCAACAGGGAAAACATCAGGCCTGAAGGAGGTTGTGGTTAAAGAAGTTAAAGTGCTGGACTGTCACCCAGATTATCACAAATTGTCAGTTTTCACAGATGAGGTGCAACTACATGTATCTTGATACCTTCTCTGCTTAAATAAACACCTTGTTATTGATAGTTGTTATTGAGAGGTTTAGTTCATGTAATTTTGTTTGCCAACTAATGCTGTAGAAATGACTAGAAATTCATGTTGAGAAATGTGAATAATTGAATTTTTAAAAATGTCTTAATTCATTCCTACTTCATCTAACATTTTTCAGAATAAATTCAGCTTCAAGGAACGAACACATTTTCAGAAACTGATAGCATAGCAAATATATATAATCATGCATATAGAAAACTAATGTGGTACTTTACTGGATTTGCTAAGCTCTTTTTAGTGACAAAGTCTCTCTACAATTCTTAACCATCTTGTTCAGGGTATTTAATGTCTTTAAAAATTAAAACTCATTATACCTATTTCATATTTAATACAAGCCTAAGAGTTCAGGGAATAAAATGTTGTGAAAGAAAATGATCACTTTCAGACGAAGATGTTACTCCACTAATCTTGCAGAAAAAGATTCAGGTGATGTGAACTTTTATATAGTTTTCAGTGAAACATAACACTTGGCAAGAGGAATTAAAGATAAAGAAATGCATGTAAAGCCCTGAAGTGTTGGGTTTATTCCTTAACTAGAAGTTTTAGGCTACAGATTTAATGCATAGCTACTGAAAATGTTAAATATCATACATATTAAGGCTACTTAATTCAGATTTAACAGTAGGAGTTTTGGAGGCCTGCCATGTACAAAGCAAAGTGAGAGAGGTAAGCACTCCCCTGATGTTAAGAGGAGCTATCACTCAAAATCATTTCTGCCTAGTTTAAAAGCATAGATCTGCATACTGAAATCCTATGGAAGATTTGTGCTTCGGTCAAAAGTTTACATTAAAACCAGAATAAATTGTCCCAGTTGCAATATTTATGTATCAGAACAAGATATTTTCACCTTGTCTTTTCAGAGTTTGAATAAAAAGGTCCACTAAAACCAATTGAAGCTATTGCCTATTATGGGATTTTGTTAAACTGTGATGTTTCAATGTAAAAAATAGCAGTATCAAGTCATTTTTATTAATAATAACATAATATCTGTTTCTTCCGAGTAAGCATGATATTGATTGACAAGGAATAGCTGTAGAGCAAACTTTAAATTACAGTACTTATTATGAATGTGACTTGCAATTAATTATTTAAGAGATAAATTTTTTTTCCTCATTTACACTATTGAAGTTCTCAGGAGATGGACATGCTCATTAACAGCAAAATGAATCTCTCAATTTAAAAGTTTCATTATTTATGTTTTGAATAAAGATGTTATTCTTATAAATAGAGCTTAAAGCATAGAGTATCTGTACTGAAATCAGACACTGCATCTTTTTGAACAGGTACACTGAGATCCATTTTAGTTACTTGATTTATGAAGAAAGAGAATTTAGGCTCCTGTATGTGATGTGAGAGTACATGATTTTGCTATTTACAGTCCAGTTTTTCCAAGTTTTGATGTAGACACACATTAATGTTCCCCAGCTTTGTTACTCTCTCTTAACTTGTGTATCATAATTTCCTTTATGTGCCTAACCATTAGTTAATATAACTGATACCCTGCTGAGTAATTAAGAGACAGGTGAGGCATGCACCTGATCCCAGGAGGCTGAAAGTCTAGAAAATTTGTTTCTGCACTCTTTATGTAGCTCTACCTACCAAAGAACAGTATTCAAGAAGTCATTATACTGAGAAAAAGTAGTCTAAGATCAGGAGTTAGAAATGGTCAGAACAAAGATTTGGTGTGTCAGTAAACTTAATTGTTTGTTTGTGATTCAAATTACAATTGCAATTCACAATTAAAAATCCAGTTCTAGTGTTTGATGTAAATAGCTTCTGTGGCCCTGAATTTGTAGCTGAGGCATTAATAATCCTGGAGAAAGAAAATAAGAGATGCTTGGTTTTACATAGTAACTGATTAGATGGGGCATCATCCAAGAGTGTAGAGATTGCACACAGGATTGCTTTGAAGAAGGAACACAAAATTCATTGCAGATGAATAGCAAAAGATTCCCTGAAATATGTGGAGTGCTGAAGACTTTTCCTACCATAGAAAACTGCCTGTGCCTTCTGACCCCTGGACACATTATAGCCATAATGATATAATGTATGAAGAAAAACTGTAGTAAAATACCAACCTGTCCTATTCCTGCTTCTGGGGTATTTCCCTGTGTTACCATTTTTCACTATGTGTGGAAATCTGAAAAGCAAAGTAGACAAGACGAACAGTGGAAAGAACTGGCCATGTATAGTGGAGAACAAATGCTTTCAAGGTAATAAATGGGGACAACCAGTGCAATCTTCCCTGAGTACAGAAAAGATGCAGCAATTGTGGAAAAAAATATCTTTAGAGTGCTCTTTCATGGAACATAGATGGGACAGCCCACTGACAGCAGTCCCATAGTTTAATGACAGATGTATAGTAAAGCCTAGTTATTAGTCTTGTCTAAATACAACCTGTGGGCAGATTTTGTGCACTGGAGAGAGTCATAAAGGATTTCAAGTATGCAAACTGAAAAGGAATGATTTTAAGTCAAGAACAAGAACCAAGAACACAATAGGCAGAAAATTGCAAGGCACTCTTCAGCTTTCAAGATATGGTCATGAAGCTCTTACTTGGAGGCATACAACTGGTTATGAGGCATAGCAGGCATGATTGGACCAGAATTAGTGTCCTACATTTATAGCATCCAAGTACTTCCTGGGGAATGACTGTCCCTGCTAGCCTCCTATCTGCAGGGAGGCAATGATTTTTTAGGTAGTCACACATTAAATAGTTTGGTAAACAGAACTGAAACTTTTTTTTTTGCTGTTTCAAATATATCAGTTCTAAACACACCAGACTCCTCTGTGGGCTTCACTACAGTGAAGAGAAACAGTGAGGATGAAAGAAACAGTAGATGTTCACTATTCCCTTTGTAAATATCTTTTTTAGGATAAAAGTAAGCTTTGCAGTGTAGAACCTGCCAAGAAGGTCAGAAATAGAACTCAGATTCATCGAACACCCTGCTTTTTGCTATTTACAGTGTAGAAGAGAAGAGGGTTTAGTCATCAAACTGCACTCTAATTAAGGAATTATATAAAAATGGCATGTTGAAATTCTTAATGTTTTCATTGTTCCTCTTGATTTTGCATACTTTCCCTTGGGAAAGGTCAGAATTATTATGCCATCTCATTATAGTTGTGCAATTTTGTTTCTTTTTGGGTTGTTTTTCTTTTTCATATTGTGACAGTTTGTTTGGGAGTTTTGTTTGTTTGCTAGTTTGTTTCACTTTGGGGTTTGGTTTGGTTTGGCATGGTTTGGTTGGTTGTTTCTTTTTTCCCTTCTCTGGTTTAGATTCATGTTCTCTCTTCCTGTTTCACTTAAATTAATCCCTGAAGCTTGTTAATTTAATATGCAATCATATAATATTTTGATTATTGATTGTGAATCAGATGCTTTAGTGGGAATCAGCAAAGTTTGCTGAACTTCATAAATCCAAGTTTATAGAGAGGCAAAACTTTTGCTCTGTAAACATTTTTATTTTTTTCAAACCAGTAAGTCATCCACTACTATACAACTCAAGCGGAACACCCAATCTTAGTAAAATATGAAAGCAATCTCCAGTAGCTAGAGCAGGTTGCTTCTATTTCGGTTGCTATGGAGCTCTACAAGCAATCAAAGTGCAGACATGAGCTATGACACGCTGCACCTGATGTGTTTCGTTGAGAGGTGCTGGGGGACCCAAGCCAGCGCAACATCCATGCAGTAATGTCATATTCCCACACAGCCAAATCCTAACTTTCAAACAAGAATTAAAGTTAACCTTAAAAAATGTAGTTGCATTGAATTTTCATACTATGGGCAATATACTTTTATGCTTGTAAAGTAAATTTAATAGGAGTTAGTAAAACCAATCCCAGCAGTGCTTGCAGTGTTTTCTCTTTAGTGAGATTTAGTTGCAGAAGATCAAATATTGCAGAAGAACAAATGATGCAAACATACGTAATGATACACTTTTATGGTATTCCTTTGATTAGATGAAAATTCATCAAGTTATTTCAGTACTTCAGCATGTCTTTATGTAACAGTAGGTTTCCACTGAAGTTTTCTCTTTTCCTCAGAAAATTAATTATTTTTTTTGCACTTTGTGGGTATTTAGCCAGCTATATATTTTTCTATTTTCTTTTCTTTTGATGAATCTATTATATATTTTAATTTCCTTTGGCTTTTTGCTTAGACATTTAAGTAAGAATATTGGTATCAGTTTAGTTTTTTTAATCATGTGGATAATACATACAATGTATAAACCATTTGTTTGTTTTATATAAAGATGTTTAAATTAAACATAGATATGAGTAAAGACAAAATGCAATATGAACACAGGGGGATATGCAACACTTGAAATACAAAAATTAGGTCATAAAGAGTGAGTTCATAATGTGTCATGATGTCTTATTAACTAAATAATTTAGTTATTCCTGAACATGTACACTATATTTTTTACCTCTAAGCCGTATTTCAATTTTGGTATCTTATAAGTTTAATAAAAAAATTAATTCTTCACTATATGTTATTCATAATACATATGTCATTCATTTTATCAACTACTGGATGATTGGAAAATGCTCTGACCAATAATTGTAAAATGGCAATTGTTCAGTAAAAAGATCTTTCTCAATCCTTTTTGGTAAGGATTCAGAAAAAAAATCAAAGCTATTTAAGAAGAAAAAGGAGATATTTTGTAGTAATGAATGGTTCTCCCTGAATATTTTCCTTGTAAAGCATAGATATTTTTATTTTCATTTTCTGTTGCCACTTTTTCTGACAACCTTTCTACATTTGCCTTGATTTTTTTTTTTCCAGTAGTTTCATTTCACCAAGTATTTAATGCCACTCAGGATAGTAAAATTGAAAAGGAGTTAGGCTGTGGCAAAATAATTGATGTCCCTTTAGGTTTGCCCCATGAGAATGCTCACATAATAACCCAAATCCCCTTGATTTAGGTCTTACAGTTTAACCTGTCAATATGTAATTATGGTTCCAAAACAAAACAGATTATTTCACAGTTTTAGTGTGGTTTCAACCATACAGAATGGAGTGGAAATATCCAAGGTTGTTAAAAGGGATTGTCCCATTAGTAGTTTTTTATATAATGACCTCAGGGGACTGGGACTATACTTGTGTGTATCAGCTCAGCTATCTGAAAAAAGAATCTTTTCTGTTCCCCTAGTTAATCTAAAGGGACTGGACCTTTGATTACTACTAATACCTTAAAAAAAAAAAAGGCACATTTTTTGTATACTTATTGTTTATTGTTCTTTACCAATTGCTGGAAATGTCTTCCCAGGCAGACTGGGTAAATAACTCTCTTGAGATAACTTTTTTCGTCACACCAATGCATTTTCTGTTATGGATTGTAATTGATTTTTAAAAACAGTTTTATGATGGCTTAACAGTAGTATGGATTGGAAGTGGAATTTCTCTTTAAAAAGAAAAGGGGATCAGTTAAGGTAACACCACTTCTATTAATATATTTTTAGCAACTCAGCAAACAATGTTCATGCTTTCTCAGTTCCTATTTCTCTGTCAGCTGTTCCTCCTCACCTCCAGTTTGGCAAGTGGAGCTCTTTAATCCCAGCAAAGAGGCATTGCTGAAATGCGCTATTAAAATAGTGAAGTTATTAAGAGCTTCTGTTTACTGTACTTTGATAGATTACATGAGCCTGTGGCCCTCCTATTAAATCAGTCTACTGTAAAAAAGCAGAACCACAACAGTGAAAGGCAATTACATATGCACTTTTTCCTAAAAAACGTGGATGCAGTCGCTTGGTGGCTCAATGAGACTTCATTCCCTCCTCCAGTCTCTGCCTGGCACAGCTTTAAATCCTGAGGAATTCATGAGTTTCTGATAGGAGGAAAATTCCTGCTATTATCCATTAACTTGAATACCAATGACAAGCATCAGTAATGTACTTCAGAAATCAAGAATATATGTCATTAAAATTAAAATTGTGTCATTGCCATTGCTGAGACTGACTCATGAGAAGTTGTCTTCAGGCATCTTGACAAGCAACAGCTTCAGTTCACAAATGGCTTGTTAACAGAATAAGCTCAAGGAGCATCTGTTAGAGCAGGAAGACTGTAAGGGGAGTTGTGCCGGGCATATCCAACCCTATTGTGACCAACTTTCATTAAAACCAAGCAGGTCATCATGTTCTAGAAAGTCCGAAAATTCACGTTAATAACTGCTCAAGTGTTTCTGGTTTTCAATTCCACATTCTGTTTTACCTGAAAGTTTTGTGATTTTTACATACCCTGCAAAGTTCTGTGATACTGACATTGGTAGAGGACAATTTCAGACCTGCTGCCACTTCTATTAAACAGCAATAATGTATAACCAAATAAAGCATTCATTAAATAACAGAGGTGGTGAGCATCTCCACTACTTTTTAATGGAACAAATCGTCATGAAGGCCAAAAAAATTTTATGGTGAATATTGACTACTAAATAAATTAATCTATTTTTGAGCTAGATTGGTTTTATGCCAAGTAAAAACATTAGAATAAGGACCAAAGGTTTTTTTAGTGGCTTTCTACTAATTAAGGGAATTATGCAAGCAATTCAGCTTAACCAGATATTGCTATGTTCTTTGCTTGAATGGAAAAGCTTTCTATTTATCAATATTCTCTGTGCACTTACTTTTTAAAAATCGCATACTGTGTTAAGTTGTTGCATTTTTCCTGAGCATACAACTCAATAGTTTATACAAGCATAATTATATGTGCACTGAATCCAGAATAATTTTAAGAGTCAAGGAAACAGGATGGAAAATATCCTTTTAAAAATACAAGTCTCATAATTTGTTGGTAAATGTGATTTTTTTTTTTTAAACCAAATGCTTAAGTTTAATAGACAAAGTGTAGCAAACACTGCATTGTATTTTGTTGCCTTGGAAATAGGTTTATTCCTGCAGCATATCAAAACATGTAGTTTGGTTACTTGGGAGCTATGAAACTCGCTAGGAAGTGCATGACAGTAAATCTCCAGATATAAATTATAAATTCATTTTAATAAAATCTGCTCTACTTCTTTCTCAAATCTTTAAAAATATTGGATTTATGTTTACCTCTTGTACATTTTATCTAAGTTTGCTACCTCTACTTTATCATGTTTTAGAAAGAGATGACATATACTAATATCTTTCTCTCTTTTATCAGGAAGAAAAAACTATGTTAGGGATATTTGGAGAAAAACAGACATTTGGAATTAAAGCTTATTCCCTCAACTGTCATCAGCATTATTGTTTGGTTGTTATTATGGTCTTTAAGCAAACTAACTATGTCTGAACAATGACTTCAATACAATAATAATACTAATAAATTTTGTAACCGATATTACATTAAATAGAACTATATTTCATTGAAAATTATATTATTTTTTTGAGAACATACAAAGGAAATTTCCAGAATTTGTGGAAAAAATGTTACCTAAACAGGGTTTCCTTCTGCAATTTTCAAGTTTTTCAAAGAGGGAATAAGTATCACTATTCAAATAAACATTTGATCACAATGTGGATATTTGCTCTAAAAGTTTTAGGACTTTTATGAAATAAACTCCTAAGAAATTAATATTTCAATAGAATTCTAGATGCAAATATGTTTTTAGGAAATAAATTTGAAAGTTTATGTTGTATTTCATTAGATTAGGTTCGTTTAAAATTCTCAAATTTTGACAAGAAACGCTGTCAGACTTCTCTTGTATGACCACTGCTCTATAAACCATTTACTGTTTGTGCTTCCATCCTCTGAGTGCTTATCTTCTCAGGATTTTAATATTGGCTTGCCAGGCATCTCCACCTTGCCAGGCATAACCCCAACCAAAATTATCCCTTTCTGGAGTTTGTATCATACTTTGTGTTTTCATATCATTCCTCCTGCTGTCTTCTCTCTAAATTACAGCACAAATGCATTTTGATTAAGTCACTGGATTTTAACTGTTCCAGAATTCTCAGACTATTTGAATAGTAGTTTAGATATTTGTACTTCTGAGGTGTGTTAAGAAATGCAAAAGATGTACGCATAATTACTAAAATAAATCCTAATGAACTCTGATTCAATCCCATCTTTTACTTTCTCTACAATTCCTGTCTTGGGGCAGTAAATGCCTACTTTGTTTAAGAAATCTAGTAATGTGCACTGCAGTTAATTAATTTGGGAACAATTACTCACAGGAACTTAAAAGGGACCATTACTACTCCTGTCCTCTTGCTGGGGGGTACACAAAGGGAATGTGAGTGACAGGATGCTTAGTGGTGGTGAGAGGTTTCAGTCTGAGCTCAGAAGTGGTCCTCCTCGAAACTCAGAAGGTGCAGAACAGGCACAGAGATACAGCTACTAAGGAAATTCTCCTCTGAGTGTTTATATACTGGAAATGTCTTATGAGAGCTGCTTTGATGAAGATGATTTACTAGTAATACAAAAAGTATTATAAAATTAATAATAATTCCATGTGCTTTGGTTGACATTGATATTTGGGGTTTCTACAATTAAATAAGCTAGAAACAGCTGATGTAACTGTTCTGTTACCTGCAATTATATTTTCTGTAAAATGCCAAGCAATTAGAAGCAATCATTGTGATGCCTCTCAGTGTATTAAAATCTAGATAGTCTGTTTCAACAAAATATGTTTATTTTCCTTTCAATTTTATAATTTACATGGGAACTTTTCCATTAGATTCTAAGAGTTGCTTTTCTATTGCCTTCAAGTGTTTTCTGTACCATTGTCTTATTGACAGATTTTCTGTAATCCCTAACACAAAATTAAAATCGACCTGTAAACTGAAACAAGTGTTAAGTGCTCAATTCACCCCTTACTAACCACATTCTTTTCTCCCTATCCTTTATTAGAATACAAATATTCCTTCCTAAATACTTCAGGGAAATTCTAAAATTCTCCAATGCTAGACTACAAAGATGGGTTATTTTGTAACTGGATGTCTCCATAGGTAACCCCTAGGCTAATCTTGAACTCTGCAGTAGGGAGCAGGAGAGACCTGTTGATTTGCAGCACTGCAATAAGCTTCTGCTTCTAAAATAGCTGCAATATATAGCATTCATAAATTGCAACATTATCTTCTGTCCTGCCATAACTTCTGTTAAGTACAGCCTGAATTCTTTGGGAAAACTTCTCCCCTCATGAATGCTGTAGCCCATGATCAAAGTTCCATGTAATTTTCCATGAGAATTTTTCTTATATCTCTCATTTGACAAGGAGCTTTAAACTGATCCATCCTTCCTTCCTTCCTTCCTTCCTTCCTTCCTTCCTTCCTTCCTTCCTGCCTTCCTTCCTGCCTCCCTCCTTCCCTCCCTCCCTCTTAGTTTTGTCAGTGGAAACAAAAATTTCAGAGTTAGATGCATCTTTCCAGTACCACAGTCACTGCTTCTACCTCTGATGGCCCTGTTTAAGTTCTAGATCCTTTCTGCTCCCTGATTAACCTCTCTATATCCATATTGGTACTCTACAAAAACAAAAGAAGAATGAGAAAATGCTGCAAAGAATTACAAAAAGGATAATTCAGTACTGGGCACTGATATGCAAGCACTGAAAAGTGAGACAAACCTAGGGTGCAGAGAGGCCTACAAACATGAAATTGTGACAATAATTGCTGCTTTGCAAAGAATACTCTCTCAAGAGTAGATAAGTGTGGGATCCAAGCTTCAGGAAATGAAAGATGTTTGAGCAATTCAACCATGACTAGCTTTCCATGTGGAGATATTGATCTAGAGCAGAGACTAGACATAGAAGTACAAATGATCATTAATTATTTTCTTTCTCTAAGAAAATTTGCTGTAATAGGATGATATTTTGGCTAACAGTACAAGATGCAATTCTTTAATTTTTCTTTCAGTCTAAATTAAAAAAAAAAAAATTATTCCTGCCTGTTGCATTTTTTTTGAGATTAGAAGTGTGTTTTTAAAGTTCTAATAAATAGTTATGAAATTGAGTAGTAATTATAATATTAGATACTTATTTAAATTTATTTTTCATAACTCCTGAAAAAGAAAAGGATTTTCTTTCATCACATACCACATATTTTATGGTGAGTGGATAACATATTCTATTTTTTATACAGTAAAGTATATAAAATTGTGGTCACTTACATTTTAGAGAATATTAGTTTTTAGGTCAATGGTTGATTCAAACCATGGTGAAATTTTTGACAGATGCAAGTCAGAACACCATTGGAGAACAGCTATTTTTTTCCCCTTGATCAGATAATTAACTTAGGAAATATTAGTACATGCAACCAGAGAATAAATGCTTGAGTAAAACCAGACTTTTTATATAATCCCTGAGATTTTTCATTATGCAATAATATATCTATTGACTTTCAAGCCTTAAAATGATAGAGAAAATTATGAGAAAATGACTGTTTAATGAAATCCAGATGGAAGCTTTTTGTCTCATTGGAATTTTTTGCCATTCCTTCTGCTATGTTACCAATACTAGCAATTTCAATTTACAAAAGATATTGAGAATACTATGGGGAGTTTAACTCAGTAAACCACCTAAAATGACCTAATTTTTTTCCAGAGGAAAAGATCCTTCAATATTTTATGTTTGTCTTCAGAAAAAATGTTGAGCCTTTAAATGTCGCATAAAATATTTTTTAAAGTTATCTACTGAATCTAGAAAAACACTAGGAAATAATACTAGGTTTTATACGAGGAAAGTACTTATTTTCCTCGTATAAAACACTACCAGATTTTTATGTTTTGGTGTAGCTTTTATTTCCCTTCAACATCTGGTTTTCTGATACAAATAGTTGTGTAATGATATGCTGAACAGAGCAAGGGCTTTCACTGAGTTGCCTGTAATTTGGATCCATTTATCCCTCAGCCTCAAGTTTTGGATTAAGAACTTTTCCTTGGAAAAGTAATCCTTTGTTTTCCTTTCCCCTCCTCTACATAGTGCTGTTCAACCAAACAGCACTTTTAAATCCAAGAAATAAATTATGCAGGCAATCAGAAAATTGCCTGCATAATTGAATTTTTTTAAAATTAATTTTTGTAAATATCCATGAGGATTTTGATATTAGTGGTGAAAAAGGGAAGTATTGATACATTAGTTGGGGTTAGTAGTGCAAGCCTAATAATTAAACTGCATGTCATAGTGAAAATAGTTACATGGATTAGTCATCACATCAGCTTGAACACTGGAAAAGTGTGAAAAAATGAAACCTCAGGTGCCGGCTGTCTTACCATTAGAGATATGTAATGATTTAAAGAGAAACTGGCCATATTTGTTGATAGTTGCAAGTACTTTTGTATTCTCAAATACAGGAATACATCACATTTTTAAGTGATCCTTAGTTCTGTCTTCCTTCTAATACAATCTGAAAAAAACAGTGGAGAAATTAAAACATTAAGAAAATAAAAAGCCTTAGGAAGTTTTACTAAATCAAGATTCACCTCTTCTTGTCATCAGTCCCTAATTTTCTTTTCTGGCAAAGCATTCCTGTCAAGTGAGTACAGATTGTATTCCTTCTACCATATGAAAAATTTAGGAAAACCTTTCTAGAATGCCTGGAACAAAGTATCACATGGTTTTGGAATATACCTCATTGCAAGGCTTATAGCCTTCAAGGAGTAAGGGACTATGACAAACAGTGGTAATGATGTGGGCCCATTTGTTGTGAAAGCCAACAAAAATTAATGAAGGAAGCAGTTTTTCAAGTTTATGCAGAGAACTATGGCAGCTCCAGAGGGCAATGGCTTATTAGAACCTCTGTTCCTCTGCTTTTGGTTCAAATGGTTTAAAAAAATATTTCAGATATGTCCATATGGTGTCTAAGAGTGACAGAATATTGCACTGCATTCAGAACAATTGCATAATTCTGCATGACTCTAGACAGTTTCACTTTCTAAAATGACCATTTAAATGATGTATTAGCTTAGCTAGCTTAAACTAAGCAACATAAAGCCAATTATTTACCCTATAGATAGATCCATTGCAGGAGCGTATTGGCTATTTTTTTCTCAATTTCTCAGATCTATTAGAATTGTCCTTTCTGTGAACTGCTATGGGAGCAACTTCTTTGTCTTGAAGACTCCCTGCTTTTTTATTCAATAAAATTGAACTGGTTTTTGTTCTAATTTATTCCCATTTGATGGTGTATTGTACTGAATAAATGTATGCAGGACTTTCCAGGTGTTTAAGAATTAAACACTTCATGCATACTTAAAGATAGATAGACAGACAGACAGACAATTATAAAACATTATTGGGATCTTAGCAAAAAATTGCATTTATTTCAAGAGAATCTAGATTTCCATTGACAGAGGATTGCTGGGTATGTGCTGCACAATAAGGCTACCAAATAGCTATTTCCCTAGTACTTTTATTTCCAATACTCTTATTTTTTATGTTGCCTTTATATTAGCTATTTGTAAATAGCAGTAATATTTAACAGCTTTAATGTATTTAAATAGTTCACTAATTCTACTGTCTGACCACTTATTTACAGGAAAAAAATCTTGACTAATCTATTTATATGTTTGGTTAAAAAACTTGTATTAAGCTGAAAAATACCCCAAAGAAGTATTTATTTGCAATAATTATTTATCATAAAATATGTAGATGCATAAGGGAGTGTTTCAGAAAACGTTGGTTTGGGGCATAGAGTTTTGTTTCATTTGGACTTTTTCCCCCGGTTTTGATGATGAAATGTTTTTACAATGTAAATTCTCTTCTGACCTGCATGCAAAATTAGAATGTTTTAAAAACATAAATTGACAGTAAAATAGATGTTCTCACATTGTTTTGACTCATGTTTGAGATGAATGAAATTACAAAAAGTAATTAATTAGAAAATTAAAGATAGATCTATTAATTAAAAAAAACCAAACAAACAAAAAAAAAAAACAAACAAAAAAAACCACCACCAGATATTTTAAATTAGTTTCATTAGGGTTTCTTGCTTATTCAACGAAAATTTCATTGCAAAGACCCTTGTGACTGAAACAGCGCTAGACACTGAAGGGTAGCAGTCTTTCTCACTTTACTCCTTGCAAGTATTGATATGATAGCACAACACAATGTGTGGCTTGTTTGGCTTGTTTATTTAAGTTCATGCTCTGGGAATGTGGACTTAAACTGATGGGCCAAGGTAATTTTTTGAATGACTATATGTTTGTCCAGAATTTGAATGTAACAGCACTTTTGTTGCAGGAATAATTTCACTGTAGTGGAGGTTTTCTTCATCCACATAAAAAAACCACATTGTCTATTTATTTCAGACTAAGGTACTCAAGGGGTTAACTAAGCCTAGTTTCTATGGTGAGAAAAATAATTGGTATCGATTAGCAGTTGGTGCAACATTGCTGGAAGGGCTATTAAAGCCCTAAAGTACAGTACAAAATGATACTGAAAGCATCATGTACTCCCTAGACTGTCCTACACTAGCCATTCCTCTGTCTGAGATGTCCTCCTGACTTTGCTTATGATTCTCAGGAGCTTTGTTATACTCAGTGATTTCAAATTCTAAAGAACATTTGATTAGTTAAATGGGAGCTGGGGTGAAGGGGAATTACCCAGATGTAAAAGTGGCTGTCTTTCTCCTCAAACAAAATTTGAGAGCTATTTCATTAAGAAAGAAAGCATTAAAAAATTGGATCTTATATCTATATCTTTTATGTAGCTTCACTGTATGCAATAACAAAGTGACAGCAAGGGACTGGAAAGTGCATGTCTCTTTCTCTGTACAGGTATTTTATATTCTCTGTCCACGTTCCTCACAGAGAGCCAAGAATACACCGGACTTTGCATAAATGGTATTGCAGATGATCTACCCATATTTGTCACTTATATTTTAAGACTATTGCTTATCAAGAAATTATTTTAAAATTGAGCTAAATATAGAATAGCTCAAAGAAAACTTGAGTTAAAATTAGAACAGACGTTGCATATCATGAGCTTAAATCTCTTTTCACTTTGATGGATGCTAATCCATTATTTCTGTATATCAAACTGAAAACACTCATCATGACATTTTCTGACTTTTCCAACAACAACAGAAAAGTTGTTCAGTAAAAATGTTAAGTGCAGTTAAGTGCTTTAGGGCATTATTTAGACACGAGGTAGTGTTTAAATAGTGTGGTTTGACTGTCTTTTCACTGGTCTGACTCAAGAGACCCTTCTGGGCTGCCAGGTGGTGACAGGTCAAGAATCAATGAAGGAAGAAACTGGGAATAGTCTGAGGGTGACATTGCATGGTCCATGCAGATGTCCCAAAGGAAGTTCCCAGTCCCTGTGGCTTCTACACCTGGATTACCTTTGTTTAGAATATTTGCAATTGCTAAAAAATAAACTGCATTTTCATTAAAAGGTTTAGTGATTTCATTTGGTATTTATTTTAATTCAAGTTTCTCTGGCAGGAATATATTTTAATTCCCTAGCAATACATTTGTTCTAACCTCAATAAATTGTTTCCATGACTTAACAGAAGCAACTGCTAAAATGGACTTTTCTAGCAGAAGTTGAGCAAGCAAAGAGATGTTGTGGCAAAGCTTCACATTTTTCTTCTGCTATTTTTCTTTAACTTCAGTGTATTGTCAACCAGTCTGCAGTGAGTGTTTTGGATTAGAAAAATATAGTCCAACACATAATTTTTTACAAGTAAATAAAAAAATCTAATAATAGAATGCATACTCATGCTATTTATGTTCATATACGTACATTGTTGACCTTAGTAAAAATAGTGTATTTTTCTTATGGGGATGAACCTGCATATCATTTATTTATTAATAGTGCTAATATAAAAATTCTTAAATATTCATTTTTTTGAATGAAATAAAGGAGCTTTATAGTAACAGTATCTTTGCTTAACCTAAATGAACTGTCATTCAGATTAAAAACTTCATTCAGATTAAAACTTGTAAATTTATTATTTAGGAGATGCAGGATACAACACTAACTTCTGTAGACAAAGGAGTGCTATCTCATAACACAGTACCTCACAGAATAACTAAGTAATTTAATTCCGTCTTGAAAGATATCTTGGGAGTCACTTAACTGTGCATTTTAACGCACTACCAGATGTGCAAAATTAACTAGTTCACCTGCCCCAAAATTTTAATGAGATAAAATTTGAAAAAGTCAATTTTCAATGGAAAGCTCTATCATCTTGAATTCACTTCTTCCAAGTAAGCCTTCCATAAATAAGAGGAAATGAAACATCAGCTGTGCATCGTGAAACTGACAGCACAGAAATCCAAATGTATTGGTGGTTTTTGGGGGGGGGCTACACTTGAGTTTTAAGTTGCTGTATAAAAGTAATAGTGATTTGCAAGTTTTTTTTCCAAAACTGTGCTGTCGTTTCTGATTAACTGGTGAAACAATGCTTATTCTGTTTTTTGAAGCGATTACAACTGTCTGCTTAATGTTTCTTTTTGCAAACATACTTTTTGTGGTGAGACACTGCAATATTTTCATTATCAAAATGGTATTGTCCTTCAGTTTCAAGATACAACATGACAAAACATATACTACGATTTCTGGGTTGTCACAGTCCATTGGGACTAATGTATGAGTAATGCACATAGGGATATTTTGAAAATGTGGTGTGAGAGACTGAAATGTTAATGGTTAATGGCTTAACCAAATGGCCATTTACAAACATAGGGAGTGCTTTGCTGATGATGTGCAAGGTAAAAGCCCAGGTGCAGAGGGCATGAGCACCAGAGAATGACCAGGAAAATCCAACCTTTGTTTAGCATGATCTGAGTTTTGAGCCAGGTGAGGAAAAGGAGGAATAAGCAGCTGATCCTGTGAGGGGGGAATAGTGCTTTTTATTATGCAGTCTCCTCTCTTTGAGAACAGGCTGGGTTGTAAAACTGCCCCCAGGGATGGTTAATGGCTTAACCAAATGGCCATTTACAAACATAGGGAGTGCTTTGTTGATGATGTGCAAGGTATTGGGACATTCACTTGCAGGCCTGAGGGTTTTCATTCCTTTTGATGGGGCATAATTGGCTTTATGTCAGAGACTCACCTGAGAGGCAGCTGCCATCTCTTAGAAGGTGTCATAAACTACCAAAGACCTCTGAAGAGCCTCAAAATGTTTTATCAGACACTGTAAAAACTCTGAGGAAGTATCTGGGAAGTATCTGGGGAAGCCTGAATCTCAGTGTGCATTAACCCAATGAACTTCCTGTTTCATGTGCTTCCCCCACCCGTGACAAATCAGGATTGCAACCATCACTTCATTAGATAGACAGCAAAATTGCAACAATCAACTCTTGTCACTGAATCCAGAGGTGGTGGTATTTTTCCTCTCCATTATTTACTTTACATTTTCTTACTCTTCTTTCTTCTTTCTATACTTATTTATACTTTCTTTGTCTTTCTTTCTTTTTCTTATTACATAAGTGCTATTTTTACTCTTTTTTATTTCCACAGAAATTACCCATACCTCTTTTCCATTGCAAACAAATTGTTTTGTAATAAGCCCTACATATATATGCAAATATTTATGAACACCAATTATCCAGGGTCATTTACTCTAATCTCCCCAAGGGATGTAGTTACAAGAATCTGAGTTATCCTCTCCTTCAGGGACAGGTCATAACATCCTGGTTTACTGCTATTGTCTCAGCCCCCTCTTTTCAACTCTACCTAATATTAATTTATTGCATCTTACTTTTCTAGATATTCCCAGAGTTCCCTCCATTTTAAAAATCAACCCAAACATTATACTTTACAGATGAGCTAAACTTACATACAGCAATGAAATAAATTACTGAAGAATGTTGAAAGAACTTAGAAGTAACTTGAACAACAGAGTTCCATACTTCACATTATATGGTGACAAATCTCAGTGAGTACTGAGGTAAAGAACTTCAAAAACATCTGCTAAACATAGACACAGGTAATGATAAACTAATCAAATGCTTTTGTGGATGACTGTCATCCAGCTTTACCTAAGAACAGACGAGCTGTCAAATCAAGGTAGTCATTGTTAGTATTCAGTCAAGAAAGACTCAAGAAAATAGTTCATTTGAATCTCTTTCATATAAATAATATCTTTTCTGCCAATTATTTGATCTGAATAACACATAAATAGAAATACATCAATCCTAGATTCACTCCTTTCACTGCCATGCAAATCTTCCTGTTAAATTTCTCAAGAAAACTGCAATCTCCTTTTCCAATATTCAGCAATTTACACAGAAACCTTACTGTTACGGTTGGTGAAAGGAGAAAGCCACATTAATACATTTATAAAACTTCTTGTGTGCTTTTCCTTAGTGAATGGTGATTTTCAGGTCTGTAGTTCTAGTAGTCTGTTTGAAGTAATGTGAAGAACAGTAGTTTTCTTTGCACTACAGTAGGGAATTAAACAGTCTACAAATATATGCAAATAAATATCCCTGTTCTGGGCAAGATTTCAGGCTGTTACACTGCTTGAACTTACCTGATATCAAGGGCACACATAGTATCTTTACAAAAGGATGTAAGGCATTCTAGTGTCAGTGTATGTGTCTTGTGGGGAATGTCTTTGTTTAAATGTGAGAGTGTTAGGCACACAATACAAAAGTAGGGGGAAAACACAAAAACCTAGCTACAGCACCTTACTGATCTGCATTCAATAGAGGAATTTATTACATTTTCCTTTGGAGCTTTTTTACATTTTTTCTTCTTTTAAAAAGAAATGCACAAATATGGAATTTTAAAAATGGTAAAAAACCCACATTGAAATGGAATCCCAATGAACTGTATTTATTATAGCTGGTCAGATAATTTTCCAAGACTTAATAAAATCAGGAGCGTTTTCTCTACTTTATGGCCACACAGCACCTAATTTTACTAGAACCATAATGCTACAATAGTTAAAATAATAAACCAATTAAAAAAAACCAACCAAAAAAACTTATTGCAAATACTTTTATCTCCTAGTCTGTAAATTTGTGTTGGAAGAGAGATGATTATGCCTGTTGAAACTCTTCTTTCGCTCAAGACTAAGTTGGGTTACTGTGTGTTCTTTAGCATGGCTGACCAAATGACTAAGTCTGTAGCTTTAATGGTAATATTCTTTACACACATGAAATCTCTCGATGGTGAATTCTTTTTTTTTTCTTTGTAACTTATGACTTCTGAAAGATGTGAAATGATTTAATCAAATAGATAGAAGGAAAGATAGGGGAAAAATCTGATAAGCATGAAATCCAATGTAAGATGTAATTTTCCACCAATTTAGTATCTACCTTCAAAAGATATAGTCGGGTAGGGGTTGGGGTTGAAAATAATTAGTTTCTGTTTTCTGTTGTTTGCAGGGTGAATTGGGACACAATCTGAACAAATTATGTTTCTTGTAAAACTGTATTAAAGCAATATCTAGAAGAAAATTGTGGAAAAGCAAAACATTTTGCTATTGGTACCCAGGTCTCAGAAATTTACAGTTGAAAATATTAATGATTTTTGCATTAGTCTTAACTCTAGGAGATAAAGTCCTTAATAGCTCATCTCAATCTTGACTGAGAAATGAAATGGCAACCTGTGAGTTTTTAAATCATATATTAATGACATTTTATACCTTTCTTTTAAGAAAAACTTTTATTTCAGTTTTGTTGTTTTTATCCCTAAGATATGCCAGCCAGCTCTTAATCAGTAAGGAGCATTTGTGAAAAAAAATATATAAGTAATTATCAGTTCTCATTATTTTTCCTTTTATTTATTTTATTTTATTTTATTTTATTTTATTTTATTTTATTTTATTTTATTTTATTTTATTTTATTATTTTTCCTTTTCTCTTTAATGAAGAAACTTGTCTTGTGTAATCTTTGGCTAACATCACAGCAAACAGAGTGAAATAAATAAGAAGTGGTATTACCAGGAGAGAGAAAAAGAAATTTATATCCTTTGAGTTCTGCACGCAATGGAACTTTTTTTTAAGAAAAGCATATTCCTCACTGTTAATTTTCATAATTTCAGAAGCATATGCAGAACCTTTTTCATCCTTGTCCTTGTTCTTCCATCTAAAAGGCAGTTTTCATTTTAAAGAGATGAGTCTTAAATTAAAGACAACCTCAAAATATTGTTGATCTGCCTCCTGCTGCTGACCAAGAAAGGTAGATGTGAGGCACCACATGTGGTAGAGAAAATTCTGCATTATGGCTGGATTGGAGGAGCGACAGTGACAGGGACAGTATCAGGACACTGAGTATTACTGTTGCTATTTTATTGCTTTGTGTTTGTCTCTTGATGTTTGTCTGGTGCTGAAAGAAGATAGGGACAATTGAAGTGACGTGACCTATCACCTCATATGTGCTGTGACAGTTCTCTCTGTGTGCTATGGACCCAATCACTCCCTAGGTAGTATAACATAATTTCAATTGATTTTGCTGGAAGTTGAACTGAGGCAAGTAAGGGCAGAATTTTGTCTTTTGGCAGCCTTGGTTCTGTGCTTGAACATTGCAAAGGCAAATAAGGGTCTGTGCAATTCCATTCCTTCTGAGTAAACTACTGTTTGAAAAAGATTAAAAAACCAGAAACTTGCTGCAGTGTCATTATCAGTTTGAAGCCCCAGCTTGTGTCACTGTAAAAAGAAGGGGAACATAAGCCAAGTTTTTGAAAATGTCAAGAATTATCTCTGCTTTGTCAGATTTGAGAGTGGCATCATGGGGCTTAATTAGACATCGTGTAATAGAAAATGCAGGGGTGTTAGTCAGTAGTGAGTGTCTTTCACAGAGATATAAACATTCATGCTGCTACATTATTTGACATCTTTCCAGTGAGCTTGTGAATGACCTAAAATATAAAGAAAGATTTTTCTGCTCTGAAATGTCATGCTCATGCTCAGGTAGAATTTCTTCCCTGTTTGTTTCAAACAGGTCACTCCAAATATAGTTAAAAATCAACTGCAATGATTAGGATTTTAGAAAATTAAAACAGAAATTCTATAATTTGTGGTTTTTTGTTATTGAAAAACTTAAAAATACACTATAATTGCCAACTTTTTTTTTCCTTTGTGAGGCTTTAAATTTGTAGGCAGTTGAAAGTTTTGCGTTCACAGAATTCAACTGTGCTTTCGTAAAAGTGTATGTGCATGAACTTAAAAAAAGTTCTGATACAATTAAATACAAAAGTTTTTCAGTCCCTTGAGTTTTAGGGATATTTTTGAAGAAACATAGCTTTAAAGAAATGTAATGTTTGAAAATTATAGAAAATACTAAATTTTAGAAAGTCAGTAAGTCCAAGATAAGCACTGGTACCAGTTTTTTATGCATAATTTCTAATTTTTTTTCCCCTCAGTCAAATTATTGGAGCTTTAGATCATACCAGATGACTGAAATTTAAATAATTCCAAAGGAGACACACATACCTAAACATATTATATTATTTGGCTTTAAATAATAGGTAATAAGAGATGTTTGCAAAATGCCAGCTATGATTCATAGTTATAATACACTTTCCTTCCTGTAATGCTTGAATGGATACTAAACTGTGACAGAATGGACAGATTATAATAAGATGCATAGTGAGAGAGCTGTTAATATTTTTGCAATTATCATAGAAATAATAATTATAAAAATAAGAGGTGGGATTTTATTGATGCAAAACTGTGATGTGAAAGAAGCCTTTTGTAGTACTTGAAAATGTCTATCTCCTTGACTTGCATTGGTTTACAGGATGATTCCTTTTTTTCTGTGTATTAGCAGTTGCTATTTTCCTTCAGAAATTTCAAATACTCTTTGTTCAGTTTATGAGTTTGGGGTTTTTTTCTAAATTATTCTGCTCGAGTCTGATGTCACACTTTTTTATTTACCAGGTTGGTGTAATAAAATATATCTTGTATCCTCACTGTATCAAGAGACTAGAACAGTCTTAATAGAGTACAGTTGTCAGATAAAAGGATGGGTGCCTTGAGCCCTTTATGTCTGATCAGTCTTCCAATGTCCCAGGAAATCTGAGACCCTTGTGCCTGACTAGTCTGTCAGTATCCCATAATGGGGACTCCATTGGACAGTCTGCTGGATCAGGGGCTGTTTAGGGACATGAGCCAACAGCACACCAGAGCTGAATCCTTTAATTTAGACAGGTTAGAAAGAGGGACCCCTTTCCTGGATCTCCCCATTTTTGTCAACTACATTATCTACTGTTGGACAACAGTGCCCTTGAAGTGCTAACTAATCAGTTTAGGGAGTAACACACTTTTATTAACAAACATACTGATAACAGAAAATTGTGACAGATTAAGGCTCAAAGATTGCTGGTAGTAGTAACTGACTGCAAAAACTAATATAGAGACAAGCAATATAGAGACAAGCTCAAATCACCCGGAAAAACTAGCTTAAAATAATAATTTAGTGCGCATAAAGTTCTTACAAATAGGCGTTCCCATGAGGTAGAAGGTTCAGCCCATTGACTGATCCCAGAAATTATAATGTAGGAAGCAACAACTGCATTTCCTCCTATAATTTTTGTACTGGTATAACTTCTACTAGAATGGGACTATAACTTAGAGTTTTCTCAATCTTATTGCTAGTTGTCTTCCTGCAGTAGTGCTGTTAAGATTAATTACAGAGTGAGTAAATATTTTCCCCTGGGCCTGTGTATTTGCATACTGCATCACTTCCCTTGATGTATGAATATATAAATGGTAGAAATATAAACATTTATATGAGGGACACCATTTCAACTCTATAGAGAAATGCATGACAGTGTCTGTTATCTACTTCTGGGTTAGTAAACAGAAAATGAATACTTCCGAGAATCTGGAAAACTACAGTTTAAACCTGGTTTTATTATCTTAGACCTATCCAACAGAGAATGCAGTCATGCATTAATTATGGAAATATTTTTACTAATGTAACATCCTGTCACGTTTTGCCATCAAAACAGCAAGAACTGTAGCTGAATCCATTGAAAGTAGTTGAACATAAATTTCATTTGGTTTTATTCCCTCTTTTGAAATAACAGAGATATACCTTAGCCTAGTTAGAGTTTTGCTATGAGAAAAATGGAAGAAGCACCATCATTCCAACATGCACAAGTTTTCCTTTTGCTGGCTCATTAGAGGAAATACCTGTTCAGTGATTCTGCCTCTAATTGTTTACACCTTTTACACATCTGGTGCATGTAGAGAAATTCCTAGCTCTTAGAGATAAATTATGCTTTTAAAAATAAAAAGGTCATTTTAGTGTTTTCTTTTACTAGGGTTGAAAAAAAACAAGAGCAAAACAAAACTAATTTAAAACACACACACAAAATAAAAGAAACACAAATTAAAACAAAATAAAACAAAACAAAAAGCAAACAAGCAAAAACAAACAAAACCCCCAAAAAACTCAAAAGAAAACCACCAGGCAAACAAACGGAACATCTTTAATAACAAACTTCATAACAACTGCCTCTTTTCACCAATTTTCCAAATAATGCGCTACATTGTAACCTGTCAAATTAAATTATATCCATCATGTAGCACTATAGCACCTGACTTGACATAAAGAGATGTGAAGGCAAGTGTTATACATGAAGAGAGGAAAAGGATTTCACTTTTAGGATATCAAAAGTCACAGCCGAAGATACATTTGTGTGTTTGTGTATTCTAACTTATCTCATAATTAACATGCAGAAGCAGCATTTTGCTCACATTGTTTGACTTAAATCTCTTGTATCAAAAACTTTTTGAGTGCAGAAGAAAGCTGTGTCCTTAGCTTACCCTGCCACCCTAAAACACATTGCTGTGTCCCTTTTGCAACATCAGTCATCCAAAGGTTTGCCTGTTAACATTTGAGTGATGTAAAGGTGTCTTAATTCTGGAGGAAAAAAAAAAGGGACTTTTTTCCTCCACTTGATATCATCTAGGCTTCTTGTGTATGTATGTGTACTTAAAAACTGGGGAGTTTTTCAGCCACAAAATGATGTGACTCTTAGAACTACTTTTAATTTATTTGCAATCTCCATTATTTGTTATAATGCTATTTTATTTGTAATAGCAGATTAGAAGAATAATTTGTGTTCAAAGGATTCAAAACTCTGAAAGTCAGCTGGCCTCATTGCTTCAAAACAGTGCTAAATTCAGCATTAGATCTGGTAATATGACCTTGTACTTTTCTTTCATGTCTAAGCATTGTATTACCATAGTTGTCAACTGTAATGCTGATCATGTAACATATCCAAACTTTTCACTTCATAATAGGTCCTTTCTCTTTTTTCTAACATAGGAGCTTTTATTTTTGTTTTGTGCAACATCAGCAAAATGGTAGGCTTAAACAAATAATGTATTAATCACATGGATAATAAAATTATTAAGGAAATTGCACATGAAACTCATGCATTGTGTTGTCAAAAAGTAACAGTTTGGTTTATGTGCAATAACTAAAAAAGGCCATTTTTGTGTTAATGTCAACTTTGGATCAAATCAATACTGATTCTGCTTTTGTTCCTAGGATTCTATTGTTTAGGATCTCTTGAGAACTGTTCCTGGTCATTGGAAAGGCTGAAGCAAAGTGCCTCAGAAAGCCAGCCAAAGGCTTTTATTTTAGCAGTGCAGGACATAGACTCCCTGCTTTACTTATAGAATCCCTGCAGCTTACATGGCTAGATAGCACCTGCATCTATTTTCGTATTTATTCCTACCAATCCATAGGAAACATAATTAATCTTTTCATCTATGTTTTCTGCATTACAGAACTATGGATTTGAAGAGTTCTCAGGAGGTTTTGTAGTTCAGCCTCTCCACTGAAGCCAAGGAGCAGGAGTCTTGAATAGTGACCATCTTACGTTACCCATGGTTTTCTATAACTGACTCTTGAAAATCTACAGAGATGGAGATTTTACGACTTCTCTGTGTGATCAAATTCAGGGCTGTATGAAAACCTTTCCTAAAGCTGAATAGATATCAAAAGTCACCGTTTGTAGCAGTTGCTACTTGTTTTACAGTTTGTCATTGCCAAGAGTTTCACAGTTGTGGTTAGAAATGTCCAAGTAGCTTTAGGCTTATTCTTCTCTTAACCCACTTTTCAACAGACTGAAAAAGCCAATGCTCTTGATTGCTCCATCAGGCAGGTATCTCACTATCTTGCTTGTCTTCCATACTGAATACTGAATGCTGAATACTTCACAGTTTCCCAACATCTCCCTTGAACTGAAACACAAAACTGAACACGTATTCTAAGTGCAGACTTACTGGGATTGAATTAAAAATAATAATTCACTTTTACCACCTGACCACAGCTTTTCTGATGGAGTCTTGTGTGGGATTTGTTTGCCACAGTTTGATCCTACTTGACCTGTTGTTCACTGTATCACTCAAATAATTTTCAGGCTGACTGGTACTGAGCCAGCTGCTTCCCAGTGTGTACCAGCACATGGGTTTATTCTGTCCCAGGTCAATAGATCTGCACTTTGCTGAACTTCATGAGATTTCTTTTAGCCAGATCCTCAGCCTTTCAGCCAGTCATATCAGCAAGCTCTATAAATATCCTCTGAATCCCATCCAGTCTCATGTATTAAGTTGATATTTGTGAGCTCTAGGATACATATGAAAACCTGAGGACAAATGTGAACACAATATAAGGGTTTCAGAGTGTGAGTAATACCTCTGCTTTTCTCATCAATAGGCAATATCTTTTTGCTTGCCTTGGCCTCACAGATTCCTCCTGTGAGCTACCATCTCAAATTTCACGCTTTGATCCTCATCTGGTATTCATGAATAAAACAGGTCCAGGCAATACTAATTTCATACATGAACCACTACAAAAGTTTCATTCTTCATGAATAGATAATGCAAACCCCAAAACCAACTGAAGAATATATGTATATTTGTTGTTGTGTTTTTATTTTTAAAATTTTCTTTCCTTTTCTTTTTACTTTCTTTCCACAAGTGCTATGGACTTGCCCTGTTGAAAATCCAGACAAAACTTTTCCATTAAATAGTTTTGACTAGCCAAGAATTCCAAAGTGTAGAGAGAGCAGACACAGACAGTCTGGAAAAGCTATCAAACTTATTTAATTTTTAATTATACTATGGTAATTGAATCAATAAAAATACTGCTGCTATAGAAAAAGAAAATAATTATACATAGTTTTCTGTGAATAGAGGAAAGATTGCTGAAATCCTTTCTGATTTATATTTGTGGTACGTATAGCAATGACAGACATTATCAAATTCTACAATAGACAGAGTATTTTCTTAGTATAACAGAAGAGTCAAAATATTAAAAATAACTAGTAGAAAATATATTAATGAATCCTTAAAAATGTTGTCCTCTTATACTCACTTTCTATTGATACCAGTTATGACACAGTATCCCTGAAAAATACACATATGAATCTTATAATTAAGAATACAGTAAAATGACTTTATTCATTATTAAATAAACAAATCTGTATTTTGATGTGTCACAAATCATGCAATTATGTAGATACATTTTCTCCCAAGGAACCAATTCCTTGTTGGCTTATTATCACTCTATCTCTATTTAATATAATATGAAATATTTCCTATCTGTAACAGTAAGTCCTTTTGTAAGACTTTTTGGTGTTTTTGTTGCTCCTTTATTAACCTCAAATAACCTCAAATAAATTCACGAGGAAAAAAAGAGAATGATACGACTAAGCAGATTTTTCTTCTCAATGAAAAAAGATTTTTACTTATGCTTCACTATTTTTATCCTTGGTTTGCCTTGGTAAAATTCTGTTAGCAAGAGAGATGCAAAATTTTAATGGCAGGTCTGATTAGAATTGTTGTGATTTAATGAATGGTCATATAATATTTTGAAAAATTCTGATAGACATATTATGTACAATATTCACTTACTGCTTGATTACTAGTGATTTAGAGGAATGTGTCAGTGTTTCTACAATTTGATGTACAATTGATTTTCCCATTACCTCATGCCATCCCCTTAGGAAAAGCATTATGTAAAATGAGAAAATAGAAAGGAGGAAAGGTTTTGGGTTTTTTTCCCCTCCCTCAAAATTCGGTCATATAAATTGTTTATAGCACTTCATAAATAAAAAGTCCTTGACATATGAAATTGACTCCTTCTATGGCTTATACTCAGGAATGCATATTCAAGGTAAGCCACCAACACAACACACTGGGAACTGAGTTTTGAATAAATAACTAAATGAACCACCCAACAACCACTGGCTTTTCTCCTATTTCTTTACTGCCCAAAATAGAGACAATTTCCAGTATCATCCTGCTATGGCATTTTTCTTGGGCTTTACATTTTTGCTAATGAGAATTGTGATGGCCATTTCTGAAATATTCTCCTTCTAAATGCTTGTCTCTTTATCATATGGTGAAGAAACTAAAAAGAGTAAACATTATTGTTTTGAGAAACACAGAGCATTAACATACATTTGAAAGACATTCATTAGACAATATGGGATTATAACTGAGGGAATGTTTTGATAACAATTGTCTATTATCAATAAATTGGATTCACTTTTTAATATTGCTAATGTCCTTATAACACTACAATTGCTATTTCCCGTATATGTTGTTAAAAGAATTAATTATACATAGTGAAGTAAAATATTGTCACAGTTCAAATATTCATTAAAACATGATGCAAAGAAAAAATAATGGGTTTTTTTGTATTTTGGGAAAATTGTAGTAATCAGATTGAGTTAAGGTTTTGTATTTGGTCTTTCCACCTTTATTTTAAATATCCTTATTAATAATGTGAAAATACAGAGAGTGATGAGGTAGGTATGTTTCCAGATGGCTTATTTAACTTCAAAGAGATGTTCATTCAGGATCAGTGAAATTGGTGGGAAGGTATTAGGTGACCAACGTAGCTGAAACAAATGGTAAATGAAACAATACAATACATTAAAATAGTAGGGCAAAATAGCTTAGAATTGAATTCAATAATATAATTTCTGTTCTTTATGTAATATATATCAACTTCAAAAAATCCACAACTGTATTTGTCTAATTTCTAGTGGTACAGAACTTAAGGGGCACTTGAGCTTTGCATATCGCTCTATTAAAACAAAAAGGCAAGCTTTTAATATGCATAAGAAAAGGGATAACAAAGAATAGAAAATATATCATAATGCTTTAAACATCTCTTATTGAGTGCTGTGCAATACTGTCTGTCCTGTATCTTAAAGGATATCACAGAACAAAAAGAGATTAAACTTTGTGCAATGCAATAATGAAATTTGTAAATTCATTGTAAATTTCTTTCAATGCATTGAAAGAAACAAAAACTACTGCAAAAGAAAATAGGAATGAGGAACATTATAATAGTAGGTTTTTTTCTGATTTATGTTATGTATGACTTATTTTCACATACCAAACTTAACATGACTGTGAATAAAAGGAAACAAGGACAGTAAATTGAAATTAAATGCTATGGAATCCAGAAATACTTTTAAGTTTACAGTTGTTTTATTTATGTAGATGTAAATGGTTTATGCAGCTCATAAAAGCAGGACATGATTTAGGTCAAGTATTCAAGAGGTTTTTAAAAAAGAAATAGTGATGTCGACAGTATATTTAATTTCTCTTAACAAATTATAAGCCTTTTTTTTTTTAAAATAAGAATTTCAATCTAAAGGTTAAAGTATGCTCTCTTTTAGATTGAATAATCCTAGATCTGCCTGTTGTAGGTTTCTTATATTGTCCTCTGTCAGAGACAGGATATTTAACTAAATAACTCTTGGGCACATTCCAAAGTATCCGTTCTCTCTTTTGCTCAGTGCACCATGTGTTTATAGTAAAACTCTATTAATACCAAACTAAATGCAGGTTCACTGCATCACTGTAGTGATGCACAGTCCTTATTTCCAAAACTGAGAAGGGATAAAGAGCTGGGAATGAAGCCAAGGACATTACTAATGAAGGGAAATTGGTAATAGAAGAAATTATGTAGATGTAGAAATATACAATTTATCAGTATAAGCCCAGGCAGGATAACAATATGGGAGGTTCAATTTTGATTTGCCTTGATCTGGTCTTCAGTTTAAAAACTTAAAAACAAAAGTACCACTCTCTGAGTTTTGAGTCCTATCTCCTACATGGAAAAGGGAAGGAACTACATTCAAGTTTCAGATTGTGAAAACTTTAGAAAAAAAAACAATTCCTGGCCCAAAATACATTTAGTTGTACATGTCACAAATATTTTCCATTGCAATAAAACTAACTTGTTTGAACTCTTCTTATTCTTCTTATTCTAAAAAAGTAGTTTTGCCAAAGACAGTCCACAAAGTCACAGTGTTCAGCCGGTAGAATTTCTCATCCTTAAATCATTCTTTTATCTGATACATCAGATAGACTTGTGTGCATTTCACATATTTTCAGAACATACTGTATTCGCAACTTTATAGTTCAGACTGTTAAAGGCCTTTGTTTTTTAGGGTCTGGCACAAACTTGGAGTCTCAAATACATTCATGCATATTTCTAATCAACCACTCTAATTACATTGCTAATAGCTGCCATTGAATTAGGTGTTCTCTGAATTTTAATTTTCATACTTATTCTGCTGTAAACTTTCTGGTCACTACCAAGGTAAATAATTAGGAGATTATCTGCCTGTTACTCAGGCATCAGCATTTGCTGAAGAGACACTTATGTCTTCATAACAAGAGAAGCTTCATCCTTCATGCGCAGTTAAGAACTTGCAGCTGACTTGACTGCATTTGGGGCTTGGTGGATAAAGAGTCCATTAAATAATTAAATTTCTTTCTAGGTATAAGGTTTTTTTTGTTTGGTGGGTTTTTTTGGGGTTTTTTTTTGTTGTTTTTTGGGTTTTTTTTTTGTTTGTTTGTTTGTTTTTTTTTTAATAACATGATTACAAGGACCAATAGCCAAGAATATCTGTCCTATTGTGGCTATCCCAATACTGAAATAAATCTCTGCCAGAAGTTTCTGGATGGAATCTTCCAATTTCATAGCAAGCCAAAGACCAAGATATGCATTTCCACTTTTTTATTTTTTTTCCCTAGGATCCTTTTTTCTTTTAAACCATTTCCAAATATTTAATTGTAAAGAATTTTTTCTTTTCATAGGAGAAATATTTGGGTTCTCCAAAGCGCTAAGACAAACATATTTGATAGAAAATTGCTAGGCCTGAAAGTAATAAAAATGTTACTGAGTGTAACGTATATAATTTGTTTCATTATACACGCATTACACAGCATTATAATTTACATTATACAACATTATAATGTGTTTCATTAAAAAAAAAAGTTACCTGAACGTAGTATTACCATCTTTTCCCTGTTCTTCATATCCCTTAGCTTCATCCTTCAGAAAATTCGATATGTAACTGGTAGATTAGCATGGATTTCTATTTTCCTTAAAGATTCCAAACTCCCTATTCTAATGGCTACCTAGTAGTTCGCCAGCATATCTGGCTAATCTGTGCACCAGATGTGCTACAAATTATTCTAATGTAAATTCTGTGAATTTCGTGAAGTCTGATTTAATCATTAGCTGTCTTCATTTTATTCTGGACCACAGTGACCTTAGTTCTCTTCTCTGGGATTTGATGTGTCATAATAGCACTCCATTCAAAGGAACTCGATGTCACAGCTTTATCAGTTTTTATCTTGTGAAAGTTGATGTTTTCTGGTGCATTGAGAAAGGGACCCTCCCATCCGTTTGTTTATGTCTTTGGGAAGTTCTGATTTATTTTTTTTTCAAGACTTTTAAGGACAAGGTAATTTTATTTTTGTTATGGTATGGAAGACAGAGGATCTGAGAAGAAGATGAAAGATAATCTACTGTTCCCTTACTGTGTATCACAAGCCTTTTTTTTTTCTCAATTCTTTCATTCTTACAGATGTTCTTTTTAATTATTATTTTTTTGATTAACTACTCTTCTAATTGAAACATGATGGAAAATACATAGCACTGAGACTTGGTCATTCATGTGATTTAACTGACTACTAGGCAAAGTTTAGAAAATAGTAGTCTTTTTATTTTTAAAAGGGAGAAAAGATAGTCCTTTAATGCAAAATGCAAAGAGTTAATAAAAACAAATGCAAAAGAAAATGTTTGCTATTTGGAAAGTACTTGAAGATCTTAGTTAGATCTCCATTATGGAAAAAAAACCTGGGGAAGTAAAGATTAAAAAAAAAGTTATTTAAATTAATTTTTGACATACTCAGGAATCCATGTTTAAATGAATATTTTCTGTTAAAAAACAGTGATCAGAACACAAAAAAATTAAATACACTGACATGCCCAGTACAATACATGGTACCTCTTGAGAGCTATGATTTTTGACTTAGAAATTTTACCAATGCAACTGATGTAATGGGCAGCACCGAAATACTATCACCAAATTATGAGATCACACATTTCACCAATTCCAGGAGAACCTCTAATGCTGACTTTGGTAAATAAAGTTGTAACATCATGCTCTTATGAAGAACCCCCTCTGGTTTTCCCAGAATCTTATTGATGAAACTGTGGAAGCTACCTGCTAAGAAAAAGTTATATAGCTGAGCCTTTGACTTAATAAATGGTGTACAATAATATAGGTTGCCAGACACCTATAACCAAAGATTCATTAAGTCGAACTAATTAAATAAAAACAGTAAGCCAAATAATAAAGTTGAGAGCCATGACCTGTAACAACCTCAAGTCCTTTCTATGACACAGAATTAATCTTTAATCATGCCTAATGGCTGCCTGCATATTTAATGCCTGCTACTGTTACTATCCTGCCCAAAGGGAATCTTCAGTTTCTTTCCTTCTTTCCTTAGTTGTTTTGGGAATATGTGTTAATTACTCTTACAGAGAAACCATAGTGCAGATTTTCTAAGCTTATCCTTTTTTCTCTTTTTTTTTTTTTTCCCCATCATAACTCTCGGAAGTGTAAGTGCACATAAACTTTCAGTTGTGTCTTCAGTGGGGTCACGTTTAGGAATAACCTCAAGAGTTCCAACAGCATAAGTTGCATTAAATTTGGGAGAATAAAAGTGACAGTTTGATACATGTTTCAGGTCAAATCGAATTTCTTCCTGAAATGTCTAAGTTGGCATAACTGGCACAGCATATCAAATGTGCTTTGATACTCTTAACAGATGTGGTTTTTTTAATAATCTTAGGGGAAATTAAGAATTTTGTTGCCAATCTTATTTTCTCTTGCTCTGAGCAGGAGGAGCTTAACCATCAGTTTTTAGGTTCATTTTTACATTTACTCAGTTTTTTGATTCTGCTTAGTTCTAGAAGGGATAAAGGTGTTTCTCTTAGAGCTGTAGATCCCTTTAAGGGAGACTATGCCCTGTCAGTTTTTCATAGGCTTTCACACTGTCAGTGAAATTTCTATTCTAAGCTCACAGAACACTTCTCCTCTTCACTGCTGCAGAGAAAGATATGTATCATGAACATAGTTTAACTAGACTTCTGCCTTTCCAGGCTAACATACATTTAAAGAAACTGTTATAAAGCTGTCCCTTACTGCAATCAGTGCCACCTTTTCAAGGGCTGCTATTTTTTATTTTAAAGTTCTAGGGAGCTAACAAAAGAGATTACTAATTTATTTTTTTTTTTTAAGACAAACCTTTTTTGGAGAATGGACTTCTATGCTACTTTCAGTTACCAAAAAAAAGAATCCCAAACAAACCAAAACTTCAAAATGACCATTGCCAAGCACCTGTGGCTATTAATCTACTGTATCTTTCTGCTTATGTGATTTGACATTCAGATATTTATCTTCAGCTCAGTCTCTACAGGAAACTTTGTCTATCTGTCTGAAATCAGCTAAGCATACTTTTTATGTGTGATGATGCTTTTTTCTTCTAAGTCTGACAGCAAGAAGGCACTTCAACCATAAATAAATTCCATTATCATCTAATTCTGTAAATCATTGAAGTATGTGCTTAGTGTTCCGTGTCTTGTGGACTTCACATATCAGATACCTAGCCAATGTAAATTAGCATAATTTCACTCATAACTAAAGTCACTTGGATTTACACCAGCTTTAGAATTTAGTTAGCCTCAGTATCAAGAGCTGCATGTGGTTCCTAAAGAGACTTACATTCATTACTCATAAAGCATAAAAGTTCAATACTCTTTGATCAAGTTATTTTAGATATTGCATGTGTGAATATCTAAAGTTTATAACAAATTTACTTATTTGAAGACAATTGATGTTACACGGGAATTCTGATTTTAGCGGTGTGATACAAAATATGCTAAAAACACAACATAAATGTAATTTATGCTTAACAAAATATAGCAATTGCAATATATAATTCAATAACAATGCCAGTGTGGTTCTCGTTATCAGTCTCCATAATACGCTCAATGAAGTGAGGTTTATATCTTGTGTAAACTGGTTTTTCATTTTTTCCTCTATTTTCAAGTTTTCATTTATCTTCAGTTATAGAAAAGTGAATAACTTGCACCAGTTGAACCTTTGAATTCAGCAGCCTCTTCATTTTTATATTTAGGTAATTTCCCAAGTCATTACATTAATGGTCATAGACTATTTAAATACAGAAAGAAAAGTCTATTTTCTTACTTTCAAAGGACAGAAACATGAGGCTATGTATCAGCCCATTACAGAAAGACTGCAAAAGCACAACACCAGCAAAGAGTTAAACACAGATATACACAATGAAGCTAAAACAGATTAAAAGATCTGCATTTTATTTTGCATTAAAAAAAAATAAAAAATATGCTCAAAGCATCCCCTTTCATTGTTTTAGAGTACTTACTGCTTTATCTGAGTGACTTTTAGTCTCCCATGTTTTCAGGCATTGGGCATAAATTGCTGATTGTATGAGCAAGCACCTGATGTGTATGAGGAAAATCAAAACGTCTCAGTGATCCAGCAGAAATCCAGGGACTGTACTGTTGCTTTGGGTGAATATATAGATAAGATACTCTTACAAAAGATAAGAATTTTTTAGTAGTAATGGTGAGTTATGGTGTCAATACATATGGGATGTGGTGCAAGTTCTCAGGATGATCCTGTCATCCAGAGACTACTCACCTGCACAGGTGGAAAAGTAAAGTCTTCCATGGTTGAATTTGTCTAAATTTAGGTTCAAGCCAGTTGATTCTGTTTTTCAGACTGGAAGACTGATGCTTATTGCTCTCTGACCTCTCACTCTGGATGTCCAAGTGTTCTCAAATAGTGGCCAAGTCACACACTCAGTATTTGCATAGATAAGTGCTGACCTTGTTCCTGTTTTTTTCTTGCTATTTACTGAAGCATGTCTGACTGGCTGTATTTTTATTATTTCAACCAGCGCCAACTCTGTAAAGTTTAAAATATTTTATCTGCTCATAACATTGAGTGTTGGAGCCCAAGACATCACTGGCTGGGGCAGAGACCACTGGCAGCCAACCCTGGCAATTGAGACCAATTATTTGCGTAATTTATCGAATACTTGTTCAGGTACCAAATATCTCCCTGGACATGGAGCAGTTGGAGCTCTGCATGGGGACCATCAGGGCAGAGTCGGGCAGTATTCATCCTCTTGCCCCAGCCAGGGACAGGGCAGCCAGGGAGCCCATCCACAGGGATTGCAACAGGCTGAGGCCAGGCTGTGGGCCCACACACTCAGCAGTGCCTATGATGGGGCAGGGCAGGATGGTAGGGAGCTGAGGCCAGCCCTGCTCTGAAGTTGGTGGAGCAGGGTCTGATGGCCACAGGGGATTAACTTGGGGTCCTGGGCAGGGTACAGGGAGGTCTTTGGGGGCCTGGGCACAATGAATCCTGTGAATACCCTCAGGGCCCTCACAATCCTTTTTCTAAGCCACTGTTTTCCTAGGCACCTAATTTTTAAGTACAATGTTAATTGTTAATTCCCAATTATATTACCTTTTACTTGCTCTGTTAAAATACAACTTGTTCAATACAGCCTTTGATATAAATCATCCACATCATACTGTAAAATTATTGTGTCCTTAGTATTTATTACTCCATTAATCTTTGTATCATCTGTAAACTTCACTAATAAAAAAAAGCTACTCACTCAGTAATATACTGGTAAAATGTACAGAAATTGTGTTGGATTTCCAAACCTCAGGAGGACCACGACAGGTACTGAGTTAGTAGGCCAGCACTAGCAGATAGAAAAGTACAGGAAGAAATTAAAACCTTTCTCCTTGCTTTAATGTTTCCAGTAAGATATCATGCCGTGTTCACAGGGAGTGGAGATTCCTCTGTCAGCCTTTGGAGCATTTCAGGACATGGGACCCATTGTCTTAAATGGAGACTGAAAGTAAGGTGCTCAGTATTTGGGAGTGCTGGGTGATGCCAATGCATGGTTGTGTTTTGAGGCAGTGCAGTTCTCAAAACAAGTGAGCTTGTGGGAGTGGTAAAGAGATGATGATGATGATGATGATGATGATGATGACAGCGATGATGGTGATGATTATGAAACAGTGTCAAGAACGTCGCTCTACAATTGTACAGTCCTGGATAACTCTGCTTGCAAGGTCAAATTGTGACATGTTTTTACCACTCTGTATAATAATGTAGGCGAATTTATATTTTAAATCATTACCTAGAAAATTTTATTATATTCTATTATTTTGTGAACTCTTCTGTCACATGCCTAGCACCTGCTCACTGCAAGTCACTCTTGTTTCCAGCACTTTACAAAACCTATAGGGGTTTTGAAGGATGATAGGATTTCTTTTTTTCAGTTTTTTAAGCTATTAAAGCTGCTTTAAAGTACTGGCCTTATTTGATAAGAAGTCCTGCTGTCACATGTTTTTGGCTTTTCCAAATCAAATAGAACACACAGAGATGAGCCGTACTAGGGGACTGAAAGAACAAACAGTTCGTCTTGTGAACTGAAAGATCTGCTATGAATATAAGAGAATCTTCAAGACACAATAAAATGCTAGCAGTATTGAAGCATTAAAATGGATGTGAATTTATATAACTGTTTGCTTCTATCTTTTTCTATTCTGTTTCTTTGAAGGTAGGTAGGAATGTAAACACATAAGAGTGGGCTAAATTAATGAAAACCTTCTGGAGTACAATATCTGCATTTCTACTCACGTGTTGTTGCGATGGAAAGCTTTATTTAAGTACACCTTTGTCTCTGACCTAGACAAGTAGGATAAGTCTAATGAGTGAGAGCAGACATTGCTTGTATCTGTATAAACCCTATCAGTGCCTTTTGTCAGGCAGAAAAATTATGATAAAAAGGAAAGAAGATTAGCCTTTGACAGTGACAATTCTCCATAAAAGACTTAATAGTCATTGATGGTGTTTAATGTGTAACATACTGGATAACAGTTACCTTTGCAATGGAACTTCATAAGGAAACAAAAGCATTGGCTTAGCGGGTTTTAGCTGTAGTTGGACATTATGTGCTATAGAAATCCCAGCAGAGCCCACTGTTCAAAGAGTTCATTGTTATTCAGTTTGTTAACACGACAATGATCAAAGATATGCAGGTTAAACCACTCATTTATTCTAATTATAATAACTGCTTCACTCTGTTATAGGTTTTATCCGTATAGTGTTTAGATCTAGCAAAAGAATAATTGGTAACCTTAAAGTGTTACAGCAAGTGGCATAGTGCATTCTGTCTCCAGGGGCACTGTGATTTGATGCAGAAGGACCAGCATTTTAAGAGCAGTCCAGTTTTTGCTTCTCACTTGTAATAAAAGTGGTGGCCATTTACTGAGAAGTGGGCTTCTGTCAGCCATCCAGGTAGCTTGATACTTTATTTTGTATTATAGTTGAAAATATGACAATAACAAAAGGCACTAACAGACTGATGTATATCTACTGTAGGTTTTCTTTCATTTCAGAAAAGTATGCAAAGGCTGGCTTTATGTAATAATCTTATTGATTTATTCAAATCAAAACCAGCTTTTTGTTAGTTGGAGAAGTTGGTTGGTAGGTGGATTTATTGAATGCCTTCTTAACATCAGTCTTTACTGCTAAGACCAGCCTTCAGGAATCCCAGTTCCTGGAGGCAAGAGACAAAGTCTGGAGAAATACAGACTTTCTTGATTGAGGAGGATTGGGTTAGAGATCACTTAGGTAAACTTGACACCCACACATCCACTGGCCCTGAAGAGATGCACCCATGAGTGTTGAGGGAGAGGGCTGATGTTATTGCTAAACCACTCTCAATGATCTTTGAAAGGAAGGCCAGTGGTATCCTGGGATGCATTAGGAAGAATCTGGCAGCACATCAAGGGAGATCATCCTATCCTTCTGTTCAGCCCTGGTGAGGCCACATCTGGAGTAGTGTGTTGAATTTTGGGCTCCCCAGTTCAAGAAAGAGAAGGAACTGCTACAGCAAGTCCAGAGGAGGGCTAAAAAGAGTTAAGGGACTGGGCCTCACTCTAATGAGGTAAAACTGAGACAGCTGGGAAACTTTAGGCTGGACAAGACTTAGATGCATTGATGATGATCTCATTAATACGTACAATATTTTAAAGGTATGGGGCGAGATTCTTCTCAATTCTTCCCAGAAACAGGACAAGGACAAATGAGCACAAACTTAAACACAGGAAGTTCTATTCAAATATAGGGAAAATCTTCTTTAATCTGAGGGTGACAGAGCACTGGAACAGCCTGCCCTGTCACATTGTAGAGTCTCCTTCCCTGGAGATATTTGCAACCCTCTTGGCCACAATCCTCTGCAACCTGATGTAGGTTAGTCTGCTTGAGCAGGGAGATTGGACTAGCTATCTAATCCAGCTAGGATCTCCAGGTGTCCTTTCCAAGCCCAGCCATTCCAAGATTATCTGATTCCTCAGGTTGATTCTTGGTACATTTTATTTGCTGTGTGTCATGTCCTGCAAATTAGTTGTATTTAATTTAAATTAACTGACCTTTTAGAATTGCAAAATAATTGTCTTTTTTGCAGCAAGAGAGGTGGTGGCACTGAACTGACTAGCTTGCTCAGCAGTTTGAACATTACCAAAATATTCACCCAATTGCTTCAAAGTAAAGAACTGATGAATGTGCATATTCTTTTCCATTTTATATCAACTCCTATACTACTCACATCTCAGCACCAGCCTTAGAAAGTTTAATTACATTCGAGAATGATAAGTGATAGAGTGTGTCTTTTTTAAGAACCTAAATTAAGTTGTATGATTAAAGTTTTGCACTGGTAAAGGTTCTGCTCTTAAGTCTTTGTTTGGGGAGGACTACCGTTTTATTTTCTGTATCCAAATGATGGTTATTGCATGGTGAAATGGACAAGGTATGGTGATGATCCTTTCACTGGAAAGTAGAAAATTAAACTACCACCACCATTGTGAAAATTTTCTACTACACAGCTTTCGCTACATAAGAACAAGACCAAGTGTCCTGAGAAAGTCAATGTGGTTCTTTCCAAATTGGAATGAAAGCAGCACTAGTATAGTGTTTATGATCAGATAATAGTGCTGGTTCACACTTGATCCTGTATCTCACCTAGATGGGTGCATGCATTATCTAGGAAGTGCAGCTGGGCATCAGGTTCAGCTGGGAATTCATACTTTTAGTTGCCATCTCCAATGCATGAAGCAAAGCAGGAATATTCACACACTTGGGCTATGGACTCAGCTATGAAGCAAAGCAGGAATACTCAGACACTTGGGCTATGGACTCAGCTATGAAGCAGCAATTACAAATTGAGGTAGCTATAAGCAGATTTCTGCCTGCTGCTGCCTGTAACCTGGGAAGCTGAGTCATTGTCAAGACATTGCATCTATAGTCTGGAATTAAAATGTTCAGTTGGTGAATTAGGGTTCAGATTTTGGACAAATATTAAGCCATGGCTTATTTCCTGTCCTTGGCTGCATGTGGGAGCCAGACATGAATAATAGTCATAACTGCAATAACTGTTGGGATGCCTGTCTAAAATAAAAGTGTCACAATGAATGAATTAGAAGTATGAATTGCTTTATTGATCTTTGCTAATGCACTTCTATTTTTTTTCTTTTTTAAAACAAAGAGTTGATAATTCTTTCTCCTATCATCAGGAAGAAAATGATGGTTGATATGTTACTCTTCCACTGAGATTATGTGTCTTTCCTCAAAACAAATTGTCTAAATACCTGTCTAACATCTAATACTAAATATAAAGTATATTTACACATCTATGAAAGCAAGGTCAAAGCATTTCCTTGCTATATTTGTAGTAATGAGACATGTAGGGAAAAAAGAAATATGTCTAACAATATTAACAGTGTACATTTCCCTTTATTTCTGAAATCTCAGTTATTTTTAATTTATCCTTTCCTTGCTCTCTCAAGCCCACATGGTTTTCTAATCACCTTAAGTGAATACTTACTTTTCTTAAGACTAAAGTATAAATAATACTTGTATTAGATATATGAAGTGCCACTGAGAACTGACTAATTATATAGAACTCAGATTTACTTTAATGGCAGAGAAAAGCTGAGTTCCTTATTTTAGCTAATATTATGAAATAATATTTTTTTCTTTTTTTGTGACAGAGACTCTTGTTCCTCAAACATTATTTCTCTATCTGTATTCCTGCATAGAACATAGCTACAAAATAGAATTTAGATTCAATTTGCTCCTGCAGTGACTTACCTCTCTCTTGCAGTTTTGTCACAACAGGTGGTGGAAAAAAACCCCAACCAAATAAACATTTGAAGACAAGAAAATCCTGAAGACCTGAAAATAAGCCAGAATAAAAATATAGCAATGTTATTTATTTTTACAGTGTACTGTGACATAAATAAACAGTAAGAATGAATTATGGGAATAGGAACAATATATTAAGTAAGGACAGGAACACTTTAAAAACACTGCTTCTTTCTCTGAGAAGCAAATCAGTCTTACTTTTCTCTGACTTTTTTTTCTTTTTTTCTGTTCTTCTAACCTTCCTTCGCCACACAAGCTTTCTACCCCATCACTTAGGCCAGCAGCTGAACCAGCTGTTGATTGAGATAAACGTTAAGTGAGTTATTAAAACTTAGCAGTGAGCAGCAGCTCACTGGTTGGCCATTGAGAGATAGAAACAGAAAAGCAGTCTGTTAAAATGATAATGAGAGAGCGAGTGTTTATAAGTCATGAAATGATAATTGGGAAATGCCTATGGTTTTATGGCTCCTGATGGTAGCCTGGAACATATTATGCCAGAGCACCTCAGAACTGTCCAGCCTGAGGTCTTGCTTTAGCAGTTTCTCTACATTATTTTACACTATTACTCTTAAGACGTAATATTAGCCACACAGGTATCAAAGAGAAAGTAGTAACATAGTCACAAAAACTAATCAGCTGTGTTTTCCTTATATCACTGACTTACCACCACTCAATCATCACCCTATTTCCCTTAAGCATGTGAAGATCTTAGGCTCATATTTTTATGTTCTAACTTATAAGGGTCAATGCAAATAAGTTCTCAAAGGGCACAGTGTTCATATTCTGTACATTTTCTTCTGGACTGGTTTTATCTTCACATTTTAGATTAAATGCCTGTTATTGGTTACAGTGCATTGGGAATATGTCTGTGGTAATAAGTGAAATGGCCCTGTAGAAGCAGATGCATAGGATGAAACAGGTGGTGTTGAGGACTCTGTGTCCTCACTGAGCATGTTTTGGGATGTGTATTTGTGCTCTTGAGAGTAGTTCTGGTTTGATTATGTGGACTGAGTACCCATTACTGGTGTCTTAATTTGATCCAAGAAAAACTCTGTGTGCTCTAGTGATTCTCTGTGCTGTGAGCCAAAGAGCAGTAAATGAGAAATTCAAGATATTCTCTTCAAAAATGTACTGCATATCACAAGTAAAAAGATAGTGTACATGTTCCTTACTTAAAATACCTAATTAAGACTACATGAATAAATACTTAATAGTTAAATCTTGACTAATATTGAAAAACTACTTAATAAATAGACCTTTTAAAACCTGTAATGAGACTGCTTCACAGTGAAGTGCTTCACAGTAGGAGTAAGAACATTAAAATCTATCTTAAAGTAGTAAATTTTAAACAGTGTTCAGGATCCATAATTGATGGACTCATTTGCAGACCAGAATTAAGATATGATCTTTTTCATATTAAGAAAATAAAAAAGATAAGCTGTTTCAATGTGTTCTTTATGGCTTTTATTCATAGATTCATAATATTTGTCTGGACTGTGATTGTTTACTTACCTGTGTTTAGTGCAAACTTTAGAAAGAAGCAGGCATCCCAATGTTAAACATTCATGGAAAAGGCTGGTTGCTGACAGCTGTTAACATAGTGGTGATTAAAGAGCACTTTGAAGGTGTGTTCTCCAAAGCAGAATGTTTAGGACATTTAAGCTTAAAGGAAATGGCCAGTGGCAAATAAAAAATTTGTCCTGTAAGAGTATTTTTAAGTCACTAGTCAATGCCAAGCAAGGTTGACAAGAATAATAGTATATAATTCCCTTTTAAAAAGTAACCCCAAAACTCAAGTGTTTAATTATTGATCCAAGTAATATTTTCCTTTCTAACTCATCCGGGGGCTAAGAGCCATTAGTTAAAGCATCTGACAGAAACTCTTCCTAAAGGATTAATGAAATGAACTCTTCAGCAGTTTGTGAAAAAAGGAATTTTACACTAGTAGATTAAAGAAAACAGACATGTAAAGCATACTGAATCACTTAGAAAGAATAATAATTACACTAAGATTTCTTCCATTCCTCCTTTCCCGGTACACTGCTTTGGAGTGATAAGTGCTACATCAGTCTAATCCAAATAGTAATTAATGTTGCATGTGAAAACAAAATAATTTTCAGACTAAGTTTGCTACTTTTATTCATACTTTGTTACTTCACCACCCAACATTTGTGTGTATTTTATATCTACATATACATATATTGTGTAAAAACTAACTAATTAATATTGATTAATAAGATACTGCTCACTCTAAGGAAAAATATCCTAATAATGGACCTGTTTGGTATTTGCTTTCTCTTCTGACTGTTAAGGTGTTCATGAATTATTTATACAGAAATATTTTTCAGTGTGTGTGTGGCATGTGTAAGGTATTAAAGTTCTGTTATTGCTATTTCTTTTAGAAACCTTTTTCCCCATTCTGTATAGTCAGCATACAATTGGAAAAAAAATTAGATACCCTAAATTATTTTTTAAAATCTATTCTTGTGCCCATCAGTGTTTCTTGAAGCCTAACACCTTTAAAAATTGAGTTCAGAGAGACTTTTCCAAGACATTCCTGGAAGAGAAAGGGCTTAAACACAAATCCTAGCTTTATGTCCCACCCTTTAGATCATTTCTTTACCCTTCCAGTCTTTCTGTGGTCACAATTCTTATAAATGTCAGTGGGAGCAAAATTACTAGTGTTAGAGTTACGAGCCAAGAGTGAGGAAAAGCTGACTTAGATAAATTTTATTTTGCACTCTTGCAAGCCAATTTTCAATAATCCACTTTATAGCCCTCTACACCCTGTGGAATTGTGGGATAAAAAAGTGCAACTGACATAATTCAGCACACTGCATCTAAAGGTAGACTCTCATTTGGAGAGAGGTGATGTAGAAAGTCAAAATTAAATTGGTTTGGTTTATTTCAAGCCTCAGGAGCTCTAATGACATAAGCCATTTCACCTAAACAGGTATTTTTAGTGTTTCATGTAGAATCAAAAAGTGTGCATTGGAGTTCCTATCTATTGTAGAATTAAATCGACATTTTCACTTGGGTATACTCCAGGAGTGAAATTATGGCCCCATTCAATCTGATGGAACTTTTTGCAATTGACTTCAAGAGGGACTAGGACTTCACCCCAGGAGTGTACTTTCAGGCTAGCTAACATCTTTTTTTAATGTACCCCCTACACAGCCTATTAAATATTCTTGTCATTACAGAATACAGAAGAGCCCATTTTCCAATTTGTCTCGCTCTGACGAGCACTGTTTCATAGAGCTCCTCTCAACCCCTGTTGTTTCCTACTTACTAGTTAGAGCATGAAAAAGCCAGTGGGTCAGAGGTTGCTTTCTCAGTCATCACGTATACCTTCTAGCGGCTAACAGAGCATGAAGGCTTCCTAACAGGAAACCTGAATTTAGTTACAGGCTTTTGACATACCTGGTCCATCTTTTATTTGAAAGTTTTTATTATAAGCATGGTTTAGTAAAAAATACCACGATTTGAAACAGCTGGCCTATGGAAGTCATAGGGAGAGAAGGCACCATGGGAAAGGACAGGAAAACAAGGTTCTGAGCATCTCTTATGAAACCATAACAGAAAGAAAAATATATTCTGTGTTTTAATTACTATATCTTTTGTCACTCCTTACAAAAAAGCTGCCTTAAATTTGTAGTGCATTTCAATAACCCTGAAAACAGATTACCTTTGTACATGCATAGAGGCACCCTGGAGTCAGTGTGTGCTGCCATCTCAGAAACAGTGCTCTGTCTGCTGCTGTTCCACAACACCGCCTACAGCTAACAGGAGGACAGAACTGAAAGGAAAACACATAAAACTGATTATTTTCACCCAACAGTGTTTTTAAGGGACACAGGAAGGCTGGACTTCATCACAATTAAATTTGAGATGATAAAATATGACAGCTGAAAAAATACTGAAGCTGATGGAAGATCAGATCCTTCATACAAAAAACTTTCAAAGACCTCAAAGAGATTTTCTTTGGATTTAGTGGAAAACTTAGGACTCTCCCTTAAAGTAGTTAGTTTAGTGAACATTTATCTTCTACCTAGATATTTATATTAAAGAAATGTTTTATTTTCTTTGTTAAATAGAATGAAAATCAAAATCTTAATGATAAATTATGGGGTGCCCAAAGTCTGAATTAACTATCTGTTTACTTAATTGTAACCAAGAAAATATATAATCCTCTGTTGATGTAATATACTGGTCATTCAAAATACATAAATAACCATATAAATAAATAAAAAAAAAATCTAACAGTTGTAGTCTCATGAAGAGACAATTATTGGCTTGATTTCCATGCAGACATTCAGATATAGAATCCCATGTGATCAAATGCCAGGAATTAAATTAAGTTCTATAGGTTACTTTAAACATACACTTTTGCACAAAATCATTCTCAATTTCCTCTGATATAACTACGTGCAGGCCTGCACTCTATTTTAGTGCTTGTGCAGATAAAAAGCTCTGCTTAGCACTTATCTTCAAAGCATTTTTACAAACAAAGCATTTTCCTAACTGTGTTAAAGTATGAAATATTTTTTTTTGAGCCTGAAGTGATTCTTGCTTAATTTGGGAAGGTTTAGGGACTTTTTATGTATAATAGAGATGACTAATATAAAGCATTAGTATGGGCCTGATCCAACAAGAGCATAAAAAAACCCTCTATACCCTGCATATCTAATGCACTCGACAATCTTTAAGCTGACTTACTCAACATACTGTATTGTTGCTATGGTTACTCTACATTACACTGTCTCACACATGGCCTATATATATATTTATACATAAAGACCACTATATCCTTACATCATAGGATTTCATACAGTTTATCTTTCGGGATGCTCTACTTCACTGATTGAAAGCTTTTTAATGTATGTGTACAGTATTCATGAAAAAAATAAAAGCCTTTACTTTCCTTCATTTGTATTCAAGAAGCATGAGAAACCTCAAATGCTACTGCCAATTCACTGTGTGAGTGCCCATATAAATATATATAGTAAAAATATATTTATTTTTAAACACTTGACCAAAGGGAAAAAAAAAAATTGTAGACGATTGTAGAAGAAAAATGCTTATCTGCCTCTTTTATGTCCAGGTTGAAGAACTCGTTCATTCAATAAAATATCATGTTAAGAATGTTTTAACACGTTAATAATGTTTTAACATATCACATTAAAATAATTTGATTTTCAAAATCTATTTTATTTCTAGACTACTATCTAGTAGACTTATTACACTTAATTTTATAACACAAATAAGCCATGCTTATGCTTTGCCTCTAGAAACCAAAATTAGAAGAAAAGCTTTTAGGATGTCTGAGGACAAGATCCTAATAAGGTTCAGTCTAAGCACTTTTCAAGAACATCATTTTAGCAACTTCAATCCCTTTTGTTTTCATTATTTATCACATTTTAGATAAATGCAAAGAGTGAGATAAATTAAAGATAACATCACAGTGATTCTCCATCCAAAGGGTAGCAGTTGGAGACTTGAACTGAAATAGTTTATTGGCAGTGGTAACAGGTCGGGCTTTGGCTGTATTGGTCTATTTAGTGTCTATGTAGTTAATAGCTGTTTTTATCATAATTTAAAAGACACAAGACTAATGCAGTTGCTGTTGTTGAAGTGAAAGAAAACTGGCTGCGTGGAATATATGGATGGGTGACTATCTTACAGTGCTGGAAGCCAGATGGGACCAGAAAGGCACAGGACAATATTTATAAGCAGTGCAAAGCTATCCTTTTGCACTAAGAGCTAAGGCAGGGATTTGCCTCTCCAGTAGGCGGTCATCCATCACCTTTTATAGAGATTCTTTTTGTATGTATCCGCATTTTCAAGATTTAGTAGGAGTGTACAGAATTGGGTAGGAAACAGAATATAATTAGACTGTTCTTCAGATATGCAAATTGTAGTCATAGATTTAAAAGGACTCTGAATCATTTCCAACTTGCACTTACCTTCCAGTGCCACAGAAACATATTTGCGATCAGAGCTTAGGCAGATCTTAGCTGCCCAACCTTCTGTAGTAGTTATCATTGGTTTAAATAAAATAAAATTGTTTTCAGCACAATTTACAGAGGTAGTTTTATGCATTCTTTGGTTTATCACTATATTTACTATGAACATTCCAGTATGGCTAACTGTCTGGTAGAAATATTACTTAATGGGATTAAAAAAATGAAGGAATCAGTTTAAAAATCAGCAGTCTCACAGGGATTTGTGACTTAAGTAGGATATCATGCTATTTAAAAACGTATTCAATGTATTTTCTTGAGAGATTTCTTTTCGTGGCTAAAATTGCAGCCGATCAATTTCTCATTCTCAAAACATTTCTCATACACCTTACGTGTACAAAAGGGAAGGGCAAGTATTTTCCATCCATCCCTATCTCTTTTCAAAGCTAGATTACCTCTGTTGTCCCTTAAAAACCTCTGAAATCATTACAATGAAGAAATGGCAAGTAATGAGGCATGTGAACTATGAAGAGTAGGATACTCAGCCTTTCCAGGGAGAAGTTAAATTCCCAGTATGAGAAATTAGAATATGCTTGGACGTCTCGAAATATTTTTAGTAGGTTGTAGAACAGTAACTGCAAAAGAATAATTGAATATTCTTATAGAGATTGTAGCCACTTTCTGCTTAATCAAAATGGTTCATCTACCTTTTCCCCTGTATTGCATTACCATCTGTCTCTCTAATATGAACATTCAAATAATGAAAAGGAAACGGTGACTAGATTTTGGGTCATGTCAAATTAGGTGTTTTTCCCATCTTTATTATGGGAAAGAGATGTCACTCATCGTCTTGTTTTTTCAGGGTAAAAATGACTGTCCTAACAAAACTATAGAGATTTACAGATGAAAATATAAGAATCATTATTTTTTTAAAAGTAAATTGTTGTAGTATCTTTGTTGCAAGTTGAAATATAAAGATATTATTGTTTTAAAGATAGAGTGACAGCCTCATACATATGGCATTCAAAATATGCTTATAATTTTTATTCTTTTAGTGATGTTTCTGGGCAATATTTAGCACTGTATATGGACTAACTTGTGTGGGTTAAACATTACCAATTGTAACATTATGATTACAATGTTCAAATATGCAGCCAAAAATCTATCTCAGTTTCTTCTTTTGAAATTGGGTTTCAAGATAGAAATCATTTAACAAATATTTGTTTTTCATATCCAGGTGTATATGAATATGCTAAGAAAGAGTGACCAATGTTTGCTGCTGTAACACAGGAAGTAGTTTCAATTGTACAAATATGTTGTATATGTTGACCTAATCCACCCCAAATATCATGCCTTACTCTGTATGTCATGAAAGCATCTTTTAGGATCTGAGTGTTAGCATTTACTTGTCATAAATCTCCCAACATTTACTCCCCTAATGTTAAGTCTCATCAACCCCATGCTAAGGTTAGATTCCTCTGAGTGACTATGCCAGTGTCTCTGGCCATGTAGGTTACAGGGTGAAGAGAGGGCTTTATGTCCCTAACTTTACTTCATAGTGGGCATCCACTATTTCTGACCATTGTTTCCTGTAATACAGCTGTGGCAAAGTCTGAAAGAACCTCTGAAATCCTTTGGAATTGCTGTTCAGCCTGGTCTCTTCTGTGCTTGGCTGTGGTCATCCTTGATCAGAACAACTACAGAAACATGCTAACATGCTCAGGATTTTAAGGAACTCGGGCTATGGGCATTTCTGAACATACCCTTGAGCATTTCTGATGTACAGAGTGAGGAAATCTAGAAGTTGGCATGCATGGTCATCAAATGATTGGCAGGCACCGTATGTCTTAGTTCCCCTTCCACAATGTTGTATAATGATGAAAGGGAAGGTAATCAATACGAACAATTGCAATAAAAATCACAGATGGACCCTTCGTACTACTTTCACCTAAAATTGTGGGTAAAACACTCTCTGGCTTATTTGCTTTGTCTAAAAAGTGGTTTGGTTCAGGCTGAGCATCTGCAGTAGACAAGGACAACAGTGAGAGGAAAAAAAAGTGATAACCAAGGACATTCTGTCTATTATTATATTATACTGAACTGTCAGGAAAAATTAAATCAAAAGGTTGTCTGATCTCAGAGGAGAATCACACAGAACTTCAGCTAACATATATGCTATTCTGCCTTATTTTTTACTTTAATCAACTCTTTTTTCTTTTGTGCTCTCAATTTTCACTGTTATTCAGGACTGACAAATGGACAAACATGACAGATTCAATTTCAAACATTGAAAGACAGGCTAAAATATTTTCAGAATGTTTTTAGGCATCAATATTTTGTTCAACATTTGTTTAACTGCTTATGAAGTTCAGCAATGGCAAATACAAGGTTTGTGAGTCAGGGCAATTTGAAGCACAAATACAGGCTGGATGGAGAAGGGATTGAGAGCACTCCTGAGAAGAGAGACTTGGGGATGTTGGAGGATGAAAAGGTTGACACCATCTGTGAGTATGAGCTTGCAGCCCAGAAAGCCAACCTTATTAAATCAAAAGAAGTGTAGCTAGGGAAGTGATTCTGCCCCTCTAATCCACTCTTGTGAGACTCCACCAGAAGTGCTGCATCCAGTTCTGGGGCCCCCAGCATAAGAAAGACCTTGATTTCTTGTAGTGAGTCCAGAGGGTGGCCAAAAAGATGATCAAAGGGCTAAAATACTTTTGCTGTGAGGACAGGCTGAGAGAGTTGGGGTAGCTTAGCCTGGAGAATAGAGCACTCCAGGAAGACCTTATTGCAGTCTTCTAGTACCTAAGAGGGGCCTATAAGAAAGCTGGAGAGGGACAAGAGCATGTGATGATAGAACAAGGGGCAATGTCTTTTAACTGAAAAAGATTAGACTCAGATCAGCTATAAGAAAGAAATTCTTTACTGTGAAGGTGGTGAAACACTGGAACAGGTTGTACAGCAAAGCTGTGGATTTGCACGGATGGGAGATGTGGATGGGACATTGAGCAGCCTGGTCTAGTGGAGGGTGTCCTTACCCATGGCAGGGGGCACTGGAACTAGGAAACCATTGAAATTCCCTCCAACGCAAACAATTCCATGGTTTTGTGATGATTCTGCGCTATAACAACTAAACTATTGTCACAGTATAACTATTAGTTGAGGGCATGTTCCAGCACAAAATGCTAGTGTGAGTTTTAAATGCTGCATTAATCCAGTAAAAAAAAAAAAAGCATAGAACTTCAAAAAGTCAAAATTTGATAAAGAGTAAATACTACAGAGTGATGTACAGTGAAGATTTTTTAGGTTGAGTAGTGTCAGCAAAGGTGCCCTCTTCAAAATCAGGAAATTTTGAATGGCTGTTTCAGGATGGAAGAGATAGCATTTAAAATGCACATTGGCTGCTTTCTGAGTTTTATGTGATCCTTCTGTGTCTTAAATAGCATTGCTATATCTTCCAAGTGGTACCAGCCTCATTCTGTATTCTCAGTTATGTTGCAGTATTATTATGTACTTTGCTGATGTCCGATTGCAAACAACCATTGCTAATCGGCTTACTTGAGCTTCCATATATAACTTTTAAAGAGCTTATGAAGGTAACCCATTGAGATTAAGAAGGCATAAGGCCTGTTGTTTTCAGGTGCCTGACAGGGAGATGGAAATGAACCCACCTTCCCATGCAGTGCAGCAGAAGTAGAGCAGCTTTCTATCAGTAATTCTGATTTATCTTTAGTGTGTCAGATTCAGCACTTTATCATCAAACTCACTGTCTTATCACTGCATAGCATTGTAACAGGGATAACCCAAAAACTGAGTTGCAAGTGGTTCAGAGGTTTAATATTTGGTTCAATATGTAGCAGTATGTTTTTTCCTGTAGTGATTTAAGGTTGTCTTTTACACAGTTTAAAAAAGATTATTGGTATAATAATAAATATTTAGGAAACAAAGGTGACATTAAAAAGATAATCAGTGTTTTCTTTAGAAACACAGTGTGGAAATACTGAAGGTGAGTGAGGAGAAAACAAAAACCTTTTCTGAAAATCATTTTCCACAATGATTATACAAATGGTGCAAATTAAACAGTGATTATATCTCAAATATTTCAGTAAAGGTGTTTGATACTTTCTCTCCAGTACAAATTCTTTTGCATTACAGTGCAAGAAAGCAATGCTGAGATGACACCATTTTACTGCATAAAACATGCAACATCCTTTTTTGGAGTTATTTTTGAGAAAAGGTGGAAAATATTTATAAATTTAACAAAAAGTTAATGTAAAAAAAATTGTACTTAAAGGACACTTGATACAGTTTAGTATACATACACTTTTCTGAAAATAGACACATTTTTTAGTGTGTTTATCTTATTATAAATTGTGCATTTTCTCTGTACATGGGGTGGTATTTTAGAAGCTAGTATATTTACTGCATTCATTTTAATTTCTTTGGTAGCAACATATTTTCTCAGAAAAATTATTTATATATGCAAATACAAAAATATGTTTAAAACAATGCAACATTGCTGGGCTTTCTGTAAATATGTGTAATTGTGTAGATGTCCATCTATAATATAATTAAGAATAAATACTCATTCTCAAAAATTTTAAATTTAAGTATTTAGGCTTAAAGAAGAGCTGTTTTGCACAGCATTAAAATTCTTCAGCACAATTTGGAAATATGAGCAATCCCCCCCTACACACTCACAGTCATTTGGTGACATTAATATATTGCCACATTGACTTCTTGTATTGTTTCTGTGTTTCTGGCTTGTATACATGTAGTCCGGCTCACTGAAGTGCCAGTCATGTCAGGACAAAGCCAAGAGAAAACTCATTTGCCTTCTTCTTTGAGTATCCTTCCTCTGTCTAACCAATTAACACGAGAGTAAACAATAATTTTTCCTCCTACCCAAGAGGCATATGAATGCATCAGAGTAGGTTACTCCTGTCTTTCCTGTCGTCTCAGGTTTGAGGTGCAGACAGTGACATTCAGGTGTTCTGAAATGATGCCAGAAATTTTGGTTTGAAAGGCCAAATGAACTGAATTTGAGCTCTGTTGAGAAAGTAGTTGTTAAAAAGAGGTAAGAGGAAGGAGTAATCTCCTTTCTAGCACACTTGTATGTGACATAATATCCACTGAATGTGTCCGTCTGTCTATTCACCTTGTTGTACAGACTGGTGCAAATTTTCCAAGTTTAACATCATTGCTACAGCAACTATAATAGTACCTGCATCATCCATTATGTTTCAACACGTGACATGTGTCTTTTGCGGTGTTTAAAAAAAAAAGGAAATTGGTTTTGCTTTATGTAAGGAAGAATTTTATACTAACAAAGTTAAACTTTCTGAAGAGAACTTAAGGAAACATAGATAGCATGATTGAAGTTTTAATTTCTGTCTATATCCAGCTCATCCGTGCATGCTGATTAAGCCTAAGGAGACAATAAAACATGGCTGCATGAAAGTAATGTTTGATGTCCGATTGTTTCTAAGATATCGTGAAAGGAAGATTATTTTTTCTCTATGGATTTTTTTGTTGTTATGTAAATAATTGCCTTCCTCCTTATCTGATCAAATCCAATTACCTCAGATCTCCCAATGCCCAAGAGCTTTTTGCTCTTTGTTTTTAAATATTTCTCTGTATTAAAACGTTTTAACTCTTCAGCAAATGTCTCTTGTCTCCTTTACATTTAACAAACCTTGAAGTTCTGCTGTTGAATTAAAATATTTTATATAAACCTTTTGAGTCTAAGCATGCTTAATTTCTGGTATCTAAAAAGCTGTAGGTAACAGAGTTCTGTTCCCCTTTTTCTCTCTCATGGTATTATCCCCTAATATAACTAGGCTTGTAGCCCACACTGAGAAGTCTTACCAATAAAGAGAAGAGAAGCACAGACATCCAAATTTAATTTCCAAGAGTCACTGCAAATTTTTAATGTTATATTTTTAAAGAACAGACTGAAAAGTTTTTTGATTTTGAACATTTTTTTCCTCTTTTTCCCCCGTACTAAAAAGAATGCATCAGTTGACCAGGTGTATCCTGCTGATGGTGTCTTGAACTGTGGTAAGACCCCAAAAAGCCTTGTAGCTATATAAGATGAAGGTAACTGCTATGGGAGCATCTAGGAAATAACCTCTCACATTAACCATTTTAGGCTTAGCAAGGTTCTGTAACTATTTAGGCTGAAATTTTCCATTCTGGCTAGTTGTGTCAGGACCATGGCTTGATAAAAGTCCACCAAAATGGTTCAGCTGTTTACAGCAGCTAGGCTGCAGAAAAATATGTTGCTTTTTAAAGCTAAGTTGTAAGTGACCTTGAAACTTGGCAGAGGAGTGGCCTTTGTGTCATGAATGTTTCTTTTGCTATCCTGTGACAATCCAAGCAAATTTAGCCAAGTTGAAAAAGCACATATGTTCAGTAGATACTTACCAGAAGTTCACTACTGTTACCTCTAAAAAAAAGTCACTGAGCATGTTTTCATCTTTTACAGTTCCTATTGCTGTCCAGATGATGAGATGCTCTGCTTAAATACATCAAAAAATTGCTTCATTCAGGTCAGATCTGCAAGGGTGAAACTAATCACACCTGCTGTGATCTGCTTTGAGCAAAAACTGTCTAGGAACTCAAAAGGGAGCAAGGGAATTCATCTTTCACTTGCTTCATCCCTGTCCCACTCCCTTTTCTCTCTTCCTCCACAATGTAGCTGAAAAAGCCAGCAAGCTCAGGTACATGGCATTTAAGCAGTCAGAGTGCTGCATTTGTAATAGGAGTTTTGGGAAGGTTTCCCTGGATATGGAGCAATCGAGAGAGAAGCTGGGGAGAGGAAGCAAGTGAACTGAATTAAATTGAATGAGGAATTCTGGGACTCAGAAGTACACAGTTGCAGAGTAGGTAGAAAGAAAGGAGGATATAAAAAAAGAGAAGGTTACTTGAAATAATGTGTAATAATGATATCTGACATAAAAAGCTGCAAACCCATGACATTTTTTCTCCAGGAACTGTTTGCTTTTGGTGCAATGTTTCCTCTAAGTCACTTCTGCTGTTGCTGTAAAGTTAAACTATATAGCTAGAGTTTTCCATTTCCCTTAAGCAGGGTATTGGTTTCTTTGAAGAAATGGTGCATTTCAATCCCTTTCAGTCTGTCAGTATCTAAGGAGTTATTAACTTAGTTTACTTTTTCTCTGCCTTTCGAAATCTGACATGGATTTGTCCCATGTCTCCCAGAGGCTTCTGTGCACAATTAGCCATTGGATTCACTGAGTAATTACTTCATTTTTCATGTAAAATGCGCTTGATTTATTGTGTACTTGGGAGTGGAAGGCAGAGACAGGTCAACAACAGTTAGAGGAGATTAGCAGTGAGATTCTCTGCTCCTGTGGTAGCAATCAACCCCTGGGGAAGCTGGCTGCGTGGAAGCACTGCCACTCAAGCCTTGGCAGTGGTGCACCATTTGACTTTACCACTCCTCGGTGGAATAAATATGAGTGACTGCCAGGCAGATTTTAATCCCTACCTAGCTACAGACGCCAGCAGATTGTGGAAATGGTGGAGGTGTTTAAAGAATGTGCTTGCAAAAAAAAGCAGGTGCCTTTTTCTCAATGGGAGATGTGATCTGTCTTAGAAGCTATCTGCCAGCAGAGTAATTTCAGTGTACTGGTGGAAAAATGTAGACTGCCGTATCTTTTCCGACAGGTGTTATTTGTACTCACTGGTCTGGGTTAATGGCTTTTTAAATAGTGGTTTCAAAATAGTTGTGCTGTAAAAATTATATGGAATAATGTGACTTTTTCTTCCCATGAAATATAAAAAGCATGGAGGTGCTTCTTTATGAAGAAACATGAGCTGCTGAAGATATATGGTATATCATATTATAGATATATGTATCTATTCTATTATTGATATATGGTGGATTCTGATAAATAATATAATGAAAATAACTGCATAAAAAACACTCAAAACATTTCATTTGTTATGGAACTCACCATATTTACTGTATTTTTATATCAAATATATCAGTATTGGTAATGATTATTCCTTTTTTGTCATTAGTTGTTTAATTTTTAAATCTTTCTAAGAAAAAGAGAATCATAAGGAAAATTGAATGACAATGAATTTTGAAGATGAAGTTATCTAACCACAGGCACAATTTACCAACAAAAAATAGCAACCACTCCTTGGGAAATGTTATTGGAATTAATTTCATTTAAAGACAGTAAGGAATTTTATGCACAGAAATATGAAAAAAAGAGATTGGTGAATTTCTATGTTTTTGTACAGGAGATCAAATAAGTGACTAATACAGTACTGCTAAGCTTGAATATTATTGTGTATTAGATGATACTTCTCTGCTAAGCTTGTGATGTCAAGTCTGTTTCTCAGTATTCCTTTTATGGGAAACTAGTCAGAAATTTCAGGTTATAGTGGTAGATACTCATGAGCTTTTCAGAGATAATGAACATAGTTTGTAATAGGGTTTTTTTTTTTGTTTGTCCTACTTTGGAACAGACTTAGTTTTTTTTACTTTTCTTCTACCAGCTTAATAATTCTAATTAATGTTATGATATAAAAAGGTCATTGCACTAAGAATGCTTTTTACAATCACATGACATTTTGCATCACATCACATTTTGTGAAACACAAAAGGTTTGGTGTGTGCATATGAACACAATATTCCACAAAAGCTCAATTTAAGCACTAAGAAATAAGATCTATATGTACTCATTATAAAGATGCAGTAAGATGATATGATTTTAAAACAGGGAACAGTTCAACACTCTGTATTCCAGTTTTTAACTAACTTCTACTCCAACAAGGAAGGGCAACTTCCTGTCCTAGGGACCATCCCTGCCTCCTCTCCTTCACAAGTAACCAGTAATTACAGCATTTGTATAAGAGGACGACCAACTAAATCTCTCACCAACACCTACTTACAGTACTCTGGGAGTGATTACAAATTATACAGCATTCATAGAATTATACAACAGAACTTCAAGTAATCACATATTTTCTGAAAGCTAGCTAGTTCTGTGAAGTAGTTTTGTCAGGAAAGCTTTATTGAGGATGGGTGGATGTCTGTGCTGGCATGTAGACATGAAGCAGTCCTGTCTTGGACTGAATCAATTCAGTGCATATTTACAGTAAAATAAGTGTTTCTGGCATTTTCAGTGCATAATTTTTTTTCTTGGTTTTGGTTGCTTTTGTCTATAAATATTTTACAGTAATTTTTCATTTAAGAATTTTTTTTAATTGCCTGTGTCTATAATTTTTTTTCCAAAAAATGACAAAGTTAAAGCTCCTTTTTTTCTTCTTCTTGCCTTTATTCTAACTCCAAACTTTAAAAAGAAAATGAAAAAAATAGACCTCTAAAACGAGATTTCATAAATTTCTGTGACATAAAACACAAAACGTGTAAGATTGTTAAGTACTGTCAGTGAAAGTCTATGAGTATAATTTCTGGTATGCTGATGGGGTCTGACTGTCTGATTTATGTGCAGCAAATCCAGACAAGTGATTAAAGTGCAAATGTACCCTTTTCTTCTAATCTTATAACTTTTCAAATTTTCCTGTGCAGTAGAACAGAAAGACAAAAACTTAATTCCTGTGGTACTAGTGAAAAAACAGCAAAGAGTTTTAAAACTCCAAATTGTGAATCATGTGTAGAGCAACTTGCACGGTTATTGTCTTTGTAAGATTTGAAGAAAGTCCATCAGGGAAAAAAAGCCCCTTAAAATAATTTTAAAAGCCAGCACTGTTTAATATTTGTGACTATGTGGTATCAAAGGTACCAGTGCCATGACTTTCCCATCTGATTATAATAGGCATAAACCATGGTGTCATCCAAACAATGCAATTCCCTTTTTTAAATGCCACTTTTTCCTCATGCTTTTGCTTTCATTCGCAAAATGTAAGGTATTGCTTGACTGATATGGTGAGAAGAAAGAAAGGAATAAAAACCAAAAAATTCAAATAATAGTTAATATCGTTGATCTAATCTTTTTGTCAGTTTTAACCCAGTTTTTCTGGAGGCATTTTCTCTTCCAATCTATTCTTAACCTTAGCCAGGATGTCTTAAAATTGATGCCATGTAAAAAAAAAAAAAAAAAAAAAATCTTATTTATAAGGGAATTAAGAAACAAAAACAAAATCCAAGCACACCCCCTCTCCTCATTTCTTTAGAGGTTAGTTGTCTTCCATGTTTACCATTTCCTCAGTTATGTTTGTTTTTATTTCCCCTTTACTTCACTGGAGATCAGTGCACTTCTAGGGGAAGATGAGATGCAGGGTATATCTGTTTCCTCTCCTTTGTGATCTTTGGCCAGCTTTCTGATGGGTAACTGTTTATCCAGTATTGGTGCACATTGGAGAGGCACCAGAAGATACCCAATTATATTGATTGCAAGGGTGTAGTCATGTCAGAGGCCTGATCTTAATAACGCTCTATTTCTTCATGATAAAACTAGTCAGGCTATATTATTGCTACAGTACCTGAAAATGGAGCAGCCAGTCAAATATTTTCTAATTCACCTTTTTCCATCATCAATACAATGTCTGCTGCAGGATAACTGAAAAGATGAAGCTAAGATTTTTCCTTTCCTTTGTATTTTCTCAGATTGCTTTCTCTGTAGCTGATGTTTGTTTCAATTATTTTTATGCTTGAAATTTGTGTTTCCACTCTTTAGCTATTTGTGATTATCTTGAGCTGGAAAGGATGCTATGACCTTTCTTTTACACAAAATTTCAGGGGCCAAACTTTTGACAAGGAAGAGAGAGAAAGATGCATTCAGTGTCTTAGGAGCTTTAATTTTTATTTTTTTTTTCATTTTACAGTGCAGGTTCCTAAGTGTTAGAGTCTAATGACTTTAGACTTGGATTTTATTCAGTACATCTTTCTGCAGACATTTTGCTCAATGTGGGAAGTTATTAAAATACTTATAAGACCCAAGAGTGAAAATATTTTTATTGCCTGATGATTAGAGCATCTACCCAGGAGATAAATATGCAACTTTGTTTCTCTTTCCATTAATTTTTAATTGTTTATATGGAGTAAATTGACAGCTCCTCCCAGGAATGTTTTTAGCATATCCTTTTGTAAAGAACAAGCAAAGAGTCACATCTGTTCAGGCAAACAAGAAGCTAAACCTGGATTCTGTGTGTTCTTTCAAGAATGAGCAATTTCTAACCCTATCCCTCTGTTTGTTAATTTTGAAAATGCTGTGATTTATGACTTAATTTAATCTGTTTTTCTCAAAGATTCCCCATAAAACACTTAATTTAACACGTTTTTAAGATTTTATTTCAACGAATATTAACTGTATTGTGTGTGTCAGTAACACAGTAATACAGTGACGTACATTACCTGATATAGTTTTGTTTCTTTCTTTGTTTTCTACATATTCTGAATTTTATAATCCTGTGTAAAATATCAGCATATGTACAATTACTAGCGTAACGACTGTTTCAAAGTAAGAAATTTGCCAGCTATTTTCAGGGTTGATTACTCATTTTCAGCATCTATTTAGAAGATTATTTTGTGGAATACTTTTTGTATAGATCACTTTTGATTTACTAAATATAGCTTTTTGTACTTTTTCTCTAACTCATGTCAAATTGATTAGACACTAATGCCTTAGTATGTCACTAGACTATTTTCATCTGAGAAACAGAGATAAGAGAGTCACTGAGAGGTCTCAGAGATTTCCAGTTGAAATGAGTTAACATCTGAACACACTACTAAACTGTCCCTACTTTCTATCCACTCTGCTCAGTCATAGGAACTATTAACCTTTTATTAACCTTTGTGTTAACTATATATTTTTAAATTCTTTATAACCTCCCATGAGACCAGAAGGCTAAATTTCAGCCAGTGTTCACACAGTGTTTAATTTTCAAGCAAATTATTTAATTTTCAGCAATCAGACCATAAATGTTAGAAAAAACTAAGCTCATGGGCCATAAACATTCAGGGTATCTGTGTGTAAAAATATAACTAATTAAGCCAGTGGATATTAAGTACATTTATTAAAATATGATTCAGCATTAGCTGAATGGTCTTACTTTACAAAGGAAAGTAAATGTATCTCTGAGCAAGCTTCTCAGGAATGTAGGCAAATTGAACTTTGCCTCTTCTGAGTAAAGTGACATATAATTTATTTGGTCTTTACTGCAAATGACATTGCAATTACATTTTGAAGGTGATGTTCTAGTCTGTCAGGATAAAGTGTACTTCAACCAATGCATTTAACCAGTAATTTACATTCCTACATAAATTCCTCATGTGGTATTTTATTACCAAGTCCTTCCTTCTTTATGCTTATCACTTACATCATCCTTCCTTTTTTTGACAAGTTTCTTTTAGTTTTAATCTAGGGTTATTCTGGTATACTTTGAAAGGCTTTGCTTATTTTATTCGCCTCTCCTTTCTCTCGTTTTTTTTTCCCTTGTTTACTTGTCTGTCTAGCTGTTCCATAAAAATTCCTAATATTATGCCTTATGCTTCATCTCCTCAAATTAATCTGTTCTGACATGTTCTTCTAATCGCTTCTTAGCTCACTTGTTTGCTTAGTCTTTTTTTTGTCCTTTCCTTTAGCAGTGTCCCTGGTTCTTTCTTTTTTTTTATCCTTGTGTGTCTCATCTGTGACTTCTCTGGAGACTTGTAGCTGATCTGCCCTTCAGAGGTGACCATTTGTAGGCAGAGATGATGAATGGGACAGAGGGCTGGCAAGGAAGTGCCAATTAGAGAAACACAGCACTTGCTGTTCTTGTGGAAACTACAGTGGGATGGCAAGGTAGTTAGAGTAGTAAGTGAATAAATGTCTTGAGGTTTCAATTGTGGCATATGAGAGAAACAGACTATATTTCTGAAAAGTCGCGGTAGTGCTGAGACCAATCTTGTAAAATGGAATATTCTTGACATGCTTGAATAACCAATCACCCAGAGTAAATAAGCACCAACAAGTAATGAAAATAAAAATACAAAGAATAATCTATGTGTGAGAAAAGGGTATACTTGGTTCTAAAGGAAATTAATAACCATTGTACAATATTGTTGCTTATTAAAGTCTGAATCTCTACCATAGACAATTCTCTTTTTTCATTTTCTATTCCTTTTCATTTATTTGAATATAAGACAGTAATTTCTCTAACACAATGCTGATAAAATAGTGTGAACACAAGGTTTTTAAAAAAATAACTTACTTTTGTCTGTCTCCCTATTTATGACTCATATTTCTTTCTTATATAACCAAATAGTGATAGATAAATAAATTGCTTTCATTAACTTTTGACAGGTAAACTTAAACTACTGGTAATAAACATTTAGTGTGGTGAGCTATACGAAAATGCCTTTAGGAAAATTTGGAGTGGTCTTTCCAGCATGTGGACTTTTCCAAGAAAAAACTCAAAGACTAAGTAACACAGAGAGGTTTTTTCCTCCTTGTTTAGCATTTATGTACTGAAACTAGACACGTACAGAAAACTGTACATGAAACTAGATGTGCAGGAGATTCTGACACATACAAAATCAAGGTATCAAGATACCAGATACGGACTCTTGTCTTATCTTTGGTGATGACTGCAGACAAGTTTCATTTATTCCCTTCTTTTTTTTTTTTTTTCCTTTTTTTTTTCCCTTCTAATATATATATATATAAGTAAGTGAGTTTGGTAGAGAAACACTTAAGGTGGTATATCTTGGTTCTAGAAGAACTGGGACTATTTTTGCACAACTCTGTGCCTCGCTGATAATCCCTGATAGGAAACTGAACACAGACATAAAGTTGGTGTATCCTAAGAATGCTGATAGGATGAACAGAGAACAGTTCATCCTATCAGAACATTACAGCTTAGAGGTCCATTACCCAGTCTGTGCAATGTATGTCCCAGTCTAAAAAGAGTATCTCGGGATTTTAGTATGTTTCTAGTAATGATGGACATTCTAGTGGGGTTATTTAGCTTGCAACACCTACCACTTCCAGATTGTGACTAATTTCGGTGAGATTTCATGTCTTTAGCTTGATTTTAATAATAACAGCAGTTTTAAATAAAATATATGTCTGTTATAAAAGTATGTATGCTTAAAAAAATAATTGTAAATAACTTCTAGATGATTATATGGAAATGATCAGATGTTAGTCATGAATGATTTTTTCAGATAGGAAAAATGCAAGACTTTTAAAGATTCCTGTATTTTATATAATGACAGTGAATTGTCAATACTAAGTAGGTTAAATCAGTTCATGCATTTTCCACCATCTCAGAAGTGCTTCCTCTTATCTATTTCACAAAGCTCAAGAGTGTTATTTCAGATAACAGCTGAACTCCATAATAGATATCATATTTCATCTAACCACCATTACCTGGTTGACCTGTGATAGCTGTATTGTATCACAATTGTAGTACATTGTAATTTTCACAGGAGGGTTTTTGTTTGGTTTTGTTTAGTTTTATTTTGCTTTCCATTGAGTAGAAAGCCTTTTATTGGAAGCTTCTTTAGATATATTACTTTAAACCTCTCTACTATCTAGCATCAAAATAACCAGTTTGACTGTGGCAATTTTAAAAATGAATTTGCCAAACCCTATTACATTTTTAATCTTATTTACTCTGATTCATTGTATCTTAATTAATCTCAGTAAGTTTAGAACCTAAGGATATTTAAATCTGCAAAATTATCTTGTGTTTTTCCTCTTTACATAAAACAAACAACAGGTGAAAAACCGAATTTGATGGTATGTATTTTTCATTCCTGCATTCATACAGAAATAATAAACCGTAAGTGGAAAAATGAGGAAAATTCACACAAGAAGGAAATTACCCATCAAATTAATGTGTTCTGAAAGTTTTCTTAGGCAGTAGCTTTTGCATGTCTGATTTCTTTGACAGTCTCTGAGGTGTCTTTGAATTCTGCTTCATTCCTACTTTTTAGGTTGGAATTAAGGGAAGAGGAGGGAAAAATAAGTTAGCTAGGAAATTAGAAATGTGTAAGAAATAGATCTCTGTTAGTTCTGCCATCTATCCAAAAGTGGCAATGTTCTTCTCCTAACATACCTTTACTTAAACTATTCCAAAAACAACCTTGTTATTTACAACATGTAATTATTGTTACATTCTTGTACACCTGTAGAACACCTAATACATAACCTAATCAATATGGTTCACTGTGTCAGTGCTACATTTAGAAACTGAACTGATAGAGAGGTGGAGGTGCAGTTACAGAGACTGCATAGAGACAAACAAGGTGATATTTCCTGATCTGCATCAAAGCCCTTCAATGACTCTCCTTCACGTTGTTCACTATTGTATTTGCTTTGTCAGTTGTTAAAAACTGAGCTCAGTATGAAAATGATGTGTCAGATATCATAAGCCTCACAGATCTAAAACTTCTGTTCCAGTTCCAAAATGGGATTGTATAGTTTCTAGAAATGACAGGAAACTTCTGTTTATAGCCTGGTGCAGAAGCAGCAAACCTCATCATGGTCCATTTACATTCCAATAATTCAGGAAAAAAAAACAAACTGAAAAATGTGGAGAAAATGCTAAAGACGCAATTTTTCATTCTGCTAATAATGTTCTACAAGACATAAAGCCAAATACTGCATTTTATCTCTGTGAGTGTAACTCAAATTTAGACTTGTAAAGGGTGTGAGTGAGAAAGATTTAAACATAGGTCTTGGTTTAATTTAGAACTGATTGCTCATTAATCTTTGGAATAGTTATCCAAACTGTCTTCCAACTGCAGGGGAGGCAATTGGCTGCTGTCATCAAACCCTGCTGTGCAGTATTCAGTTCTTCTCTGGCACAATATTTAGCCTTTTGTTCAATGTTTACATACAAAAAATTATAGAGAAAATATGGCTTAATGAGCTGGTATAGCTTGATCAAAGGAGTTAGGCATTCAGTGTCTGCAAGTCAGTAGCCTGTGTGAACCCACTTCAGTTGTTAGATGTAAAGCATAATTATTTCACACTTTTGATTTGGTGAGGCAGAAACCTCTGACGCCATGGAAACAGAAGGACTGCTTGAGCTGCTAATTCAAAACCATGAATAAGATACGTAAAGTCTAGATTTAATTGCGAATTATTACTTTGTCCTTCTCTGAACTACAATTTGATTTTTCTCTTCAGTGGGATAAAGGAGCAACTCTTTCTACCTATGGGTTGAAAGATTCTGTGGCATGGTGAGGTCTTTTTTAGCTTTTGGCTCTTCCTGGTGAGGAACTCTGATGTCTCCTTACCACTAAACAGGCAATGAAGTGGCAAGCGTGATTTCCATTTAGGACACATATTTTGTGTTTTCTTGAGCAGGAGTCAACCTTTCCTTTCCTTTTAGCTTATTTAAGAAGACAGGCTATTTGGTGACCTGTATAATTCGTTCTGTGTTGACTGAGGTTCTTCTTTAGTTTGATTGACAAAAACTGAATCTTTTTGAATGTCACAGAAGTGTTAAATGATGTAATGTTGATCATATTAGAAACCAGAACATGAACTGTCCATCTGAGAGCAGACTTGTTAATTGAGCAGTTTCACTGGCGACCTTTCTCAACATCACTTACTTTAGAATAAAATTATAATGGAGGAGCCCAAGTTCATCAGCCTGTACTTTCTGACTTGGTAGAGAAATACAATACAGCAGAAAAATAATAGCATATTGTGTTGAATATCAACTATTTTTAGATTGTATTGGCAGTTGAAAGAACAGCTCCATGCATGTGCAGAAAGATCAATATAAAACTGTTAGTGAACAATTGGGATGGTATTTATTTCTGAGAAATATATGTATCTACATATTAGTATTATGATTAGAAAACAGCATACTAGCAAAACCTAAATAAAGAATATATATTAATTTCAGGAGTGCTGGCCTCCAAGTAATGTCAAGGAGCCAAGGACAAGAACTTTTCATGTTATGTAGCCTTTTTTATCCCTGTTCTGGCAGGAAAGGACAAATTGAGTAATAGGAAACTCATGCCTGTCAAAAACATTTTATTTAGTGTAATCCCTTGTCAGGCTAATGTAGGAGCATATATCTTATTTTAATGGGACTGCCATTGATCTGTCAAATAAAAAAGAGGATGTTGTGTAGCTTAAACGTGTTAGTATTTCTGTCTTAAAAAGACACCCAAATGCAAACTATTGCTGCTGTCTAAAGCCATCTCGCCAAAACATCTGACAGTGGCCAGAGAAATTAAAACAGGTGGTCTGACATGCAATCAAGTCAGAATTAAAAACATCTTATCTGTTGTGAGTTCTATTACTGAAGAAAAAATAATTAAAAGAAGGGATATTCTATAAGAATATAAAACAGAATAATCATAACCTATGCTTTCAATATATGTATGGAAATTTAATTATTATTACATTGTCATAGATCTGTGAATTGTGTAAAGAGAAATTATATTGCATCAGTTGTCTATCTGTCCTATTTGCAATATAAGACATAGTGTTTTGAGAAATAAATAACACATTTGGGTTTCACTGGTGAAATATTTCATCAATTTTTTCTGCCAATTCTGTAATTTCAAAAGTTTCCTTTTGAAAATAAACAAAGGTCAGTCTCTGTTCTTTGGTGATAAAGAGTGATAGTAAAATTGTTTGTCTGTATGAAGCATCACAGTCATGCAAATATTTTTATACAAATATGTATATTTATATTCATTGTATATAGAATAGTATGTACTATATGGTATACTATGTACTATATAGTGTATGTACTATTGTATGTGTAGTATCATATGGGATGAAAGACATCTTTGTCCACAGAAAAGTTGAAATTTTTGGAATGTGTATTTTAGTGATAGCCAAGAGCTTCTTTCTGAAAACTCATTCCCCTCATAACTGGAATATTCTATAGGAAATACATAACACGTTTAATCTGGTAAGGGGGTTTCATGTTGCAGTTTATTACCTCAGATTCCTGGCTCTGAAGGAAGGTGTGGAGTTTAGGAGTGAGAGGAAAATCTGGCTTCCTAGGCCTGTTTGTTCAGACCAAGTGGCTCAGAAATTGGCTGTTGAGCACTTTATAGATGGTAGAAATACACAAGCTCTTATCTCATCTGTCTCACTCCAAAGAGTCTCCTATTATTTTCAAACCTATTACGCTCCTAACATATTTATTTTCTTACAATTTAATTCTGATTGTCTGAGTAGCAAGCCCCAGTTCAGGAAAGAAAATACTGAGACATTTGTGTTTTGTTCTAAAACTTGACATCAGTTAGACCAGTTAGATTCTTTTCTCTTCCACTCTGTACTATTCCCAAAACATTACTATTTTATAGTTTTATCCATGGCTGTCAGAGTAAATGCATGAAGCCATGTTTATGGCTGTTATAAAACATATGAAAATATGCTAAGCTTTCATTTTAAAACACTGTAATTCTAACACCCCAGAGCTGTAATGGGAATAGTGGGATGGCCTTTTGAGTTCACATATTTGAGTGCATCTCCTGTACTGTGAACACGGGGAAATGACACCCAGTGGATTATTTCAATCTGCAGATGAGTCCGCATGATCTGTATTAAATATGAGAATCCTTGTGCAAAGACTCATTTTAAATTAAACATGAATTATTTTAAATTCCTTTTCATGGTTTCAGATGTTCCTAAACTAGTAGCATGGAGTTATTTTCTTTCCTCTTTTTTTTTTTTGTTTGTTTTGTTTTATTGGTTTTTTGGTTTGATTTTTTAAAATTTGTTTGGTTTTTGTTGTTGTTGTTATTTTGTTGGGTTTTTTTGTCTTTAATCTCTTTACTGGCCAGCCATAAAATGGGTTTCCCAGACAGGACAAAAAGAAAGGACCTCTGTCAAAAGTCTTTTTGAATAAGAAATTAGAAAAATTAACATGGTGGTGGGTTAAAGGCTTTAATGTGGTGATTTAAGGGTATAAAGCCACCTTATGCTTAGGGAGAGACAAAGTAATGACTTCAAGCTATTAAATAATTATACATGGTTTTTAAAAAAAATTTAATGCATTTTTGCTTATCAGAAATGATTTTTTGAGTCCTATACTTTCTACTATCTCATGTCACAAGCACCCATTCTATAGAGTTATTCTCATGAATCTTTCTCACTGTCAAACACAACAACTTGACAAAATCATTTCATAATTCAATTTATAATCAGAGGTTCAACTCATTTCTTGGCTTCTGACTGCATCTTCATGTGACTGACTGAGCCAATGATCCCTGCTCTTCATATGTGTTGCTGCTTAGATGGAATGTTTCATTGTTAATCCCACTTGATAGGATAACTCTCAGTGTTAACAAAGACACTGTTGAATGGAGATCAGTGTCAAGCATCATTTCAGAGTAATGATTACAGGGAAGACAGATCTACTACTCTCCTGTGTGGGTAGCAGTTCGCTACAGCACTCAAAATTTCACTATTTTGACAAACAATATATAATACATATGTAGAAGTGATTTTAATCTAAATTAAAAATTGAATTTAACTTACATTAATACTCAAATATTGGCGAATAGAAATAAGTGAAAATGTAAATCACAATAAAGATATTTTTCAGGTATCACAAAAGACCTGGCACAGCAGTAATGCTATCATGTTCTCTTAATAGAAGGGTTAAGCCAAGGAACATTTCATAAAACATAAAATCAACAATAGTAGTGTAGACTAATCTTAACTTGAACATAGAATAATCTAAAGTAGAATTGGCAAATGAAATATGGCCTCTGGTATTAACTAAATAGCACAGAGAATGTTTCTGTTTTCTCATTAATATCTTAAGCAATATAATTTGGAACAGCAGCTGAACCTACCACTTTGGGAATTATCAATAGTTTTAATCATAGCAGATAAATAAGTCCCTCAGCTTTGCCTCAGGGTCCATTATTTTTCTAAGCAGTACAAAGCTGCTGATGTAAATGCTCTGTCTCAGGTCTTCCTACTTAATTGTAACCACTACATGCCATATGTATTCTACTGTCTCCAGCTAGGTGTTATTAATACAGAAGCTCTGCATTTATTATCCACTGAATTACACTTCTTCAGGGAAATATAAATTAAATTGAATTATTATATACTTCCTTAGGTTAGTAATAAATGAGAAAGAGAAATGTAATCTTTTTTTGATACACTAATTCCTTGTAAAACAGGGGGATTCAAATCACATTAGGATGATATATAAAGAATTCTCATAATATTAAAAATATATTTTCTTAATCTTAGCAAGGATTGGTTAATTTCTTTTAAAGCCAACCTATTTTGCCATATATTACATTCATCTTAGCAACAATAGCCCCGTAAAATAGATGAATAAAAAATTACAAATTATATAATCTACTAGATATGCCTGATTAAACAAGAAACCTTAAAAAACCCCAAAAAACCCCACCACCACAATAGCAAAACAACCAAATAACAAATAAGTAACAACCCTAAACAAACAAATAAAAAACCCCCAAAAAACACCAAAATCCTGCAACCAAGCAACCAAAAAACCCACAAACAAAAATGCCCAACCCCCCAAAATGAGCATGAAGTGTTTATTTCTTTAAGCACATTATTCTGGGTTTGGACTGGTGCCCTTGTATTAACACACAAAATATTTCACAACAGAATAGTTGTCTTGTGAGGTTAGATGTCTGTCTTCTCAGTATTGGAAAAGGATGGACTGTATCTTTGGAACTTGCAAACTTGCATTCTAAAGTCTCCACTTCATTTTAAGAATAACTTAAATGTACAATTTTTAATTTATTTTTTTTTTAAGCGTGAAGTGCTGAAATATTTATTGCCTGGATGTCTTATGAGCCAATCAATTTGCACAGAACTTTGGAATACTTGCCTAGAGTAGGAATTTGCTCTGTGCTGTGAATTCTGAGAATGTATTCATAGTAATCCAAAGGATGACTTCTACAATTCATAGGATTATGACATGTAGAAGCAATCATTCAGCTATAGGGCTGGCTAGATGATCAGTAAACCTGTAGTGTTTATGTTTATGAAGTGCTTATGAAGACCTTTCCTCTAAAACCTTTACTCAAAATGAATTTAATTTGCTGCAAATGTATAGTAGTATACGTGCCCTGCGATAATGGAAACATTTAAATCGGTACATATGTGTGTGTGTGTGTGTGTGTATGTGTGTGCATATATGTAATGTATTGTTTGTGTATATTTCACTTTCATTCTATGCACATATGCCGACAATCTCAACTGCTTTTATGTCATATATAGAGAGGCAGATAGATAAATAAATATATAGCTAAATAACTAGATAGATTATAAATAATTCTTCTTCTTCTTCTTCTTCTTCTTCTTCTTCTTGTGTGTTAACCTTGTTAGCCAGGAATGGGAATATCATGAGGTTCAGGAAGGCCAAGTGTGTGTTCCTGCACCTGATATGGTGCAACCCCCAGTATGAACTGAGGCTGTGGGATTGAGAACAGCCCTGACGGGAAGAACTTGGGGGTGCTGATGTATGAAGAGTTAGATATGAGCTAGAAATATGTGGTTTTGGCCCAGAAATCAAACAGATCCTGGACTGAATATAAAAAAACCCCCAAAAATTACACAAGCAAGTGGTAAAATAAACCCATTTCAAATATTACATCTTAACATTTACTTTGATAGCTCAAGATGAACAATTTTGGCCCAGAAATCAAACAGATCCTGGACTGAATATAAAAAAAAAACCCAAAAATTGCACAAGCTTAACATTTACTTTGATAGATCAAGATGAACAGTGTTTTATGAAGTGGGGACAGGACCCCAAGGACTGTTCAGTGTAGAAGATTAATTCTTAATAAATAGTAGTTTCCTACCAGAATATTTTTTTTCTTATGTTTTCCATCACTTACTAAGTGATAGAATGCTAAAAGGCAAAAAATGTTTCTACTCAGTCATATGGTCTGCTTGTATCTGAACCGTTCACTTTGCAGTGTAGAATCTCAAACTCTTTTATAAAGTTAATAGCAATATCTGCCTGAGGCAACATGCTCAGAAGCCATCTACATAGACTTTAGAAGAGGAATTACCACCAAGGAACATTTCAGCAGTTCAAATTGCAGATTTCACATATGCTGGCAGCAAGGCCCTGCTGAGTGCTCTAAACACAGGAGCAAGGTGCTCTGGAGCTGACATCAGCAGGTCAGGGTGAGGTCTGCTTAAGCCAGGTTTACTATATAGTTTTCAGGTCTTTTCAGGAGATTTTGTCCCTTCTTGCCTATGAACCACTCCTGCAGTTTTTTTCTCTTTACGTTTTGAGCAATTATATTGCTTCAGTCAAAGGTAATAATTTAATTTGTGTTAGCACAGAAAAAAATCTTTGTTCAATATAGCATCCACAACTTGGTATTTCTCATTGCAGTCAAGTGCTGTATCTCTTCCTTCATAGAGGGTGGTACATAGTTTGGTCAACATGATCCCAGTTCATAGCCATGTTATTTCAGAAAGCGTACTTCGATCAGAATAGATCTGTTCTTGCAGTGTCTGAGTCTATTTTTAAAGACTCAGCCAGCAGTGCAGATGTATCCAAAACATGTATATCCTTCTGTAAGAGCAGAACTGAACCATGATCCTTCCCATATTAACATAGAAACTTTTCTAATTTGAGTAAAAATCAAACCCTGGTTTTGTTTACAAATTAGTGCAGATGCAATTAACTAAGGTAGATATTGTTGTCTTGCAGTGCTTCTTAAAATTGTCATATCTGTGTACTACTTTTTTAGTTGAACAGATAGTATGTTTGGGTTTTTACCTTCCCATAGGTCTTTGTGCCATAGATATCTTTTAGTGTTGGTTTTGTTTTTGTTTTGGGATTTTAGTTTGGTTTGGAGTTTGTTTGGGTATTTGTTTTTTGTTTTGTGGGTTCATTGTTTGTTTGTTTTCTTTGTTAGTTTGTTTTTTAACTGGGAGATAATTATTTTGTTAATGCGGGAATAGATTAGATGTTTGCAAAAAACTTAATGGAATTTTGAATGTTGTTGTCATGTCAGGTTGTGTGAGTGCAAAAAGTCCAGAATCACAGTGGGACTTCAGGTCCAGGAGGTTAAGGTTAAAAAATGGGTTTTTATAAGCAGAGATTGAATTCCATACTATTTTTTTTTCTTTCATATATTAGTTTTGAAAGACAGAACAATGGACTCATATTTTGCTACTGGGTGTTTTTTTTCCTAACTACAGAAATGTCTGTAATTTCTGTCTGTAAATTGTAAAGTAATACATTGAAACTTGTTGATGGAATTAAAACTATGTAGTTCCATTAATAGATGACTCTTGGTTTACTTAAGGATATGCAGCAACAAAAGCCAATTAGGCAATTATAACCCGTTATGTAGTGAATACAGGCAGTAGAAAAATTATCCTCTACCATCAGATTCTTCAAATTAAATCTACTGTTTATTAAATTCAGTTTACGTAAGTTTATATACTTTTATTTCATTATGGAGCTTTAAGATAAATTTTTCTTTGAACTTTGTGGGACGGGAGGTAAAAATCCTGACTTCCACAATTTCAAGGACAAAGAAAAGCATAGTCTTTTCATTTTCAGAATCTTTTTATGGTAAAGAGGGTCACATCATTTGTATGCTGACATCCTTCCTATTGTTTTCATTAAAGAAAGAAGAGTGAGAGTCTAAGAAATCTTGAGCTGTGCCTGATAAGAAATTTTTAAAAGATGACCCCAGCTTGCAGAGGATGATTTATGAAATCATGGTTTTCATTATTAGACTTAGTGCTGACTCTGTTGTTTTTGATTGATATGCCTGGAGCTTATAGGCTTCCTTTTTTTTTTTTTTTTTCTTAAGCAAAGAGCAAGGGCATTGGAATTTTACTGGAGAACAAAGTTATGTAGAAGACATCCAGGTACCAAAACAGGTATCACTGAAGATAAAAGGGTGACAGAGAAAAATCATTCATGCTTTTTAAGTTGCTATGTAACATATATAAAGTTTAATATTTTAACAAAACTTTAGGGACAACAATACTGAAAAAAAGAGAGAAATTTGCTTTTTATACACAATCACTGATGTAAGATATTCCAGGTAATTTGATTCCCATCTTCATATCTGTCACTAAAATGTAAAAGATAATAAAAAGTCTCCTTAAAATTCCCTCCCCACAAAAAAAATTCCAAATGAAAAACTGCAAGAAAGTATCATAGTTATATCTACTATATTGGCATATGTGTGGTGCTTAAATTGACAACACAGTGGGTATCTCTGCTATAGAGGTTCCAAAAAGATATGACTGCTTTTCAATACACTTAAGATGCCTAAACTGAGCTGACAGCAAAACATATGCCACATTAAGATGTAGTTTACATTTCATGAATAGTTCACCCATTCTGTTGTCAATGTCCAGGTAAATGGCAGTGTAATTTCTTTCTCATTATTAAAACTCCAAATTGTCAGAATAATATTTCTCTTTCAAAAACAAAGCAAAACAAAAAAAGTCCTAAAATTTTGTCTTGTGTCAAACTCCAGAGGGAGAAGGTTATTTATTTGGAGAACTAAGGAAAATAATTATTAATGTAATTTTATGAAATGAAATTTTTGAGTGAGAATGAAACATATTTATGGAAAGCAAGGTAAGAATGTGTTCTAAAGTGATATTTTCTTTAGTTGTTATTATCATCTTGTTTGCTGTTGGTTCTTGTGCTAGTTAAGTTATGGAGGAACATAACACTCTAAGAGAAGAACGATATTGCAACTCACCTGTCAGGGTCCAAAATCACAGAATCATAGGGTCATAGAAGGGTTGGGTTAGAAAGGACCTTAAAGATCACTTAGCTCCAACCTCCCTGCCCTAGGCACGGTCACCTTCCACTAGACCAGGTTACTTCTAGCCACATATTTTTTCTGCCTTGTGATACTTAGTTTCACAAGTAATGATATGTTGTGGCGCCTGTTCCTGGACACCATGCAGCTGAAGTAAAAGAATTTACATTGGAGTTTCCATTCTTATCTATCTGCCTGTAAAAAATCCATTTATTGCAGAAGCCACTGGAAATTACCGGAAGGTGCAGTGAAAGCTAGGTGTAGAATGAAACTACTACTATCACAGCCAGAACATGTTATCACAAACTGGTTATCTGCGTTTTCTGTGAGCCAAGAACAAGCAGCTGATTACAGATAGGTTGACTTGCCCATGTCTGTAAAACTTCATTTACTTGATATTATGGCTGACCCTTAAGGAAGCCTTATTGCACCAGTAAGAGTTAAAGGGCATAGGAAAACCTAAAAAAAGAGGAGATGAGGGAGATGTGGAGAGATGAAGAATAGAAAAGAGGTTATTTTGGTGAGAACTTACTTATACAATTTACTGCATATGTCTAAATATCATGTGCATAACAGCTTTTAGACAACAAAGTATTAATAATTCTGTTATTAATGTGGTTGTGTAATATTAGCTTTATGGTGTAAGTCAAAATCTGAGCTACTGATTTTGGGGAAAACATTTTAGACATTAGTTGCACTCTGCACTGCGCACAATGTATAATTGTAATAATGCAAGTAGTCACTTGCATTAGTAGTAAAGTTCAATAAAAATAAAAGAATTCTGGTGTATTTTTAGTATATGCAAACTTTTCTATTTTTTGAGAGATTTTTGTTTTGTCAGATTGGCATGAGCAAATTGCTGCTCTGAAATGTCACTGATAGTAATTAGAGTATTGCAGAAATTCCTTTGTACAACTGTCTCTTTTTAACATAGATTCTAAATAGTGCCCATAATTGCAGCACTAAGTGTAGTACTACACAGTCATTATGCAGAGGTGTGTAAGTGAGGAATTGATGAACTTCAAGGAGTTGAAAGTATGTTCTTGACACTTCAATTAAACATCAGGATTTTTTTAAGATCATTTAAATACTGAAATGCACCATTTTTTTAGGGTCTATTTGGATTTTATTGGTTCATTTCTTAAAAATAATGTATTTTTTGTTCAATTCTGTTTGCATGCATGAATTTTCTTTTGACAAAGTTCAATCAGGTTTTGTAATTTTTTCAGTGTGACTTTTATTGAAGCAGCTATACTGAAATGTATTCAATATTAGGGAATACAAATTTCAACTTTATTTTAACCAGCAGTCTTGTAAGGAGTAAGAGTTTTGGGGACCATAAAAGGTAGCTTGATTGATATTTAGCTTCTAATACAAAACTGTCTCTGCTCTGAAAGATCACAGAATCAGATGGTTGGGTTGTCTGGAGATCATCTAGTCCAACTTCCCTCCAGTTTACACAGAATTGGGTCCATGCTGGTTTTGAATATCTGGAATATGTGGGAAGGGATTCCACATCCTGTGTCAGAAGTTTTTCCTCTTATTTGGATGGAATATCCAGTCATAAAGTTTGTGCTTGTGCTTGTGCACCACTGGCCTTGTTATATTCCTTTTAAAGTGATTGAGTAAGCAATTTTACTAATGTTTAAAAAAAATATCTCAAAACACATTCCTTCTAACAGGACTGACAGTACACACATTTGTATTCTAGTAGCAGTTTGTATGAAAGAATTTAGACATAGCCACATGTAAAATATCTTATTTCTGCCACAGAAAAATCTGTTTAGGCAGAAGATGTTTTATTAGCTGGGTTTAGGAAATCTGGATGCTTCATTAATCCCCACCTATTGCTTTTTTGCAAGAAGCTGACTATTGCTTGTGTTCTCATTAGGCATGTTCATTCCACTACATTTCAAGAAAGGGAAAGCTTTTTTCTTCCCACTCAAATCACATCTCTGGACAGTTCCAGTAGAAAAATGTGAATTTAGAGATATGTTTGGTACTTTTTTTCCCCAAGTGCTCTTTTGAATTCATACATTATTTATTTTAATGCTAAAAGAATTATAAAAAAAATTAACACAAGCAGTTCCTTATTCAGATAGTCAATATGACTTTGAACTAAGGACAAGGATTCTGGACTAATACAAGGCATCTGTGAGTTCTCATGAAACTCTCATCTGTGTAGGTGAGTTCACACAATTTAATAAAAACCTTATTTAGTACTCCTAGTCCTTAAAAAAAAACCCCAAAAACATAATACTTTAAAGAGCTTAACTGATTTCAGTGGTGTTCTTTTTCTAAGATAAAACAGTGACATTTTTGTACAAATAAAGGAGATTCCACTTCTTTGCCATTAGCTTTCTATTTGATATTTCAGAAAATTGCATTACATATCAGGCTCTGTGTTTTATACACACTGGAATTGATTGATCTATATTAAGCTATATTTCCTAAATACAAATGTCAGTCATGAAAGAAGATGCACTCAACCATATTTCTATGAAATAAAAGGAATTATGCACCATAACTCTTCAGATCTGCTAGATAAGTACTTAAAACACCTCTGTAGTCTGATATTCCACATTGATTGTAAAGGACAAGGTCATGGCTACTTCACACTTACATGTGTAACTTAAGAGTTCTACAGTTAAATGAGATTATTCTCTCTTTTAGTTGTAAATTAGCACTTTAAACTAATACCAGTTTTGTAACACATCTGAGAAAACAGAGAATCCATATGTTCATGAATTTCATTTTCAATTTACAGATTTGCAAAATAGCAGCAACATGTATTAATTTTCCCTTATAGAAGAAGTATTTCTCAATTTATTCTAAGCATGAATTGTACCAAGAGATAAAATATAACCATTCCATTGATAAAAACTTTGAAGTAAAATGATCACCTCTTTTTTTCCTTTTTTTGTAAAGGGCTTTTCAAAATCTTCAAAATTTAGTTTAGGTTTGTTGTAGATAATATAAAGATATGCTTATTATGTAAAACATTGATAATCGTTTATAATATTTAGGTACCATCTTTCTTCACCAGTGCATTTGAACATAGTGTCATTTCTGGGGATTCTAAAGGAAAAGGATTGAAAGTAGAAGATAATTCCATTAAGTGAAAAAAAGTATGTCCTTTCAAAATGATTATTTATGAAATTCAGAAATCCTGAATCATTTAATCTTTTGTGAAATCCTTTTGTAACATATTTTCCCCTCTTCTTGCATGGTAAAGTACAACCCTGTGCTGAATCTCTCGGAATCAACTGGAGGCAAATTATAAGTAGTGCCATGATAAACAAGCAATATTCTTTTCCAAATACCTATATTTAGGTATTTTAGCCTTAGATCCAGAATGACAGCATTAATTTTTTTGGCATGTGAAATGAATATATGATAGCTAGGTGTTGCTGCTTTTATTACTTCACATTGGAGATGAAAAATCTGTTGGAATTTCAGGTACATGTACAGTTTAAGAGATTGTGCTAATGATTTAGGGAAAAAGCCTAAGCCATTACTCAGGGAGAATTCATGATTCCAAGAGATAAATAATTAAATCACATTACTGGTATTTGTATCCTCTTCAAATAATTTTCCTTTCTTTCAAGTATGAATTTTGATCCTTGAGGAACAACAAGCAATTTCTTTCTTCCTGTTATGCATATGAATTAACTGACAGAATGGGGTGGGGGGAAAGGAGTTGGGGGGGGAGCATCTCTAATGACAGATAAGTTTAAGTATTGCATTCTCTGCCTTGAGAGCATTGACTAAAATTTCTTTCCCAGAATTCCTTCCTGGAATATTATAACTTTTGCATGTACTTCTAGTAAACACAATTAAACAATAATTAAATATTTCTAGCTGTGTTGTTCATCAAAAAGAAGCAGAGATAAAATGTGTTTTCTGCAATTAGTAATTTGAGTTGATCCTCTCATAATTTAGTTCTGACACCTGCTTCGACAGAAACCAAATTTAATCTAGAAGTAATTTTCCTGCACAGTATTTTGTACTGGGAGAAAAAGCATGAGGCCAAGACTGTTTCATGCAGATGAGAAGCCTTGGGATAGGCATACATAATACAAAGGAGATAAACATGGGTGTCAAAGATTTAAACAAAAGAGCCTGTCTGAAATTTTAAAATCTTAGAAAAGCAGAAGCTGTGTTCACAATGTGGATCAAAGGCAAAGTGGGACATTAATTTAATAGAAGGTGGAAATTTCTGTAAAAATGGGAATGAAATTTATAAGGAATGTCTTGCTGACTATGCTGTCACATTGGGTTGAACTTCTATATGCAAATTAAATGCCATGTAATCATACTGAGTCTATAATTGAAAAATTAAATGAGATTCCATTATAAAGGAAAAGTTTATCCAAATAATCCTAGACTAGGTCTCAGTACTTTCTTTAGTCTTCTTGACAAGCCAGAAGAAATTGAAAACCCACAATTTAGTAGTTGAACACATCTCTCATGGCCAAAATCAAAAGTTCTGAAACAAAGTTTAGAATTTGTGCTTGAATAAATTATGTTTGCTGGAGTGTAAATTTTTTTGTTTGTTTGTTTGTTTTTTGTTTTGTTTTGTTTTTGTGGGTTTTTTTCCCTTGGTATTTTAGTTTGGGTTTGTTTGTTTGTTTGTTTGTTTGTTTTTTTAATTTAAATCTTTACTCCAGAGCTAAAAGTGCCAGGAATAACTAACAGCACCAACTGTCCATTATAGGCAGTGATTCTCATTCCAATACCAACCTTATCCTTGAATACTTGTCTTGTATTTTTCTTATTTTTCCAAAAATATGTTTCCACTTTTACAGTCTTCATAATGATAATTATTTTATACTCCACCTTAACCTTTACACATCATCTGTATTACAGTAAGGAGGAACCCCAGAAAATATGTCCAGAAGTGTCTTTATCAAAAAGTCATCTTACTCAGAGAGAATGAAACACTCACTAATGAATTTTAAAAGGGAAAACATTTCTACACACAGAGTTGGGTATCTGAGATGGTTTTAATTTTTAGAAAAATATATGAATATGTAAGCATATTTACTTGCTTTTAGTGTCACACATATTTTTTTAAAATTTTTGATTTTATAAGACTTGTATTTGCTTACTATTATTTTGACTAAAAGATGGTAGTAGGTAAAGAAAGGAAAATATTAAATATTGTCATACATTTCTGAGTGCCATTTGACAGCAGTTGCGGAAGAGCAGCCATGAGCTAAATGTTTTCCCAAATCTTCTGCCTCCCCTCTGTTCCATTGCCTGGGTAGCATGAGCCTGTGTGGAACTTAGAATTTACAAAGTCTCTTGATAGTTTTGCCTGTGTTGGTTCCTGCAGTATCTGCCTCCCTCTTTGATTTGTGAATATATATGGCTTTGGGACGCTCCTGAAATGTAACAAATCTCTGAATGGAATTTATTGATATGGCATTTAAAATGACCAAATTCTATGCTATATTCCCAGTGTTAGAGCAAGAACAGTGAGAATAAAACAAGAAAATTCTAAATAAAATAGTGTTTTTTCAATTGAGCTCTGTAAAGAAACCAATTTTCAAGTCTGTGGGCCATTTTAAATTAATTTGCCTGTCCAAAAAAAAGAATTTCCCTTGTGAGGAAGAATCCTTTGTTTCTACGTTCTGGATTGGTGCATTTTATCACTTTTAGTATTCACAGGAAATCTTGTCTAGGGGGGACTATAGTCTTTTATCTTTATTTGCTAAGACAGTTTTGGTTTCAGAGTAGGTAAACCCTCAAGTGAATCTGTAAATTGGAAGCTAAGTCTAGAGGTGTTACATCCATTTAAAGATTTAACTAGGCTTTTGTCATTACTGTAATTGCTTACCTTAATTTCAAAGGCTGCTACCTACAGAAATACTCACCAATGTAAAAAGTTCAGATGATTCAAACTTAAACTCTTCAACCATTTATTGTTATTTGATCTGAACAGCTACACGTTGAAGAGTACAGTCTGGATGTTCAGTGTATTAAAATTAATCCAGATTAAGAAGTAGCCTGCCTAGCCATAATAATTAAAACCATGCTGCAAATCAAGGAAAATAATATCTGTGTACAGAACTTCCAGGCAAGTCATTTCTTGACTGTCCAGCCCTGATAAATAGGCTTCCTGAATTTTTAAAACTAAAAAAAAAAACATCTTCTGTGACTTAAGTACTTTTTGCCTTGAGGAATTTCAGTCAGTTTGAACCTGAAATGCAGTCCAAGGATGAATATTTAATTTCACTTTCCTTATAAGTGAAGTCAAATCACTTCCACAAGTCTGTGGGTGACAGTTTCAAATTTCATCTCAGGCAGGCAAACATCAGAGAATAATATTACAGCAGAACAAAAAGTTGGTGTCTCAGTAATGATATTTTAATATTACAGAGCAGTAGTAAAGAGATCTGCACTCCCTTGTGAATGCTTCTGTTGACTTAGTAATCAATATCATCATAACAAGCAGCATATGTAAAATCATACTAAGAGCTCAGTGCCTGAGGATAATGGAGAAATGCATTCTTTACATTTTCCTGGGTTTGTAGTTTATGACTTGTTCAGTATAAATGATTCAGAGCAGTACTATTTCCACCTGCAAGTCACATACGACCACTGAAAGCTTGTGATCAGCTCTTGGGACTTTCACATTTGTGGTCAGAAATACTCACACTTATCTCAGTCTCAAGGAAGTTTTCTTTGGGGTGTCTCCTTGTCTCTTCTAGGAATAGGGTCAGACCAGAACATGGTTAACCAACTTCTGCAATTAGCATAGTGAAAGCTACTAGGCAGGCAATTGTTGTCACTTCCACCTTTTTAGGCAGAACCTTCGTTAAAAGCATGTCTGCATCCATGATGGAGAAAAAAGGTTGGTGCAAAAAAAAAAGGGACCTGTTAACAAAACAAAAACAAAACCAAAAAAAAGTTACATGGAGTTAAAACAGCAAGAATATAATCCTATGATCATAGAGGGGTTTGGTTGGGAAGGGACTTTAAATGTCAACTGGTACAACCCCCTGCAATGACAGATGAGCCCAGGGACATCTTCATCATGATCGGGTTGCAAAAAGCCCCTTCAACCTGCCCTTGAATGTTTCCAGGATGGGACATCTGCCACCATTCTGGAAAGCTTATGCCAGTGTTTCACCACCCTCAGTGTAAAAAATGTCTTCCTTAGTTCCAGTCTGAATCTATCTTCTTTTAGTTTAAGCACATAATCCCAATTATGGGATTTTGTGGTAAGTCACCACAAAATAAGTCTGCCCCCATCTTTCTTTCTTATAAACCCCGTTTCTAATACTGAACAACTGCAATCAGGTCTCCTCAGAGCTTTCTTTTCCTTGGGCTGAACTACTCCAGATCTCTCAGCCTGTCTTCACAGTACAGGTACTCCAGCTCTCTGATCATCTTCATGGCCTCCATCTATACCTGATCCAATATCTTTCTTGTACTGAGGAGCCTTGAGCTGGATGCAGCACTCCAATTGAAGTCTCACCAGAGCAGAGCAGAGGGGAAGAATCCCCTCCCTTGCCCTGCTGGCCATGCTACTTTGGGTGCAGCCCAGGATGCAGCATGTTTTCTTGGCTGAAAGCGAACATTGCTGGGTCATGTCCTGTGTTTTATCCACCACTATCCCCAAGTCTTTCTCTGCAGAGTTGATCTCAAACCATTCAATGCTGACTCAGTATTTCTGCTTGGAATGACCCTACCAAAGTATCACACCTTGCACTTGGCCTTGTTGAACCTCATGAAGTTCCCATGGGCCTGATTCTCAAGCTTGTCCAAGTCCTTCTGGATGAAATCCTATCCCTCCGGCATGTCAACTGCGCCACACAGCTTGGTGTCATTCTGCAAACTTGCTGAGGGTGCAATCAATCCTGCTGTCTATGTCATTGATGAAGACATTAAACTCTAGTTGTGCCAGTACAGACCCCTGAGGGACACCACAAGTCACAGTAATTTTAACACCGTGCTTGGTTTTGCAATGTTTCATTGTGATATAATAGAAATAAGAGACATAACTGAGTCCTGATGGTGCAATATCACGGCATAAATCTGACACTGACAAGTAGTTATGGTAAAATAATTACATAGTCTTTTAGTTATTCAGCTGTGATGTTGCAGTGTGCTTTGAAGAGTCACAAAAGTGCATAAAAAAATATTATTTGCATTTAATAAAATAGTGATGAGCTGTGAGTTGTTAAAAATAGCATTTCTGTCTAAAACAATGAAAACTAAATAAATTATGTTTTTAAAACTGATTTAGAAATGCACCTCAGATTTTCACTTCCTGCCTGCTTAGCTTAATTTGGTTTCATAAATGTTATGTTGTCTGTATACCATTGTCTTCATCTGTGTGTGAGGGGAGTAAGCTTGTGTTCAATACTCTTTAATATTTTTCAGGGGATAGCTTGTTCACTTTTTTAATAACATAAATGAAGGAAAGTAAAATGTGCTAGTTTTTTTTCAACTGGTTCTATTAGATTGATTCCTGTAGCTTACTGAGATCAGTGGATATCCTTTTATATTTCAAAACTAAATATTAAGTGCTTTACTGGATATCATCCTAATCACTTAGCAGAGTCTCAGTAGTCATAAACTCAGAACATTGAAATCAGTTTTGGATAGCAGTGAGAAAAAACAACCAAAACCCAAACCTCCCTCCTTCATCCCCTAATAAAACTGTTCTTGAGATCTTAAAACAATTTTAAATTTTATTTTTTTTAACATAAATCTGTGAAATAGTCATTTTTGAGAGGGTTTCTATGTGTGGAGTAAATGAATGCTTGTTGGCTCATCCACTGATTGGTTTTCTAATTAATGTAACAAATGTAGATGACTGTCAATACAATAGATCTTGTGTGCTTCACACTAAGGGAAAATGTGTGTAACCCAAAAGGGAAATGGAGCAGAAATGAAATGCTGGTGTTAATTGTAATACATATTAACAAACTTAGGAGATGGCAGTCTTCAGTCTGTATCACTCTTTTTAGATTTCAAAAGAAGCTTTATCATAGCATTAGTTCAAACTCTAGCATGAAGGTGAATACATAAGTAAATCTAGAGAAGATTTAAAATATTATCATTGATGTTATTTATAATTCTTTTTCTCTTTCTATTTCATACCAAATCCCATTGGTCAATTTTGAACTTCAGAAAGTCAATTTCCCTCATAATAAATTTATTGAGATCATGTTCTGTCTTATTTCTTTGAAGGGTAAGGGCCTAAATAAAAAAATATTGTTTTTGCTAAAAGGATGAAGCAAGACAGAGTCTTCTTGATGTGGTGATAATTAATCAATCACCAAAGGGTAAATACTATCTGCACTGAATTTAATGTGTTATATTATTAGTTATATATCCTTTAAACACATATTTTAAAGACACTGATAAAATATAAGTTCAGAATTAATTAATAAAGAAGATGATTATTTAGACCTTTGATCTTCAGTACATTTCTACACATGTTCTTCGAGTGAGACATAACCAAGAAGACCTTCAAACAATATTCCTTACCTTCAGAAACCTTTTTGCTCTTAGGAAATTTATATTAATATCGCCATTTACTGGGACTGTGCTGTTGCACCTGGAAATTCATAATCGAGTCTCCTTTGCCTGCAGGTGAAAAAGCATACGCTATTAGGCGTTTTTGATTTCTGGCTTTTGTTTTACTATATCATTTTATTTCTTTTTCTTTTCTAGTCAGATATCTGTTACTTTCCCAGACAGTATATAATGTTTTCAACAGCAAGGAAATCTTTTGCCATTTCCTCCTTACAAGTTTTGTTGGATTGCTGGAAAATGGCTGTTTGAGCTTCTGTCATGAAGTATTTGGGAATCAAATCCAGGTTGTTTGTCAGATAAAGAAACCTAACATTTCAGAGGCTGTGAGTTTATAGGTGACAGGTGAAGTACTGTATCTGATTTTTTTATTTATTTAATGTTTGTTATAGTCTGTCTTCTTAAGAGGATACTTAATAGGATGCTGTTGTGTCCCACTAATGCAATGCATTTATATTGGCTTAGAAATTGAAATTTCTGAGCGTTTTTCAAAACCAAATTGGTAGTTCAAATTTCATCCAGTTATTGACCATGAACCCATCCCTTAAAACTAATAATGTAATTCTTACTGATTTCATTTGAAGAACACTGACTACAATTTTTGTTTTGATTCATACTTTTACACAAAAAAGGACAGGCCAGTATGAAAGAGAAAAATATTTTAAATAATTTTTTTTAAAAAGAAAAGAAAGAAAAAAAGTAGAAAAATAATCTTTTGTTATGGGAGCATTGCCAGAAAACACAATTTTATTCCTAACTAGTCTCTTCAGTGCAATTTTATTTTCTCACCCAGTAAATGGGATAGCTATGCATTAGATGTTTGCACTATGTCAGCATGTATATGTGTATCTATCTCAGCTGTAACTGTTCTGTTCTTCTACCAAATCCCTGTGCACACCCACAAGTATCTTGAATATTTTCTCTATTCTAGAAGGTACTGCTATGTAGTAAGATTTTGGAAAAAAACCTTTGATCTAAAAGTGAGGTTACTCTGTGTTCTTTATAATGCAGAAGTCTATAGCATATGACTGTCAAAACTCAGGATATGTTTTCAAACATGCTAAATTACATTTTTATTTTTCTCCAAGCAAGTAATGTGCATCTTCTCATTAAATCTGGAAGCAAGAAAAATCAGGACCACATCTTGCTAAATAGTGTTCTTAATTAGCATAAAAATTGTTTGAGACAAATGATGTAAAAGCTTAGGTAATGATTCTAAGACAGAATTTTCTGAAGAAGAATTTCTGCTCATGTTTTGTATTAATTTAGGAATTTTAGCTATAGTTTGGTATCAGTAACAATACAGAACTTAAGCAAAATAAATATTCAGTAGATCTACATTTTTGATATGGAATGTCACTTATTTATGATCAGAATGAGAAAGCTCTATATCTGCTTTGCAAAGCTGTAGGTTATGACTGTAAAACATCTATAAACAAACTCATAAAAGCTTCAAGCCCAGTTTTGGTTTAATTAAAGGCAGTTCAAAGTAACTGGTCCAGTCCTGTAGTTGCCTTGAGGTTTTGCATTTCTCTAAGTGCCCAGACTTACTAAGACCCCCAGAACAAGCATTGCTATGTCTGTAGTAAGTGAGTTTGCTTTATGGCTGGTCAGTTATATTAGGAACAGCAAGGGAAATGAAAATCTGTCATGCACCATGGGAGGCGGACAGCTCGTTTCCATAATCTCCTGACCTCCCAATCTGATCTTGTGTTTTCAGCCTTTTCAGAGCAATTTATGTTTTCAAGGCATTTGCATAGTTGCTCTCCTGCAGAGCCGCTATCCCTGGTTTCTGATCTGGATGTGTTCTGCTAGTTTGAGGACTAAACATTTTAAAATGTCTGCATTCTGACAAGCAATTGGTGACACTATGATAGAAAGTATATTTTTAAAGCTATTAAGTACTTACTGCGTATATATTCTATATTTCACTTATCATTTGACAGCAGAGTAATTGCAAAGTGAACATTTAGATTGGATTGAGGACACCATAAGCTGCAACAGCTGTGGGTGTGAAGAAAGACTTGGTTGTACATGCTTTGCAGTATGTCAAAGTAAATAAATAAATAAAGTTTGCCATGCTGACAGAATGCACAAGGTACCATTTGTAGTTTCTTGATAAATCTTCATGACTGAAATTTTACAAGACTCTCTATATGAGAGGTTAATTTCTGAATCTTGAGTGAGTGAAATTGCCTTTTGGAGTGTGAATTAGAATGTGTACAATTCATTGACAATGGAGTAGACTAGAAAATATTTGTATGCCCACATTGCTTAATTCAGTTTCCAAGATTGGTATAGGTTAAATAATTTACTTAAGCACAAGCCTCAATATTTTGCTGGATCAGCAGCACATATATTTATCAGTTATATTTTATTATATTATATAATAGGATTTCACTATTGTTTACAAATAATATTTGCTCCATTTACTAGCTGTTCTGGATACATGTTCATTATATAGACAGTTTTATTTTCAGAAACCTTGGTCAGGAAATGTTTTTGGGACTGTGCCAAAAAAAACATTTGTGAACAATCCTTTGAGTTTCCTAGAAAAGAAGACTCAAAAATCTCTATGAATAATCAGTCCCAGGCTTGTTTGTAGCTTTGATATTAGGTTTTGCACAAAATATTTTAAAATTGAAATGCATTGAAATTACTGTAACCAAAACATAGGTGTATAGTTTAAGTATTTCTTACCTTAATTTCAATTTTCTTGCTTTGTCAGCTTTAGAGTTAAACAGAAACTCAAAAACTATTGTTTCTTCTAATTCTAGTGTATTACTAATTAAGCTACTTCTAATAACATGGGCTATTTACCTCATTAATGTGATTTCATTGTTATTCTCTGTTATTATATTCAGTACTAGGCTGTTTTTCAGCAACAATTGCTATACAGTCATACTAATTTGTACGGTTTCACTGCCCTAATATTCCACTGAGATACTACTTTAATTAAAACATGACCTTATTATTCATAACTAAATGTGAAGCATAACCTTTTATCCTCAAGGAGTGTCATCAAAGGTTGCATCTTAGTTCTGAATCAGATCAATGGCTGTCATGCAGGATGAAGCTCTTATCGTCTGTGAATGGCACCCGATGGTAATTTATAACAGTACCTGCCAACTCATCGATCTTTAGAGGCACACTGCAGTCATTCTCAACCTGCTTTAGATGCTTTCATTTAGCACTGCCTAGCCATCACTCCCCAATGATAGTCAGGAGGCAATTCATAAAATCAGAGTGAATTACCGTGTTTATATGTGTCTTAGCATGAAAGGCAGTAAGAAATTGTCTGAAGGCTGAAATAAGTTTGTATATGCTGGACCATCAATTTAGTTTGTTATTGTACCTGGAGGGGAGAGACTTTTGTTTTAAAAGGTGAGCAGAGCAGTTCTGTTTCAGAGTTAGGGGAGTGTGAAGCAAAGCTGAATAGTTGCACCTATCTTGGAGGAAGAGTGAATGGAATACCCTGAAATAAAAATAGATAGCCTCAGGTCAGCATAAAAATTAATTACCATGACAATTGAATATACTGTAAGAAAAGTAGCTAACAAAATAACCAAATGAAGTGGGTGTTGGATGGATGTCAAGTAAGAGGTTTTTGGGGTTTTTTTCTGTAATAAAGGTACTTTTGAAAGATTTAAAGGCTCTTGATTGAAAGCCCCTACATTGTCCATAAAGGTTATTGGTATCTGTGTGACTGTTCACAGTCTACTCCACAGCTAGTTCTGTAAGACAAAGCATCCTTATGCAAAGGATAAGGATTTTTTTTTTATATCCTGACCTGCATCCAGTACTTCAGTCTCCTGTTCTGCACTTAACCTTGGTATTTGATAGACACTATTGGAGTGGAAGGGACAAGGTTGATAGAAGAGAAAGGGCTCTTCTACACAGGAAAATGCAGAAGCCATTGTAAGAGAATTACTGGATTCAAGTAACCATTATGATTTTGTCCTAATCAAGTTGGATACCCTTAGAGGGAATTATTCTTGTTTTCTTTTCTGTCACAATCAAGCTAAACCCAAAGATTATCTTTCTTAATCTAACACTGTTTTAAAAAAGGTCATTTAATGAAATAATTTTGTTTGCTTGTTTTACTCATTATTTAGTACCAACTGATTACTCTCATAACATTTAATAGGACTAGGTCTAATCAAAAGGTCAACAGACAATTACTGTTGCTCTCTGGTACTGTTTAATTCAGATGGCAGAACACTTGCAGCTCTGGAGCCAAGTATTTGAGTAACCTTTTACAACTCTGAAAGTATTCTAATTTTTTTCTATTACTTACCATTTCTGTGAGGGCTGTCTAGAATAAGACTGTATTTTGCTTTTCCTATGGCATAATGAAATAATACTATGGAAGTTTCTGGTGTATAAATAAAGGTAATAAAGTTTGAATATTAAAGAAATCTTACTATAATTAGAAGGCTCAGCAAATGGCATGCTATAGAATGCCTAAGGTGTCTTTAAATTGACTGAAACTACAAAAAGACACAGACACACACACAAAGGAGAAACTAATTAAAAAATTGTTTTATTGCAAATTAATTTTTTTTTCCCTAAAGATCCATTAATTTTGCAGTCAGGATTCAGAAACCATAATGAAAGAAACATTTCATTACATATAAATAAAATAGTAATAAATAAAGTCTCTTAGAAAAAAAAAATCAATCCAGTTCAAACCAGTAAATTCCATCATATGCATTGTGCCAGCTATGCAAGAAACTATTTTCAAAATCTTTCAGAGTATATTTTTCCCTTCTGCATCTATTTTTTTCCAAGTTCAATCATTGCCATTTAACTTCTTACATAGCCTTCTACTGTTACAAAGCATACAATTGTGTTAGTATAGGATCACTCTCACAAGGAAAAAAAAAAAAAAGCAAATGGAAACAAAACCAAAGCCCTACACAGATAAGCATTGATAAAAAAGATAAATTATGGTCCTAGTATTTTTACAGCTTAGTCATGCTTTGTTGAATTCCTTTTACAAAACTTAACAAAAGGTTAATTCTCCTCTGTGAACTAGTGTTACCCACCACAACATTAAACTTTTGCCCTTGCCTTTTCCTAGTTTAGTTTTATCTCCAAAACAGCTCACCTAGATTGTTTCACAGTCTTTTTATTGAATCTGTTTGATAGTAGTCTTCCAGTTAAGAAGGAAACCATTTTTTCTCCCTTCAAGGCAGAAGGTTTTCTAAATCTTAACAGTATGTCATTTTGACACTGTACTTCAGACCAGAAAAGAAAAATAGTAATGAAGCATGTTCACGTCCTAAAAACTGACTTTAAAACTTCTGAGACAAGTTACATTGATTTTTTTAATAAATAATGAAATTTACCTACTTTTTAAGTGAAATATATGTTTATAATTCTTTACTTGGTGACCTTGAATATTTGAGCTTTAATTTTGAAGGTGAAGGTCATATTCTAACATTAAGCTTGGGTTCTGTACTTTACGTGAGTCCTTAAGAGTGCTGCAGTAAAATAGTCAAGTGCTTTAATAAATATTTAGTAAAGTAAGCTTAGTTTTTAGTCCATCAGGATTTACAGATCCTTCTCAGCAGAGGTGCTACCAAGCCAGTCTGTCTGTACCAGTGCAAGGGGTTCTGCCATTGCAAGCCTGTGCACATGCACATCTGTGACTTTGTAATTTTTTAGTTCCCAGCCACTCTTAGAATGAATGGACATTCCCATTCTTCCAGCCTGTAGAAATCCTTCTGAATGATAGTCATGTTCTCCAACATATTGATTACTCCCCCCAAATTGGTGTCATTCAGAAACTTGATGAGAATACATACCATACTTGTTTGGACTTTGTCTTATTTAACTTTTCCAGATATAATTAAGTCATAGACTTATAGAATGGGTTGGGTTGGAGGAGACCTTAAAGATCATTTAGTTTCAATCTTACTTGACATGGGTGTGCTCATGTTCCACTAGATGGTTGCTCAAAGCCCCATCCAACATGAGCTTGAACATTTCTAGAGATGGGGAATCCACAACTTCTCTGGCCAACCCATTCCAGTGCCTCATCACTCTTGCAGTGAAGAATTTTTCCTAATCTTTCATCTAAACCTACCTTATTTTGGTTCAAAGCCATTCCCCCTTGTCCTATCACTACACATCCTTGTCAAATGTCCTTCTCCTGCTTTTTTTTGTAGGTCCCTTTTAGGTGCTGGAAGGCTACTGTAAAGTCACAAAAAATCAACATTTAAAGTGGGGTGCGTTTTGTTTTTAGGAATCCTTGGTTGTTTGAAGGAACTACAACAAGCATAGAACATTTAGGAAGAAGTATTTATTTTATTACATTTTTTTCTTCAATAATTTTTAGAAATCATAAGCATCATGAGATTTCCCGCTCTGCCTTTAAAGTTGAAGTCACACATTATAATGCAGTTTCTACATTTCTGCAGCAGAAATCAGCCATTCTTTTCTTAGATTAAGTTGCTGGTCCATTAAAGACACTTGCTAATGACTTGTCTAAGCTTTCTGTTGATTTATTTGAACGTGATTTTGTTCATGTTGTTAATTTGTTGATTAGTTCAGAACATGAATCTATGAACATGCAAAATATTTTTTTCTGAGTTACTCAGAAAACAGAGAACTCAGGTGCAGGTAATACTCTGTTTTGATAGAAAGGGACTTTGTTACTTTTTTTCTCATTAGAGCCTGCCTAAATCCAGTATATTGGTGATTTTACATTTTACTTATGTAAATCTTCCCATCAGGTCTCAGTACTACTAGCTAGGTCATAAAAGAGCAATTCCAATTTCAATTTCTCTTTTTTATTATCCAGTCTTCTACCATTCATATATAGGCAACTAAAGTTTTTCTGCTCAAGCTTCTTGGTGCCTTGATTAATTTTATTCCTGACATCCTGATTTTGTGCTAAAAGAGTGTCCATTTGTTTCTCCTTCAGCCCCTCCTTGGTAGTTGCTCATTTATGTACTTTAACTGGCTGAGTCAGCTGATTCCCCACAAGTTCTGTGGATTCAGATAGATAAATAACACATATGCTAAAATGGACCATCATCAATAAATTCTTGCACAGTGACTAGAGAGACATAAGTAATCCTGTATTTATGTTGTGATTAAAATTTATTTAGTAATGTAAGTCAGGCATCCAGTCTAAGCTGCTCCATAGACTTTCTCTAGAGTCCACAGAGAAAGATATCTCCATTCTCTAAATTTAAAAGCAGTTTCAAAATGAGTAATCATCTGCACTTTCTCTGCTGATGGAAAAAACAACCTAGAAAAAGTTTCCCTGAATGGAATGCCATCTCTCATGTTCAGGGATAGAACTCATTTAATGATTAGCTGAGTCATCTGGAAATGGTTATATCTTCTCATTCACTACACATTCCAGCACATTGCTGCCATTCCTAATTGAAGATAACTGAATTTTACCAATGGGGGAAAAAAAATCATCCTATTAGCTGTCTCTTGACAGGTACTCACCTTTACTCAGTAATAGGTCTTTGAAAAATATTTTTTTTGTCTTTTACCAGCTCACTAAGTTCTTTATGTTTGTGAGCAGCTATGGTTAACCTACTAGACCAGCTAAACAACTGTTTTCAGCTATTTTGTCTTCAATGAAATGGGAATAATTTCCTTTAAAATTACCTTTTCCACATGTGGAATTTTTTCTGGACCTCTAAGCATGCGTTTGTATTGCCATGTTCATTCTCATCTCTATCCTAACATCTAGAATATTTCCAGATCACCTAACCTGTAGGGATTACGCTCTGTGTAGTTGTCACTCTCTTCCTATGGTTTCCACTCTTTGTTCAGTATCAAGACAGCATAATTCCTAAATCAGTTTATCAAATTCTCCTCTGTTGTGCTTCTATTTCTTATTAGAAGATAGTTACTAACCCTAATCTCTGCAAAGCAAAGATTGCTTTTTTTGCAACATATCCCCTCTTTGTGCAAAAAAGGTCCTTATGGCTTCAAAAAAGAACTAAAATGGGGCACCAAAGTATCTTCTAGGGCATATCCTCCAGGTTTATTCTGATTTTGCATTTAAATAACAAAACCTTTTTTTTTTTCCTCTACTGCTTTGTAACATATATTTTAGGATGTAGAAGATGTATGTTGATTAAATTAAAGCTTATAATTTGATTATTACAAGTGGTTATTACGGTTGAGTTCATAGTCAGGAAACATGGGACTCCAGTGACTGCACTGGCTGATTTCATTGGATCTATGCTAAAAATCTGGGGGGAAATTTGGTCAGTTTTTAAATGCCCTAGAACACGACATTTAAAATAGATTCTCTTGTTCTGTGCCCATCCTTAATCAGCTGACAGCATACTGAGAAGGAACCGCATTGAGTCAGCACCCGCTACAGGCCTTTGTAACACTTTTGTTTCAATTAAACAGCTGGAGTCTCTTGGAATACAGAATTTATGAAGGAGCAAAACTTAATAAACTGATTTGCAAACACTGAAATCCAATCTTTATATCCCTTCAATGCCTCAGTTTCTGCACCCATAAAGCAGGAATAATTATCTCTCCATTTAAAACTTACTGAATTATGTTGATAAAAGAATGCCATAGGACAACCAAGTGTTATTAACATCACTATTATGGTTACATTTATAGACTGTAATGTGCATAGTGAGTCATGATACAAAAAGCAATTGCTTTACATATGGTCCTGTGACTGAAAGTACAATATGGTATTAAAGACAAACATACAATTATAGATTGCCAGCACACCTGGGGAAAAAAAATAAAAAGGAAAAAAAGGATTACTCACCAGACCCTAGAAAAATCTTTTCTTTGTGGACAATATATGACTCAAAGTCTTCTTTTCTCCTGATAGCTCAATGCTAAGTCTTGTCTCCAGTGGAAATCAAGATCTGCATTTAAAGAAAGATATTAATAACTAGAGTTAGGTTTTATTTTCCAAGGATGGTAAGTGTTAAAGGTACTTAGTATAAGAGAGAATGTGAAATGAATAAATAATGATATTCAAAATATTCTGAAGAGTTAATCTTTTGTCATTTATCACATCTTGTAGAGAAAATTACAGGTTATATTGTAGGAAGTCTAATAAATCCACTACTCAGGAGTCAATTGGTGGGATTCTGTTAACCCAATTCAAGTTTAACTTTAGTAGGAGTTCTCAAACACTAAGAGGCGGTATATGTTCATTAAGACGTATCATAATGAAAAGAGATAAGACTTATATAAGAGAGAAACAGACAAAAAGACCTCCCTAAAAATACCAAACAAACCAACCAAACAAAAAAACACCAAAAAAACAAACACCAATAACTAAATAAAATAAAAACACAGCAAAACAACTTTATTGGTAGAAGCAAGCGGCTGTATAATATAGTTTTGGAATAAATTTTTAATATTAAATGAGAGTAACAGTGTTCTGAAGATTATGTAAAAGCTGGGTTAAGGAGACTTTTAGGTATTATGCAAACAAAAATTTAGATCCATAAATTTTAGTGTGAGGCACAAGAAACAGTAATACAGGGCTATAGAATTCTGAGCAGTGTCATATATCTGAACATATATCCCTGATAAACTTGATTAGTGGGAAATCCTCCAGAACCATGACATCTTTCTGGATGTTAATAGGATGCACTAATTTTTAATGGGATGCACTGAGAAAATTACAAACTGCCCACTGTAGGAGATCACATTTGAGACCATCTCAGGAACCTGAAGGGCCATAGCATCTGACCAGATGTGTCTGAAGGTCATGAGAGAAGCAGCAGATGAAGTGGCCAAGCCATTATCCATCATATTATGAAGTTGTGGCAGTCTGGTGAAGTTCTTATTGACTGGAAAAAGGGAAACAAAACACCAATTTTTTAAAAAGGGAAAAAAAAACCCTGAAGACCCAGGGAACTACAAGCTGATCAGTCTCATCTCAGTGCTCAGCAAGATTATGGACTACGTTCTCCTAGAAACTACGCTAAAGCACACAGAAAACTAGGAGACAATTTGTGACAACCAACATGCCTTCACTAAGCTCAAGTCAAGCCTGTCAAATATGGTGGCCTTTGTGATGAAGTTAGAACCATGGTGGGTAAGGGAAGAGCAAATGCCATCTCTCTATCTTTGCTATATACAATGATACATGACATCCTTGCCTCTTAAGTGACAAGACAAGGTTTTGACAGTGGAAATCATTCAGTGGAAAAGGATTTGGCTGTGGGATTGCACTCATAGTTGCAGTCAACAGCTCAGTGCCCAAATGGATACCAGTGACAAGTGTCATTCCATATTGGAACCAGCACTGTTTAGCATTTTTGTTTGTGGTGTGGACAGTAGGATCAAGTACATCTTTGGCAATTTTGACAGTGACACCAAGTAATGTGGTGCTGTTGAAATGCTGCAGGGAAGGGATGCCATCCAAAGGGACCCTGACAGGCTTGAGAGGTGAGCATGTTCACATCTCATGAAGCCTAACAAGACCAAGTGCAGAGGGCACATTCTGCAGGTGGAGAATGGATTGAGAGCAGCCCTGCAGAGAAAGACCGGGTGTGTTTGTGGACAATATTCACAACATGACCTGGCAAGATGCACTTGCAGCTCAGGAAGCTGATCTGGGTTGCAGTGAAAGAGGCATTATCAGCAGGTCAAGGAAGTGTTCTCCTCTCCTCTGCTCTTTTGAGACTCTACTTGGAGAACTGTGTTTAGCTCTGGAGGCCCCAATACATGGCCTCTTCTCTGACTTGCCCCTCTGGAGCAAGTCGAGAGGAGGCCATGAAGATGATCAGAGGGTTGGAGCACCTCTCCTTTGAGGACAGGCTGAAGAACTGAAGTTGTTCAGTCTGGACAAGAGAAAGCTTTGAGGAGACTTTATAGCAACATTTCAGTACCTACAAACGGAGCCAACAAGGGAGCTGGAGAGAGAAGTTTTGCAAGGGCATGTAGTGATAGGGCAAGGGGGAATGGCTTTGAATTAAAAGAGGGTAGATTTAGATTTGGTATTATGAAGAAATTACAAAGCTGGTGAGGCACTGGAACAAGTTACCCAGAGAAGCTGTGGATGATCCCCAGAAGTGGTCAAGACCACACTGGGTGGAAGGCTACCCCACCTATGGCACAGAAGAATTGAAACTTAATGATCTTTAAGGTTCACCCCAAATCAAGCCATTCTATGATTCTATGAAATACTAGTTTCTGTCTTTATGTCTAATCTTTTTATCTAATGGTGCAGAACATTGTGCTGTGATTGAGCCTTGTCACAAGTTAACAAAGTAAAGAGCCAAAGTCCTCTTTGCTTTTCACTAAATCTTGTGTAATACTTCATTGCTAACAGTTCTGAAATTTTGCCTTTTTACTGTTCTGGATCTGTAAGTTTTTGTTGTTGTTGTTGTGTTTTTGTTTTGTTTGTTTTTTTTTTTTTTTGTTGTTGTTGTTGTTGTTGGTGTTGTTGTTTTTTGGGATTTTTTTGTGGGATTTTGGTGGCTTTTTTGTTTGTTTGGTTTTTTTAACAATACTTTGAAATCATAATTTGTTAAGGTGGCCATGAAAGATGTAATTTCTACTTTCAGATTGCATAACTCTCCTCTGTTCCAGCAAAAAGTACTGTTAGGCATTTAATTCTCAAGCAGACACAGTCAGCATATTTCCTCCTAATTTTGCTTACAAATAGTATTTCCATCTGTGTGGACTGGGAAATTGAGAACTGGGAATGATCCAAAATCAAATTGTTTATATTCTGTCAACTTACAGTGTCTTTTGATTTTTTATTGTTTAAACTATATAAATATTTTCAAAGCTTTGGTGTTTAGGATTGATTTCTCAAGACAGTGACCAGCAGTGCAATTATACTGAGATGATTATGCTTCATGCTGTTTTTAATCTCTTTTAGGACCTAAAAAAAAAAAAAAAAATAGCTGACTCAACTGCCCGCTAAATTTTCCTGGCTCTAGCTGGGCTGGCTTGGAAGTCAGCAAGGGTCCTTCTTAATGGCCCAAGATTCCCTCCTGCTGTTTTCACCATCTCATGGTGGTTGCTGTGTACATCAGGTGAAGCCGCTAAATTTTCCTGGCTCTAGCTGGGCTGGCTTGGAAGTCAGCAAGGGTCCTTCTTAATGGCCCAAGATTCCCTCCTGCTGTTTTCACCATCTCATGGTGGTTGCTGTGTATATCAGGTGACTAAGGAGATTATGATCTTTGCCTGTGAATTTGCTCTTCCAGCTGCAGAGGTGGATGGAGAAACAGATGGCTCCCTACCTTCCCAGTACAACATCTACTTCTTTCTGCTGTGGAACTTGGCCAAGGGGAATAAAATTGTGCAAATCTTAATGTATTTGAGCTTCAAATCGCATGAGCAGTACCAGAAACACTTGGGAAATATCAGGAAAAAAGGTATTGAAAGATGGGAATTACATCATAATCTAGAGAATAGATTATGGGAAAAATATTTTTTAATCAGAGTAACAAAATTTCTCAGGATCTTGCTTAATTGGTGGGTTTTTTTCCCACAGAATTTGAAATGGATATATGTATAAACTAAGGCAGATACTAATAGAGTTTAGTAGATCTGGTTTCAGCTGAGTTTGCCTTACCTACTGTCCAATATTTCATAACACATATTAACTGCAGCCATGATAAATTCCTGGGCTTGCATAAGATGTCATGTCCGTACATGCAGAAACAGGCCTTGTCTTTGGCCTGCCCTTGTTCTGATAGACTTGGCTCTGCTGGAAGGTAACTGCAGGTAGCAATCAATGGCTTTGTTTTATTAGTTCTCTATTGTTTTACCACTACTAAAATTGCAACAAAAATGAATGGAAGAATACTATTATTTTAGTGGTTAAAATAATAGCTGGAAGTGGATTAATACTTATTCATTCACACATTAGTGGGAGGAATTGTTTAATGTATTGGAAACTTTTATGGTTTTTAAGTTACGATCCTCCTCTTCGCCAATGAATCTGTAAATAAAGAGTAGCATGACCCAGCAGCCTCTGATGTGTAGGATTCAATAATAAAATGACACTAGTAAAAAGATCTTTGTCATATTTTCACTTTATATTATTGTACTCTCAATAGCTGTTTCTACAGCGCTTCCATTGTAAGACAACATAATGCGCTTTCATCAAAGCATAATGTTTCTTTGTGCTGAAAACAGGTATATTGCTGTCCTCATTAAACTGAATTAGGTTGTCAATGATGACTATATATCTAATAATTTAGTTTGTTCACTTTTTCTAAGGAGACATAGTGAGTGCAAATTATATATAAATCTGAATGAAGTGCTTCTTTCCAGGCTTTCAGTATTTGACATATACTGATGCATGTCCAGGTAAAGACAGTATTTTCTTTCTTGGTTTTTCTTTCTTAGCTTTATTGTTCTCAATGTTACAGAAAAGACTTGAGGTCAGACCTTTAGTTTGCATAAATCAACAGAAGTCAGCTTGCTCTAAGGCACTAGCTTAAATTCATTGGGCATTTTTTCAATAAATACTACTGCTTGAAATGTGTTTCTAAAACAATTTAAAGAACATTTTAATAGTTTACCAAAAGAATTAAAATAGCCTAACTTCTTACATAGAAAGAACAAACATTTCTATTTGTGTTTTCTTTTTTCTTTTTTCTTTTTTTTTGTACTTTCATTTTTGTTTAGCTAAAAATGCTCAACAACCAGTGATAGCAATACAAAGTTAAGGAGGGGTTTGAAGGAAAGTGAAAAAAAACCAATTAAAAACAGGAGGAAAACACTAAGCAGAGCAAAATAGTCTGGAATACAAATACTGAATAACTTGGAAACAAATAGGAAATAGAGATGTACCATTTCTGTAATGATAAGCTCCACTGGGTCAAGAGTTCATGTGCTGAGATCTAGCCCAGTGTGGTCTGCTGTCAAGGCTGATGTTTTTGTTTTCTAGCATACAACTGGGACTGTAAGAATTGATTTTTCAAGAAGGAAGATGGGGGTTTTTGTTAGAAAACTCAAATTCAGCAAAAAGTTCAGAAACATATCAGTTCCAGTGAAGATTGTCCCAAGAAAGATTTCCCACATCCATCGATCTTTTTCAGAAAAGAGAGAGGAAAACACCTACTCTGCAATATTTGGTAACTGGCATTCACTGTCACATAGAGTTCATGCCCCTGCTTTGCTTCATTAGTGTAAGATGCTAGAACACAGTCCTCCTGAGGGATGCATGGCTCCAGTCCCTGCCAGCCTTTTCTCTCCCATTGTTTCACATTCCAGAATGGACATAAATATCTCTCTATTCTTGCGGAAGTTTGTTTCTTCAATTGTAGAATACGAAACTTTGTGAAAACACCAAAAGTAAATATTGATGGGAAAATAATTTCCCAGGCCGCATTTTTTGTGGTCAAGTCTGGTTTTCTGCCATGGTGTGTCCCTGTCTCAGCTCAGAGCTTGCTCCCAGTAAGTGACTGATTAGCCAGAGATTCTTTAGAGAAGAAGATTAGAATTTTGGATACAATAGGCAAAATATTTATTTCTATCTCTTATTGCTGTCTGCAATTTTGTGATGTTCTGCTAAATGCAAATTGCTCCTCATTACATTATTTTGGTGGCTTGTTTTCAAATGTTCATTCGCATGTTTATTTATAAAGAGATTGCTATATATGATGGCAATTACAGTGTCAGTAAGAATAATAATTCAGCAAAGCAAAGCCAATATTCATTGAGGAGACATGTAGGAAAGTATACTCACACTACAGAGAAAAACTATCATTTTAGATACTCTGCTTATGATGAAGTCTCTAGAAAACATTAGTAATTACATGGTCACAATGAGAAAATTTTATGGTTGGAGGACAGAAGTACTAAATACCTATTATTACAGCAATGCATATTATTAATGAACATAATAAAATATGTGAATTAATATACCAAGCAAAATAGTGTATGAGAGAACTCAATGCTAATAGTTTTTTGGAGGAGGAGGTGGAAGCCCCATTGCTTGAGTTATTTAAAAAGGGAGAAAATGCAGCATTTTAAAGAAATAGACTGTGCTGCAGGGTTTTGTGCCAGACCAGATGCTACACTGTTCTTGCAAAGTCTGACAGAAGTGGATACTGAATTTAGCAGATGAAGATGACAGTGTGAGTCAGCAGCTGAGTGCCTAGTATCACATAGGTAAGCTGATCTTTTGAGAATATCATCAATGAGTCCCAAAGGAACTGCCATCCAGGAGACCTTTTCTATTTTATTTAATCAGTGCTAATGAAGAGACAGTGAAGAAAGACAAGCTTTCCCAGTGACTGTACCCATTTCTATACTGAAATGCCCTTAAGGTGATTCTTTTAGTTCAATGGCTGTACAGAGAAAGCAGATTAACTTAAATGCATTCTTTAAAATTATCTAAGTGCTTTATGTATGTAGTGTAATTTGGAGCTTAGAAATTACTTGGGGCCCTTATAAACCTTGGTTGCTTGACAGAGCGAGAAAGGGACAGTACCTGTGGAGGCAGATGTACTATCACCCTGTTGCAATGTGGAAACAACATAAGAAAGGACATACTTCGTCAGGTTGTGTGGGTTTACAACACACATTTTCTCTCCTTTCATTTGATATTATATTTAATATTATTTCCTAGGTAAAACTGCTATATAATATTAATTTTTCACAGGTTCTCAGGGAGTATAATGAATAGTATTAGATGGGGCTGGCATACTCAAATATATGCTTACTTTGTAATATAGTCAATTTGTATTAAATTACTAGTTTTCAAAACAATTTTGTTTCAGCTTGAACTGACATTTTCAGAGTCAAGGCAATTTAAATTTAGCAACTTGACTGCACTTCTTAATTCAAGTGCACAATTGAAAAGATTGAAAAAGCTGTTACAATAGCTTAACTCTAGCTCAACAATTTGAGAACCAAGAATAATGGAGATTAGAAATCTTTCCTCTCTCAACACAGGCTGCTAAAATAATCTCAGGATTAAATCTAGTATTTTGGAAGTACATGAAAAAAATTAGAACTGATACTTTTGCTGTCCATCTAATTCTTCACTGAGACAACTGGGTTTCCAGATCCTTACAAGAAAATATAAATAAACTCTTTTCTTCCACAGGAAAATTGTGGGTAGTTTTTTTTTTTTGTTTGGTGGTTTCTTTTCTGAGGGGAAAGGGTTGGGCATTTTTAGTTCAGTCCTTTAGGAGAAAGAATGAAAAGCAGAATTAAAAATCCCAAATATTTCTCTCACCACCATAGTTTTCAGGACTGTACTGATTACATTAAGATGGAATTTTTGTGAAAGAATTTGAGGAGGAGCATATTTGAAATTGTTGTGTTGTAGCATCATTAGATGCCTACAGATTTCTAGATGTACTCTATACATATTCATGTATACATATATGTATATATAAATACAAACACACATATATATATATATGGTTTTGATTTAATACTAAAAACAGGGAAAGTCTATCTGATTCAATTTTTCTGATCTGATAGGCAGGGTTCTCAGTCACAGAATCACAGAATCATTAAGGCTGGAAAAGACCTCCGAGGTCACCAAGTCCAACCTTTGACCGATTACCACCTTGCTAGCTTGACCAATGCACTTAGTGCCACATCCAGTCATTTCTTGAACACCTCCAGGGACAGGGACTCTGCCACCTTTCTAGACAATCCAGTCCAATGCTTAAAAACACTTTCAGTGAAGAATTGTTCCTGATGTGCAACCTGAACCTTCCATGGCATGCCTTGAGGTTATGTCCCCTGGTCCTGTTGCTGTTTTCCTGATTAGAAAATGCTGAACCCCACCTGCTTCAATCTCCTTTCAGGTAATTGTAGACAGCTATAAGGTCTCCCCTGAGGCTCCTTTCCCCCAGGCTAAACAACCCCTCATTCACTTCTCACAGAACTTATTCTCCAGACCCTTTACGAGCTATGTTGCCCTTCTTTGGACATGCTCCAGCACCTCAATATTTTGCAGACATAGTACTAGAAGTGCAACCTCACCAGTGCTGGGTACAGAAGGACAATCACTTCCCTGCTCTGTGATACACAGGGAATATCTTGTCTTTAACAGATTTCACACTGGCTGAATACTGATGAAATAAACTGGGACACAAGAGAAAGAACATAATTTAAAGTTGCAGAATCTTCTTGCAGAATGTCATTTCTCATGGACCCATGGACCTGCTCAAGGGCAGACTATAACTTTAAGATTGATGCTAGTCCATTCTCTTCACTTGTTGTAAAACCAACCTATATTATATTTTTTCTTTTAAATTTTATATATTATATAAAAAATTAAACTGTTGTTTCTTCAAAGTTTCTGCTTGATGATTTTAAAATTTCATTTCAACCCAAATAAAGGTAAGATTTACTGAAAATGAGGTGTGAGTGACTTAATTGTGAATTATTCATTGATATACATGAAGTAAGACGTCCTTACTAGTTTTCAGGATTTTGGCTCTTGCATCAAGATCAAAGCAAACATAATTGGAATTATGCTAACAATGCTATAAAATATAGAAAACTGAGAGATGGAGAACCTAGTCTCTTCAGGTTGTAGCAGAACAAATCTTGAAAAATAAGTGCTTTCACAGCTACCTAAAAATCAAATAGAAGAATCTCTGTGGAATGTTTTGACAGACTGTTTATCAGAAATTCACTATGTCTGGGAGAAATTCAGGAAGTCTGTTTACATTCCTGTTAACTTTAATACAGTAAAGAATTGCAATATATAAACATCAGGGTGATGACAAAAGCTCTGCAGTTTAACAGTGACTCAATTTATTTTACTCTACAGTTACATATTTTTTTATAAAGAATTAATTTGAAGAATTAATTTGGAGTTATTCGCTTCTGAAATACCTTTTGTGGACTTCTAGCCTTCTGCTTTGGAATCCAGAAGTGTTAATGAATTTACTCATGAAATCTTCATGAGACATTGTTAGTGATTTTTCAGCAGATATCACCCATGTTAACAAAATATTTGAGTACGTTTTTTTAAATGAAAATTGCAAGAAAGCCTATGAAATCTACCCAAGGAAACATGGAAACTTGCTGAAAACATAGACCCATGCTTCTATTCCCTCTGAAGAGAAATATATCTCTTAGGCTGTTTCAACATTGAGACACGATGCAACTTTGAAAGCCATTTAATGGGTTAGGCTACATGCTTCAGTCAAGTCTTGAATTTATTTCTAGGAGAAATCCTGAGCTATTTGCTCCTATTTTTTGATAAGTTGACCTGTGTCTCTAGGTTAAAAGAAAATGTGGTCTTCTCCTTCATGTTCCCTTAGAGGGAGGATTGGGAAATCAAGTGTTTACCAGTGTTGAAGAACATGTAATCTAGAATCTAACATCTATGTATGCTTCTTCACTTCCGTGATTAATTTTTTTTGTTGTTATTCTTCATAGAATGTAAGCCAAGAAACATACTGTCAAACTTGCTTTATGTAGAAAGAGGCTGAATTGTTTCATGGTATCTTTCACTTTGATGTTGTCACTACTTTAAGGTTAAATGCATTTGTGTGCCATTTCGAGAAAGAAATCTCTCTACAAATCCATCAGAAGACAGAAATTCCTTTGGGAAATAATCTAGGGTTGGAGCAAAATTAATGAGTCAGAGGCTGTGGTCTTTCAAGTCTCCGGACACTAAATCATTCCTCAGATGCACATCAGAGGACAGAATTTCACCCTTAGCCACAAATCTGAATAAATATAGATGATGTGAGAGTTACTTTCTTCTCCAATTATGGCTGGGTTTGTTGAAATTAAAACCAGGGAGAATAAAAAAACTATTCCTAAGTATTTAGGGGTTGTGTATGGACTTCTTACTTAAAAAAAAAGAAAAAAAATCGCAAAAAAACCTAAAAAACAAAACAACAAGAAGCCTCCACATTTGGATTCATGTTTGACCTATAACAGTGGTTTAAGTAAAATCCAAATATGTTGCTGCATCTGAGAACTTATGTGGTTTTTTTTTAATTTTCTGTGTCATTCTTCTGTGATTTACTTCCACTGTAATATAGGAAGAGTTAATGCTTCTTTTCAATCTAAAGAATACATAAATCATATTTTGTTTGTACAGAAAAAAAATAAAAAGCAGCAATGTCTTGCAAACAAAAAAAAGTCTTCTAGTTAGAAATTCACTCATTCACTAAAAAATGTTACTTTAAAAATATTTACAGTCCATACTTCCATAAAAATACTTTTCCTTATGATTCAATTCTGTATCTTCTGTGTTCTGTGGCTTAGATATTTCTTGATTCTAACAAGGTAATATGAGCACATTTTTTTTCTCTTTTGCTTTACTCTTTTGCAGCTCTCACAGGAGCCCTAGCATAATGCTAGTGTAAATTGATGTCTGCCTTTACTTATCTGATTTCAGGCAGCTACCTGAAGCACTGAAGTTAATTTTGGTGCTCTTAAAAGGTCTAAAATAAGAGTCACAATTAGTGGGTTTTTCTCTGTGAAGAAACAGGCATTTCCAAAGGATGACTCATTCATCTGTGAGCCTATCTTTTCCCAGAGATCTATATAAGCCTACTGTGTTCTTGGTAATTACCTGAAGTTAAGCTGACTAAACTGAGCCTTCATCATTATGCAAAATGACCATGGATGGGCAGATTTTAAGATTTAGTTTGAAAAGGGAAATAGCAATGTGAGTTCCTCTGCAGTGCCTAGCCAGCATGCAGCAATCCTGAGGCCAGGGCTATGCATGAGGCCATGCCTACGCATGGCTGAGCACTGAATGCTTGCTCATTCGCTGCTTGGCACTGCTGCTCAGACTGCCAGGAAGTGTCACAGTTCTCATGGATGTTCTGGATTGAAGGACAGCCTGAGCCACATAGAAGTTAAGTAAGACAACTCCATTTTCAAGATGAGAGAAAAAGGAAACATCAAGGAATTAACTTCAGCCCAATGAATAGTGGAGTATTGCTAAGGTTATTAAAAGGCCAACTTCTGCACCAGAATTGTTTAATTTGGATGTGTGCATTCAATTAGTTTACTGCTATTGTGTTTTGTAACATGTCTGAGAAAAATCTTGTAAAAATGAATGGGTGAAGAAAGAATTTGGGAAGACATGATCAGACAGTGGCTTGGGAAACAGTACGGGAAGGGAAGGGAAGGGAAGGGAAGGGAAGGGAAGGGAAGGGAAGGATTGTTATTTCACTTGTCTTAAGTCATAATGACACTTCTAGGAAGGAATTCTTTGGACTGACTTGATCTTTAGATAGAGTAGCCAAGGCTTGTCTGCCTTTTAAGAAAAAATGTTGAATATTAATTTTGTTTAAAATTTTCAAGAAGGAAGTATTCAGCGCAATTATTAACAAAAGTCTGGTTTTAGTTAATACCCTCAATGTCTAAAAAACAGTAATTAAAACTTTATTTCTAATTCTGAATATAAAATTTGTATTTTTTAACCTTACCAATGTTAATACACATTTTAAGTATCCATGTGCATTACAGCACAACACTGAAACATGGAAAGATGCTGTTGGAAATATTAGTAGCTTAAGGCTAGGTCCATAAAGGGAGGATGGTTCACCCAATAAATTCTTATTCTGGAAGAATGGAAATATTCTTTGGTGTATCACTTATGCACCAGAAAGAATAAGATTTTAAATAGTGTGATTCACAAGAACTTAAATATATAAAGTTTTTTATTTATTTAGTAGTTGATTTCCACTTGGCATTTTCTACTGAGTAGCTCAAGTGCATGTATTTACTTGGGGAAAGAGGAGAAAGGAACAAAAAGCCCAGACTCTTATTCAGACTGGGGTTGCAATGAACACTGAGAAGAGTGTCATGCCCTACCTTTTCAAGAGTATTCTCTTTCTTGTTGCATTAATCAGTGAACATGTTCTGGAAATTGGGATTCAAGGTCAACCTCTTCCCACAGAATAGAGAATAACACAGTTATGTATAGTTCCTGTAATATTCCACTGATTAAGAAAATATTAACATATGGGAAACTTTTGCCTATAGACCTTTTTAATGTTTGATGAAAATTTAATTTATGTTTCCTAAAAGATTTCATCAAGTACAGGGCTATAGGTATATTATTATTAAAGATTTTCTCAATGTCTTTGCTTCTTTCTCTGTTGTGCTTGTATAAGCAATCGAAATAGCTTTTCAATAAAAAAAAAATTAGTCAGGATCTCATTTCATAAATTGAAAATGCTGAGGATTCACAACAATGGGATACATAGTTTACAACAATTTCCCCTTTTTCCCCTGAAAAGATAACATAGATAAAAATAGTTAGAAATGCAGAGGAACTGGAAAGATGACAAAACATAAAAACATTATTCCAGTTCCAACTCCTGGGACTGGATTTCTGAAGTCAATTATTTTTGTATAGAGCACATAAACACTACTGGAGGCTGTGACAAAAATGTTAAACATTCTGAACAGAGCAGCAAATTCTGTCAAACCATTTCTTTTGCCCATGATGACAGCCATTTGAAACCAAAATTTCGTCTTGCCCTGCTGGACCATGACTACCTTCTTCTCTGACTTTTGGGCTTTTCATTATTCCTCCAGGCCTAGTCACATAGCAATGTTATTTATAGGAGGCCTCAGCCCTGTTTTATAATGTCTTTCCTCTGCAATCCACAAATAAAGTTGTAACACTCTTTGTGGAAATGGCTTTATTTGTTGTTTGTGCTGAATGTGGTAGATACTTCTAAATCTGATGAAAGAGAAGCTGAGCAGAAGGCCACAAATACCATATGGTATCTGATATGCTTTCTTATTTTTTTGTGGTGGTGAATTAATCTGATGCAATGGCCAGGCTTCTGAATATCTTGTGGGATCCCACTTGGCAATGCCAGGAATTATATTTGCAAATGATTCTTCTGATTGTTTGGCACCAGCAGAAGTATTTGGGCACCCTACACAGTTCCTGTTCCATTGCTGGCATTCCAGGACAGGCTTTGAGCACAGGCTTTCATGATTTCAAAGTGTAAGGGAAAGCTAAATCAATGGGAGATATTCCCTGGCCTCCTATTTCTGCAGTAGTTTGGGCAGCTACAGTGTCCCAAAGAGAAGTGTTGATGTGTGTGCTTTCAGGACGGGACAATGGCATTTCCTGTCTTCAGCACCAAAGTAAGGAGTTTAGCATTTCTTCCCTGACACATACATCAGATATAGTTTTTTATTTGTATATAGATGATAGAATTATTCTCAGCTGAAGATCTACATTATTTAGCTTGTACCACTGCATGCTTTCATTATAAATGTTTACCTAAGCATCATACCTCACAATATAGCTCATGAAAAAACATGGACTCTGGCATTAATTACTCACTATTAAATGATTTTAGTAATAATGACACTAACTGTGAGTGTAATTGAGTGAAAGTGACAGCTGTACCTGTCTAGCAACTGTATAATTTTGGGTTGAACTTGATCACTAAAGCAGATCCTAATGCAAGAACAGTGCATTTACAGGTTGCTCCCACATGCCTTGAGGGCTACCACTCAAGCAAACAGAACATTGAGGTTTGTAACTCTAGCAATAGAACAAGTTTTAAATGGAATGGAAATGATGGCATGAGAATAGGAAGCTTCCAGGAGGGGTATGCTTTTGTTGGAGTGCAGACAGAAAAATAGGGTAGAAGCAGGAGGGGATTCTGGCTTTCCTTTCTAAGCTGGCAACATTTCAGTTAACAAATTTACTGTTAGAATTTCTCATTCTGACCTCAGCTTAACTATCAGCACTGGACTTGCCTGAAGGAGTGTAGGAGAATGCCCCCCAATGACAGAGGGGCAAACTAGCCTTTGTCCCCCAAAAAAGGAAGGAAGCCCAGAAGTTTCTCCCAACAATCAGGTGAAAAGCCATCCTTAGGAGTGTAGGAGAATGCCCCCCAATGACAGAGGGGCAAACTAGCCTTTGTCCCCCAAAAAAGGAAGGAAGCCCAGAAGTTTCTCCCAACGATCAGGTGAAAAGCCATTTTATAGGACTCCAGAAACTTCATTAAAACCTTGGGGTCACCTAATTGGATAGAAGCCAAAGGTCCCGCCTGGGCCATAAGGTAGAAAAAGAGAGAACAAAAGAGCCCCGAGGATTTTGTGAACGTGTTTCTACCAGGGGCAGACCTCTGTACCTGGCTCAGATTTTCTGTTTATTATTTTGCCTTTTATTAAACTTTTTTGTTTCTAACACTGCAGCAGAAGTCATCCTGCTCATTCTTCGCCTCCAAAGGTAATAGCTAAGCTATCCTTGGGTGTATTAAGTTCCCTTTTAAGAGCTCATAAAACCCTGGCCCAACAAAACAGAAGCTAATACTTGCCTTTTTCCTGAGCTTGTTTTCGTAACTCTACCCGATCCTGCTCATTCTTCGCTAAGCTATCCTTGGGTGTATTAAGTTCCCTTTTAAGAGCTCATAAAACCCTGGCCCAACAAAACAGAACCTAATACTTGCCTTTTTCCTGACCTTGTTTTCCTAACTCTACCCAACATAATCTCTTCCAATCACCACTTCAGAATGGTAATCTATATTGGAAAACTGTAGATTTATCTTCTGAGATAGAATCACTTCAGGTAGGTGAAGCCTTTCAGGTGTTCCTACCAGTTAGGAAAAATATGCTTCATAACTATGTCCTATAATTAATGCTTATTGCCATGTAGCAATTCAGCTTTCCCTGTCTCATTCTTCATATTATGTTCAGTTCCTTTTTATAGGTTCATAGACAACATATATATTATTGCTCATTATTATATCTAGTTTTTGGCTTTTGATTTGGGGATTTTTTTTGTTTGCTTGCTTTCTTTTCTCTGTTTAGTGTGGAGCTTTTTAATTGATGGATCTCTTCTACAAATAATTCAAAAATAAACTTTGAAATTTTTTGCATGAGGCCGACAGTATGTAGTTCACCAAGTCTCAACAAATACAGAATTTAAGCACAGTTAAAAAGTCAACACAAAACAATAAAGTAATTTGGACTGAAAAACTCTAAAAAATATCTAAATTATTGGCAAGATTATTTTTCAGACTAACTGACTTTTTTGGAAACTGTAACATACATTTTATTGCAGTGAGGGTTTCAAGAAAATTTAACATCAAATTCAGAATGCAGTTACATTACATGTCAAAAAAAAAATAACATCCTAAGATGTGCATTTCTACCTTCTTTATTCCTTTTGTATATCTTCCGTGGGTTTGTGCAAAGTTTTTATATATGAAGATATTACTGTTTGACACTCAATGTATGTACTGAGTTTAAATTGAAATGCAACAGGAAGATATTTACTGGTTGCTTCAATACTAAACATTAGAATATCTAAAGGAGTTTTATGCTCGTTAGCATTGTGATGAAAAATAAGAGAGCATGATCTTGCACAGAAACTGCTGGATAGTGAAACAGTAAATTAATTTAAATTGTTTAGACACCCATCTACGTATGCATGTACTGATTCTATTAACGTGAATGATAGTCTTTTTTATAGTTTCATTGAGCTTACTCCTGACTTTCATACTGAGAAGAGCAGCTGTCAGAGCTACAATAATGTCTGAACAAAGATACCCTAAATGTTTCTTGGGTTTTTTTGTAAATACAGAGCTTTTGATCATGCCACAGTTTATCACTATGAACACCTATGGAAGTCTCACCAAAAAGTAATGCATTTTGTCTTCAAATCACACAGAATATCATTAATTGTTTTATTTGCCTTTTCTTCCATTCCTCTCTGCTCTTATGTACTTGCTGACAGCTGTACTTAGTGGCATGACTCACAACCTTCCCTGGAGCAGAGCTCTTTGAGCATGTGCATTACTGTGTTGCTCAGCTGGATGGAATCTATTGCCTTAGGTTACCCCATCACATAGGCAGCCACTTAAAGGAGACTGATTCACTTTTACATGGAATGTGTAGCAAAACCCTAAATTTGCACAGGCAGCATTGTCTGTACGACTCAGAGAAAATTCTGCAGTTAAAAAATGTGTGAAGATCAGGATGCTGTCCTGCTTCTGTGACTAATTATTAGCTACAGGGATTGAATAAAAATGCTTTTGTTTCATATCCTGTTACTGTATTGGTCTAAATAAAATGTTGGGGTTTTGACAGTAGGTGTTACAAATTAATCTACAGAAATACAGACTGTTCAGATATTGATGGCGGTTTGGAGATTACTTTTGGCAATTATTATCCTGAACCAAGTCCTATTTACATACGAGTATATTCTGGGTGAGTTCTTCACTGAGCTGATCTAAGAAATGCAGTCCTAGTGCAAATAAACCCTGCCACTGTTAGGAGGAGGACCTATTATCTGTTAATATGCTGTAATAATGGAGATGTGCTTCTGGCAAGTCAGTTTACTCAGTGCAATTGGTCTTCAATTGGTATTCCAGAATGGAGACAAACTTTGCCTTATTTTTATACCGAAGAACTTTTATTTTGTTCAACCGGATTTTCAATTCAAATGAGATAATATTTACTCATTTGTCCAGTACCTCCTCTTCACCATGAGGGTGATCAAACTGCTGAAATCGAGAGTATGTCTTCTATTGCAATTTATAAACAAAGAAATAGGATTTTATCTAAAATGAATAGCTCTATCTAAAATGAATAATCCTATTTTTATGCTTACATAATTTTTTTTCAGAGGCAGTAAAGCAGGCTAACAAGCAATGATTCTCTCTTTCTGTGATATTAAAGCTTAATTGTCTTGTTGCTTCTTAGTAATGCCACAAATAGCATTTTGAACAAACCATGATTAAATCTGTTTCTGTTTCTGTATGGTAATCTACAGGAAGAATTAGTAAAGTTTCAAAAAAAAGTTAAAAGCTGATTACTTTTCTTCAACATCAGATTTTTGTAAAGTATTGCTGAAATGTTAGGGAAATGTCAGAGACTATATATTCATTCTGTAGTGTCTGCTCATTGCCAGAATTGGGAAAAAAAATATTCTCCTTCATGTCAGTACTTTTAAAAGATATTCTTCATTTGAGAATGGTGGCTATTCTGCAATTCTTGTGTCTTCCTCTGTGTCATAAAGAAACACAACATGATAGTCCTTAAGAAGCCAAACATCACAAACCAGTTGGAAATTTGTTAGAAAATGTATACTTTAAGAATACTACTAAAGGAAGGCAAAATAGAAAAGATCCAAGAAGTTTCTGTGGAGTACACTATTGACTTCCAACAAAATGGTATTTAATAATGGATAAATGCCATAAATGTGTATTTTCAGCTTTCTGTGACTCTGGCAGATGAGCACAAATTAATTTATGCCATAAGCATGCAAGCTTCTGAACCCTTCACTGAATTTCACCAAGGGCAAATAAATGCTATAAAAGTATTTTTATGCTTCTGTGGCTTTGCAACTAAACAGAACCCTTTCACAATATTAGCCAATGAAAATCAAAATTGTCAATATTCTGTAAGTGGAAGAAAAATATATTATTGGTGGCTGTGTTTGAGTGAATCCATGTGTGAGTCAGTATTGCAAAGGCATTTGATTTTCTGACTCAATGTTGTGTTTCTTTCAGTAAATCAATGACTTCACATATGCAATAATTAGAAATTTCTAAATGATCAATTTCTTTTCATATACATGGCTATTCCCTTTAGGTTTATAGCTTTTTTATCAACAGAATAATTGAGTTTGTGAATTCCTTATTTTCCTTAGCAGTCAGTGCTTCCTCTCAATCCTGCAGTACCTGCTCAAGCAAAACTACCATTCTCAGTAAAGTAAGGGCTATGGAGCCCACTGACCTTGCTAATGTGTTTTATTTTTCCAGTGAGTAAGACTGGTTGCACAATGTAAAGCCTCTGAATTATAACTAAGAAATCTTGATACTCTTCATAAATCTGCCACTGACTGTTACAGGACGTAGAACAATTCATTTGATCTCTGTTGCCATCTATCCTCACATTGATTCTATGTTTTGTGTATGTAGGTAATTTTAGCCAATGGCTAGTCTCACAAGTCTGTAAAAAATTTTTAGAAATGTGGTCTCAGTTAAGAATTCTGGTGGATACTGTCATACAAAGAAATGAAAACCCAAATCTATGGAGGCTTGATAAATGACCAGCACTTATTTTGTGTGTGTGTGCGTGTGTGTGTGTATGTGTGTGTGTGTGAAATAAATTAGACTTTCATTTCACTTGAAGAAATCTTCATGAAAACAAGTGACTTTTGCTTGTGAGCTCTTTGTCTTTAATCTCCACTCAATCTTTGTTTTTCTTTATTCTTTTTTTCACATTTGTTTTTTCTGCTTATGAAATATGGGGGGGTTTATCCACTGATTTCCACTTACAGTTACAGAAATATTGAGGAAAAGTTGCTTAATGCTGCACTTAACTATCCTTCCAGCAGCACATATCCTTTAAGTCCTGTGTTTACTGACAACACAGCAAGCAAATGCTGTGAAGGTTAAGAGCAGTAGTTAAACAAAAAGTAATCCTCCTACACGTTCTTCCAAGGGCATTGCCAGCAGATTATTAGGACAGGAGGATGGGAGTCTGACATTAAGTGTTCTCTGGTTCAGTCAAACTAAAAGATACACAAAAAATTTTTTTTCTCTCTTCTCCAGTATGCCCATGGTTTTTATTGGAATTTTGCATATGGTAATTATTTGTCTCTCACAAACAATTCTCAAGGTTTGTTATCTCTATGGAAACTAACTATTGATTGAATTCTGTCTTAAGGCATAGTATATTTACTTCTGATATTAATCAGAGGGGAAAAATATAATTCTTTTATGTAAATTCATGATCACAAAAGACAGATCATAGGATTAATTAGCCAGATGACCCATACAGCTTTCACCAAGTTCTTTAGCAGAATAAGACACTCTTCCATAGTAATATAATGGTGTGAAGGCTCAGTTACAGAATCTCTTAACGTAATACAATAGGAGAGAGTATGTTTTGAGGAAAATTAAAAACTTGTGCTTGTAGTTTGGCCATAACTAGTTAAAATATGGAGGTTGAAATTTCTTTTGTAAAAATTAAGGACTTTATGCAAAAAGACAAGAAGGTTTATTAAGAAAGAAATGTACGATTTTATCCATTCCATTACTAACATTTGTGGTGAATATTTACAGCAAGATACCTCCTGCCTTGAAGACACTTTTAAAGTGCCTACGTTAAAATGACTTATTAGCATAAATAGTCCTTATTAGTATACTTCTGCTAAGGACTGCTCTGCAAAACAATAGGACCTTCAGCTAAAGTTGTTCATAACAGCCAGCAATCAGAAACAGAATACTTTGTCTGTTTCTAGGAAATTAGTAAACAGGCTGTTGTTAACCAAGGAAGAGGAAATTATTTCAGCAACTAGGGAAATTGTACCACCACCACTGAATCTCAAAAAAATGAATCCAGATGCGTTAGTAAAATGACACATTTTTAAGTCAGCAGTAGCAACATATAAAAACGCATTTACAGAATGGAAGGTAAAAGGGAATTGAATACCTCAACAGTTATTTTATTTCTAAATATGATTTTTTCTTATAATTATTTACAAAGGCTTCCACTGATGCCTTTTGAATCTCTTTTTCTAGCACTAATTACTTGATCTTTAATTACCATCCAAATCAGTCCAGTGCTTGCATATGAAATTTAAGTTATAGCAACACTTTTAGAAAAGTATAGCATTCAAATATTTGCATTCATTTAAAAATCATATTAAACTACTATTTTTCAAAGAAAGGGGTCTTGGTATTAACCTTGTGATGTATCTCTGTATAAGCGGTAATTCAAATACTCTGTAGTGGTAAGCAAGCATGTTAACATTCACAGCTGTTACAATGAATTTACTCTAAATATTTCTAATATTCCTGAGTCTCATTTTAGTGTAGATGTCCACCTTTCTTTTAGCAAAACCTATGCAAGTGAACTGTGAGACAGAAGGATATAGAAAATAAAATCATCATCATCATATATTTAAAAAAAATATTATCTTTCCCTTGATTCAAGCAACTACAAGAGTGTTATTCAATAAACCTTTTCTCACTGGCAGTTCTATTATATTTAACAGGGTTTTCATCTAGGTGACACCTTTTCCTGTAATATTATTTTGTATCATCACCATATCATCTCATGCAAGAGTGGGTAATGGAAATTAATATTGTAGTGATACCAGTGACACTAATTGGACTAGCTTACTTCACTATTATTGAGGAAAGATGATTGTCTAAAATGTGTTTAGAAGGCTTGCAGGAGAAACAAATACAATGCATCATGAATGCATTTGTCTAAGTTACTAATAATTCCCTTTCTGGCATTGTAGAATGTTATTAAAATACCTTAGTATATGGTGCATAAAATTGCATTTTTTATAGAATTGATGAGAAATGAGAAAAACAAAAGATTAATGAGAAAGACAAAAAAGTAGGGGTATAAGAAGATGAGTGTCTCACCACATGAGCAAATAAAAATTCAATGTCAGCTTGAGTGACATACACTTAAAAGTAACTTTCCTCGTAGCAATTGATGTCTTGAAAATGCTGGCCAATTTACAGAAGATTTACCAGTTATAGTTGTCTTTTCCATTTATCATAGTCAAGAATAAAATAATCTTCCCTGGATACAGCTAAAGGGATGACCTAATAAGATACCAGATAGACCGTTTTATTTGCTACTGATTTTATTGTCAGCTAAACCATGGCTGGAGACAATTCAGCTGAATTATAGTTTGTGCAAAGTAAACATGTCTTCAGCCACTGATACCCATATGGTCATTTAAGTGGGTTTCTGGGACTTGAAATGGTACTTAAGATAAGTATTTCTTTTAAATATGCATATACCTATAGTATATTCAAATTTAGTTCCCAACTAATAAAAGGATATTTTATTTGTTCATAGCATTTTAAGAAGAAAAGCTATTATGTATTTGCTACATGACAGGTATTGGGAATACTTGCATGTGTAGTGGCATATAATATTATTTTTTCATAAGTTGTGAGTAAAATAGCTCCAGGCTTTTTTACCCAGAGGTTTTTTCTCAAAGTAGAGTAGCTATTTCATTCCTCACTGAGATTATAGCAATGTTAATGGGGAGTGAGATATTCCACCATTTCCCAACCTCCAGATCCTCCAAATTTGTGTCAGGATTTTTAATTTGGTGCCTTTCAGGAAATAATGTCTATTTCCAAATAACACTTTTTCCTTTTTCTTTTTCTTTTTTTTTTTGTGTCCCCTGATTTTGTTTTGTTTTAATGACTGTGATTCTTTCAGCCTTTATGTCTAGTAACTGAGCTTTGGGAAAGCTAGTATTTTATTTTGTTCCGAGTTCATGCTTGAACTAAAGAGGTTGAGAGACTGCTCATGTATCCACTCCATTGCACAGCCTCTAGGAAACTTGCATAAAAGTAAAGTTACTGGAACTTGGAGTAAATAAAAAATCAGAAAACCAGATTAACCGCCTGTGACTGCAAGCCTCAGGGAACCAGGTCACAAAGAGGCAGAGCCAATATAATTGAAGTAATTGTGTTACATACTATAAACATACACCAATGGGTCTGTAAAAATATTTGTCCATTCGAAATACCCCCTGTACTGCAACAGTGAGGAGGTTAGATGTAGACTCTCTTTTTAACATGACTGCATAAATATATTTACAGCATGATTGGAGCTGATCAAGTTGAGCACAAAAGATGATTTGTAGTTCATTGTTCATGCATTTTGAAGTCTTTATGTGTGAAAGAGAAGCTGCTGCTTTCTAAATGTTAAGCATACAAGCAAGGGCTAAGTGAACTGGTACTCTAGCATTTTGGGAAGCAGTAGCTGGAAACATCTGCTCTGTTTCTCTTGGAATGAGAATGCCACGAGCCAGTCTTGCACTGCCAGTGCTGAGACTGTCACACTGTATAGAGCTAAAAGACCATGTCATGGCAGGAAGGATGATAGACACAAAAAACATCACATGTGCATTATTTTTTGAACTTACTGATTTCCTGTCAATGAACTAACACCTCATGGATTTGGAACTGATTTTAAAATGAGTTCATATGATTATCAGAGTTGACAAAGTGACAGGGGAAAGAAAAATAATTCCCTGCTGTTTCCTTGATTTGCTTTCCTATCCCTTGCATTAAGATTTCATAGGTTCAACTTGGAAATAGGGCTCTCTTTGAGACTTCAAACAAATCAACAGACACTGAAAGAATGAAAACTATTGCTTTCAGTAAAATATTTCTTTTAACAAAGTAATTAACTATCACTTTACTTTTAGTGCCTGTTAGTTTTAACATTATTTGTGCTTAATTATTCTGCATAAAATATACTCTCAACCTGCTCACCTGTCAAGCATTTTGTATTGGATGACTGGCTATTACTTACTGAAAATATGCTTCAGTGTTACATGAATATTGCAAGCTCTCCATATCACTGTGCTCAGCATCTGGGTGGGGCAGACTCTTGTAGTTATTCCTCAAATAATTTCCCTACTGAGAATTTTTTTAATATATTTATATATATATATACACACACATACATATGTATATACATATATATATATATATATCTAAAACTTGATATAGAAGCCTTTATATTCAGAAAATCAGAAAAACACATTTAAGAATAGCATGACATTATTTACAGAGTGAGTTTTTTTCTTTTCAGGATTGAATGATTAGGTGGAAAAATAAAACATTTTGAAGTCTGCTTAAAGTACAGAACCTAAGAATGACCTGCTAAAGATTGTAATGCTTTACTTTATTGTGGGTATTTTTACCCTGTAAAGTGAAAGGTGAATGCACTCTATCATTTTATTTTTGCAACATTTAGGTAAGTAGTGGATCGAGCTCTTCTTACCACACACACACACACACAAAGTATTTTCTTCTCCTGAAATTAATGTTGAGTGAAAGTCATATAATCTATTTTGGACAGCTGTCACAAAATTAAAGAATTGTCCTCTGGAAATACCCCTCTGGATGTAGAGTGAGTCTGAGGCAGTAGTTTATAGTAAATACGCAACTTTTAGGTGGATAAAGTGAAGGGAGATGAATCTCATGGGGTTTTCTTACATAAAAAGTCACGCAACCGTGGTTTAAAAAAAAATAAACAAAACCAAACTTTCCTCTTTTTTATGATATGCTGATAGTTCAAAAGCATCAAATTTGACATTCCTAGGTGATGAGTGATACATTAAGCTGAAGTTATTCAGTTACGTCTTGAGTTTTCCCTTCTTTTCCCTCCTCTTGGAAAAAAGGTTGCTCTGCTTCTCATGCCTCCTTGATAATTTCTCTATCAAAAAAAAAATTAAAAAAAAAAAAAAAATCCAACACAAACCCAACCAAACAAAATACATTGCTCAGAAGCTGCCTCTGCAGTGAACTCAGCTGTGTCCACCTATCAGACTTGCCTATCAGATAAGGTGCCTTATCAGGTGCAGATCCATTTCTAATTTCAACAGGTTTCAAGTGTGAAACATACCAAAATACACAGTTTAAGTAAAGTAGCCTCTCTCTGGAGTTGCCTCTGCGTCTACACAATAGCAGAATTTGTGGCAACTCTAAGTTTTCTTGGCAAAACTTATCAGTACCTGGACATTACACACACATCTTTGCTCTTCCTAATCAGATTTCCTGTACTATTCTATGCACAATTTATTTGGACTCTCTTTGCCTAAATTCCCCACCTTTTGAAATGCTTCATTAGAAGAACAGATATTTCTAGGCTTAAATTATTTAAAAGTTGAAAGCTACCTGGGTCTGTGATAACAAAAATCAGCTGTTTATTAGCTGAACATCTGGTTTTAAAAAAGCATTTTTGTTTTACTCAGGTGTTTTAGCTGCATGAAAGGAAAACTATTTGTTTGACCTCAGGTACTTTCTCTAGTGACCTAACTAAAATCACTGACATGAAGGCTGGAGTTTTTGCAGAAGTAGTTACAAATTCAGTATTGTCATTGATTCAGTAGTTTTCCAATAATAAAATGTCATTAATTGAATTTTTTTGAGGATTGAAGGCCAATTCTTCACAAACAGCTTTGCAATTTATGCTCCCTTTTCACTAAAACTGTGTCCTTGTTGATATTTGTGAGTTATTTGTTTCAGGAAAGACTTGAATGATAAACCAAGAACAAGAACATTTGCACTGTACCTGTCTGCTGGGCATAGGAATGTTTGTTCCCACAGGTTCCTACAATGTTTATGTTCCTATTTTGTACATAAAGAGCCAGTCTTCTGACCTAAAAAAGATAAATTATATGCAGAGTTAGCATGCAGAAATGAAATGTAATGATATATATATATACACCTTATATACACTATATTACTAAGAGCAAAAGAGTCAAAATCAAAGCATTCTGTGGAAGTAGTTCTTGAAAGAAAGGGAAAAAAGAGAGAGAAGGAAAGAGATAGCAAATAAGACGTACTTGGCTAGTATATTATTTTCATAGCAGTTGATATGGTGCTGTGGTTTAAATTCATAACCAAAACAATACTCAAAACTTCATAACACATTTAAGTGCTAGCAACAAGGCCTTCTCTGATTCTCACTGTGACACACAATTCTGTGACATACAATTTGTTGTGCAATGGGTTGGGGGCTGACACAATCCTGCAGACATCCTTAGCCAACTATAGATACGCTATACCATATTATGTCAAGATTAGCAATAAAAGGAAAAGAGGCATTAAGAACATTAGGCTTTTTTTTTGGGGGGTGGGAGAAATTTACTGCAACATGGTGAATGGTTGTCTTTGCATCACTTCTTTTGTTCTGTTTTCATCTCTCTTCTTCAATTTCCTTCAGGTTTTTTGGATGCTTTTTCTTTTCTTTGTTTGGGATTTTTTTTTTTTAATGTAGACACTCAAGCTTTCATGATTTTATTCTTCCCTTCCTCTTTTTTCTTCCCATTGACTGAGCACCTATGTGGTGCTTAGTTTCCCACTAGGATTTGCCAACAACAGAAGAAGTGGTAAAGGTGAGAAAAAAATCATACAGAATTCTGATGCTCTTTATTTTAGGGGTATATGGGCTTTTCATTTGTAGCATAATAATTAAAATGTGAATGAGAGAAATTTAAAAGGCAATGAATTACACTGGTTGTTAGCAGATACTTCAAGATTACAATTTCAGGAAAGAAAAGACTTAGCATAGCTTTGTACTCAGTTATACAGACCTATATTAATCTTAAAACTGTAACTGTTCCATTGTGTAAAGGATTGAATCATGAAACTCCTTTTACAAGCCTTACTATTTTGTCGTTCTTTTGAATACTTAATAGCACCACAAAGCAGTTACTTTTGAAATTACTGAGCTCTGTCGTTATCCATATAGTTGTTAGAAAAGCAGATCATACTCCTATTCAATGCCTAGTGCTGCTTTTATGTGTAAACTAAACTCAGGAGGTTTCACAGAGAGGAACAGATGCTCATGCAGCTTATCCCTAATATACGAACACACATTTCTTTCTGAATTGCATTAAAGAGATTGTCTTCACAGTTTAATTTCCTCATATTAGGCTCCTGTCCTCTGACAGGAAGCTGGATGGATGACAGAAGCTGAAAATAGTCCTCTATGGTAGACTAAACAACAAGCGTCACCTTCAGTGGAAGCCTCCAAGAGTTCCAAGTAGTTTTCTTTAAGCAGTGTTACCTTACTGTACTTCTAGATTAAATCTGTGGGCTTATTTGCAATGGACAACTACTTTAAAACAAAATCACACAGGAACTAATGCCTTCTAATACATTGCTGACCCCATACAGAGCTCTTGCTATGTCTCTGTCTGCTACTTCCTCAAATAACTACCTTATTTTCATAACCCTATTTCCAGACATTTTTTTCCCTTTGGCTACCATACTCCACTGGTTCCTTAAGTCCTGGTCAAGTCTCTTTAAGTGGCTACTTTGAAGTGCCCCTTCTGACCTAAATATGACTTTGTCAGCATTGCTGAGAGCCAGCATATAGAATACATATTTTTCTTTTTACTTCTTATTTATTTTTCCTTTTATTTAAGATTTTTAAACTGCCTACCCAACTCTTTCTCTGTAACCCAGGGACAGACCTGACTAAGATTTCATCTTACAATTCTGCTTCTGCCAGATGTAGTAAACAGTGAAAATCTTCATGACTTTTTCTGTCTTCAAAAGCAAGAGAGTACTTAAAGACAGCAAGATATATTCACAGGAAATGGAACCTTATAGCCTGGAAAGAGTCACTGGAGATCTTCTGATCCTCTGTTGCATTTTAAATGTCTTGATATCCATGTAGAGACCCCACAATCGTTATGGGTAATGTATTCCAGTGTTTTCCCACTGTCATGGTGAAAAAAAATCTCCATGCCCTTTGGCGGACTTCCCATTCTCCAATTTGTGTTCATTGACTGCAGACCAATCACCATGTAAAATCCAAGAAGACTGGCTCCATCTTCTCTGTGCCCTCCCAAAAGGTATGTGAGGTCTTCTCTAAACCTTCTCTTAAGCCTGGAAAGACCTCACAGCCTCTCCTTGTACACCATGTGTTCTATTCCCCTCATCTCACCAGCCTGAGGAACTCTGCTGGGCCCACTCAGTGTACCAGTTTCATTCATGTGCTGGGGAGCCCAAAACTGGTCACAGCACCTGAGATGTAGTCTCACAACTACAGAGAAAGATTGCTTTCCTGGACCTGGTGAGTACACTGCTGCTAATGCACCCAGATTGTCAATTTTTGTCTGTGCTTCAAAGGTGCACATGATTCATGTCCAGTTTTTTCATCAGAACCTTCAGACATTTTTCTGTCAAACTGCTTTCCCACCATCCAGGACCCAGCCTATAGCATTGCATGGGATTATTGGCTCCCAGATGCAAGATTTTACACGTTGCTGAACTTTGTGATGTTGCTGTCAGCCTGTTCCTCACACCTGTCCAGGTTCCTCCAAATAACAGTCCTGCCCTGAAGCACATCATCTGTTCCTCCCAATTTTGTATCATCTGCAAATATGTTCAAATATGTTCTCTCTTCCTCCAAGTTTTTAAGAGTCATTGGAAAATATTTTCCCCAGTAGTATTAAAAGTTTTTTTGACTGCCAATCACTGCTCCTTAAGCCCAACAACAGTCCAGCCTATTTTTCTCCCACTTAATTGTGCACTTATCCAGTTCACAGTTCATGAATTTGACTGTAAGAGTACAGTGTGAGACTGCCTGAGATGCCTTGCTAAAGTCAAAGTATGTCACATGCACCATTCTGCTTCAATGCATACAGCCAGTGCTCCCATTTTAGGAGACAGGTTGGTCAGGAAAAACTTGCTCCTAAAAGGGCAAGTGGAACATCTGAGGCTGCTCTCTTGAAAGTTAAATTGTGAGAAGGAATGTTCTGCAAAAACAGCTTAGAGGTGAAAGAGGCCTTTGGCCCCCAACATTTCTGTGTGAGTATAGAAGGATCACTTGTCAGATCTCAGTCCATGATACTTATGAGACAGGTCATGATAAAGGCTTATATTAATTAAAGTCTTCTGTGCTCACTGACAGATTTTCAGTAGTGATTAGCCAACCCAATGAAAGATTAGTTCTCCTACTCTAAATTACACAATACAGTTTCCCTCTCCCCCCCATTTCCAGTTACTCATCTTGTGAGACTCACCTAGCTTCACCCCGTTACTTAGATTACCTCTTTAGTTACTGAAAAGAAGTGGGCTTTTCTAGGATATGAGTCAACTAATTTATTACTAACAGCTACCTGGTAATAAAAGAGGATCATATTCTAAAAATAATAGTTCTTTTTACTGTGTATAAAAATCTCTGTCTTAGTTGTAGATTTAGTCTGATAAATCTCACATGGAAATGTTTCTTTCAAATTTTCCCAGGATATTTCTATTACAATTCAGTTATTATTAAGTGGATAGGAGGAGAGTATAAACCTGGATTTACCACACATCTAAAATATTCCAATTTAAAGGTCCTCAAAGATTTTTGCATAGCTTATGATACATTATATCTCACACTAATAAATATATGATTGAGTTTCCTTCTGGTGCTATTAGTTGTATTCTATTTGAAATGCCTGAACAATCTGTTTCCTTTTGCTGCTGCTAGAATGAGTTGTTTAGGCAGTTTGGAAACATGACAGTTTTTTAAAGGATTCAATCTTGCCTGAGTCAAAAATAATGGAGTTTTGCTATTGCCTTCAATACATGCAGGATCAGGTCTTCAGTCTTTTCACTCTAATGTGTTTCTAATTACGTTACACTTTTGTCCTTCTTCTGTGCTTTCCCTTGCAACATTAAACTTAATTTGTTAATTACCCAGCATTTGCAAATTATGAGGCAAATCTGGAACTCATTTCCTTTGCTGCTCGCTCTGTATCCTCCCTCTTAAACAAATGGAGTGATAAGCATATGACTATTTTTTGTTAAGCTTCATGTCCTTTTATTAAAGTCTAGTACACAGTGGTCCCCCTTACAGTCTTACTAGTTTACCTTATACAAATTACTTTAGGTTTGCCCTGATTCAAAAAGACACTTAAGGTTTCAACTATCTGCAGTTGTGTTAGGAATAATAATGAATTTAATGGGACTGCTCATGATGAAAGTTTGTCTGCAATTACTATTTGGTAGTCAGGGCTGATTTCAAAATAATTCATTACAAGGATAAAAGCATTATGAAATTCTGTAAATACTGGAATAGCTGTTTACCTAATTCAAAAGTGGCACATCCAAAAGAAGAAAGTTTTGAATAATGAGAGTGATTTAAATGCAGAATCCCATCCTTTACATGTGTTTCTTGAAACATTGCTGAGTGCCATATTTCTGGTGGGGTAATCACTTATGCCAGTCTGAGATTAGCTACAAAGAGTATTTTCTGAAAAATTATTCAAAGATTTATATTGAAAGAGCCAACCAAAAAAACTTTTTTGTAAGAAATCAAAATCTCTCTAAAAGGTTATCTCCACTTCAGCTCCATTCACAGAGCTCTTGATACCTTCAAGGAGAATGTCAACTGTAATGCAGATATCTGTCCTACAGGAAGTGTACTGAGATCATAAGATCAATTTACATAAGCAATTGAATATCCATCAGTCAGCGGTGATGTTTCATTTGGACGTTTAAATGAAGTGAATCACATACAAACTAATGATCTGTCAGAAGTTGAAAAGTCTTAGTCCCCTTTAGTAATACCAGTCTTTACACCCTTTAGTACTCCAAAGTGTTCTATCTAATTTTTCTGGATTTTTTCTTTCATTATTTTTTCATAGTATTTCTTTTTAACTGTTTTCCAAGCCTTGTCCTAAAGCCTTATTTTTCACAAGATTTCTTTTTTCCAAGTTAATATTTTATCAGGCACATTTAGGTCCTAAAATTTGACTGTATCTCTTGGGCATTGAACAAATAGCACTAATAGTAAATAACTTCACCTCCAAGAAAAACTAGACCTGCAAAATGAAGGTAGCCATGCTTGGTTCCCCATAATCATCAGAATGGTTCTTTAACTTTTATAGCTCCTTGATGCACCATCCTGGATGTTCAGGTCTCATATAACATTTGGAAAATTATTTGGTTTGGAGTCTTGTCTCTGCAGCAGGAGTTTCCTGATGCTCCAAGAATCCTTACTGCAGAGCTGAAGAGCATTTAAGCCCAGGATTTGGGGTTCCTTCCTCCTAGAACCAAGATCAGTGACAATCTGGCAGCCCTGCTGCCACAAGTCTGGGACTCAAGGAATCCAGCTGCCAGGCCTTCCACATGCCAGCATCTGCCTGAAGCTCTGCAGCTCAAACCTCTGCCCACCACCTGGTATCTCCTGGCTTCAGAGTATGTCCATAGTATGCATTCACTGAGCATTTATGCTCCATGAACTAGAATAATGTTTAGTAGCATTTTTAGGAAGCTGACTTCTGACTGTGTTATGGCATGCTCCATAATTTACTGCACAAATTTTAGTAGTCTTAAACTTTTTATATTATCAAACATTAAAAATTACAGATTTGCAATATTTTTGATGTCTTTCTTCTGTCCTTTCCTGACAACATTTACAATCGTTACTAGAAAGGAAAGTTGCATTATCATTCCCTTTTGTAATTTCCCGTCATTGACTACCTGTCTTAGTGCAACGGTCATAGCTCTAAAGACGGATGTCTGGTTTTGGCTATGTACAGCTATAGTTGTCCATGTAATAAAAATACTTGCAATCAGGTGTGTGTAGACAAAGCCTACAGGGTGAAAATTCAAATTTGAGCTGAAACTGCAAATTAGTTGTCCTAGAGACTCATCAAAAAAATGAGTTTTTCCCCTCCATTCAGACTTATTTTGTGTCTTTCTCACTTGCAAAATAAACCCTGTGTTATTTAGGAGGTCTTGGTTATTCTCTCTTCCCCGCTTCTTTCACTCCTAGGTCCATCTAGTGCTTCCAGGAGTACTTACTGTAAATATGCCATCATTCTTTCAATTAAGACGTGATGTGGTAAATGTAAGCATATATACTAATTTTCATCTGCCTTTTTTAAAGTTTAACACATATTCTAAATGTGCATGAACCAATTCTAAACATGGATCAACCAACTCTTGATTTTGCCACTAAAATAAAGATCGAGTATTCATTTGGCATGCTTATCATACACTGACTACTGCTATACCAGGGGAATCAGATGGAATAAAAAATGTCATACTGAATTTTTCCAAGAACTTTCTCTTTAAATAAAAAAATGGAAAATTGGTAAGGAAAAAATAATAATAATAATAATAATAATAATAATGATGATGATGATGATGATGATGATGTTTATATTATGGATTAGAAAATGCATTTGTCCTTGCTGCTGGAATTACTTATACTCACATTTAAACCTACTGTTTTTGAAGGTGTATGATCTTTTCTGACATGAAATTTTTGAGACTTGCAGCAGTTTAGCTGCTCCTGTTAGCACATGGAACAATGACTAAAAGTCTCAGTGTTATACAGTAGGTTCACCTTAATTGTTGTTTATTATATTTCATTCCTTTTGTAAAATCCTTTAATTCACAACATTTTTTACTATAATACAAATAAACCTAAAGACCAACCAAACAAAGAAAAAAGACCTTACTAAAACCCAAAACCACCACCCCAAAACATCTCCAAGAGCCCCAGCTATCAGAAGAGGTCATGAAAATTTCTTTCCTTCTGGAAGTATTTTAATAGTTAAAACGATCTTATTTTTATACCTCTGAGCCACAGTATGCAAAAGTCAGTCTTACAAAGATATAATTAGAAGTATAGGATAATTTTAATGCTTTTACAACTGATAAAATCTGCTTCAGTTCTGTGTACCAATTGATTACCATGGAAATCATTCTGGCCAATAGAGTAATTCTGATCAAAAATAATTAATATGAATCTTTCCAGTCAAGGGTGGATGGAGGTCTGAACAGCTTGTGTTAAATTTTCTGGCTGAAAGGTTCAATAAGGGTAAATATAAATTCCTAGACTGTTCGAGAGCAAGAGTTCACAGATATGAGACAACTACAACCCACTGCCCAAAATTCAGGCACTAGCAGATTGCTATATGAGCATCCAGGAGTTGAGCATAAATAAAGGTAGTTTTTAGGATAATAAGGAGCTACAAGAAAAACTGACCTGAAAAAAATTAACTGTCTGTTTCAAAAATAGTCAAATGATGGTTTAAAACCTAATGCTGGAAGGAAAAAGTAGTAAGAATATTGTACACAGGTTGGTGTTTAGACAGGTAAATAGTTATTCTTGCCAAAATAGAGTCAAGTTAGGAAAAATGCTCCTGTTTTTCGTACAAATACCCACAGTGTGCAATGAACATTGAAATCTACATATTTTACAGAGATTAGAGAGGATGTGATAGAATCTGAATTCAATCTTCTGCTATTTGAACAAACAGCATTGTTTTTTCATTGCAAGACTGTTTTTATAACAAGACTTTTTAAAGTAAAAGAGAGGCCACCATTCTCCAAGTGTTCCCCGTCTCTTGAAATATGTGCAAATTGGTGAGAATTTGGTGTTTCTGGATTTGAGAAATTTTCCATGTCACAAATTTATATTTGTAGCAGACAACACTCACATAATCATAGAATGTTTTGGTCTTGAAGGGGCCAATAAAGGTGACCTAGTCCAACTCACTGCAATAATGTGGGATATCTTTTACTATACCTTAAACTTGAATGTTTCCAGAGATGGAACATCCACCACCTCCATGGGCAACCTGTGTTAGTGTTTCAACACTCTCATTTAAAAAAAAATAAATTCTTATATCTAGTATAAATTGACTAATGCCATGAAAAACATGATACTTGTACATCAAAACTGTAGAATTCCAATTTTCTTGTGGTTCATATTTAAAAAGACTAGAAAGAGGGGTTTTAAAGGCAAAAAATGTTGCAAACTTAGAGTGAGGAAAGGATGAATGAGGAATCTCTACTGAAAATAACTGTTATTTCAATAATTTTGCTCTGCTTTAGGTAGAATAAAATGGTATTTTTACTTTTGAATCAGTAGATGTAAGATGGAAGAATAAAAATTATACAGTTCCCCGTGAACTCACTAACAATTAAATGCATAAATAATTATCAATTATTTCTCTTAGTCAAACTGTTCTTCCAGGCTATTCTTGTATGCAGTGGGTTTAGGTACCTTCAGAAAATGATTTAACTCCATCTTAAAATGATGTTATTAACCTAAATTTCAAAGTGGCTTTTTATTTCTTTTAACTATAAAGGCAGCATGGACTGTATGTTCAGTTTGATTTTTCAAGACTAACCTAGGTGAATGATCTTCCCAAATGACTGAGTGATTTGGAGGTTTACCACTTGTTATCTTTGCCACAGTTACTGCCCCGGTGACTTTAAAAAAACACAGGCCACACTGGTATAAGTTTTCTTTGCAGAATAGATTGGAAGATTAATAACAGGCTGGGGTAGAAAGCTATTGGGAATGACAGGGAATGGATCATTTTTAGTACAGTAACATACTAAGGCAGTGGTGACAGACGGGTCGGTTTTAGGTTTGCTTTCTAGTTTTATTTTGTGTGTGTGTGACTGGATTAATACCGACGGTCTAAACATAGTTATTTTCCTAGATTTTGTATAAATAAAAAATGAAGGAAACATTCTGCCTACTCCAGTGATTTGGAACTGATATGTTGGAAGCCAAAAACATGGAAGGACTCTGTACCTCATCATTGTACTTTATAATATCAGACTTTCAGTTTCCCAATGGGAAATAAAACAGGACTTCTTTCTTACTGTCTTCACCCTTGGTGGCCAATTAAAAGCTTTTTTGGTTCCAGCTGAAGACTTGGCAGATCTACTGTTTTGGCCACAATGTGATGAGGAGTATAATGAAAGTTAAAGTTAAATTACAGTTCAACACCTGTGGCTGGCTTGGCTCTGTATTCACATTTGACACCAAGCCAAGGCAAAGCCAGAGTGAGAATCTTCTAATGTTGTTTCTTGGCAGTCAAAGTCACCTTAAATATCAGTTAATACATTTATCTTTTCTCATTTTATATAGCTAGTTCCAATGCTTTGACATCCATCTTGCTCAAAGGGACAAACTAGGACCTTGGCATGAATCCATTACTGCAGGTTTGGCTGAAGGAGTTATTCAAATGTAAGATAAATTTACTTTCTGAATGGAAAAGTTGAAGCACAGCAGTTATTGAACTTTATCATGAGGCACATTGTTGTTTTCTCAAAATATGATTTGAACTTCTGTTTGAATGGGTATTTTGGTTTTATCCACAGCAGTAACTGAGCCACATAGAACCACTTGCTCACTTTTCCCCTAGTGGGGTGGAGGGGAGATTTGGAAGAGTAAAAGTAAGAAAATTTGTGAGTTTTGGTTTTATCCACAGCAGTAACTGAGCCACATAGAACCACTTGCTCACTTCCCCTAGTGGGGTGGAGGGGAAAGTACTTGGAAGAGTACTTGGAAGAGAAAAAGTGAAAATTTGTGAGGTGAGGTGAAGACCCTTTAATAAGTAACGCAAAAGCCAAATGCACAAGCAAAGCAAAACAAAACAAGTAATTAATTCACCACTTCCCATGGGCAGGTAGGTGTTGAGCCCTCTCCAGGAAAGCAGGGCTCCATCATCCACAATGGTTATTTGGAAAGAAGGAGGACATCAATGCCCTTGCTTCCTTCTGTCTTCCCCACGTATATGCTGAGCATTATGCCATGTAATCTAGAACGTCCCTTTGGTCATCTGGGGTCAGCTGTCCTGACTGCTACCCCTCCCAGCTCCTTGTGCACCCCTGCCCCCACTGATGGAGTGAAAAGGTCTTGCCTTAGTGTAAGCACTGCTCATTGATAACACACTCCTTGTGTTATCAATCCTGTTTTCAGCACAAAACATAGCCCCATACTATCTATTGTGAAGAAAATTAACTCTGTCCGAGCCAAACCCAGCACAATGGGAAACGATTTTTCTATTCTCTGAAATCTTCTGAGATTTTTTACATTTTGTGGTCTGCCTTTAATAAAACTAAGACTTCTGAAAATCTTCAAGAAAATAGAAAGACTTATTTACTACGTAACAGCAACTTTTATGAGAACTACATTACCTTCAGAGAATGGGTAATAAATTGTTTTTCAAAATTGACATTAATGTGGAAAAGCAGGCACTTGGAACTGGCTCTTTGGAGTAAGTAAAACAAATCCATTTATTGACTCTTTTGGGCTGTTTCTTTCAGTCTCATTGTGGTTGTCCCTCTTTGAACTTTCTATTAAATAGGCACTTGAATAGGACCTTTGTTCTTTATCAGGAGTGAGCACTCTAAATTCTACCTTTTATGTAAATCAATATGCCAAAAAATGAAGTAAGGATGCAGAGTGACAAAAAGGAATGGTATTTATCTTAGAGGAAGCATCCATGTATGTATTATCTATCTAGACTCTGATTACAGGCTACAGAAGAGAGAGGAAGTTCTAGGCATAATTCATCTTATCCTAAAGCAGATATCTTATAGATAAAATAAATTCCATGCTCACAGCACGTATTTCTCTTTATTGATTGTGAAAGAAACTAAACTGATTAGTTTGTTGCCAACATTGTGGTTTTGCATCAAGTAGATAAGATTAATTGTACCCATGTTGTTGCTATGGTCTAATGTTTTGACTATTTGTCTGAAAACAGATGAGGAGACTCAGGCCCTTAGAAATATGGTAGTGGGACCACAAAATGTTGCTGGCTCTTCACAGAGTGGTTAGATGAGAAGTAGAAAATGACTGGGGTAGGCAAGTGTAGTATACTTGAGCAAGATGTGGTACTGAAGGCAGGTGTTTAAAGAACATGTTTAGGAAAAGAGAGTACCTTTAATTTTTTATCAGAGAAATGCATGTAGTTCTTGAAAATGTTTCTAAATCTCAAACTATGTCATATAATTACTTAATATCTTAACTATTACTCTGAGTTTCTTAATGAATTTGTGTGTATACAAGCTGTATTAAAGGTAGTTAAATTTTTGTTCATTGTATACCTCTGTTGCTTTCAATGTTAATGATTATTACGTTACAGAAGTTGTATGTGAATATTAACAGATTTATACTATATTGTTCTTTGACTATATCAATATAAACCACTGGTATTAGTGAAGTACGTGCATATAAGTATTTATGAATGCATATATACAACCACAAAATGCATAGGTAATTATTATATATTCTTATGTAGGCATACATATATGTTTTCATAGTGTTATCTGTTCTTAGAAATGAAACTTATACTACTAACCAAGAAAAAGTTTCTTATATCACAGTAGAAAGATTAGGTCAGATGTTTATTTTACATTATTAGAGAATTTTAGTCTCCATCTTAACTCTTTTCTAACTGTATCTAAATAAATATATATGGAAAAATGGCTTATTTTTTTATTTGATTTCTTGGCATTATTGATTTTGGTGATCTGTTGAATGGTTTGGTAGGAGATTCTGTACTGGTTTTTTTGATCTATTGATTCCCAGGTTGTTGTTAAAAATGTTATGTAGTGTCTGTTGCATTTCCTACTTCAAGACATTTTTATTAGAAAAATAAATGTTAAGCCAAAAAATTAAAAAATCCAATCTCAACTAGAAGAAACAAGAGCACTCTAAACTTAGATCAATATAAAATCTGAGATGCTATAATGTAAGTCATTCTTTAAATATGTGTTGAGGTATAGTTCTGCTTTCATTCATATGCAAGTATTATGTATTTGAAGAGGAGGGATTCATAGGTGGTTTATTATCTATAAAGAATTATCTGTCATATTATAGAAACAGTCCAGCGGGTGGAATGCTACAGAGAAGACCTTTTAACAGAACTGACTGGAAAAAGAAATAAATTTAGAACTGAAACTTTAGATAATGGATCACTGCCACAGTTTTCAAGACTGTAGTTCAATCTTCAACACTGTACTGCTATTACAGCTTCTGATAAAGAAATACTGCTGTGAAATTTTGCCTCTAGAAAAACGAAGTGCAATTCTTGCTGTTCAGAAGTTGAGAGCTGAGACCAGATTGTGCTTTAGAAAATCATAGCTGTCATTTTTTCTACTCTTGTTCCTAAAGGAAAGTAAACTATGTCAGTTGCAAGTATCTGACTCATTGCCTCTTTCTGCAGTATCTCATCCGTGCTAGCCATTCCAGGGTGACAGCTGAGTAAAAGCCCTGACTGTATCTCCATCTACATGTTCCCACATCTCTCGTTTTCGAGAAAAAGTTGCAGCCCACAGAGATACCTGTTATAAACTGCCTTTGGTTTAATTTTATCCTTTTGTGACCTGCATTTTAATACAGATAATAGCAGATAGTAGACAAGTGTGAAGATTCAAAAGGACTTCAGATCATAACATCAATACAGTCACAGGTAAAGGGGTACCTGTGCTGAGCTTATGTTTAGCTAAATAAAAGTTTTGTAAACACTAAATGCAACAAGTATTCTATAGATAATTTTTATGTGGACACATGCCATCTCCTGTGAAATTTGTGTTGACTAAGGAATGCACCTCATGAAGCAGCAGGAACTTGCTGATTGTTTAATCAATATTGGTACTGCCTAGTCCAAATAAAACTAAGGTATAAGCCTATCTGAGTTCAAGAAAAGTTTGGAGAATGTTCTCAGACACATGCTGTGACTCTTGGGTCACTGGTCCTGCACAGGAATAGGATTTGGACTCGATGATCCTGATGGGTCCCTTCCAGCTCATAGTATCCTCTCATGCTACGATACTGTGATAACTATTAGTTAAATTTCAATGTTGATAACACTTATATACAGTTTTGTTAAAATATTGTTAATATTTTAACAATAACAGTAACATAACAATAAGCACAATGCATAGAAAGTTTCTCATATCCATCTTCTTTTGCTGATCTTATGGTGACCCTCCCAGTGCTCTGCTGGATCCCAAGATAAAAGAACCATTTACATTACAGAACAACCTAACACATCCTGCCGATCCGGTTACAAGAAATTTGGCAATTTCCTCTTAACTTTCTTAAAGCATGGAGATGTATTTCTGTGAGAACATTTGGTGTCTTCTTTTCAGAAATGTTGTTTTATGTTAACTTTATGCTAATTCAACTTGGAATATTTTTCTTATCCAAGTTACTAAAAGGCAGCTATAAAGCCCTGTTTCTACCCTTTGTCAGTGATTGCATCAGCTCCAATACCTTCCTTAATTTTGTTACCATGCTAGTATGGTGGTCAGTTATCAGACAGCAACTAGCTGGAAATACAAGGAAAGGACTGTGAAAATTATCAGCTCTCGATGCTACAGTCATACATATCAACAAAGGTATTCCAGGAACCCAAGTTATTATTGTGGCTGCACTGCGAAAAAAGGATGCTAAGGCTCCCTTTGTTAGACTACTATATGAAACATAATCATCTATCATATGAGGTGCATATTGCCAATATAAATTCTTTGTGTGATCTCATTTAACAAAATATAAGCCTGTATACTCAGGAAGTTACCTAAACACTAAGACTTTGTGTCACTGGCCTGCCTCTTGACTTAATGATTTCATTTAAACTAATATGTATGAAAGGTGCTTGACATTGTATGATCTGAGCACTTGTGAAAAAGGAAGAAGCTAATCTCATGAAAGTTGTTAATAAGTCTTAAAGTATTATCAATGTTTTACCACATTATTCACTTTTGTATGGTATTAGGGAGAGGGGAGTTGGCTGATGTGATAAGAAACCAATTAATATGATACAGAAACAAGTGTATGATAAGACCTTTGTTCAGAATGTTGCTGGCTTTGCTAAAATCTTCCACACAGTCATTCAATAGATTCTTCATTGCAATTGTGACAGGCTTTTATAATGTTCACTGTAGGAGAACATAGGGATTTGTTTGTTGCTATTTGTACAGCTTGGAGCGTTTTCAGCAATGAAGTAACAACTTGGAAAACATCAGATTACCTCTTTTTATGAAAAATATCTCTATTACCAGCCCACAGCTGAAACTCATGAGTAACTGACACTTTTTAATTTCATCTGAATATTCAGCTCAAACGTTATCCTTTTCATTTGAAATATTACAGTTATCATTCCACTAAAATACAGATATTTTATAATTTAACCCAGAGTGAAAGAGCTTCTCTTATGAACCTCAGGATAATCTTGAGTTTGAGAGATGTGGAACTCAAGTTTCAATGATATGCATATTTATAGGTATTGAGTATGCTTCAGTAAACACATGAGATTGAACAAATATTTTAAATACATCTCCTAAAAAAATTTATGTATTCTACAAGTTCTTACATGCATGTTCAGCACTCTAGCATTTCCATAAATAAGAAAAAAAATGTTGTATATGTTTCATTTTTATTGATGCTGTTGTCCTGTGCATTATGGTGTTTCAATGATTGCTAAGTGCATCATTACTGTTCCTACTAGAGTTTAACAGTGGTGAGATTTCAATGATTACATTGTTAGATTTCCCTTTATTTTTAGTCTCTTTCATGAGCTGTTGTTTAACATTTTATTATATGTAATGGTTAATTTCCCCTTACTATAGATATTGTTTACTTGTAATTGTAAGTCATAATGGAGTCCTGTGTCTTGAAACCATGTAATAAATCTTATGTTGAAGCAATGTTGAAACTATTTTGACAGACATCTGTAATTCTGGATTGTGATTTGCCTGGGATCTCCAGACGTTAGCTGTGCTGTGTCATGGTAAAACTATAATATGTAAGACACTACTTATTTCCATTTCTGATTTTTTTTTTCTATTAAGGCAAGTCTGTTAACAGCTACAATAAAAAAGTGGATTTTTAAAAAGAGATAGTTAAAGATGAAGCAAGCAGTGTAGAGCATGTGAATAAGGAAGCTTAATTCTTTCTATCTTATAAATGGATAGGTATGACATTAAAAAGAAATGAACAGTGGAAAGTCTAAAGCTAATGAAAGAAAGTGAAAATTACTCTTCCCATACACAAAGTGCATTTTCTTTAATTTGTTTCTGATCATAAGTTTGGCACCCTGTGCTGGAAGAGAGTGAAGCCAGCAGATGTTGCCTTCTAAGGCATGTTCAAATATGTTCTCAGCTTGAATTCAGAAGACACAGCTGACTTCATTTTAAAACAGGGGTAAGAAGACGAATGCAAGATTTAAGATCTGGGTGACAGCAGTTAAAGAAAGCTAATCATATTTTTAGTTAACTGTTTTTTTGAATTTGTTGCCAAAAGGAAGTTGTTAAACACTCATTTGCTTTTTCAAAGTGGAGAATTAAAGCCTTCACCAATGTGCTTATTTTTCTACTTTTCTCCCAATAAATGGGATTAATTTGCCCTTTCTGAAATAGATACTGAACTCAGTAGCTTTGAGATTAAAGCATTACTGTGTGTATTTTAATTCTATTTTCATTACATTAACTTAAATATTTTCTTTTAATTTATTGTTTTGCATTTTATTTAATTGTTTTCAGTAAACTATGTTCTATTCTAAACATCACCAAGCTTGTAATTGTTTGAGGCACAAATAATAATTTGTTGACATTCCCTGAAACACCAAAAAATCCAGCTGAGACTTAATGGATTTCTGTATCCCTTCCTTAAGAGGCATTTTCTCATTTAATTCCTTCTTTCATTGAATCATAATTTCAGGGATCTAAAGGTTATGAATATAGTTATTTGCTATCCTATTTATTCATCTGGGGTAACGAAAGCTCAGCCTGAGATACCAATCCCTTTCTAAGACAAAAATAGAGAATGTAGTAAACAGAATTAATTATTTTCTCTATGTAAATGGCACATACATTAAGTAATGTTATTCGCCACTTTTAAAAATTTGATAGATACTATGAGTAGGACTTCTGAAATAATCAAAATACCTAACTGTTGGCATATTAAATCTGTGCAATGCAAAAAGTTTATCTAAATGAAATTCTTGCTTGGATCTTTCAGAAAGCTGTATCTTTCTGAGGGTGTTGCTATGGATATTATTTTTAAAAATTTCCTTGATAAATGTTTACATTATTTAGCTCACAAGCTGCTTAATACTATTATCCAACAATATAATTGCTAATTCTTATTGCTATAAAGATATTTCACCCTGGATTGTCTCAAAGTCATTTACTTATTTCAGTTATTGTGTTTCATAGTGTTCTAAATTTCTAAGCATGAAGTGGTTTGGGAAAATAACAAAGTACTAGCTGGGACTGATAAAATTGTAAGAGAAATGTGTAAGAGAAAATAGTAATGTCTAGGTGACTTTAAAAACTTTCCATCATTGACACCATAATTATCACTGTGATTTTTGTGATTCCTAGGAAACACGTAAATTTTATGTTACCTTTAAAAATTGATACTTCTAACTATGGTAAATGTTCCTCTGTCATGTCTTCATCCAAAAGGTGACAGTCAAGAACATTCTGGATAGAAATGATGAATTTGGAGTTTCTAAGGGAACAAGCTTAGAGGGTCATCATTCTTAAAAATGATGACCAAGAGCAGGAGTGCTGAAATCAGTTGTGGAGTGAGGCTGTTTCACACAATTCTTGATCCCATGTTGCTGCTGCCAGCAGAACCCAAGATAAAATTTTGAGGGATGAACCCAAAGAATACAAATAGAAATGGAAATGCTTAAAGGTATATTTACACACAAAGAAAACATTAAGTACTTTAAATTTGGTGCCCACATCTAAGAGAGGTGTGAAAGCTCCTGGTGTAGTCAGTGGCTGCTTAGTCACAATAACTAAAGCTTGGTTTAGCTGCTCACACAAATGTACATGATACTATGTATCATAAAATCAGCTAAGGTCAAGCAAGAGAGCTAGCTCTGCCAGCTTTGATGGTAACTTTGATGAATTCCACTAAAATAAAAAGTTTAAAAATCACACTTTAGTTTATTCATCACTTCATACTCTCTTGCTTAGCAGTAATCAATTTCCACACCGACATAAAGCCCTTGGCTTTTACTCCCTAATTTATTCTCTTAGGAGCCACATAAGTGCCCTGCAAAGCTAAAAGTTCATTTCATCTTTCTTTAATTGCACATTAATTTCGTGTAACTTTTACAAGAACATCATTGAAAAGCAAGATAATTTGACCTATTCTTTTATAATTGAAGAACTGGAAAAGCAGGGGAAAAAAAGAGTTGCTGAAATTCTCCTTATATTAATGAGTTAGGCTTTTAATTGATTATACATTTAACTTTTCATTTAAAACTATTATAATTATAGGTTAGCTTTTCAATTTAGTTGGTAATCTGTTAATTCTTATTTAATAAATGTATTAATTAAAATAAATAGGCTTTATCTTTATTTCTGTGTGACAGCTATCAACCTAAGTTGAAAACTTACGCAGTGCAGTATCAGAAAGCACTCATAATTATATCATTCCATGTATAGTTTAGAGCCATTACAAAGAAAAGCTAGCAGGCATAATTGCTAAGAGTAAAGTATTAAAATGCAGTTCTTTCAGTGATTTATTAATCTGTAAAAATTTAACCTGAAAACTTATTTTTACTTGTTACAGTTTTTCTGTGTCTCCAGAGCTTTTATTTGCCTCCTCACCTCCCAGCACCTCACAAAAATGATAACCTCAGTTTGAATTCAGCTTCTTTTAAAATATGAAAGGAGATGGAAAGTTGGTAAAATACAGCCTTAATACCCCTGCTTAAATCATAGCTGTACTGATTTTGAAAGGAAATACCCAATAAAATCTTCTGCTTAAAATTAATTTACCTGTTAGTAACTTTTGATATTGTGTATGTGCACTAGACTTGACTGGGATAGATTTCATTTTCTTTGCAGCAGCTCCTATGATGCTGTGTTAAAGACTTCTGACCAAAACATTAATGATAAGATACTAATAATCTATCTTTTGCTAAGTACTGTTTTCAAAAGCTTCTCTTCACTCTGCTCCCTTTTCCCCACCTCCCCTCAGTGAATAGATTGGTCACTGCTCATAGGTTGTAAATTGAAAAATCTTCTCAGATCATCTGAACTAACCAAAGAGATTCTCCATACCGTACAACATCATGCTCATCAATAAAAAAGGAGATTAAATTTTAGGAGGTTAGCCATCTTTTTCCTCAGGCCTGGCTGAATATTTTTCTACCCTTGGGATATGGTGAGTGCTGTTGCATAATTTTTATTTTCTTTTTGTCTTCTCTCTTCTTCTACTTATTAAATAATTCCTTCTATATTCTTCTTTTGCTTAATAATTTATTTATTTTTTTCAATCTTGATATAAAGGAGTTTATTTTTTTTTATTTTTTTCTTTTTGTCTTCTTCTATCCCAGTGAAGGCTGGATGGGGGAAGTGAATGAGCAGGTGTGTGGTACTTAGCTGCCCACCTGGGTTAACCCACAACAGTAAGAAAACTTTTATTTCTTCTTTTCCTAAGAAAAAAACTCAGGGCTAAATGTTCAGATCTACTTGGATGACCATGGTTAAAAGCAGAGAAGAAATGCAGTATATATTAATTCTTTTACATTTTTTTCAATAAACATGAAAAAACATCTGTTCAACTCACTTTGTGATCAGTTTTCTAAAGAATATTTGAGACACTTCCTTGATTAAATGACAGGAAACAGATTATAGACTACACAGCATTGTGCAGATTTGTTGTAATCATGGTAAGCACTTCTGAAACCAAACATGTAGGATGTGTGTGAGGGAAAAATCATGCTAGCTTAATGAAGGGCATCTAAATAGAATGAAGAGGAATAGTAAGTTTGAAAGACATGAAGTAGGTTTCTTTACCAAGTTTGCAAATGAGATCACACATGTAGAATGAGGAGGAATAATAAGTTTGAAAGACATGAAGTAGGTTTCTTTACCAAATGAGATCACACACCTAACCAAGACTTCAGTCTTGGCAGTTCCAAGACTTCACAAGATTCTGTCTTGTTCTTGGTTATTGGTTGCTCCTGTATCTAATTAATAATTCATCTTCTTCTAACCCTCTTTACGCTTTTTTCCTACCCAAACTGTTTATTTCAGTTTGCTGCAGTGCCCTACCATTTTCCCATCACTGCAACAAAATAATTGTTGTAATTAATTAAAACACACCCAAACTGTTTATTTCAGTTTACTGCAGTGCCCTACCATTTTCCCATCACTGCAACAAAATAATTGTAATTAATTAAAACATCTTTTTGAGATTTGAACCTTCCATATGTTTAGCCACAACACGCCATTTGAACTATTAAGTCCATGTGAAGGCTGATGGACTACAGACCCTCTTGTCTGGTGTCCTTGTATGCTGTAATCTCTTTGGTGTACATCTGTCCATGTTGCTGAGAGCTGCGAATAACATTTTCAATACTGCTTTTCCCCAGTATTAGATGGATGTGTACTTCCTCCCAGTTTCTTTTGCATTCCTCCTCACTGGCAGAACATGAGGCAAGAAAAAAGTTCTTGAATTAGTATACACACCACTAAGCAAAAACCAAAATATCAGTGGGTTATTGGAACCATTCTCATTCTGAATCCAAAACACAGCACTGTAACATCCACTGAGAAGAAATTAAATCTACCTTAACAGCAACCAGGACACAAACATTGAAACGGATACAAGATTAAAGAGTATGGTACTTGTTTGCAAGTGTACACAAAAAGCATAACAAATCAAGTTTTCTTTCATTTAAAAGTATTTAGGATAATGACTACTTAAACATAAGTTTTGGGGACAATTATTTTCCTACATGGTCATACAGGTCTTCTACATTACCTTATTACTGAGAAGCGATCATAATGTATTATTTCAAAGGATAAAAACTTAGTTGCTATATTTTGATAGTGCACCATGAGAGGAGTGGTGGGGAAAATATTGTTTTGAAGGCAGTGTAACCCCACGTGTTTAATAGAAAAAAAGCAAACCTCATCTATCATCTTTATGAAGAGTCCCTAAATATGGTCTTTGATGATCCTAGGTAGCCCCATGGCACTGTCTGTTAGTTACTAGCTGCTTGTTCCAGGCTTTTACAGGCTCTGGAGTCTGTAAATAAGGTTTGATCCCATACTAACACAGCACAGTTACAGCCCAGGCAGTTGTGTTACCTTTGTGGTTGTGTGATTATGGCTTGGCAAGTGGATGCTTTCATTTGATCCCTATTCCATGTCATTTCTTATCACTATAAGTGAAAAGAAAGTCCATTTGAAATTACAGTTTCTCCAAAAGAATGCACAACAATTAAATATCGGTTAGATCTGTTTAATAATCTATCAGCATAAAAGATTTAATTGTTACCAGGAGCATAAATTCATAGCATCACACAATCTGGCTTTTGTTTATTAATCCTATCATTTTAATCTGTAAACTTGTGGGACATGATTATTACATTTAATGAAATTCTGATCTTGTTTCTGTCAAAGGAATTTTGTGATTGTCTTTTTTAAAATAAGAAATTCATATATATTAATCAGGACTTCAGTGGATTCAGATTTCCTTTTTGTTTTATTCAAAAAATTGTTGCTGAAGTAATGGCTCATCTATAAATTTTTATCCAGAAATAAAGAAAATTGTTTCTTTCTTAATGATTGTTCTTAAACAGTTTATTCTTCTATAGTCATACTTGGCCATATCTCAGAAGCATTTAAAAAATAAAAGAACTTTTTCCAAAAATAGAAAATAGACATGATCCAAAACAGTTACTTTAAAACAATAAAATTTGTGGTTATCATCTATCTGGTGTTAATAAATACTTCAATTCTGGTGCATTAACAAGCTGGTGTAAAATTGGAATCTCAGTAACATTTCAATGAGATGCTGCAAATATAGGCTAATTCTGGAGATGTTAAAAACGTAAGCAGTTGGACATGGAAATTAGTAGTATCTCTCCCATCTCTGGTAAGTTTTTAGACCTGCTTTACAAACAAATTATGAAATCTAGGAGCAAGTGAGCTGTATCTATGATATTATCTGTGTGATAATAATTTTAAAAAACATCAGGCTGGGCAGCTCCTCAGCCCCTTGCAGACCCATGTCACATCATTGCAGGTAATGATTTATCTAGCCTTTGTAATAGCATCTACAGTAAGAGTGCCTTGACCAAATGCCCTTAAGGAGCTTATTTCTGCAGCAAATTGATCTTTACGTTAATACCCTTTTCTTATTTACTTCCACCATTTTTGGCTTTTGGCCAATGCCCCATCCTTATAATTTTCTAGACTAAATAAATCCCTTCTTTCTTTTATATAGTATTACCCTGGAGGTACTTGAAGAGACTGATCATGTCCCTAGTGTTTTCTATTTGGTAGATGGCCCTAGATCATTTAGTGTTCCTCCATATGGTTTATTTTCTGGTTGTTGTGTTTCATTTTGTTATTGATCCTTGTAGTCCTGTAGTTTGTTCTGTCCAACTTATTATCTGTGAGAAATAGTATTGCAGACACTGGGCAATGGGCTCACAGTGAAGACATGCAGCTTCCCTGTCCAAAGTGGAGTGGTAAAAGTGCTTCTGTTAATGCTCAATGTGGTCACTGTCCTGGGGGTGCTGGTGCCATAAGAAATGGCTCATTGGGGTATGCCACATAGTGCGGTCCTTCTTGGTGGGAGAGGCAGAAAACCAAGTAGAACTTGAGGGTCCATTTTGACTTGAACAATTGGTTTGTGATCTTTGCCATGGTCTACACTGAGACGGGAGATGAAAGCTGTCTCAGAGAAGGTGTAGACATGTTGGGGAACAGCAAGGGAAAGGTCTAGCTGGGTTGTTCATACTACGAAATGCCAGACAGGTTTTGTTTGCAGATTCAGATTATTATCAGACACACTCTGTAAGATTTCATCTTTTTAATTATGTTCTGATAATCTTTCATTACAGCTAATTATGCATCCAACTGTATACATACACTTATGGTAAGTCAGGGTAATATTTTCTGTCTGGGCTGCTTCTGGGGGTCTAATTTTATGTCTTGTCATGTTTTAGCATTCCTTTAGTGATGAGTCTTTCACTGTTCCTAGAAGTGAATGGTCCAGGAGAAACCAGGGTTGATTATAGTTCATACACCCCTTATCTGATAGTTTTATAGGTAGCTTGAGGATGAGATGGATAAGATTACACCTTCTTTTTATGTACATGTATTTGCTTATAGACATACGCATGCATCTTTCAAATGTAGACAATGGTGGAATTCAAGTTGTCTGAGAAATCTCAGCTGCAGAGCAATACAGTAGGCTTTGTTTTCGCTATGTGTCTTTTTTTGTTGTTGGGTTTTTTTTGGTGGCGTTTTTTTTTTCACTAAGCATGTGCAGCTGAGGTGTAGATTATAGTGATGTTGGGTACAGGCATGAATATTTGCATCTAAATAAAAAATATCCATAAGTTCAAGGAGATGGAGGTCTTTCATTATAGCATTACAAATAGAGCAGGCAGCAGAAATCTTGTTTCAGCTGCCACACTTTGCAGTGCTGCTTTCACCTTGGATTCATTTCTAGCAGTTGGCTGCACCTGCACTCACCCCAAGGGGCTGATCCCATGCCAAGCAGTGCAGAATGGCTCATGTGCAGGACATCACTCATGGCTACCAGACCAGACTTACCATGCTACATAGCACAGAGTTCTGGCTCTCTGTAATTCCTATGTCACCCTAAGACAAAGGAATCATTTTTTGTGTGCTTTCTCAGGTTGGAGTGTTGGAAATACAGTGTACTGCAGTCCTCAGCATGAAAATTTTAAAGCACAAAAGAGAGGGTGATGTTGGTCCTGAGGGCAGGCAGGAGTATTTACAGGCAGACTACCTGTGGAAAGTGTGTTAGAGAACTGTGCAGGGCAAAGAAAGCAAATCTGATGTAGTCATGTATTTAGAAATAATCCCTGGACAAAGCCTAGGTTTTCTTTTGGAAACAATAGGTTTAGAGAGATTTGTGTAACAATAAAAATTAGGGAAGGATGATATGAGGAGTAAACTCTGCAACAAAGCTATTTAGCTTCAATAAAGGTGTTTGTTGAGTATGATTTAAGGCATTATTCTTCACTCCTTATCTCATAAAATTGTATTCCATAGTTTTCTCATTTGTAGATTGGTTGCAAAGCATAGTTTCACATGTATCAAATTATTTTACCATGCAGATAAGGCAACAATGTATTTTGTCCTGGCTATCTCTGAGTAGTGATATTTAATGATCTGACAGCCTTGTTCAAATGAAGAATCCATTACTTTAACAGCAGATACAAAACTCCAGAGAAAAATAATATTTTAAACAAAAAGTGATCTATGTGTGGGTGTGCCTCACTCAGCATTTATTACTCTTTATGGCAACTCGAACAATTTAAGACATACTTCTTCCTACTCCAGTGTGTCAGCCTGGTTCTTTTGAAGAATGTACGTTCTCTGCAGAAAAAGCAGCCATTAATCCCACCATAGTTCTTGCATTTTTATGTATTTTGCATACAACTCCTGCACAGATTTAAAATAAGTTTGTGAGGCTGGTATTAGGAAGAATTAGGTTGATAATTTCATTATTGTCCCTTACAAATCTTTAGCTGCTTACTTTTGTATGCTTGATCTTGAACCATTCATTTGCTTCCTACTTGTGACATAATTCAACACAGCAGAACTTTAATGGGACAGTTTAAATGGTATAATGATATGTATATATAGAAACTAATTTTTTTAATTGTTTGCCAAAATGAATTTATGCTGAGATTTTGGGGTTCTTGCTGAGATTGAGTGTGGGGAAAGATACCTTAAACATGTGTTTTCTATTTCACGATAAGAATCATACAAAGGGCAACGTGAATATTCTATTGAAATATTTCTGACTGTGTATTTGTGCACTTTGTAGTCATCTCTTCTGCCCAGTGTCTAAAGGAACTCTCTGTAAACAAAGTTGTCAGACATGACAAAAAAAGATGAAAATAAAGAGGTAAGCAATGTCAAAACTCATCCCTATGGGAACCCGTTTTCCAAGCTCCATGGATTCTTCTAGTTCATCAGATATACCTGAGGCAAAGGGCAATGTCCTGCATCAGTTTGTCTGTCCAGTATCACTCCAGTGCTGCAGGTCAGAAGAAAACTTCCTAAACTAAAGTAGTATGCAAATTGGATGTAGACTTGAGATACATTCCTCAACAGTGAAATGTGCACTCACTGATATCAGATGAAGTCTTTCTTAGAAAAGAAAGAAAGAATATGACCTGTGATCTACTCTAAAAATATTGACATTTTTTAGACTAGTAGACTCATTCAGGTTGGAAATTATCTCCAAAGTTACGGCGTCCAATGTTGGACCAAACATCACCATGCCAACTAGTCCATCGCACTAAGTGCCATAACCTGCGATTTCTTGAATACTTCCATGCGTGGTGATTCCACCACTTCCCTGTACAGCCTACTCCAATGCCTAGCTACCCTCTTAATGAAGAAATTCTTCCTGATGTCCAACTTGAACCTTCTCTGATAAGCTTAAGACTATATCCTATTGTCCTGTCTTTGGTTACCTGGGAGAAAGACCAACCTCCATCTGGCTACACCCTCCTTTCAGGGAGCTGTAGAGAGCAATAAGGTCTCCCCTGAGCGTCCTCCTTTCCTGGCTTACCAAAACCAGCTCCCTCAGCTGCTCCTCATAGGAATCACTCATTAAACTCTTTTCTAGACAAGCTCCAGCATCTTAAGGTCTTTTTTGAGTTGAGAAGCCCAGAACTGCACATATTACATACTCAGGGCGTGACCAGTGCTGAGTACAGAGGAGCAATCACTTCCCTAGTCCTGCTAGCCACATTATCTTTTGTACAGGTTGGGATTTCTTTGCTGTTCTTAGCCACCTGGTCACACTGCTGGCTCATAACCAGCCAGTTCTATCTAATATGGTATCTATTTTATTTTCAATACTTAAATATTTATAATGAATTTGATTATTCATGAAAAATTACTGAAATTTTTTTAAAAATAATAGTTCTACCAGACTACAGGAAAATATCAGAATGGTTGGAAAGTATTATTAATTTCAATATAGCATAGTCAAAAATATTCTATCTTAAGAGGAAAAAAAAAACAACAAAAAACTGGATTTTATTTTTCTTCTTCTATAGACTTCTTTTCCATTAATTTTCTTCTCACTGAGAGTCATCTTTTCTTCTTCCTCAGAGAAACTTCTTGGTCTTACTTCCTGCTAGCTACAGAAGTCAAAAGTAATGACCACTTTAAAATTTTATATATAGGTTTCAAGCTCAACAGATCCAATAAATTAATGAGTACTATGGATCTCCTCTCTTTGACTTACTGCTTTAGGCCATCTTCAGACAAAAAAAAAAAGGTTTTGCTTCCTAACTGGAAATATTCTTTTAAAACCAAAAAGAATAGAAAGATGATAGGTAATTCTGAACCTTTCAAGTAAATGACAAAACTTTTCAATTGGCATCAGCAAAGGCCAGGTTCACTCTCCATTCTTTGTGAGGTTTGAACAAAGCATGAAGATAACAAGCTACAGGAAACAGGCCTGGACTGTCTTTTTGCTTCTATTTGTTGCCCATACATTCCCATGTCCCAGTTGGGAAATTGCAACTATAACTGCTGTGCTTTCTTATCCATAAGATATCTGTAGTGATAATACTGATTCAGCAGTGCTTTAACACTTATGAATGTCTCTCTCCCACTGACTTAGAATTTTTGTATGTTTTTCATTGTAACTTGGAATTTAAGAAGATGTGCAGAAAGAAAAATACATCATTACTACATTCTGAGGGATTTTTCACATCACTGTATTCTAAACTGTTTAACTAGGTGGCTTTTTTATTTTTCTTAAAAAATAAAAAGAAGAAAAAAGAGAATTTGAAGTGAAAGCATAGAAAATCTGTCATACCTGTACTGATATATCTGATATATCAATTCTTTCAGCCTGTGCAACTGTAGTCTTATATATATATTTCCTTTTGAGGGAATTGTAGAGGTTCTACACCCAAGACATAAGGTAAATAAATCAGGGTGAAGGTCATCTTTGGACTAAGTATGCCATGACCTCTGGAGAATTACATCTGTCCTTATCACAAGGTCTAAACACAAAAGGAAATTATAATTAAAGAACTGTAAATATACATAGTACTTTAGTCACAAATAGTAAGTCAAGGTTACCTTCTCCAGTCAACCTTTCATGTATCAGGAGACTTAGTTACAAAAGTGATTTTACCCCTTCAGATGCAAAAAGGCAGCACAAAATTATCCATTTCCATTGTTCATTCTTTCTCCTAACCTCTTTTACAATCAACTCTGCTTAGTGGAAAAAGGAATTCTTTAAAAGAATTCAAACATTTACAAGATAAGGAGAGCTGCACTACTTTTAGATATATAGAATCATGTCTAGTTTTGCAGGTTTCTGAGAAGTGCATCATTGCAACTGAATTGGAACTGAATAATGCCTGGAAAAAAATATAGATTTGTTGTAGTAAGGTTATAAAATTAGAATGGGAAATCTATTTGTTTATAACATATTCAATGAAGCTGTAAAATTACAAATATATTTTGAAGTGTTATAGACTGAAAAACTAAAATGTCATGTTGATTTTTTAAGTACGTTCAGTAGAGTGTTAAGTTTATTAATATGTTTGCAGAGGTTTTCCATCATTAACATTGATATTCACTAATCTCTTCTTGCCAGTTTCAGATATATACTCTTTGTATATAGCTGTCTACAATAGCCTATCATTATTTTAATCTGTCTGAATATATAGAACTGAATGCCCAAGTCTCCCATTAGACATACCTGAGCAGCTCCCTTAAGCAGATAAGAGTGAAGTGTGAAAGTGTTTGTGGGCTGGTCAAGCCTAAAGGCTTTTCTTTGGAATTCTTATAGAAAGTTAAGATTAAAATTATTGAACTCAATGAGACTTCTGTAGTCTATCAAAATGATCATGTGATGCTAGACTTGACAAGTCTTTATTTCATCAGAATCCCTATAGTCAGCATTTGGTAATGTTTAGGAGGGTTAAGCAGAATTCTAAGTAGTTTGTTGTCACCCCTCATACTGCAAGAGTTAACCAGCTGTAAGTTTGTGGTAGTTAGGTGCTTCTTCCAAAAATAAAAGGATAAACATGAAAATTTAATCCCATATGTTCTGCAATATATGTCTTTGTGCATATAGTTTTTTATTTGATATCAAATCACTGTGATTGGGAGAAATGATGGAATATAGCTATTTTTACTGTTGTTTTCCACTGAAGTACTTCAGTTGTCCTTCACTTACACCCCCTCATCACACCCACAACATGCATTCATTATATCATGCTTTATTGTTTAGTCATTCATTTAACAAAGGTTTTAAGTCAAGAAGTTTAACTTATCAACTGTGTAGGATTCTCTTCCTCCTCCTTTCTTCTTTAAAGTAGTATTTGGTACTTCTTGTGCAGTGATGTGAAGGTAAAAACTGAAGTGTTGTTTTATTTTTTCCTTAGGCTCCCCTTTTGCATCAAGATTTTAATTTTGTAAAAATAATTAGAAAAATGATCCTGTAAGAGGCTCTGTGGTGGAATACTGTTACCTCTTTTCCTGTGGAAGCAAACCAAATTGTGGTACATAAGAATTAATTTCACTTTCATTGGACTGTAGTCAGATTAATAGGACTGTAGTCAGATTAATAATAAATAAAAAGTGTGAAGTAGGTAACAAATAGAAGAATAACAAATCTAAACATTATCTTAAAAGTCAAAATCTTGCATATGTGTATGCCCTGTACTTCCTGAAGCATTTTAGTTGTGAGGTTTTTGTTTGCTTAGGTTGCCAGGAAAAGAAATAATGTGTAAATATATGGGAATAATGATAGAACATTCTGGTCTTAAAAGTTTCAAACAAAAGTAAAAAGAAAAAGTTTGTTAGAAAAGTGGATAGAAAAAAAATGTTTAAAATTTCCTACAGCATTTCACAAACTTTGCTCTGGTGCTCTTGCTTTCAATCTATCATCGAAGCATATTTTTTTTTTCTCATATCCAGCATTGAGAGAAAAAGATCACAGTAGTTCACTTAGCAGGTTTGTAAGGGTGTTTTTTCTTTCCTCAGGCTATCAACACCCTACTGTATTGTTAAGCATTTCAAACATAAATTTTGCTTCCTCTGCTGTTCTGTTAGATTTCTCACACATTCTCACTGATTTGCTCTTTCAAGCTCTCCATTCTCAAGAATTGTCAAGTATCTTGCCCAGAAATATGGGGCTGCACCAGACCTTTTCCACTGCTTAGGATGAGTAACTGAAGGCCTCCTTAATTATTTGTCTAAAACTAAGTAGTAATCAGGGCTCTCTTGCCCTAAATTTTGCATGTTTCTATATTTTGCTTTTTCTTTTAATACTATTGAGTTGTGTAGTGAATGTAATAAGTCATAAACAGACTAGAATATTTTTACTTTTGCTTATGAATAACTGTATCCTTTATTCATATGGGAATAAATAAATGAATGACACAAAAAAAGTCCTTCAGTGTGGTTTATACATGTGTAATTTGGGACTGTGTCCCTGTGGAGCAGACTGGATCTGTCTACTCCACATGGTGTTGACCTGTGGGTTTCCTTAGAGCCCTAACTGGAACTCCTGTACAAGGCATTAGTAACTGCTCAGGACATTTTGAACTGATCTGAAGCTGTTGCAAACCATCAAAGAAGGGTTTTGTAGCATGAAGCAAAGGATGCATGTTGAATTTCAGGCTGGGAATACCTGGTGCTCAAAAATGCAAAGGCTGTTTAAGGATACTAGTGTAAGCCTGCTGGACAAGTGCTGATAAGGGAACAGCATAGGGGATGACTGTGGTGACATTCATGTTAATTTTAGAAGGGGACCCTGACATGTACAGTCCTGTGTACTTGCAAATTCATGGTCCTTGCTCAGTGAGTTCCTTGCCCTGCAACCCCCAAAAGATATCTTTCAGAGAAATAAAATTTGCCTCATTCTCAACATTTAGAACTATACCAGCATTTGTTTGCACTAGTTACTTGGGGTTTTTTTACTTTCACATAAAATTTCTCCCATCAGCTCCAGAAACTTTTTAAGTACTTGCCTAACACTGGAATATTTGTTTGGACTGCTTCCTGACTTCGGTCATCAGGTTTTATAAACCATAAAGCAGAGACTTTATAAACCACAAAGCTAACAACAATACTGGGTTTATCTTGGCAAAAAGAGCCTTAATGCTCTAACAATTTTTCCTTTATAAGCAATGTCCCTATTGCACTGAGGATGCCAAAAGCATCACATGCTTCTTTTTCTTAATCTCTTTAGTAGGCCCTAAATTTTAGTTGTGATTTATAGCCTCTCAGTAACTAGTTTCTAGTTTCATACTCAGCAATATCACAGTCTTCAAGTTGCTGACCTGCTCATCAAGCTGTTTAGGTGAAAATTGTGGCACCTGGCTGTTGTCCAAGCATGCCTGGACCTCCATTATTCTGGAATCCCAGTGCTCTGTTATTTCAAACCAAAGGAAATTTTCAAAAAAAATTAAATAATAGCTACAAAGAAAAAGAAAAAAAAAAAGCTAATTTAAAAAAATTTAAGAACCCCAACCGAGTACATGGTTAAGTATATTGATCTGTGTGTACTGGTAATCACAGCATCCTTGGTATCCTTGTCCCATCAAAATCACAACTGACTTGAAGAAAAAACACGTGAATAATCTGTTTTTTGAAAAGCCAACTTTGCCTTTTGTAGTTTTGACCTTTCTATTTTTAGTATTAATGTAACTTAGAAATAAAACAGTGATTTTCAAATAGTACCTTACAACTCCGTTACAGGGTGAACAAACTCTAAGGAAAAATGCCTTCTTCTTATTAAGGCTTTTTGATATCTTTCACCGGATCAGGGCCTAAAGTTGAAATTTAAAACTGATTGCCCAGATGCTTTGAGTTTAGTCTTCTCGAAAGAGATGGTATTTGTAAAAATGCTTGTTATTTACTAAATGTCTACTTTATTGCTTCATTTTTTTTAACATCTCTACTCAGCTGGCTATAGGAAAACCATTCACTCACTTTTTCTATTTCTCTGAAAGGACCATGAAGGACCCTAACTTGTCCCCAGGCAGACACCTCTGTAACATAGATAACTGAAGTTATTCGACAGAAATCCTACCCCTTCAGATTGCTAAAGTCTTAAATCTATCATTGAAAAATGTTGTTTAATCTGTGAAAAAACACTGGCATGGATTTAGCATTCAAATGGCATTAAAAATCTCAGCAGAGTAACGGAACGTTCCTAAAATAATACACAGTTTTAACTTTATTTTAAAGATTTATGCAAGCAGTTTACTTAGTTGATAGCAACTAAGTTGCGATTAATATTTACTGGCAGCAGTTGCAGCAACCTCAATGAAACTGCTTTTTTACTACCAAATCTTAGTGGCTTCTTACAAGGTCATGTTAAATAGCTCTTTTGTTTGTGAGTCTTTACCTCCCAGAAGTCACAGTAGCAGGCATTGCCTGCCTCTTGTGCCCACTACTCTTTATTGCAACACCATCTTTCCTGTGGGTGAACAAACTGGACCAGTAAGGGGAAAGCTCAGCTTCTGGTTTGTTCTTGCCCATCTCTTCCTCTTTTTGTGTTTTCTTTTTTGGGGGCGTTGTCTGTATTTAGTTTTTTTTTTTTTTTTTTTTTTTTTTTTTTTGTTTATTTTTTTTCCTTAACCATGCCTTTTTAATCAAGTAATTTCTCTCCATTACATAAAAGACAAGTAACTACATTAAAAGCCTTTAAATGCCAAACCAGTGCATAATTTAGGGGTTTTTTTGGGAACTTGACCACAGGAATCAGTGGTCACTAGAGATTATAGGGTTTTTAAACATCAAAAGCATGAACTCAAGAATTGCATGAATAACCCTTTTGTATGGTACAGTTGTTTGAAGGTTTTCTTGTGGGTCATTGTTTATTTTTCATGGGGAGTAAGGAAACATTGCTTACTATCCTGAAAAATAATAGTTGCAAATGTTAGCATATAAACTGCAATATATGGTCAGGATGTTCAGATAAGTAAAGTTCTGCTCTGACAGCCAATAAATGTAAATATTGTAAGCTTCTGTTTTATTTCTAAGTCTCAGCATGAACCTTGTTAGAGTTCAACCCAAACTGTTTTTCTGAAATTAGTCAAGCTAAATCTTTCATGTAAAAATCAGCTATGACTGTAGGGAATTTATTACTTTGGAGTGAGACACAATGAAAATAGTATTTTGGGGTTTTTTTCCCTATGAAATTGGTAAGTTATAATGAAATGGTTAAGTCTGTGAGGTGTGGCAAATCCTGAACTAAGTTTCTCCCAGATTGGGATCGCATGTGGGGCAGCAGCAGACTTTTGCATGGCCATTTGCATTAGATGAATACTGCTCGAGGGCATGGCAGTGGAATTGGCTTCCACTGCTTACACAGTTACATAATGCACTTGGAATGGAAAAAGGGTGCTTCTCCATTAGAGAATCCAGAAAGCTGTGTCCCTTACTGAACCCACTGTTTAATATGCAGGAGAGAACACTGAGAGGGGGAAGGCAGGGAGAGAGTGAGCTGTAACACAGGGCTCTTACACTGCTTCATAGCACTTTGGGTGTTTGTTATTTCATTGGGTTTTGCTAGTTAGTTTGTTGGGTTTTTTTCTCTTCCTATCTGTGCCTGAGCATACTAATTGATTCTTTTGCTCTTCCTTGTTAGTTCTGTTAGTTCTTCAAATGCTGTACTGTGTATAATGCCTTACACTGAGGGGGAAAGTGTGAAGGTCATCTGGTAGTATGGCATCTCTTTAGCAATTAGGTTTTACTCTCTAGTATTCTTTACACATGGTCTTTTCACTTATAGCAGTGCTTTGTATTTAATTTTTTACTTGAATGGATGGTCTGTTTCCGAGGGACATTGTTTCTTTTTGTTGCTTTGTTAGGCAGTCTTTTTTTCTTTCTTCACTGTGTTTGTGTAGGTCATGTGAATTATGGCCAGAAGCTTTCCTTGGAAACCTCAGCTTGAATTTATTTGAATGAGGGGCCCAGGTACTGTTCTGTAAGAATGCCTTTATGAAAGGCCCATTGTTGAAATTTTGGAACAGGGAAGAATGTATTAGTGCAGCCCTGAATTTGACTGCAAAAATGATAGTATGGCACTATGTACTTGTGTTTCCTTTACTCTTTCTCAGATGGGCTCAGTTGCCAGCCAGGAAAAAAATATTTTTTTCCAAATGCCAGGTCAATAAAATCAGCCTAGAATCAGACAGCCAAGCTAATATGTGTTTTCTGGTGATACATACTTTGGGCTTGTAACCTAATTAAAATCTTTGTTACTGTTTGAATTTGAAAATAAATCAAGCTCATTTGCTTGTATGTGAACAGTAAGAGGGGCAAATTCATTTTTCCACAGTAAAAGATGAGTGTGAGAAATAATCAGTAGTAAGATCCAAGTTTATCTTTGTCATTGGGCTGACCTTTAATCTACTTAGAGTTGATGTTCCTGGTGTGCCTTGCAAAAGAATTTTAATTCACAAGACAGACATAAAACCTGATGACAGTTGGGTATTGAAGAAGCATTTGCACTTATTATTTTGATCTATTAGCTGTCAATGATATACAAGCATCTCGAATAGATATAGGTACATCTTATAATAGTAGTTATAAAGAATGCTTGTAAATATTCTGCCTATAAATCACCTAGAGTGCCACAGCTGCATCAAGGCAGCATGATCTGGATGATACAAAATCATGAATGTTTTGAAAGTGAATAAAAATAATGTACTTTAGAAAGCCAGTTTTTACTTAGTTTCTTACAATTTATTTTGTTGATATGATGTTAATATTGCCAAGGTTGAGATATAAGTTGTTTTCTCTTACTTTAACATTTGGTATTATCATAGTGTATTTTGTAAGATTAAATCAAAACATGATATTGATTTAAAGTTGTAGGAATGAAGAATTTTAGTGTAGGTAAATTTATCATATTACTTTTTTTTAGCAGTGTGTCAGGATTAATAAGCACTCTAGTTTATAACAACATGAATAGTGACATCTGTGCACTATTCATTAATAATATTTAATAAATCAAAAATCCACGTCAAACAGCAGAATTGCAAGTAATTATAACTTTCAAATACTAAAATTAGTGAAACAAACATTAATGGTTAAAGCAAATTGCTGTGGTACATACAGTTTCTCAGTACGAAGTACAACAGAAAAATCTGCCTTTGTTTTTAAAGACTCGAAATACTGGATTTTTTTTTTAACTTCAAAGGAAAGTTCTGGCATACTTAATGTGTATTATCTGAACTGCTGAGTAACTATTATAACTCTACTTGCCCTGAATTTTCAGTTCACAGTTTTGATGTTGAGATTTAACATTTCTTCTCAAGTGATGCAGTTTTCACATATGTAGCAAAAAAGAGTACAATTAATTTCTTGTAATGTCTCTTGCTAAACAGATACTGAGTGGATATTAGAAACAGACTCACAGACAGTGTGCTTTAGATGGTTTCTAGTTTTACAGTATGTTAGTTACTTATTTTTATTATCAACTATCCATTACCTTTTTTCCACTCACCTGTAACATTTGGATTTGGGATATGTCTTGTTTTTGCAATAGCTGGCCTATGTAACAAGATATTATGAACAGGTGTGTAATCAGAAATATTTATGCTTTCCTTTATGCAGAAATACTTGAGTGTTAACATTGTGTAAGGGTTATTTATTCATTTTATATCAGTATATTAATAATTATATGATTAATGAAACATATGCACATTTCTTAACACTGTAGTTTTATACCAATATATATCCCTCTGTAAAACCATCTGGCATCAATTAGTAATAGGTAAATTACTGTAATTTTAGTACAAAAGAAATAAATATGTTGACTCTGGACTGCATAATATTACTGTATCCACTTACCTTTAACCACAGATTTAATACACGGAGCTATACTAAATGTAACAAGCTTTATTTTTACTGGTATTTGTTTTCTTAGCACAGATCTACTAACTGTTTTCATTGTGCTATACATACATAATAAATAAAATCTTAGACACACATATGTATGAATTGGCAAAACATTCCTTGTGTATATATGAAGATATAGGTATGGATATGGAGATACATTCACATATACACCTACACACACATGTGCATAAAGTAATGTATATATTCAGTAATTCTAAGAATAATCCTCATATCATCCCAGAAACAGTTGTTTGGGGTTTTTTTATTCTGAAAATCCTTTCTTTTTAAAAAAGCCACCATGACAATAGCAAATGAGAAGGATATATTAAACAAGCAACAGAGTGAGAATTGGGACAGAGGGAGATGAAAAGGATTGCCAGTTATTACAGAAGATGTCTTTGGCAATTCAGTTGGGAAACTGGACTTATATCGTTACTGTTTGAATAAAAAGTTTAACTCCATAATGTTAGTATTTATTTTCTTCATGTATAAAAATAATTCACCAAAATTAATTATTGTACATGGAAAATAAATAGATGGAGTTTTCAATTAATTGAATTAGATTAAATCTTGAGATGAGAGTGTTGTTTTTTTCCTGGAAACTCATTCATTTACTCTTCACAAAAAAAAAAGAAAAAAAAAATCTTCAACCAACCAAACAAGAGATTAAGGCAGAAATACCCTGTATTCAAATTTGTAAATATCCCTAATTCAGGAATGGGGACCATGTCAATCAGTAACAGGGACCAACCCTGATATGCAGTACCATGGATGGCCCTTTGAGTTCACAATGAGTCAGGAGATGATTAGTTTTTAAGCAGAGACACAAACCCAAGGCAATGACCTTATATCCTACAGCAAAGTGAAGATTTGTATAAATCAGGCCTTTGTTTAGCCAGCTGTTGACAGCTGGCGTTGGCTGCAGTGAGATGGACTGACTGGATCATCCAGAAGCTCTGCCTCAGATTACAGGGGAACATGGATAAGCCCTGTGTTTCTGAGGAATGGATTCAAAGCAAGATTTGGTACCTATGGAACAAAAAATAATTGAACTGTTGTATTTTGACGGGAAATATACATGGAATCCAAGCCAGAAAGAATCTCCCATTTCTTTGTGATCTAGCTGGGGGTTTTTCCTAAGTTTTTACTGTAATTTCTTTTTAATATCAGTGAAAGGATCAAGGTCTCATCTGGTATCAAATGCTTTTAAGTCCTCCTGGTATTATCTGTGTCTAGAATGTGATTTGCATAGATGGGCCCAAACCTTGTCTAGGCAGGAAAGACTATCATATAATTCAAGACTGATATAGCAATAATCTTTACATTCCCCTGGCCTTTAGTAGTTTGGATTTCATGCTGCATTTTCTCAGGTATCTTCTCTCCCTTCAGTACTATGGTTTTAGCATGTCTTTTGTGATACAGTTCTATTATAATTTTTCCAGCTTATTTCAGCCCATCTGTTTTTATAAACTTTCAAGTACTGTTTGAGTTCCAACTTTTTTTGGGAAACATGACAATACTTTGTTTTGATATTTTTTCTTCAAGACTGTTTTTTTTTCTTTATTATTCAATTTTTCATAACACTATCTCAGTTTGGGTGGGGGTTGTTTATTGGTTACATGTTGGGGTTTTTTTCCAAATAATACAATATAACACCCTTGAAAATAAATAGTATTAACACAATATAATGTGTTTCATAATAGTTTGCAAAAGGGTTATTTAAAGCTTATTTACAAATAGTTCTTTGCATCCACACCATGTGCTCAGTATATGAATAGAATTGTAATTTTTACCTATGCAACTGATGCACAAATGTGTTATTATTTTGTCACCATAAATTTTTGTATTGTATCCTCTAAACTGAACAAGTATTTTCTAGTGTATAGTCTCATTGGTGCAAGAATTCAACATTTTTTTTTAGTGTTAGTTTAACATTTTAATTTTTTAATCAATACCATTATGAATTAAAGAATTCTTACTACTTTGTCTCAGATACAATATCAAAATATGAAAGAACTTGATCAGTTAGCATGCAAGGTCAGGAGAGTAGAAAAAGTCTGTTCAGACATATAGATTTAATTATTTAAATACTTAAATAATAAATATGTATGGTCGTTTAATAATAAATAATTTAAAATATTCAATAAGCAATTTATTACTATTAGTTTTTCATTCTAAATACTTTCTTAGTCTTCTTCACCACAGTATGTACTCACCTAATTTATCTCTAATTTATTTCCCACATATAGCTTCACCAGGGTAAAGCAAATTAATCTTGGTTATTTAATGTCATTTTGCAGTCTTAATTCCCTTCTATTGAGCCTGTATTATATATATAAGCACAGCAACTTACTTTGTTTCTGGACTATTATTTTGCCTGCTTCTTTACCAGCTTCTGAGAGAAAAAGTAAAATTGTGTAATATTTCAAATCTAAAGAAAAGATTCATTTTTAGTAGTAATGTTTTGTATGCTGCTTGTCTGAATCTACCGATAAAATTTTCCATTTTTTTGTCATTCCTATTTCTGTTTGTACATGTATCACATTGGCATTATCTTTAGGGCATCTGTAAGCAACTATTTTATATGAATTCTTCATATTTTTATTTTAGTAGAATCTCTGTCCAAGTGACTACCACAGGCTATCCTTACAGAATTTTTTTAGCACTCATACATAATCCTGGACAATGACCTCCTGGCAAAAAACAGAAACCACGTGAACCTAATAGAATGAGAGAAAGCAAAGCATACTTTTGCACTTGCATGTTGTCACATGCATAACCAGTGTTCATTGCTTTCCTGGAAGCCCCAAGTCAAAATAACTCAATATGCTAAGGAAAAGAACAAAAGAGAGCTGGTTGAATAAAAATATGGCTTGTATCTAGAAAGCCTAAGAGGCTCACTTGTTCCTAGCTAGCTAATATAATAAATATGTTTTCTGAATGTCCAGGCTAGCTGTGTGCTTCCCAAACAATTATGCATATACCCTGGGACTGGGAGCAAGAGTATTTGTATGCATGCTGCTGTCTTTTTGGTGAGGCTAGACTCTTAAAATGTGTTCCTACCCAGTACATGATGAATTATTCTGCAGGTTAATTCTGTTGTTTATAGGTTGCTGTAGGCCACTCATGAGCATGGTCATTCAAATACAGAACACTTATAAATTCTGACTTTAAAGAATACATATAAACTTCTTGTCATGCAACACTAGCATGAACCACCACACTGAATAATAATGTCTGCACTAGGTGTTATGGAATAAGTTGGGGTTTTTGTAATGGAAGTAGTGGAATACTATTATACTTGACTGTTCTTGTGGCTGCTGATGTTCTTAAAATATTCTTTCCATAACCAAAGAAATTATGGCAATTTTTTGATCTAGAAAAATTCTTAAATTAAAACATAATTGTGGCTTAAAGAAATCACATGTGGAGAAAATTGTGGTCTCTTGTTGTGGAAGATGACAAAGTTTTGAACTGCTCATATCTTCATACTTCAATGAAATTAGATCTTCAAAATTCTAGATTTCTGTTTGTAATTTTAATTTTAAATATTATAAATATATGACCTTCAGTTCTAAAATACTGAGTGTTCTGTTTAGCCCACAGTGATTGCTTATGAGTAATAATGCCCTGAAAAGAATGGAAATAATGGAAAACCCTTGATTAATGTAGGGTGAAGATCATGGCTATTAAACAGGGTTTTACTTGAAGTAGGAGTCCCTTTGCACATGACTGTGATGTCTCTAAGAGCAGCGAGATGCTGGGGTGTCTTGTGTCTGGGCAGGAGTGGGTGGTGGGAATTGAAGAAGGAACTGCCACATGGAAGCACAACATTTTAAGAGAAAATTTTGAAGCATATTTATCAAAGCCTCTATTAAAAGGATTGGATTTAGGCTTGGTCTGTAAATTAATAATAAATTAAATGTTATTTTAATGTGGATAAAAACTGTTTGTGGGGGTTTTTTGTGGGTTTTTTTTTGTTTGTTTTGTTTTGTTTTTTTATTGTTTGTTTTGGGAGAAAATTTTGAAGCATATTTATCAAAGCCTCTATTAAAAGGCTTGGATTTAGGCTTGGTCTGTAAATTAATAATGAATTAAATTTTATTCTAATGTGGATAAAAACTGTTTGTGGGGGGTTTTTTGTGTGGTGGGTTTTTGTTGTTGTTGTTGTTGTTGTTTTATTGTTTGTTTTGTTTTGTTTTTTGTTTTTTTGGTTTTTGTCTGACCTGAAGTCAGTTGTAATTTCAAATCCAACTTTAACAAACCTTTTCAGCCCATTATTTCTAGCCACCTTTTGAATAGTTACATACTTTCTACAAAACAAGGAACACTTACACAGCATGAAGAGAGACGGGAGCAAATAAACAGGCCATCCAGAAAGTACCTATGCTGCTCTCCCAGCAGGATCTCAGTAATGGTATTTGAATGCAGTGATTGAAGTAGTGAGATCTCCTAGCAATGAACTCATATGCACTTAGTGATTCACTTTTAAAAATCCATTTGTAATAAATTATTTCATGACATTCCTTCAATTATTTATGATACCAAATGGTCATTCAACATTCTGACTCATGGCTTGATCCACTTACATAAACATAGCTATTCACTGCATGCATTTCAAGGGTGCTAGGCATTTTTACTTTACTCAAACATGGTTTGAAATGTCATTCAAACTGCAAACAGAGGCCAAAATTGATTAGCTGTTCTTAAATCTAACCCATAACTTGCAATTGTGGCATTGAAAGCCTTGCCTATATCATATATCTGTATATATCTATATCATAGATCTATATGTATCTAAGAGTATACTGTGTTCATAATAGCTTGTTTTAAATAAGTACATAAGTATTTTAATACACTTCTAAGGGTTTTTAATTTGTTTTCTAATTCTGCTTAAAGATAGTTACTTGATTTAAATTCTGTACCATGATTTAAAATATAAAACAATACATCAATGACAAACTCTATACTGCTAGTCTAACTAGTGGGGTTGCATCTCAGATATTTATTTCCTCTTGGAAATTAAGCTATGCAGAGCTACCAGGGCAATCTTCTGCAGGGTAATAAACCCTCCAGTAAGTTGTGGTCTTTTTGGAGTAAATTGTGCATTCAGAATGGAGATGAACCTGCTTGCAAAATTCAAATGCATACTGGGGTAGGCAGCTTTGAGGTGAAGAAATCATATTTTTCTGTTATGTAGAAAGCTAGCTGGTATCATTAGAGACTTCAAATATGACATTGACAATTGAGATGAGCATCTGGTAGCATTTGATAATGGTCTACCACTGGAAATAAGGTAATAAATTTCCCTGTAATGGTTCACTGCCAACAGTACTCATTTATGAGTGAAACAAGATGACCATTTATTTTCCCAGCTGGGCAATGTTGCAGATTTGTGTTCTGTTCCTTTTGGTGAAGATCTGAAAGGGCTATTAAAGATATATTATTGCAAACTAAGTGCATTGCTTTCAAATGCTCTGTGTGACAATTCCTTGTTGTAATTATGTTTTAATGTCAAACACTTTGCAGATATATTCACGTAGGAATATATCTGAATGTGCAGAATACAGCTCTTTCCTCCTTACTACAAATACTTGCTTTCTGCATTCAAAGAGTAAAAGCATAAATTTTCTGTTGTAGGCTGGAGGAAATCTGTAAATTGTGCTATTTTAACAATGCAAAAAGAAGCTTAAAGCTGATTCATATGCACTTAAAAGAGCCTTTGTTTCTGCCACCTCTGAAATAGAAAATGCTCTAGGGCCTGGATTCACAACCAAGCTTATCCAAGGGAATTTTTCACACTTGCTGAAGTATGCACATTTAGGAAGTATTCTTAATTATGAATCCAATGTTGGACTTTTGTTTTGCTTTCATCAGCTGTGGCGTGTTTCTGGGTGTAGTAAAAATTCTGCACTGTTTGGGCAAATATCTAATGTCAGTCTAGGCTGAGATCCTGTGCCTTTAGACTTCTGATATAACTGCTGGAGAATACAGGCACACTTCTACACTGCAGGAGTAGATGGGTTAGCACTCATCCTCCTCCTTGTGTTGTCATAAGATTATGACAGCTTTGTTAAAAGCTTTCTCCTCTTGTCTCATTTCTAGTGTGTCAAGAGGAGAAGCTAGGTAACTCCAATTCTCTGTAAAAACATCTGTGCTGAAGCGCCAGCCAGGACTGAGACTGTGTGTCAAAAAAGACTAGCAAGCAGCACCAGTTTGTCAGTGTAGTAGTCTGGATTTGATGATTTAGAAGATCACTTCTCCTGTGCTTTTCTTGTTAAGATGCTGAGCAGACATCTGGGGACATTTTAGGCTCACTGAGAGTGTAACGTACTTTGCTGAACAAAGTTACAGTGTATGCTGTTCCTGCTTTTTCAGTTAAAAAGATCATTGTCTTTTTTTAAGCCTTTGTACCTGGGGAGGGTGAAGGGTGAAGGACAGTAAGCTTGTTCATGATAAATGAGTTGCTGCAGTAAAAGGCATTGTATTGCTTACTATGTGTACTTGTCGTTAAGGAGAAATACAGTTGTAACAGCATTTCAGTTTCTGCATTACATGCATTTAAGTGCCTGTCCACCAAGGACGCCTGCTTCCACTGATTCAAGTAGGAAAGTTGGCACATTATTCCCTAGTGCACTAAACTCTATGTTGGCTTCTATTAAATGCTGCCAGACAGGCAGAACAATATTTGAAACAGAACTGTTTGAACTGAAATGTAATTGGACTCATTTAAAGTCTTATTACAATGAAATCTGACTTCCTCCTTGTAATTTGACTTGTAGAAACCTCTCAAAAAACATTACCTTTTGCCACAGGCTGTAAATTTAAATTCTGCACTAGGTAAGCATAATGAGAAAAGAAAGTTCTGACATGGCTGGAGATCATATCAGGTCTGGCTTGATTAATTATTTCCACACGATCAATCAGCACCTTATTTAGATAACTGGAGGCACTCACTAGTTAATTTGTGAGAGTAGAACAATGGGGGCAAGCATTTATATGGTCAGTCAATACTCCAATTAGTGTTAGAAAGTCAAACAAAGGCTTGAAAACAGCTAGTAGAAGAAAAGGGACTGAAATAACATAGCAGCTTCTCTGGTTTTAGATGGACTTTTTCAGTTTACACTGCAGTGACTCCATCACCCTGTCCAAAAGAATTTGCCTAATCTTTCTAATCACCTGCTTAATTGTGTGTGTATATATATATATATATATACACATATATAAAAGTTTCTATATACATTTAAAGATAGCTAAAATAAATACCAACAGTGTATTCATATAACAACCCTCAAATTTGCAGCTGTATATCTATCTACTCATTCATCTTCTACTTTAACAGGACTTACTTTCACCTGAAAAACAGACACTAGATCTAAGAAGTAAAAAACTGCAAAACATTGCAAGGCAGAATTCATAGAAAGGATCAATTACGGCTCCATGTACTGCCTGCTGCAGGGATTATTTTGCCTGAAAAATGTGGTGGTCAAATCTAAGAACTGACTCCTGCATTCATAGTAAAATCTCCAGCCACAATGTTGTAGGATAACCTGGCAGAGGTATATGATAAACATTCTCCAAAATTACACTGCGGATGCTCCCCATAGCATCTAAGCACTGGCAAATGCCTATATATGAGAAAAAGAAAAAGAATCATTTTCGATAATGTTATAGTTCTCCACCTTCTGCTTGCAAAAGGAAAAAAGCCCAATTCACAATCTGACATTTCAGTTAAACCATTTTTATCAACATAAGACTGATTTCAACAGAATCTTCTGTGTGAAAAAAAAAGTTTGGAAAATTAACAAAATTTCTTAAAGGAAAATTTTGACATTTTAGCACATTTAAACATGCATAGTGTCAGTTAACCAGCTCATTATGTCATAAAAGAATCTATGAAGTAACTTTATTATGGTTTTGGTTTTTTTGTTTTTTTTTTTTTTTTTTACATTAAGGAAGAAATTTTGAAAGGAGAAGTTTTGCTTTGTGTCTTATGAAAGAGAAAGGCAGTCTTTCTGCACACACTTTTATTTGGTGTAAATATCTTTACTTTTCTTAGATTTTTTTAAATGTTAGATTACTAACATATTCTATTACTTTTATATTTGATATCTCCTTTCATCCTTAAAGTCATAATTTCTGCATAACATCAAGCAGAAGTTAACTTAGATGAGAAGCCATCACAAAAATCAGCAGCGCAGTTGCAATTGTTAGGTTCTGCAGAAATGTAAGTACTAGGATCATATGGGGAAAAAAAATCATGGTGTTATCTCAAAAGCCCCCAGTTATTCAACTCAAAAAGATTCTGAGGTACCTTACTGTTAGACTATTAAATTGACTTTCACAGCAATGACTTTTGTTATGGTGTGTTCTTGATTTTTCCAGCCCTTCAGGGAGAAAAATTATTTACCTTAAAGTATACAAGTAAACACATAAATAAAAATATTTGCATACTTCTGTACTGTGAAAAATAAATTGGTTTATTGCTTGCTTGGTACTGCTGCCCAATAGAAGTTCTCTCAGTTTCTTGGAAGATTTTTGAATCAATTTCTAAATAAAATCTACAGAAATCTACATGTAGGTGATCTAAGACACGGTCTAGTTTACAAGTCTTGTGAGGTCTTGTATGACCTTATTAGGCATAAGTTAAGTAGGTGATAGGTTGGAATTATTTTGACATTTTTAATATAGGTATAATTATTCTAAATTATAAGTGCAGAAAATGTGGCAAGAAATAATTACTCTGCTCACCTAGGTTAAAGCAAATCAAAGTGGTTTATGGATTTATGAATTCTGTGTAATTAATGGGCCAGCTGGATAAACTGTATGTTTGGCGTCAATACCAGCGATACAACAGATAAAGCAGGATACTGTACACATACAAAGTGTGAGTGCACCCCTACACATCTCTAAGTGGCCTCAAATAACTCCAGGAGGCTCTAACTGCACACACACAGCTCTGTGCTTATGCACACATGCAAATTTGTGTCTCCTGGGGTTGCAAGTGTGCTGGCTTTGTGTGTGACCTGCACCTGTGCTTCTGCCTACAGCCCACCGTGGGTGCAAAGGGCCACTGGGCTCACACAGTGGTCCAAGGTGAGGTCCCCAGCATGCAGTCACCTTGTCATGCCATGCCTCAGCTGGAGTGCAGCTGCCTATGCTGTCAAATGAGGCAGAGACCCCAATAGACCCAGAAGGAGGTCAGGACAGTGGTGAGATCTCTTGAGGCAATGTCACACTGGGGTTGGAGTGCTGCTCTGTTACTTCTCTCCCCCATCACAAAATGTCACGCCTCTTTATTCTTCCAGTCAAAATGATTTGTTTCTCATAAGTCCCTTGCAATTATCTGATTATTGCTTACTCTAAGTGATGACAATTTCATGCAAGGCTTGTCATTGGTAATTTCCTCTTTAGGGGTCTCTGGTTTGGGGCAACATTGTGTCAGAATAGTATATTCTATTTACACACACTGTTAAAACTCACTCTCCTACCCATTGCTATAATCTATTGTTAGCCTGAGCATGTTAAAAAGAGGAATCTTTGCAGGCTCCTCTATGGAAAATCATCTAACAAGGTTTAATGATAAGAGCTTCCAAAGGAAGTAGAAGAATCTTAGGGAAGAGAATGTGTTAATAATTGGTTGATCTTACACCGTAATACTGAAAGAAAGAAGCATATGAAAGAGAATTTAGTTAAGCTTCCTCTCACAAGTAAACAAATTTTTAAAATATAAAAAATAGTTAAAGGGGTATGACAAAATAAGAAAAAGTGGTTTTGTCTTTTGTTTGTCATCTGTATCCTGTTCAGCTGGATTCTTTTCCAGCAGCTTCTGCAGAAACCTTAGAAGTGGTAATGCATGCCCTTTACACATGGCTGTATGCCAAGATATAGAATTTTGTTATAATTCTCCCTTCCTACACCTCGTACCATATTGAATTTGTCCTTGGAATGGACGACATCATTAGGAGTTAAGACTTAATTATAGCCACTTAGAGACAATTTAAGAACTGTTGTTTAATTTACTGCAATTTTAAAGTGGAAGCTAGATGAGAGTTTGGAACTTCAGCAGTTTTAAAACATTGACACATAAGACACTTAGTCAAAGGCTTGTGTAGCACAAATTCATTCTCAGGGAGAAGTGAAAGCAGTAAGGGCTCTCAGACCAAATTTTTTAAAACACCAGTATATATACCAAGGAGTAATCTGACCAAATTTTTTCAATTTAGCGGATTTTTATAGTGGTTTTAACAAGTCATTCTGACTGAGGTTTATCTTGCCTAGCTTTAGACATTTACGGGCTGCACATCTGCATTGGAGGTGGTTAACCTTTAAGAGAAGGATGTCCATTTTAGTGTATAACTCATTTGTCTATTTTGGCTCACTTCTTTATGTAGAAATGAATCTTATGGTAGATAAACTTTTTTTTCCATTCATTACAAAAGGTGGCTAGGGTGATTACCTCAGATGTGGATATTTGGTCTTGTTATAATGAATTCCATTCTAGTTGCCTTATAAACCATAATCTACTCAAAATGCATGTGCATGAGGTTTTTGATAGATTTGGGTTTTATATCTGACAGTATCTAGTTTAATTTTATTACTTTATCGTCTGTAATTCTGGGCTCTCTTTTCTAGTCCCTATACATGTGAATTTGAAAATACATATCATCTGTCATACTCCTGAAAACATGGTAAACTCATGATAACTCTGTTAGCCTATGACAATTTTATATTCAGATTGAAGAGAATTAAAATAGTTTGGTCATTTTTCAAAATTGTTGTTGTTGTTTTTCACTTTATTAAGAGATCCTGCTGGGCAGTCAGATACCACCGGGGATTTTGATTACTTGTCCAGTAACTCAACTTTATTGCAAGTTCTCAATTTCCCCTTTAATATGAAAGGTAGGGTGGCATAACACAATGTACTTGCTCCTTAAAACACAGTAAGATTTCCAGACTGCAGTTGGGTGAGGATGGGCTGGGCTTGTCTGTTTGAAATTACTGAATAATCCTTAGCAGTTTTAGGAACACTGTCCCTATAAGTGGATGATTACCAATTCTAAAATATTCAACACAATGTAAGAAAAAAAAATCAAATCAAATCCCTGTGGATTGGAAATGAAGAGTTGAATTTTAACTGACATATACATATACCTACTTCTGTAGGTAAGATTTCGCTGATAAATGTGCTTCAATTTATTGTCATATACCACATAATTTTCTCATTCAGTCAGTTATTCCTACAAAGAAGAGAAAATACATTTCTATTTAGAAGAAATACATTTTTTAACAGCTGACCTTGCATTAAATTGTTGGTTAATGTAAGTGAAAATTACTGATAGTTTGGCACAGGTAATTTGTTTCTAGTTTCCTCTAGTAGCAGAGTAGCACAGAAATGGCTTTCCCAGCCTTCCTGAAAACTTCTATGTGAGCATGCCAGATAGGAAAGTAGGTAAAATCAGATCCTAAGGCCCATGAAAGAAATGTTATAATGCAGATTACAGAATTTTTCCAGTTGGTTTATTTGTTCAGTATGTTTCTTTTTTTAGAACAGGACACTGCACTATTTCTGGGTTACAAGGCTAGATTCAGCCAGCAAATGAATAAGGTGGGGGAATACAGACCTCTTTTCATGTTTTACCTCAGATTCAAAAAACAAAAAAAAGTATGTTTCATGGCTTTACGTTGCATTTTAGCTTCTCTATAATTTTCTGCAATTGGCATACTGAGATCCTGAACAACGCTACCTGCTGGAAATGTCGGAAGTCTGACATCAGAATTTAACAGGAAATGGAGTTCTCCAGTAGAAATGTGCTGCCTCTGTAGCTGGGGAGATGGGTGTGAAAGGAGAGCAAAATGTTATATCTTTCTTCAATTAAGTCGCTGTCCCTGCCCTACTTAGCATCATGGTGACATATCATAAAGTTTAAATAAAGTTGCTGGCTACTTTGGAAAAAAAAATTAATTTTTTTGTGATCTACTTGATATTTGGTTGGTGAGAGTACTGAGAGAACTTCGTAAATGTCTCTTAATGACACCTAGAAAAAAGTAATAACTATATACATAATGTTATGAAAACTAAAATAGTCCTCAACCATATTTCTCCCTTTTACTTGAGAACCATTTTTCAACAACAATATTAACTACAGAAAAATGCTTTATTTTAAAAGACAAAGAAAGAAAATTAGCATTTCCCTTACCAGCAAATGTATTTTTTTTCTTGTATATAAATGCACAGAGCTCTCATAATCCTCAACGCTCTCAATTATTTTTAGCTTTGACTTAATATTAACTGGTGAATATTATCAGTTTCAATGTATTTCAATACATCTTTTCTTTCTGAATTTCAGTTCATAGCTTTTTATGCATATAATTGAAATTAATTTTAATCTTTGCCTTAGCAGAAGCCCATATTTAATGGGCTTCTACAATATACCCAGTCTGTTTGCACAATAAAAATAATTTTTCATTTGATGTAGAAATGGATGAAGGAGAGACAACATGTTTTAAAGAAGTTCAAAAATATGGAATTTTATAGATAAAATATTAAATTATTTATACTATTTCTTAACAAGATATCTGAAACATGCAAACACATAACCCAGTGTTAAATACATTACATCCTCAGATAGGTAATTTTCTTTTTTTCCCCCCCAAACATTTGCATTTCTGCAGAATCTATAAAATTTTGAAAATATATTTATTTTTTCCCCTGCCCCACAAAGAAAGTATCAGAATTCAAATTTTATTCTTCAAAATAAGACTTAGAATCACTTAATTTCAAATGGTTGTGCATTTACAATTATTTTTCATTTTTCTTCTGCTTTACCCTGGGGTGTTTTTAGAAAAAGTTATGTTCACAAGAAAATTAGTTGTTATGACTTCTTTGTTGTCAGGTAATCTTTCATGGATGCTGGAAACCTAAGCATGTAGATGATCAAATTTCTCTAATTTAGAAGCTGCATCATAAATAGTATTAGTACATGCTGAAATACTTGGATGTAGTACTTTGTTGCTGACAAGCTCTTTTTGTCATCTATAAAGAACTTAAAAATTATAACTGAACAGCCTTACTTTACAAGAGTAAATTTTAATAGCTAGAAAAATTGCAAAGTTTTTTTTTAAATGTGTAAATTACAAAGAAAACTGAGACCCTGCTTCAATATACCTGTGTATTCACATCTGAAAAAGTGAAATTTCTTTTCTCTTAAACTAATTTAGTAGATGAGAATAAGTTGTTTGCTATTTTCACTACATAACCCTAAAGAGGACATGATAGCTCACATGTGGTCATAATTGCTGTGTTATACTAAGAGGTGACCAGGTATGTAGATACAAATTTTAATTTTTTTCCCATTTGTGTATAGTCACAGTGATATCTCCTAAAGGTAACAACACTGAGAGTTGCAGATAATGGTATCTTTGATCACTGCTTGAAGTATATCTATAGATTTTCAAATACACTTAATTTTTGACGAATTATTATTTTTTTCACACCTAAGATGTCAAGAAATGGGCACATGAGAGTCCAGCTGCAGGTGATGTCACATCACTTGTGCAGTTCACATGATACATGCTTGCATACCAGTAAGATTTTTTTTACTAAGTAAATGGTGTAAGATTATCTCTGCATATATGGCAGTGATTATGTATAGATAGGAGAAACTTTTTCACTCTGAAGACAGTCAAGCACAGGAATAGTGTCCCTGGAGGTCTCTGAAGTCTCCATCCCTAGAGGTTCTCCTGCCTAGAAAATCCCTGAGCAATCTTTGTTAATCTTAAGGGTGATGCTACTTTGAGCACACAGGAGACCAGAGATCTCCTGAGATTCTCTCCCAATTTAAATTCTTTGCCTTCTCCATTCTTTTGGGCAGCAACTGTGGTGTGCCCAGGACCTGTTTCCTACCTGCCTTAAACGTCCAGAGTAGTTCTGGTTACTACAGGCAAAACAAATTTTATCTGTTATTAACAAAATATCTGATCAAAAGGGGATATTTGCCAGCTCAAGCATGTTGTCAGATGGGGGAACATCCAGGAGTGCCTCTTTAGCTCTGGAAGTCGTTGTGTTCATCCTCATGACCTCATTTCACTGCTTTCCAGCTAGCAGCTGCAGATTTGAGGGGGAAGCCTCAGGTAATATAATCACTTTTATTGAACATGTGCTGTCCCATTTATTTTCTGGAAGTTAAAAGAGGTCAAAACAGAATTTCTGCATGTCCTATAGCACAGTTACAAGAGCACAACTTGGCCAAGGACTTGTTTCTATTCTTTATTCTTCAAACAGAATGAAAATTTGCTTGCAAAATATTTTGTTTCTATTTTTTAATTTTTTTTTTTAAACACATGAAACGTTTTTCTGGGAAAGGAATCAAATATTTATATGAAAGCAGATTTAGATTATTTGGGAGATTTTGTTTTGCTTTGGGGAAAGTGAATGAGATAAATAGGATTTTCCAGATTTGGACCTCTTTGTCCAAATAATAGGACAAATTACTATTTTTTGTCCTGAAGATAAGGAAAAATGGAGGCATTTTTTAAAAAAATAAATATTCTGCTTATAATGCCATTTTACAAGTAATCAAGTTACCTTTCTTCTTTTTTAGTTTTGTGACCTTATTATTTATATAGGGCCTTGTGATGGTATTTTACAATGTTGAATGTGTTACTTTTATTAGATTTCTGTTCCTGATTTTTTCAACTTGGATTTTTTTTTTTTAAATAAAAAAAGGTTTCACAGCTGGTTAAAACTTTAGTAAAGTTTTGTATTTGGCACAGAAATTCTTTCATAAATAGAAGTCTATGAGGTTTTAATAATATGATAAAATTTGTAGTTAGTATATTTTTCTTTGGACATGTCTGACAAGCCTACAGACCAGCCTGTAAACACAGAGACATTAGGATGTTTGGTGATATTGATGTCAATGTGTCACTTTATGCCTTAAAGTGATTCCCTCTGAAACTAGAGGGGGGTGTTGTTGTTGTGTTGTTGTTGTTTCTAAAAAGAGCTTAGGATACCTTGAATTCTAAAACTGTTGATTTAAAGGTATATGTCTAAATTAAAATTGATTGTTTCAATTATATAATCAATATAAAAATATGCTAATACACTATCTAAAATATGCTGGTTTTTTCCCACTGTGTAATTCAACAAATATTGAAAGGTCTATTTTTTGCATTTTGTATTAGAAGCTTCAAGAATCTTTTCCTGATTGAATTCTCTGACGAGCTATTGCTCCATAGGAAATGAAATCTGCTCAATGCTTCTGTCTTTTATATTAGGATTTTTTACTGTCATTCAATAAACATGTCATTGAAATACCTTCCACATAACTTGAATATCAATAGCAAATCTCTAGTGACAACATAAGATATATTTATCCTGAATAAAACAGCTCCAAGGAATATTTCCAGCCACTGGAACCAAATTGTCTACATTGTTAAATTGTTGGATTTGTCCCTCGTGTGGTTTGGGCCCAGACCAAATAAGACTCTTCCAATCAGCTCCTGGGCACAATCCTGCAGCCAGAACAGACCAGAGACCATCCCCAGTAGGCAATTCAGATATGCCTCGTCCTGACCTGATTGTTTTGGAGACCAAAAGAGTTAATAGCAGCAGCACAAGTTTTACATGCTGCTGACCTCAATGCCAAAAAACAGTCCCAGGATGTGTAAGTCATAGCCTTGGAGGCTTATTCTCCTCTTTCCTGTATCAAAAATGTTACAGTGAAGACACTTTATTCCTGTATGTTTGTTTGTAATATGCTTTGCTTATTCTTTGGGAAGTCTTTTGGCTACCATTTTCCTCATCATTGTATGTTCCACCTTGAACTTTGTGGACCATTTTGTTCTAGAGATATTACTACCAAGGTGTTTCACATGAAAAGGATTTGAGCCAGTGATAACTACTTTGATTTAAATCCTTAATGGAGTGTAGGAAACCAGCACAAGTGAAACTTTGATGCTCTATATGATGGTTGTAGCACCATGTGGTAAATCATGGCAGTAAAGCATAATACACAGCATGGGTTTATGTTTTAATATCACACTATAAAGTGGGTAAATGCCAGGGAATGTAGTTAATTTTTAATGTGCAAGTTATTTTTTCCTTTGCTGACTTATTTGAATGTATTTAGATTTATTGCAGCAGGACATGGATACTTGAGTTGTAGCAAAGTTATCACATGCAGGAAAGATAGAGGTTGCACAGATCCTGAAGCTGGGTGTAATTATATGTTTTTTTGGTGGCAGAAATAAGAGAGAAAAAGATAACAGTATACTTGCATCTGAACTCTATGAGCTACCAGATGTTACATGAATCAGAGATGAGTTATTCTTTGACTGGAGTATCTGAAAAACCTGTATGAAATATTATGTTGTGAAAGTGTTGAATTAAAACAATTGCAATATTTCATGTTTAAATCCATTTTAATTTAAACACATAGTTTTTCACTCTTTCTCCTTCAGGCTTTCCAGCAAAGGTTTTTCCATAATCATTCCTATAAAGAGGAGTTAAAAATGTAGCCCAGAAACACATTTTGAATGAGTATTTCTATTTCTGTGTAATTCAGCTTTCTTGGGAAGTATATTTTTAATATCTGACTACTTTTGCTTATACAGAGAGAAAGAATGTAATATCATTTACAGTTTTGTTCCCAGAAAGGTCCATTTTCAGTCTCCCTCCAGCAGCAATTACTTATAGAACTATTAATATTGCTTTGAAACAACTTCTGAAGCACTTGCAAGTGTCTGGAGAAAGAGGGAGTTTCATGAAATTTAATTTCCCTGAAAAGTGTAAGATTATTTTGCTACCAATTACTGTATTTTTTTGCTATAAATTTTCCATAAGTTAGTTGTATGTGATTCAGACTGTTTTCCAGATTTTTTTCCCCCTTGGTTTTGACAGATATAGCCAGTTTGTTAGAAAGACTTATTAATAGATCCCTAATAATCTCCTAATTCCATGCATTGGCCTTAAGAGAATTCTTAGTACAGATTTCATACACTGGTTTTTAAATCTTGTTCTGAAATGGGATTTATTTAGGATTTTCTGTGTCATCTTATTTTATGTCATTATCAGTATCAAGTAGCCCCTATTTCTCAGACCTCTGAAAGATCTATTATTTTTTCACCAAATGATTGGTTCTGTTAGCTTCTGTTTAAGTGTGTATGGTCAATAATAAATATTTGCATATTGATTACACTGTACCTGTTGTAATTTATAAGACAATAACTTAATAGTCAACATGTTCAAATGCATTTCCACATTTAGTCTAAAGCCCTTCAGAAACCTTGCTGTGATTACTGTTTATTTAAGATATTTACGGCCTCAAGTACACTCTGAGTTTTTTTCTTTTCTTTCATATCATATGCATGCTGTTGTATTTTGGAGTTCTTTTGTTTCTTTGGGGTTTTTTTTCAGCTGAATAACATTTAAATACATACTAGGCAGTGAAGAATACATGTGCTTATGTGTGACATTTTAAAGAACTACTTCCATGAATATTCAAAATACATAATTGGCAATAGAGGTGCTCAGAGGTAGTATTAAAATAAGCATTCATACACACATGATTTCTGGTGGAGGAAGGATCAGCATGCCAAAGCAAATAACAGATGATGGATGCTACTTTCTTTGCCTAGGATATCACTTAAAGTGCTCAATTGTGGCAGAGTAAAACAAAATATGGAAATATCCCCAGAATAGCCAGCAGCAGCAACTGATTTAGAAAGAAATTGGGAGAACAATTCAGTGGAGAATTCTTGAAAATATCTGCTGCTAAATCCAGAGCTATACTCTTTCTGATCTTATAGAACATTATTTGTTACAATTTATCTATTGTTGCAGGTAGTTGTATATTGTATGAGCTTGCCAGTAATATGTTACAGATAGTTTTTTTGTTTGTTTTCTTTACATCTTTTTACTTTGCAAAGTTCTGCAGAAGGTTCTGATGATTTTCCTACAGGTTTTAATGTTACTTTCTACAGTATTGAATTTTAAGTTCTTGTGAATAAGCAAGTTTTGAAAAGTAATTTTATGAATATCCAAGACCCTAAGCAGTGGAAATCAGAGCATGCAGATTTTGTATAAACAATATCTGCTGGACTCAAAGGTGTGCATTATTTCTAGCTAAATGTTGATGCTTTGTGCATCCTGTTACATTCTCCAGCAGGGGAAAATGGAAATTCCTTTGCATACTTTTTGAATCATGTTTTAAGCATCAGGCAAAAGATCTCTACCTTCAAGTGAAATTCCAAGGCTAGAGCAAATTAACTACTGGGGAACAGCTTCTTCATTAGGTCACATATTTTTAGTGTTCTATGTAAAATGCTATTCATTGCCAGAGGAGGTTTTGTGATGAGAAATGGGAAAAAGAGCAAAAGGGTGAAAATAATTAGAAGATGCAGATTAGAAAGCAGTAGAGTTGGGAATATATGTGATGATGAATGCATTATGGTATTTTAGGTGAATTAATGTCTGTGCTAACTTTGGAGTGCAGTGAAATGAATGAATGTTTGGTACCTCCCTACGAATATTTAGAAGTGAAAGTATTTGGTGATAAACAAAATGTTTTGGTTCTCTCTCTCTGTTACTCTTGCAGGATATTACTAATTTAAAATGGATTCTTACTCCATTCCATGGTTCAGTGTTTTTCTAACCTTCTCAGTTTGAGTTTCTACTTAATTTACTTTTGTGTTTGAGCACATGGGTGTCAGCAGGCATGATAACAGCCTACTTTCTACTAGAAAGCTTAGTGGATAGTATATTTCAGTCTTTTACTGACCAGAATTTTCCAATCATATGTTGTGCAGACAGATTACCTTGTTTGATATTTAAGAACTTGTTATTTAAACAGCTTATTAGGCTGACAGCTAGCAATTAAATGAATTCAAAAGTAAACGAATTCAGATTAATTTAATCTGTGGGATGCTCTTGGTCATGTTCATATTGTATCTAAGAAGAATTTCAATAGGCCTGAAAAACTTGTTTTTCATAATGAAAATTTTGTTTCCTATGAAAGACAACAAATGGATGTTGATGATTCTTTCCCTGTGAGGAAAAGATAATATGAATAGTAGTAAACCACAACTGAGGTAGTTGTGAATGCTGACAATAAATTGCACTAGTCCAAATGATACCTTTGAGCAAACTGGAAATATCACAATACTTTCTTTAAATTTTGATGTGCATCTCACATATTTCATAATAATGATTTTTCTATATTTGAAGTTGGGAATATCTCTTTTCCATTAAATACTCTAGATGAATTCTTCTGTTTTAGCTGGTTTTCTTACCCTGTTTCTGTTTTAACAAAATTCTTGTGTTAAAAGAGGAAAATGTCTAATCTGAAGCCCTTTCTCATAATTCATCCTAGCAAAATCCTAGAAAGAATGTGAACCAGATGATCTAGTTCAGTGTTCTTCCCTAATTCAGTAAAGTTCTGTTTCTGATTTTCACTTTATTTCAAGTTTAACTTGATTTTCAGATAAGGCCTGAGGTGACAAAAACATTTAGGTATGAGATATAGACTTTGAGTGACACAGCATGGGAAAACAAAAAAAAAGTTTTGAACCAATCAATTTTGGAGGGCACCATAAGACTTTTAGAGATCCTAATGAAAAATTGTGAGGAGAAAATTCATTACAAAACACATATATAGGAGGTAAGTTTTGAAATAGCAATTCTTGCAAGACAGTACTGGGAAAGTACATTCTCATTTAATCAGGGAATGAGGTGCTGAAGAACTAATATTTTTAGAGAAGGAAAAATTAAGTTTGTGATTAGCCTATTTCCAGAAAAGCTTCTTAGTGGATTAGAGGTTGTCTACAGATAGGATTGTCTATATAATTAGGCTTAGATTCATCCCATTACTTGATACCTTGTCAGGTGCCTCACTGGAAGTTTATTAACTGCTAGCACGCTGTTTTTAAAGGAAGAAAATATCTCCAGGGAGATATAATGCAATGACCATACTTGCTCTTGCATGTGTCTCTTGACTAAAGTGTTGGTGTTGTGAGTAGAATCACCAGATTCTGGATGGAGGAATTTTATAAATTTCTTCAGTAACAATATCTGTAATTACAAGTAAACTAGATTTCAGAGCTGTTTTGATATTTAAAAGCATTTCTGGACAGCACAGGGTTTGCTGGGATGTTTTAATCTCCCTTCCTACAGAACTGTGCAATGTTCCTTGTTTAGCCCTAGTTCTAGTTTAGCTGCCTATCTTTGAAATTCATTTTGGAAAGGAAGGAACCACCCTTTGAAGGTAACAGTTGCTCTGCAGTGATTATCCACTCTGTGGTGTCACTGTTACACACATAAGAGTACTGTATTCTGCTGTTAGTCAGACCCTCTCATATTAATCTGCACAGAGCAGCATGTGACCAGAAAGTTCAAGTCTGTCAGTTTAATGCTATATACAATATTTTTTCCAAACATTAATTTTCTGCATTTGTTTTTAGTTTTGATTTGGGGTTGTTGATGTTTTCTGACACTAAGTGTCATCTTTTTACAAATATTTCAAAAGTGGTTTCTAGAAACTGTGCACATAATTTATCTTCTGAATTTTTCAGTTCACTCAGCAAAGCCATTCCTTTGTAAAATCTAACTTTTAACCAAGGGGATTTTTATTTCCTCTTTTTATTTTACTATTACAATTAATGCCTCCTCTTTTTTCCTGTTTTTTATTAAGTATTTTCTTTTTCTTTACTTTTGGTTTCTGCATTTGTATTACTGATTTAATTTAATTTGGTCATATTTTAAAAACAAAAATGTCTATTTTTACTTTTTAAAGATTATTTTTATATCTTTCTTATTTCTACGAATCCATTTTTTCCCCTAAGAAAAATTTTTCAGTCTCTGCAGTTAACCTGGGATTATATTAGTCTGAATACATTTTCCTTCTTCACATGGATTCCCACTGCCACATTGGGCAAATAATTTGTGTTTTGACAATTCATCCCTTTTTGCTTGCTAGAGGATAAATCCATTAGCTTTCTGAAGAGCTCATACAAAACTCCATTATGACAAAAATGCTAATAATGACTGACTAATCATGTCTTGATAAAGCTTCATTCCTTACTTTGCTGTTTTAAAAGTCACTGGACATTCTTTTCATAATCTTCATGACCCTTGTGTTGTTTCCAGCTGGAAACCTTTTTGGTGGAGAAATGGGAAGCTACAAAACTTCAGTGTGTTTTTTCAAGGACATAGAAAAGAGATTTGTCGGGTTTGTTCTTTCCTGAGAGTCTGTAGGAAACCACAGTGTAGGCAAGGTCCTCAACATGATTACAGAAGTGGAAGACTAATTTTATTTCTACCTGGGGTAATTGATGAATCAAATCACATGGACTCAGGAAACAGAAAACATTTACTTAACAACCTTGCACACAAAAATAGGGGAAGCCTCTTCCTAACCATACCTATTTCAGAAGTACGGTTGTTTAAGGCAAAATTTGCACACCTGAATATGCAATAAATTCTGCCTAAATGGCTGCTGTTTTCTTTCTATTCTGCTTTTAAAGTATTAATGTTCCAATACAATTTCAATGCTACACTCTCATTTCTAGAATTCTCTCAATTTAACTACTTGAAGGTACATGGCAAAGGTTCTATTACATGGAAGAATCTTTATTCAATATAGAGCTTTAATTACACAATCACATTTTTAAGCTTGTGTTCAAGTTTCATTGACAGAGGTTAATGGCTCCTAAAGCTCATGTTTGCAGATGTGCTAAAGTGCTTCTCTAAAGGGAGATAAGTTTAACACATGCTGAAGTGCTTTCCTGACTCTGGGACCAAATTATATCCAGGGCTAAACTTGGATATCTCTAGTGAGATTAATCTAGCATATACAAATTTTAATTTTATTTCATTCTTTATATTTTCTTTGTTCTTTTCTCTGATGTTTCCCATTTGATACATTGGTATTATTTGTGCTCTTTTGAAATGAAGACTGTATGAGTTTGCATTTTTTTTTATTAATCACACTTTGCTGAAATTATGTATCTCAGCATGTTATCTCACCCTCTGAATTCTCATAACTCTGTCATGTAGAGCTGTCTTTCACTTCTATCTCACACAGTGTAAGCAAGACCTGCTAATGACAACCACTCTGGAGTTCCATACCTTATAAAAAATACATGAATCCGATAACTAGTATCTACATCTCTTAAAGCGTGTTTGGTTGTAGAAATAGGTGGAGAGAGGAATGGAGGTGGTGAAAAAGTTGAAACTTGTGTTGTATGTTTTCAAGAAAAGGAAAGCAAAGGAAAGCAGGAAAGAAGGTTTGAGGGTCTAGACAATAATAAATTTTCTTTTATTCTGGAGGAAACGTGAAATGACTTCACTTGTATGTAGGGGAATACTACTTGAACACATGTGCAGCTAAGACTAACAGTAGAGTCTAAGCATTTTGGAATGCCATATGCTTTGCACTCACTAAAAATAATCCATCCTCCTTCTGTCCAAATGATTAACTCTGCTCCCACCAATCCAAACTATTCACAAAACAAGGACTCTGTTAACAGTATATTTAAAAAAACCTGGTTGCTAGCCAGTATTTATAAATTTTTGCCAGAAATTATTTGTATAAGAACTGCACTGTTGGAAACAAAAACTTTTGGGTTTTTGTTTATTTTTGTGCTGTAAGGGAAGCTACTCATCTGTTTAGAAATCACCTTTGAAAATTCAAAGCTTATCCTTCACATGAGACTTTTCACTCATATTCAGTGCCTCTGGCTTACAAGCAAGTGTCATATGGTTGCAATTAAAACGATGTCACAAAAACTTCATTGTAAGTAGGGTAACATATGCTCTTAAGGGGTTTGTTTCAATTTCCAGTGCTTTGAGTCTTGCTGGGGTTGGGAGTCACATCTTTCACAGCTAGTCAGCCTTCCTGCTTTAGATATGTCAGCTGATGGCGTGCCAGTTAAAACATCTTCCGAAAATGTTGACATGCATCTGAAGGGAGAAAGCCAACTTCTCCAAAATAAACAGAGATGACTGAAGGAGTGGCAAGTTTTGTTCCAGAGGTGGTACATCTATCAGTCAAGCGGACTAGGTGTGACATCTGAGAACTATTTCTTGAGGGATAGAGAAGGGGGTTCAGTATTTCTACCTTCTGCTGTGAGAACAGCCACAGACTTGCAAAATGTGAGCCAGAAAAGGGAAAACAGGTAATTAAAAAGCCTCAACCATACAGCACTGAGAGCACAGAAATGTGAGAAATATGTTTGACATTCATGCTTACCATAGAAGGCTAAAGCTGCACAAACTCAGTCCTGTTACAAGAATGATCTAAATTAGTGAGAGAGACTCATTTTGCATGCCTGCACTCTTAAAATGCATAGCTGCAAAATTTGTTGGATGTTTACAAAGAAATGCCTTGCAGAGCTATTTTCTCATTATGAATTTCTTAGAACAGGGGCAGGCATTTGACTCGAGTTCTCAATTCACGTTGGCACATGCACAATCAAATTTTCCTAGATTTCAGCATAATCTTTACATCTACTATGCAAAGAGAGCAGGGAAATCAATCTGCAAATTGCACATTCGAATGCTATAACAACATTTGGTCTTCCTTCATGCAATTTTTTTTTCTTCCCTGACAGAGATTTCCCCCCACACACTTTCATTTTAATCCTTTATTTGGCAATTTCATTTCCCTTCCCATACGGCTCATGTCTCAGTGTACACTAGCAATTCAGCTCTGGCTGTCAAAAAAATTAGCAGTTTAATGTGCTGGGCAGAAAGTAGCCATTCTTAATTATTTTCCCATATAGTCCAAGTATATTCTTTCAGTTATGAACATTAGGGGAAAAAAATCCTGCTTCAAACAAGATCCTATTTCAGTCTGTTGTATGACTGAACTCATCATTACTTCCGTAAAATCGTAAAACATATTCCCTTTTGCCATCTGTGTTAAATTTCTTATAAGGAGGGAGGTGCTAATTAGGAGGTGCTTCTAGTTGATGTTCATATAAACTAATATTTTATCTTTTCTGCAAAATCTTTATTTGGTTTATTGGCCATTTACTAAAGCAGGTTTATGGCAATAGTATCTCCACTTTTACTATTATTATTAATAGCAATAATTTAAAATAAAAATCAAATTAAAGTATTTCCCAATTCATAATAATGGAAAGAAAATATTTTTCTGACACTAACAATCCTTCTCACCAGTGAATTTTGCTTTTATACAAGGGTGATTCTGTTTAGAATGGCAGAGTTCAGCAATGTATCTGCTTTAATGTATATCTTAAAGGTGACAGTATTGAAATGTTGAAGGTGTTAGCTGTGCAAGCAGTACCAAGGGTATTTAAAAATTCCAGGTGATGTACCAGGGTTTTTTTTTTCCTTAATCTAGCTGACAATTTTACAAATTAATTTTGTCCTTTCAATTGCTGTCACCTAAGTTGTTTGATTTCACCCTGCCTAAAACATATTCATTCTTTTTTTAGCATATCTTCACAATATCACAACCTGCTATAGTTGCACTAATTTTGTTTTACAAAGAAAACACACAACCCCCCACCCCCCACAAAACAGAAAAGGAAAATATCCCACATCACACCCAAAAAATCACTTTCTCACTCTGCTGAGATTGAGATTAGTAGAGAAACATATATCTGAGAAAGATTTAGAATGGGAAAGCTCAAAACCTGACCATATAGATAGATTTTAGAAACAGCATTTATATTCATTGACAAATGCACTTTTTCCTCAATGGGGTGATTTTTAACAGGTTAAGAGCAGAGTAAATTTGAGTAGTCCAAGAGCAGCGACAACATTTGGCTTGTGATGGCCTTAGTCAGAAGAGGGGGCCCTCCTCACACTCTATTCAGTGACTTGCTGTGCTTTGTGAGGGTTTGACCACATCAGACATTTAGGTCAGGAGGGGTGATTAGGACTCACTGTGTGTAATGTATGGAATTATGGGACAAGGACCTGATCTGATTTAGAACATGACATTAAGCCTGTGATAATCTACTTCCTTTCGCAAAAAAATCTAGCACTGCATTGCTACATTTATATATCATTAAATGCCATGAGCAAAAAAATGTATGAGAATAACCTGCCAAAAGTATATTTTGTGTTTAAAATCAAGACTTACAGAACTATGTGGTGTATTCCATTTGTGTTCACCTCAAAATAAGGTTTTTTTTGTTTGTTTTTTTTGGGTTTTTTTTTAAGACTTCTTGAGACGTTTTTGTAGTTTCCTGACAGCAGTACCAATGGTTACAGCTAAGAGACATCTATATTTCTAACCTATGTGTTATACTGGCAGTACTATGAAATATGGCAAAGAAAAAAAAGGCATATTATATTGAATATTTTTTTTTCTCTTGATAAGGTGTTCTGATTAATCATTGCAGGCTGAATAATTGCTCAGACATAGCATTCGATTTTTAATGCTACTACACAGAACCATCAGCTTAGAAGAGGCTTACAATTACTGTTCTCAGTGTTGTTATTCCTTTTACTTTTCCCCTGTGTGAATGAAGACACATTACATCTGCATTAGTGTTTTGGTTTGTATCCATTGTTCTTTCCTAAAAAAACAAACAAACAAGCAAAATATCTGGTTTTCTCTTTCCTCTGTTGTTTTGCCTTGCAGAGCAGTTTTGGTCTACGGATTCAGTTTTAAGGTAGACTTCTTTCAGAGAGAGCTAAATTCTGGCAGATACACACCAAATGTTTTCTTGCCTTCTTTAGCATCTGAACCAAACATTAGCTTCAAGTAGATACACACATGGTAGGGATCTTAGTCCACAGAGCCAGATAAGATAAAATTCAAAGCAAAAGTCCTTCCCCAGCAGCGGGAGAGGTGGAGATAGAGAGATTAGGTTTTAAAATTATTTAGTAAACCACCCCACACTTCTTGCTATAATGCCCAGATCATATTATGCAGACAGGATCTTGAAAGCTAAGGGACATGATCCACCCATTATGACAAAATAAGACAAGCTATGAAAGGATGTCAGTGAAAATTCAGCGTAAGAGGCATACAGACTAGACTAGATTTACAAATTTCTTTAAGAAATATAAATTTTCTGGGGAGCTAACAGAACTACAAATATCCATTGTGAGAGGGTGGTGAGGCACTGGAACAGGTTGCCCAGAGAAGCTCTGTGTGTCCCATTCCTGAAAATGTTCAAGGCAAGGCTGGGTAGAACTCTGAGCAACCTGGCCTAGTGAAAGGCGTTCCTGTATGCAGCAAGTGAGTTGGAACTAGAGGATCTTTAAGGTCTTTTCCAACCTAAACCATTCTGTGATTCTATGAATTCCAATGTTTTGAATCCTGTTTGAGCACTGAGGCACATTTAGTAACAGCCACAAAGTATGTACTAGTGTCAAGCTCTAGGTGGATATCTTCTTGAATCTGGAATTGTGAAGTGGCATTCTTAATACCTTAAATGAGAAAGCATGTATTCTGTTATGGAAAAGTCATCTGCATAATTCTCATTCATCTCTTCAATTCAAACCATTGTATTCCTGTACAGCAAATTTCAATTTACATAGAAGAATGACTAGTTTGAATTATACACATTTTCTGTTAAAATGCAGAACTTGAAACAGATGGAGGACTCTAGAAGTGAATTTATGAGATTAACACACAGCTCTTCACATCAGGTGGAAAACTCTTTGTGAGAGTGCAGGTAGTATGTGCTTAATACATTCTGATGCTTTTGTGTAGATTGAGTTGTATTGATTCAGTAGAAACACACAGTGGGGGTATGTTTTTGGTTAGCCAGTATAGGAATAGAGAAGATCTTAACTTGAGTACTTGAGAAAACAGAGTGGTACCCCATTTGACTGAATTATCTTCAGTTTGTTCTCAAAGACTTTGTATTATCAGAGATTGTATCAAAGAGTTGGCTTACGTTTTGTGTGCCTTACAAGTAAAGATTTCTTCAGCTTGGAAGAAAAAAAAACACTTTGATAGAGCTGGGGTAATTGTTTGATGTGTCTGGATCAAGCTGCCTGAGAATACAAATAAAACATATATGTTTGTATGGTAATGATTAGGGAGGATAATATAGGGTTCTAAAAATCATATTTATCACCATTACCTTGGATTTTTCCTAGGTGATGTCAAGTACTGTTCAAGTACACAACTTCAGGCTGTTTTCAGTGTATTTTCAAATCACCTAGGGTTGCTAGTCTGAAATAGGTGTTTTAAATTTTTGAAAGATTGGGTTTGTCCTCATTCCTTTGTGTTAGATTTGCGAGCTGTCTGTGGAAACTGCTGTTTTAAAAATAGTGTCAGATGCATGTCAAGTACAATGAGAATGTATGTTTTGCAATGAGCATTTGCTCAACACAAAGAGATCTGTGAGATCTACTCTATGGCAGTCCTGAAGGTGATAACCCCTTACAAACAGCACATCTTGAGATTAATAAACACCACCTTGGTTTCAGCATCTGGAGTGCGAGTTCCATTTTGCATAGAGTGACCTTGGTGGAAGCACTGAAACAGAGATGTGTGTTTGTGTGCACGTGCGCAGGTGCGTGTGACTGAATTTATGACTTGCTGTTAATACGAGCTACAAGGAAATAACATGCCTCACTATTTCCTGCTCTCTTACTTTATCATTATTAGTTCACAGCTTTATTTATCCAGGACATATACAAAAGAACATCTTTACCTCTGTTGTTATCAATGTTGTTTCCTTTAAGATAATAAAAGAACACAACTCTGAAATATGCTCTCATACATTTTTGTTTGAGGGCCAAATTCAATGGCTGCTGATGCCAGATGAAATATTGATATTGAATTAATTGAGTGTCTAGCCTTTATTAACCTTTATACAACGTGAGATAAATAGTCACTGCAGGCACCCTATTGCAATAGACAGCTGGCAAAAGGTGATGTACTTGTATCTTCTCCTGACTGTAGGTGTCAGATTCTGAGTTGTATCCTTCTACGGGTCTTCTGGCTGCTTCCTTTTGAATGCAATTCATCTTCATCAGTTCTCTACTGAAAGAACAGAACCTACTTATCAGTTTTAAAGCCAACATCAGTTTTCATTGTTGTTCAAGAAAAAAGCTTCAAATGGCAGAACTATTTTATTTTTTTAAGGAAACATTGCATGTTTACACTATTATACATTATGACTTTGATATGTGAGTGGAAAAATTTTAACTGTCAAGTTTTTTTTATGGACTGACCCAATATTTTGATTTTACTAGTGGCTTTTAAAATGTCCTGAAAAAGGACAGGACATTCATTCTATGTGTAGAGTGTTTCTTAGCTGGTGTTCATTTGGTTCTCCAAAACTGGTTGACCTACAGATAACAACATTAAGGAAATGCTGTTCATAGCAACAACACATTTTCTTCTACTTTTGAATTTCAGTTTTACTTTTCTGAGGCAAAAACCAGTGTTTGAATACCTGTGAAGAAGATTTTACTAAGAGACAAAGGTGAGGGAGCTTTAGAATTTGCAACCAGAGGTTATAAAAACAATATTCTGAAGAGTCAGAATTGACCCTCGTTTAGGCCACGTGAGGAAGCCTCACACACATCCCACACACACACACACCACACATGCACGCACACCTACTCTCCCCCCCAATATTAATAATAAAAAATTTTCAAGGAAAAAATGAGCAAAAGAAGCATCATGAGATGAACAGAAATTTTCAGATGCAGGGACTGATTATTTCTCAGTGAAGTTTTTCTCCAAATAGTTTGTACTCAGTGAGTGCCTTCTGACTCATAACATACCTTAGAGAATTGAAATATTCTACATGGTAAGTTTAATAAAATAGCTGAGTAGCACACTTTAGAACCTAGTCACATAATAAAGCCACATAGCTCTGCATTGTGAGACCATCTGTATTGTGAATGCAGCAACAAGTCATTCACATCATTTGCCATACAATAATAGTCAGGGAGCTATTTTAGGTGCAATGGTCCTTACATTGCAGACATCTAGCAAGACACTACAAAATACAATTTATTTACTTCAGTGCTTCACAAAGATTAACTTTATCCTTGGGAGGCTAATAACCCTAGGCTCCCTTAATAGTCCATGGAAAGTCTCTCAGTTGATTCTGAGCAGACCCCTATCTTGAAGGATGCGGACCATTTAGAAAGAATACAGAAGAGATCAAGAAGAGATTTCAAAACAGTGGTCTGCTTGTAAAGATTGTGGAAATTTGACTTGTCATGAAGAAGGGGGATGACAGAAGGATATGATAATTTTAAAATGCGTAGCAGACTGCTGCGAAATCTGCTGTCCATGTAGACAGTGATTAAGATAAAACAATAGTGCAGTAAGAAAGATTTATATTAAACAGTAGAAAAATCTCCCATCAGTATAGATACGAAAACATATGGTTTTAAAACTACCTTAAGAATATTTATATTTTATGGAATGGGTAAGGAGATTTCTGTCTTTAAATTAACTTTAACTTTTGCAACCATTATCCTTGTTTAGTGTGCTAGCATATTCACTGAAAGGTTATAGGATGCTGTGTTCAGCCCATGGATTCCATAATTGATTCCCTGCCTATGAGCAGCACTTCATGCATCATTCACTTGACACTATATTGTGTTCTTACGATACACATGCGTATTAAGGCATTTGATGTTATTAGCTTCAGTATTGTCTTAGATCTACTGAGAGATTTGATTCCCCAGTGATCCTATTTTTTGTAAGATAATTCAGTTTACTAATAAAGTGTTCTGAACTGTGAGTAAAGATTTATATCCAGTTTTCATTCTAGTACTTAAAGCTTTTTCAATCATCTCTTCATTCACTGCCCCTACTGAACAAGTAGACTTCACTGATATCTTTTTAATGCAACCATTTTTTTTTGTCATTGTTGTATATAGTAATAGAGGAAATATTTGGCTTATTAGTCTTTTCATTTTTAAAAATGAAGTAGAAAATAATTATCATGAGCCAAGTTTACTTTCTACAGCTTTGAAATTCAATATTATTTGTCTCTGTGTTCTTATAAACAATTCAGGGGGTTTGGTCCTACACGATATGTTAGTATGTGCACTTTAGTTGAAAACAGTAATAAATTTAACAAAAGGTCAGAGACTAATGTTTCAAATGGGCTGTTTTCATACTTTAAATTTATATTAAGAACAATTCTTTAATCAGTAATTTATTTAAATAAAAGTCCTTTAGTATTGTTCTCTATTTGAAATTTTCAAGAAGTATTAAGTATTGAGATCTTATGTTGTCATTTCCTAATATTTCAATTGAATCTATAATTTTTGCAAGCACTCTAATTACCATTCATAAGATTAAGGTTTAGAGTTAGTCAACAACCAAGTGTGTTGCTGGTTAACACTTTTTCAGTGGGTTCAAATTCAATGAATTTCTGTCTAACACTGCCTTTTGTCCTTTTCTTATAACATTTGTTAAACTCTCTCAGGCATTTTATTTAAGTATTTTACCAAAGTTTATCTGGTTAGAAAAGAGAAATAAAAGCACTATAAACATTGTCAAGTGAGTTGAACTAGAGAAGTATTAAATATAGAAATATTTAAATGGTCGCATATTTGTGGATCTCACCCTACAATCACATACTCAATTAAAAAAAAGATCATAAATTTACTAAAAGTACATAAATGTGAATGCAGCTTATAGGCAATTTAACACTTATAATAACTACAATAGCTTCCTACAATAGTAGTTTGAGATGATCCTAATCTTAATTTTACTTCATTCTACTTTAAATTGTGCTTAGCAAAACTATATAGAAGTTTTATGCAACATATTCTACCTTTTTTCATTTTATTTATTTTCTTTCTGTAAATTAAATAGAGCAGTTAATCTTTTTTTCCTCTCCCCCTCTTCCCCAGCAGTACAATAGGTGCAATTTAAGGAGACTGCATATCCCCCAGGTGAACTGAAATTTTGCTGTTGGAAACACACAGCATTTATACATTGCATAACAGCTAAATCAAATTATTAAAAAATATATATAATTATATGGTAAAGCCATTTGCTAGAAAATCTGGTATATTTTCTCAAAGGTAGTAGAGAGGCCAGCAAATGAGAATAGCAAATTATTTTCATGTAAAATATTATGATGTTGTGTGACCTCTAGTAGCACAGAGGTCAAAAATCAGCAGTAGAATGGGCAAGAGAATATAAAACATCATGACACTGTGTAAAGGGAGTGCAAGCCATCTTCACTGTCATTTTGCTCAGTTTTTCCCTTTGCTAACAAAGGCTGGATGACCTGAATTCAAGCTACAGACTGTAAATCAGCAAAATGTCGAAGAGATTTCTATTTTAAAAAATCTTTTGTCTGATGAAAATTTTCCTACACAAATTATTTCTGGGTGTTTTCTGTATGAAGAGACCAGGACCAGTTCTTTAGACTTCCATGTTCATGCCATTGGAAACATTTTTATTTTAGAAGTTCAGAATTATGGAAATATGTGTGAGCATGTTTTTTTATCAGAAATGTAAATAAATGCCTATTACTTGTGATCCAAAGAAAAAACTTGGAAATAAAGTGTTGTTTTAAGGCCTGCCAGAAAGGAGAAGGCATATCTAAGCAATCAAATGTAATCTTTATTTTTCTGTAAACCGCCTTGAATTTTGATCCTTGACTCAGAATTTTAAGTGCTTGAGATCGGCAGTGCTTCATGTGTGTAGTCTTCTTGGGAGATATTTTCTTTCAGCTAGTAGATGAACCATGAAATTACTGAAATCAAATGGAGTTTCAGGATTGCACAGAGAGCACAGGCAGTTTTTCTTTGTTTACAGCAGTGGATAAAACAATGTGCCTGATGAGCTAAGCCAAGGAGAAGCATTTCTGCAGAGATACATTGTGAGTTTTTTCTCTTGGATTGAATCAGTGAACCAAATTGTCTGCTGCTATAAATTGTTGCAGATTACAGTTTTGTTAAAGGATTGCTGCTGTCCATTCTGTGCGCCTTCCATTTATGTTCCTGTGCTTACTGTTCTATAATTCCAGCAAGAGTTCTTGCAGAATCACGTTTACCACTTATGTAGCTGATTCCCTTGACAAAGTCAATTTTGCACCACTAAGGACTTCAGAATTAGCATTGGACTACACAATGTATATAGCAAAGGAAGGAAATTTATTTTGTGTGCATTCCTATAAAGGAAGCAATTAAAGGGGCAGGGGGGTAGTGGTTTGAATAGGTTTGGTATAGAAAGAAATAACTGACAGAAAAGCTAACTCTTTTTAACTGTCAGAAAGATATGGACAGTCTTTCTGAAGAATGAACTGATGTTGAACTATGACACTTGTAGGGATAATTGCAACTTGTAAATTATTACCTTCTGAATCCCCATAAACAATAGCAATCCACTGTAGATGCTATAATGCTAATGATAATTGTGTAAAAAGAGTATTGAAATTGTGATTATTAGAACCTTTGCTTTCTTAAAGTCCTTTATCTGTTGTGGAAATTCAATTTAATAAAATTTTCACAGGTTAGAACATTTTTTTTTAAGCAACTTTGTTAAATGACTCTGGTACTTCAACCAGTAATAACTATCAAGGTCATCCTTTGTTTTTCCTCATCATATCCTGCAGAATAAGTTTTTTTAAAGCATCTAACCATTTAAAGGAGTGGTAATAGGCAATGTACTTAGGGCACATGATAAAAGGATTTTTCTTAGGGAGAATTTGTAGAAGCAAATTTTGGACTTTTTTGCCTTTTTTTTTAACAGATATACTCACTAGAATTCACATGAAAATCAGACAATATTTTGGTAGGTGTAAAGAGATTTTCTCTGAACAAAAGTAAAATGGCTCTGTTAGATCTGGGATCCTTATACCACAGGTTTAGAAGACTGAAAAGGAAGCAGTCTCACAAACTAGAGTGCATTAACTTACACAGTAATTAAGATAACAAATAATTATCAAGGACTTGCATGTACACTAATTTTTTTTTTTACACATAGATTTTCTTTTTTTTAACTTAGCAAAAGTACTTGCTCTTTAATTTCATGTGCGAGTCTTTTCAGAGATGGCTTCTAACTGCAAGTGCTACAGTATAATGTTAGATGTCCATACAAAACTGAATGTAATGTGGTGAGGAAAAATAACATGGAGTTTTTGCAGTTGGCTTTACTTTAAAGGCTAAAAAAATCAAACAAACAGGAGTTTGACAGGTACTCAGAGATTTGGAACATTCAAAGTGGTCCCAGCAGAACAGAATTTGTGGACCAAGCACAGGTGAGATGCAGCACGGTAAATGCAGTCCAATGTTACACTTGCAGAGTATATTGCATTCATCTTATCACATCAAGTTTAGTTATAGTCAAATTTAAGGCTGTAAACATGAACTATCCCACGGCCATGGTGTTGGGCTTGAAACAAGGAGGAGAAGGTAATACAGAGTAGGACTTCAGCATAATTTTTCATATATGATGCTCCTCAGTGTCACATCCTATAAAACCTCTAACATAAGACTACAGTTTTGGTGGCATGAAAGGTTTGGCATGAAAACTTAATTTTCCTCATTCACATGCTTTTGTGTTAAGACAAGAAGGAGAAAAATGGTAATATTAAAAGTCAATCAAGTTTCATACTCAATCCAAATTATACCTCAGAAACATCTAAAGAGAGGTATTTGGAAGAATAAATGGGATCTTTTTTTTGGAAAAAAAATCCAAACCAAACCATTTCTAGCTAGGGATGAAATATTTTAATTCATAAGTATGGACTTGTACACCAAAAATCTTCAATGCAGATTCTTTATGCACCTTTCCGTAGCTTGACCTTCCTGGATTTTCATCTGCAGTAACCTTTTAAAAATGGCAGACGTTTACATCATGAAAAGCTCTATTTTCCACTGGAAAAAGACCCTCATTTTTATGGGAAATTTTCAATAAAGTCTACCAAATCTGCTACAAAATTTATGCTCTGTTTCTGCTAGCTCAGATAATTGGTTTCTCACTTCTGTTCCTGTGTGACCTATAGAGAAGACTGTCACAAATACAGAGGCAGGTAAGATGCGTATGCCATAGGAACAGGTCACATCAAAGGACATCACTGAATTTGGGAAGCTCTGATAGCTTCTATTTCATACTGAGCTGAAAGTAAATTTTAAAAGTACTGTGTAAAAAGATTATCTATGTTGGTCTCTGTAGACCCATGAAAAGTACCAGTGTCTTCTTCAACAAAAACTTCTTCTTCTTCTTCTTCTTCTTCTTCTTCTTCTTCTTCTTCGGTTGTTTGTTGGGAAAAAAACCCCAACCAAATAAACAAAGTACAACATCCTCAGACAAATAATAACAGATTACATTACTGAGGAAGGCAAAAATAGGGAAATTGTTAAACACCATCAAAGCCTAACCTAAGACAAATATTTTGCTTCACTCTTAAATGTGATAGTCAGTGCACTGCTGGGCTTCAATAAGTAGATTTTCTATTGAGCCAGTTGTTTCTCTTCACAATACCCAGACACCTAGTGAACTGCTTTGTGCCAGGTGGCATTTCTCCAAATATGTGATATTTCCATGTCTCTGTTCACACCTTTGTGGAGACAGACAGATAAAAATACACCAGAATATTATTCTACTTGCATATGACACTGCGACTAATTTATTAACAGACTAAAAAGGCAGTCAAAGCAGAAGTTTATTAATGAGTTTATGGTAAATGAAAATGCTATCAGAAAGCCACAGAAAAGCGAAGAGAACATGCTAAATGTATTTCAAAAATGAAAACATGCACAGCAGAAGGATGGATCTATACCAAATATAAATTACTGTATTGTAGAAGCTTAAAATTATCACTGTTATCCCCTGATTATCAGTGTTTATAGCAGCTTATGATGAACTTTAAATAGCTACTGCATAAGCGTGTTTGGAGTAAAAAAGGAAACTAGATGACTGCCAGATTGACAGAGCTCTCTGGCTTCCTTGGAATCACAGAACCCAGACATTTGCTGTAGTGTACATTTAGTCCCTACCACTTTGGTGCTTCAAAGGTAGGTCTCCCCCACGGAACTGCAAAGAAATCAAGGTTTCCATTTCCTTCTCTGTGCTGAAGACTCCTATTCAGGAGCCTGATGTAGGGCATATCTGGCCAGTGTGAAACTTCATCAAAGGGACTTTGTTCTCAGAAAGAAAGAGTCTTAGAAGAAGAAAAAAAAAGCTTATAGGTGGTCTCCTTACCAACTGGGAAGGAATATTTTCACTCCCTTCTTTTCGTGGGTCTAAAATAGAAACCACATGTTGGTGATATGAAAACGTTTCTGGAAGGGAAGATGAAAGATATTAACTGCTTTGTGGACAAGATATCCCAGAAGAGTATAAGAAACAAAGGCATTATAAAAAAATGGGGGTTTTTTGTGAGTTTGGCCAAGAATAAAAGAGTGAGAAAAATTATTAACAATAACAAGGATTTTTATTGTAAATAGTTTTGCATCTGAGTAATATTTTTAATACTTTATATTTCTTCTTTCCAAACTCTGAAATCTGTATCTTCTCACTGATGGTTTTAAAGCAGCAAATGAACAAAACAAGAGAACAAAAGAGCAATGCACTGTTTATATAACCTGTAGTTTATATCTTGGACTTTTGCATATATTAGAGGAATGGCACTAGACTGTAGCAGAGCATTGCTGTGTTCATGACACAGAAATTTATTTATTAAGAACACCTTACACTTGATCCTTATAACATTTTAGACTCTCTCTCCACTGTCCATGGAAGAAAAATAAAATTAGCTATTGTTTCCCAGTTACTAAAATATGGTTATCTGATAGTTTTTAGAAAATTTCATGGGATTGTCAAACCCTGCTGTTTAAAGGCTGTAGAAGTTCGAACATTAGCGAATTTTGAAAAAAAAGTTTTCCTTTTTATTTCTCTGTCTCCAAGGTTTTTTACCAGTATTGATCTTCAAGTCAATGCATCATTATGTTGTTCTGTGAAGCCACTTATATCCTATTGCTATGTAAGTGCAGCCACTGGGGAAAAAAAAGAAAGAAAGTGTATTTTCAAGGAAATAATACTTGGATTACAGGCAAAACCAAGAAAAGGAAAAGCAACAAAAGGAATTTCACTTGAATCTACAATCAATAATATTTGACCTTATCTGGTGCTTAATTGTTTGGTTCTTCAAGTGTTTAGAATGGTAGATTACTTACCCTGGTTAGTCGAGCTGTTTTACAGCAACTATGTACCTTTGTATTGATCAGGGCTGTGTGCCTGGTCATGATTACACCGTAATGGATCGTTCAATGGAAAGAATTTACTTGAGCACTGTTAGCTCTTAATAAGTCACCACATGTTCCAGAACTGAAAGATGCTGAAGCACTAATATTAGGAGACAATTTATAAAGAAGTGTTCTCAAACTGGAAAGATTTAAGTTGAAGTAGAAAGCATTTGTGAGCTGTGAAGAGTTGTCAATACATTTGACTAGTTTTGCCTTTAACTTTAAATTTATTCAATTATTGCTATGTGTAAGATATATGTGTAGAAAGGCATGCTTATCCATAAAATGTGCCTACACAAGTTTGGATGTGTCCTGAAGGTAGAATTATGATTAAGCAATTATATAAACACATCCTTGTTCTCTAGGTCTTCAGTAAAGAAGGACTTTTTTTCCTTTCTTATTTTAATAATTTTACTAGTTTTAATTTTAGACTTGTTAAAATGTAATGCCAGTTAAGTGTAGATGATGGCCAGGTACTGAGAGCAGACCCTCATCACTTAAAGACACTTTGTTCAAAAGGACTAAGAAATGTGTTACCTGTAGTTGTGTTAATTTTCTTTACTGCACTAAATTTAAGCATATTTCTTCCATTTCTATGAAATGCAATAATTTAAATTAAAATCTCTTTAGACTTCTTTTAGGTCACAGTTACATTTGGGCATGGTGTTTTAATTATCGTCATTAAAAGGAATTCCTCTACTTACTAAACCTCCAGTTTCATGTAGATTTCAGTAATGTGACAGCCAAGCATAGAAATCCTAAAAAGAACTCATTATCTAAATTGTGTGTCCCTGTGTAATTATGCAAGTCATTCAGCAAAACATTTCTGTTATCATTAAACAGCCGGTTGGCTCCTGTATGTTGATATGCAACCACAATGACTTCAGCTGAGGAGTTAGTTAGTGTTGTAGTGCATTTAATAAACACAGAACTGTTGACATGACATATTTAGGACAAAAGAAGCATACATACAGTAGTTAGGGAAAAAAACCCAAAGCCCAGCATGCTGAATATTTTTGGTTTGGACACACGGTACAATTTGTTCACATAAATCCTTTGTAGAGTTTCTTTTTCAGTTATGAATTCAGAGCATACCCTACAGCATTTTCTCATGCAGCAGCAGTTAATTGAGAGAATTCTTTCTATTATTTATGGACTTTACATTAGCTTAAAATTCCTCATATTTCACAAACAGTTTCTTTAGGATGGAGGAACATAACCTTGATCTAGATTCTCCAGTTAGATTCCATTAAATTCATGTAACCTTATTGCTTCTCCGCCTATGTCCCAACGCTGGTTTTATCTGAAGAAAATGTTCTTCTTGAGCTGAAAGAGTATGATGCATCTTTTAATAGAATTATTTTTCACTGAAAACATGTCAGGACAGCAACTGAAGCAAAGAATTTCTATAACATAGTATGGAATGCAAAGCATTTGAGACAAGGGCAGAGAGCTTTAAAGATAGCTGGTTATTCAAGACTGTGTTGTAGATTGTAGATTCAGACCCTAATCAGTGTTCACAGCCTGATTGAGTAGCTTTATCTGGAAAACTTCTGTTGTCTTAAGTAAAAAAAATATATATATATATTTTCAGCAAAGTCTGGTTGTATGTGTTTGTGCATGTAAAAGAAATAAATATGACATTTATATGTGGATTTTTCTCCCATCAGAAAGGCAGTGTGTTTTACAGTGAAATCTGTGTATTTGACCAGTAAAACACCTTATTTTTTCTTAATGTAAGTAATAAGAAATTTTTTGTCCTACAAGTGTGATTTTCTTTATCAGACATAGGTTTTTGGTTTTTAGGACATTTTTCATCCTAGTGACCTTTCAAACACTCATCTGTACGCAGACAAGTTTAATGAATCTTCATCTGTTTTCTCTTTTCAATTCCACTAGGTATTTGTGACAGGGTAGTTCATTATGGTTTTTTCTTCTGGAAGTTGCCTCAAACTTTTTTTGAATGAAACACATTTTTTTCTCCTCTTTTAAAAAGAAGATAAAAATAAAATCAAGTGTTTCTGAAAAAGTCTTGACAGAACAGTGAAGTACAAGCAGTAATTCAAGGACTGGATAAATGTGACACAGACCAGGCGCTTTTTTATGGCAGTAACAATTAATGTAGGAAATATATTTACATGGGGTTTGAAAAGCAGACAAGAATCTCTGGAGGGGAAAAAAAATGCCACAGTAGTTCTTTCCCTTGCTCCAAGTTTATTTTTATAAACTGAATATGTTTATTGGTTTACTCACATACATAACTTCAGACAACCAAAAATCCATTTCTAGTTTTATTAGCAGAAAATCACACAAAGTTACAAAATGTCTTTTATGTACTTTTATTGGATTTGCTGCAGAGTCTGCCTATACCATAAATATGCCTGGGACTGTGTCAAGCCAACAAGGTCAGCCCTGTACCTCTGTGCAGTCTCAGGAATAGCATGGCTGGATGCTGGGAACAACCCCTGCCCCGTGCTCTCCTCCCCTCACTGTGACTGGGAGAGCTTGTTCCAGGAGAAAACCATTCTAGGCCCTATCTCACTTGGGCACTGGTGGTTTTTTTCATTGAATGACTGTGAGACACTGAAGTAATTGAGACGTTACCCTTAGTGGTTTAGCCTTCTAGGTTCTTTGGCTGATTTGCCTAAAATAAAAGTGAAAAATAATAATCCCAACCCTAAAATAATCACTTTTAGAAAAACTGTTAGTGTATATGTCTTGGCACATAATTGCACCTCTTTCTAATTACACCCATTTCTCTCATATAGAAAAATGTCATCAAGTGATTCATAAAGGCTAATTAATTGAAGTTTCTCCATAACAAAGTGCATATGTCAGTGGTGTAGAAAGCAAGTTCTAGAAACTATTCCTCCAATAATCAACATTGTGAATAAAACAACAAAAAAACCACAAAGCTGTACTTTATAACTAGAATGAAAATTCCAAGGTGAATTTTTAGCAGAATATAGCAGAGGAAATTATACTGAAAAAATTCAGCAGGCAAATGTCTGAAAACCAGAATATATTCCAGTGATTAGTTTTAAAATTTGGTCTGAAATATCCTCACTAGCAGACATTTAATTTTCTATATTTATTACTGGAGTTTGCATTCAAAAATATCATGGCATTAAGAAGGAAGAATGTTGATAAAATATGTTAGTTGGAAATTAAAAGCAAGGATTCTGATATATTTACTCCACTAAGCTTGAAATAATGTTAGTTCTAATAAATTTAAGTTCAATATCAGCTTTTGACTAGGAATAGGTAGTAACTCAGGTAAGAATCTCAGAATTTCTAAATCAGTTTTTCATTACAGTTTCAAAGGGGAGAAGCAACGAATGGGGCCAGATGCAGCTTTCTTCAGACAGCAGAGACTAGGGAAAGTGTAGGAAATTCTCATTCTTTGTTCATTATTTAACCCCTGTGATTTCTTCCTTGCTTCTTAAAAAGATCTGTATAACCAGTTACTTTGAAATGTACAAGAATTTCAAACCTTTTGATTATAGATTGCCAGGAGTGTAGCGTTCCTTTTGTCTATTTTAAATACCTAAATTGACCTTAGAGAATGTAAAGAAGCAACTCACAGATCTTTTTGATTACCATTCATAGTATTTGAAAGAGTTGAATTTTTTCTCTTCTTTGAACACCACAAGCTCATAATGGATAAAAGAGGAGTTCTGTAAATTTCAGGACAGTGGAAATTCTCCAAGGAAATCCTGCAGTTCAATGAAAAATTTCATCCATACGAGAGCTGTATAAACCTGACCCTCATGACTGCAGTACCAGTAATTCAAATAAAATCATATATAAAGTGGCATTGGGTCATAGCACAAGATACAGTGGTTATTGCCGTGCAGTGATGGATGGGCATATAATAATGTCAAAAACTGATACTGATTCATGAAGGGTCTTCTACTTTTAAAATAAGCAACCTTCACCTTGTCTTCAAAATCTTACTGGGGGAGGGAACCGTTTCCCTTTCTTGGCCTATATAGATATTTCAAAAGCTTATTCCCTGCTACTTTTTATATTCACCAACTATTTGTGCTAGCTTTTTGCATGATTTACAGCAGAAGAGATTCACTCTACATGAGAAATCATTGTCTGGAATAAATAGTACAGAGATGGTACAGCATGGAATACAACCTGAGGTGAATGGCAGCCAAGAGGGTGTGATGGGAGTTAAGTTATATGTGTTTTACTTATAACTGTTTTACACCCCTTTGTGATGTATAGGTGGCATGATGCACACTGTGAATCTTAAGCATTTCTATTTCTGTTTCAGCTTTGAGGAAGGAGAAATACTGTGCTCTGTATTAATTGGATAACTTTGGCTCAAGCTTTTAAGTGTGACAAATGGAGATGTGCCAAACTGCCTGAAAGTAATTCTGGTTGTCAGTGAACCACAGTGGCTGCCAGTTTGCAGACAATTTCTAGTCTTCTTGAGTCTGTCACATCTCTTTCACACTACCTATTTACCATCTGAATAGAAAGCCAGCACTGTGAGGCATAAATAAATGTATTTTTCTTTAATATGACAGTTGTTTTTTGAGGGACTTGTGCTACACTGAGTGACACATCATGAACCAACCTGAACTTCTGCAATGACACAAATTGCAGACAGGTCTCCTGAAGTAAGCAACAATTAAAGTGCTGTGGGAAGCCAAAGAACATAATTAATAATGAGGTGACTTTGTGGTTGCCATGTAATTTTCTTATGTTGGAATGATGTTTGTGTTAGGTTAGCTCATTCTCCCCAGGACACCTGAAAGGATATTTGCGACAGAACAAACAACCTACCCCTGTGGATGTGACAGCAGAAGGCTTTGTTGCTTTATGAGTCTGATCCAAAGATGCCTTCTGTTCCTTAGTTTACAGGAAATCCAGGGTAAACCTTTTATTTACAGATAGGGAACACTTGCCAGAACAGAATAAAAAAGCAGCTGATTAATCAGCATGCAGCCTTCATCTTGTAGGGCCTAGCTGCCTGGACCTTTTTAACATTTGGAAGATTTGCCTTGGTGAGAGAAATGTTGTGTGGAAATGCCTTTGATAGCTCTGTGTTTTAGTCTATCATGGTTTGCAAAGGGGATGGCTCAGAGTTTGAAAAAGTCTGTATGTTAGAACAGAGGATGTTCATGGCTGTGGAAAAAAAAATTATCTCTTACTAGTTATGTACTTTTGCCCTTTTAAGCAAAATAGAGGAACGCTTGCTCTGCAACTTCAGTTGATAAAATCTGTTTTCTGGAACATTACCAAGTCTAAACATATATCATCTACAAGAAATAAGGCAGACACAGGATTGTATTCCTAAATAGGCTTGGAATACCCAGGCAATTGCTAAGAAAACAAAAATAAGGAACAGTGCCCTGCTAGTTCGACCCTTAAATTATGCAGCTGTTCATTACCAGAATTATAGATCTCATGATGTCCTTTGAAAGGAAGGCATAGTGCACAGAGTTGGAACAATTACTGAATTATAGTACAATAAGAAAGGTCTCCTAAAGTGTCACATGCATGTAGAGGAAGATAAGAAAGGCCAGCTTAAGTTCTTGGCATTTTAAAGACGGCAATCAAGAAACCCTTTGAATTCTTTGGTGTTCTTTCCCTGCAGTTCATCTACATTTTTATGCAAGTCTGACAAAGCATCCCATTCATGTGTCAGCACTCTCGTCTCTGGATGCATTAGTGTTTATTACAGGCTGAATTTGCAGATGCTACCAGTTGAAAACAGTAATAGAGCCAGTTGTGTGGCCTTAATATTTATATAATTAATAATGATTTCATGCTTCCCTCCCCAGTGCTTCTGAAATAAAAACAGCTACATTAGCATGGTCAAGCATAACAGAGCTCAATACAATCCTGTAAGCCTAAATTGTTTTGCCATAACAGGCTTTGAATTTTGCTCTGAAGTAAAATGTGTTGTGTTAATCAGCTTACTGTTAATGAATTATTTGGTGACACATTTGGCACATTTTTGCACATTTAGCTATGAGACAATTTTTTTTTTATATTGATCACACATCAAATTTATACTCTGAAAAATGGACTGCAGTGTCTTGAATCTTCTGGATTTGAAAATAATAATGTGCATTTTTCATCTCCCAAAAGTTTCTATGTGACTATGGTCTGGAAATTAGCCTACTTTTTTTTTTTTTTTTTTTTTTTTTTAATTCCTTGCAGTTTTATTTCCAGATAGTGTTTGTCTTCATGCATTTGTGATACAGAGTATCACAATCACACACAGGTTTTCAATGAAGCAAAAGTAATACAATTTTTCTTGTTGATATATTATTTATCCAGAAATAAAGCCTGTTGATTTAAAAAAAACCAGTCTTCCAGTATATTTAATACAAAAGTGTTTTGTGTGACTGTATGTTAAGTGTTTCCACATATTGAAAAAGGTAAAATTTTAAGGAAAATTAATTTAATAATACATCAGGCTCTCTATTCTATTTTTTTATTTAGAGCAGAAGATTTCAGTTATTCCTACATGTTGAAATGAAAAAATAAAAAAAATAGTTGGCAGACTGGGAGAGCATTTGAAAATGTATGTGGTTTTTGTTCATCTGTTTTTGGTTTTGGTTTGTTTGTTTTTTAATTCTATTGATTTATCCTGAGTTTGAGGATGATTGATTCACTAAAGAATTTGTCAATCAGGATCAAATTCTAAGCAAATATTCTATGAAAATGACAAAGGACAGTAAAAATCCTAGTGTCTGTCCTTCTGTTTTGTAAATATTATAAAACTTTAGGAAAAGTAAGAGCAAAGCAAATTCTTTCAATTACAAAGACAAAAAAAGGACTTGCCTCTTGGATGATCCAGCTGACAGAGTTTATATATCTGGGCTTTGGACTGATGAGTAAATACAGAGAGAGCTCTGATAGGCTTACTGTGTGGCTATGCCTAACAAACAGAATCCCCATTATCAGAGCTGAAAGACACTTTTATTGCTTTTGTTTCATGTGCTCTTTAACTGTGTTCACGGAGTAGCTTTACCAGAACTTACAAGGATTGTGTGTGAGGTTCTTGTGTCATTTGTCTTATATTCCATTTACTTTTCTCTGCTGTAAGCTAATCACTAAAAGCTTGTATCACTTCTAATTTCAATAACATCTCTACTGTGTAGATGAGGCAGAAGTCACTTCTTCCCCTTGCTCCTTTCTCAGTGACTCAAGAATAGGATGCTTAAGAAGGAAAATAAGTCATCAATCCTTTTTGCTGTCTCCCTGCAAAAGTACCTGAAGTAGTAAAGTACTTACACTGCAAGGAAAGTTGTAACTGTCTTATGCAGTAACAGTATAGAAGCCTTTCAGAGACAAAAACTTTTAAGTCTTCATGACATGTTTGTCTTTTACACTTAAGTTTCCAAAATTCAAGCAGATCTTAATCAGAAGCAATATGCCATGTGAAGCATAAAACCATATGGAGATCCATCACTGAGAGAGTAAGTTCCCTCTTTGCCAAAATCAGTCGGTGGAAGAGAAGGCTCTGAAAGGAGATTGTGTGTGGAGTTCTGGTCTCAGGTCCACATGCTTTCAGTGTAAAATACCATGTGGGCATCACTATGTCTGCATAGCTCCTTTTCTGATGGGTGTTAGGCTGTGAGTGGGCATCAAGTTTATTATTTGTTTATATTATTTGTTTGTCGTTGATAGATGAGGTCAGAAGGGGAACTTCAGGACAAGAAAGTGGGTTTTACAATTTTTCTGTATAATACAGAGTTTCTAAGAGGAAGTACAATATAAAAACTAATGGTGTTAATAGAGTAGAACAGAAGATCCTTAGCCCCATGTAAAGATACAAATAGCATAGGCATTATTTCAAAACTAGAAATTGTATGTTAATAGGAACTTGACAATTTGATTTGAATGATCTTTGCCATTGCAAATGAAAGCCATTGCTAGGACAGTCTCTTAGATTGCTCACTGAAAATTAAACTGTGAAAGCTTGTCATTGAACTGTTTTAGCAATCCCTTTGCTCTCATGGATGTTTTGGTTTTGGATAGGAGAATTGCCAAACTGAAGTAAAGTGATACCTCTCAATTGGTAATGTTACTAGATTTTAAGATTAGGAGGTCTGTTTTTGATATTTCTGGTTATGTTTGGGTTATTTAGAGTTGCAATTTATTACAACAAATAAAACACTGTGCAAATCCTTTGAGAGAAAGAAAATTTTCCAATTAAAATACAATAAGGCAGTAAGATATATTTTTTTCTTTCTTGTCCTGACTTGCTAACCATTAGTCTGGTTAGCAATAATGTTTGTTGCAAATTTATATTTACAAGTAAACACACCTTATTTCACTGTTTTTTACATGTCTGATATTGAATAGTATTGGATTGTTCTTATGTCTGTCTTACAGGGACAGATTCTGGGGGGGTGACACTCTCTGACTTTAATGCTGCTCTAACAGCTGATACAGCTGAGGATTAGGTTTATGATGTCTGTGAGCAGTTCTGCCTTGAGAGGAAATAAAAAGAGAAAAGGATTTACATTTGTTTTGTGATTCTTTGTTCCTATGGAAATTGAAGACACTTTTTTTTCGTATGAGATGAATTTCTACTTTTCATATCTCTTGAGAATGAATTTCAGCCACCAGGGAGAACAAAAGAGAGCATTTCTATGTATGAAGAGTGCTTTCAGCCCAGATACAAAAAACATGACACCCCCCCACAGGTCTGGATTGCTAGAGGGGTTACTAGTCTGTCATCTCTGGCACAGTTATCTCAGTACTTCCTTTGAGTGATATAAGAAGACTCAAATTTGGGCCTGTGAGCTGCAGATAGCTTTTCTTGAGATCAAACAGAGAAAAGAATGTCTATTTTGGCTTTAAACACTGGACTGCAAATATAGGGTTGTTGTTCTTATTATTGACAAGTACTTCTTTGTAGCTCTTTCTCTGCACTCTCCAAATTCCATCATCAGCCATTAGCTCCAAACAACATAACAGGGGGTATTTTTTCTTTTTTTTTTCTTTTTTTATTAGCAGCAACTTTGAATGCTTGTCTTCTCTTTATGTCTTCTGCTATTGCTGTTAAAATATTCATATCCTTGATTTTAAATAAATAAGGCCTTCACGTTTCTCTAAATCACTGTGATTAAAAAAAAAAAAACTTTCTCCCAGGGAATTCTGGGTGAATGCAAATTTATCCTCACAATAAAGAGACAATTTCCTGCTGGAGATTTGTAAGCTCTGGCTAAAATATAAGGATGATTCTGACAGCAGTCCTAGGGTAAAATAGGAGTAATTTAGCTACAGTCAACTGGTATTTGTGTAAACAAGATTAAAATAATCTTTTGCATATATGAGACACACATGTATCTAGGCATAAGTCCAGTTGTTACTCTAGAAATGTGTTGAAATGAATGCTTCAGTAAATATTTCAATACAGACAAACATTTCCCTGGTATCCATCTTAAAATAGGGCACAGACATTTTAAAAGACTGTATCATGTGTCAGTGGGCAATAAATATAAAGGATTATTTTCTTGATGCAGTAATTGTTGAACTAAGTCATGAGACAAATGGAACAGCTTGTTACAAAAGAGAAACACATATCCAGTCTGAATTCTCTTATTCAGGAGGGAGGTATACCACCTCTTTCAAAAACATCACTCTTAGTGTTATGATTAACAAAATGCTTTACAGGAATCCCATCTTTCAATGGTGCATTGCTTCAGAGAGGTATCAAACGGATCTCTCTGAATACAAATTAGTTTGGAAGTTTTACTCCTTGTTCTTCTTGGCTTCCTCATTTAACAGTCCAGAATAGGCCTGAGTACTTATAGGGCATCATCCATTGCCATGGTATTAGAGAGCTGTGTAATCCACAACCCACTGTGTTACCCTGTAAGATATGGAAATTCTATTATCTTCATTTTATAGATGAGCATAAAGACACAGAGAAACCAAATGACACTGCTAAGGTCACACACATTGTCTTTGATTTAGGAGATATCTTGAAAGATCCATCTTCTGTTGCTTCAGCTGTAGAAGCTGAGGATGCCATGTGTCCATCTGAACTCGGCACTTTGGGTAATTTAGTAGTCAGCAGGGAGAAGTAGACACTTTCAGGGCACGATTCATCTCATTGTAAAGTAAAACCTAGAGGACTTCAGATGAATCACATTGTGAAAGTGCCTGTTTAAAGAATTTAGTTGATTAGTTGAAAGGTATTCTTCATTTAGAAATGCCAGTATTTCATCAGATTATTCCTTCTTCTAGTACCTTCCTTTACTAGATAAGATTTTTCAGAAGCATTCATATTGAAAACATCTCACCTTCTTGCTAAAAATTCTTATCCTTAATGCTTCAGATTCTTTTTGTAAGAAATTATAAATCTTTTTATCTATCTTGCATTAGAAACAGTACATTGTGACTATAGTAGTTTCTTAATACTTCATTGCTGCACAAGCTTCTATTGTACATCAGCTATCTTGACTGTAGTCAGGCATTAAGCAATTAAATACAAGACTATAAACTTCCAATAACTTGCAAAAATAAAGTCTGCTGGTTTTATTGTGGGATTTTTTGCTAAAATAAGAATCTAAATGTTGGGGTGGTATCTTATCATAGACACTGTGTGGTAAGATTTATTCTCATGACAACAGTTTCTCTTAATTTACAAAGTCATTTGATGTCTCTATTTATCAATGGTTTTCATCTTTTTGTCTGCCTGGGTTTACTCTTCTAAAAGAGAAAAGTTAAAATCTTCTAGTCTTCTCTAACAAGAAACACTCCTGACTTTTTTATTTCTTTCTTTAATTCTGATAACTTGCTATTCACTGAAAAGTACTTTCCAGTTTTATGGCAGAAACACATTGCATCAGCTCTTTCCCTATAAGTCTATATTAAGGTCATTGCTTAAAATATTATTCAGGATTAGTTCTGATATTGAATTATGTGGGACCTCTCTCCAGCTCCATCTCTTCCCACATTGAATCAGCCTACAGATTCCATTTGCCTATATTCTTGCTAAACTAAAAGAATTTACTATATGGAACTTCATCACATGCTCTGCTGAAGTCCAGAGAGATAGTATTGACTCAATTTCCTTTCTTCTAAAATGAAGTAATTTACCATGGTAATCTCACATTATCTACCATTCTTAAAATATATGTGTCAGAATTCCCCATTTATCAGCTGTCAGGGTGTTATACTTTCCCTTTTAGTTCTGTTTTATTCCTTTAGATTAATTCTTATAGATTTGTGGCAACTTGTGCCTGCTGTTCTCCCCTCCATGTTTTGCTATACATTTATGACATCCCAGTCAGGTAGCACTCATTCTGTACATCATTTATTTATAAAATGAGTTGGTGTTGAATATGGATTTTCCCTCTGATTAATTTTGCCCATTTGTCTGCAGTAAATGCCTCTCCAGTAAACAGCAGGTACCAGACAGAAGTACACCAAGCATGGAGAATGAACCTTAGGTGATATGCAATAGAGATAGCATGAGTTTAAGCAACTGCTCCTAGTTGGTGCTGTGACTACTGCAGCACATGCTGAGGTGGGTATTTGTGCTAAAAAGTGTTGCAGTCTTACTTAATCAGCCTTGTCAACAAAGAGGTCTTACTAACTCTGTCTTTGCACTGTAAAATACTAGGACTCTGAAGGTTTACTAAGATGGAAACTAAGTAAAGAGACATAGAGAATATGTTCTTAATGCATAACATTTAGAAAAAAGAATGCTTTTAATGTTACTGCCTTCTAGGAAAGGGAAGTGCAAGACAGCACGGGACAATTTACCAAGAGGTTTATGTCTTGCACTTTGACAACACGGGTATAGAAACTGACAGAGCATAAAGATCCTTTGAAAGTCAGACTACTGAGAAGTTGCAAAGTGATTACCTGAGACTGTGAAATAGATTAATTAACAAAGAAAAAAATGCAGTGCTTAATAAAAAGTTCCATATTCAAGGTGTCTGCCAGGTGTGTTTTGCTTTCAGTGCTATTTTTCTCCCCACAGCAGGGAACAAAATTTTCCATTATAATCAGGAATACTGCTAGCACTTAATGCCTGAATAGGGGACCAAAGACAAATTACAATGTAATCAATCTTTTCAAACTTTTGTGAAGAGTTTCTCTTTTTACCTTGCACTCAAAAATGTTATTAACATTAGTGGGAGTTTCAGTTGTTATTTTTCCAGTTTTGTTGTCCTGGACCACTGTCCTACAGCTTTGGCCCCTTAATACTAAGGGCCAAAATCTATACTGCTATGGTGAGAGATATCTGAAATATTCTGAAAGTGAAATTCAGAAATGAAATTCCATTCCACTTTTTGTGTCACAATTCAGGAAGAAAAAAAAAAAAAGAAAGAAAAGACAAGAAAATTTTATCTAGAAAAATTATCCTGAAATGTCTCATCATGTGTTTTGAGAATGATCTGAAAGCTTTGGTAGAATAGGGGCTCTGTCCAGATGGAATCCACTCACAAGTGACAGAGCTGAAAGGTGTTAATTTTGTAAGTAAAAAAGTCAGGGGTTTGATACAGCATTTAGTTTTATGGAAATAATTAATTCTGTAAGGAAACCTTTCCTAATCTGTGCATACACATTAAAAGATCAAAGTGATGAAGTGTTATGGCAAAGCCAAGGGTAAGACATAACTCTAGATCCAAAAGCTAAATCTACAATGAAGCGGTATAGCTGCTATTACTTCTCGTTGTTTTTAGGGGAGATTTAGTCAAAGCAGTATAATTGCAAGAGCTGTTCAAATTCATTTCTGTACATTAAGTTCAGTGATTTACTATATTTTATTGACTAGACCAACTGACAAGATTGACAGGATATCTGTTAATCGAAAGGAGGAATTAGAAAATAGATATATCTGTGGTTCCCATGTACATACATTTCAAACATCTAAAATTTTATTTCAGTCTTATCCTTTTCTTCTCTGTTGCACTATATCACCTTGATCCTCTAAGCAGAAAATATGCAAGACATTTTCTCGTAATTAGTTCAGATCACAGGACCATCAATGTTGGAAGAAGCATTCATCATCTAGTCCTGCTGTCAAACTGGCACTACCACAATTCCCCTAAACTAAATCACCAAATGTCACATCCAGATGCTTCTTGAACACTTCCAGAGGACTGTCTCTAGAGTTGAACCCCAGGCTGGAATGAATCCTACCTTGCTTCTCTCTTTAATAACCTTAAGTTTTATACCTAAATGAATCATAAGAAGATGCCCCATCACTCATATTAAGTGAAATCTGTTAACTAAATTCAGTGATATAAATTTATAGGAGAAGGATTTGTTATCCAGGCAGCTGGGAAGATGGTGAGAAGAATATTTTTTTAGAGAAAAATACAGGAATACAGATGAGAAGTGAGTTGAAAAAACGTCCAAAAAGACAGTAAGCACAACTATATAGGGACAGCTTTGAAAAAGTAGAGTCCTGAGCTAAAGAACTTGTAAAGGAAGAATTGGTAGTGTATGTAGGGAAGCTAAATGCTAAAGAAAGGGCTTGCAGATCACAAGGGAATCGGTCTGTTTCTTTTAGTGCATGCCTTCTTAAATCAGGCTTACCTGTTAAATTCATTTTTTGTTCTGTAGTGACAAAAGCTTTACACCCAATGAAGACAGGAGCAAAACTCCAACCTATTTCAAATAGGAGGAGGTATGTGACCAATGAATGTGTGGGAAAACAGCTGCCCTTCTCTGCTGTCCCACCAAATAAATTTGCCTTAAATACATCTTTTTGTCTATCAGTAAATTATTTTGGTTCTCAGCTCATCATGATTTTGAGGATTTGGCATTGCTATTAAATAGCTTGCTGCCTCTGAAGTTTTTATTAAATAACTCACTTGATACAAGGGTAATAATCATTTTAAAATTAACTGTTATTTCCCTCATGACTACAGTTTTATAATAGTTTGTCTTCTAAAGCTAAATTGTTGGCACAAAGCCATGCATGATTTGCAGGTGTTTACAAGGAAAGACAGGGTGTCCTAACCAAGTGTCAGTGATCCTTTTCAGCATTGCTGGTCTGAAATCAGCCATTGAATGCAAGCACAGGGTCAAGTCATTAGTAGAACAATAATTCTTACGTGTTTTGACAAGAGTTCTATGAACGGTAATTAACATCTGCACTACCATTCCTGTCAGGGAAGTGAATGGAAATGTTACGTGAGCTAAATCTAGTGGCTGCTTTTCCTATTTTGGTAAATCACCTTTTTTGTTTGTTTCTTTTTTTTTAATAAAAGAAGAAAAACATTTCTCTCAGGTTGTTCATCTGCTTCATATGTTTTTATTTCTACAAGTCCAGTAAACACAAACGTGTTCATACTGCCCATTATTTTCAGAAGTTTGAAACAGATAAGTCTATATTATACATCATCAAATTTGAGTCCAAGATTATATCATGCATGGTTTTTTAATTTTTTTTTTCTTAATTTATTGTTACCCTGTGGAAAATGAAACCAGTTTACTTCTATATCTAAAACTGGAAACAAGAAAATAAATGCAGTGTATTGTCAAGTATCCACAACTCTCATGTTATAGAAATTGTCAGATTCTTATGTGACTGAACAAGAAATATCTGTTTCTAGCCACATTTTATAACAACAAAATAAGTTCTATGGAGGTAAGCAAGCCTTCCATTTTGTCTTTGCGTATTATAAAAACCCAGTGGTTTGAGGAAATCAAACCAGCTGGTTTTTTTCAGCATGTTCCTTCCCAAAATTTGCTTTGCATATGCACCCATGATTTTTTTACTACTTTAGAAACCAGACTGTGAACAGACACAAAGGAGAATGTAAAGAGCTTGGCCTATGCTCACAGTAACAATTTTTCTTCAAGCATCTTGCTTAATCCATTTTAACTTATTAAAAAATCAAAAATAAATTATAATATTCTCTTGCTTAAAAAAAGTCCAGGATCTGGAGATGACATCCAAGATATTCCTTTAAATGTGTTAGTTTAGACCTACTCTATGTACATTTTGTGCACTAATTTCAGACAATCCTTTTACATTGTACTTAGATTTGAATGCAACTTAAACTGGCCTACTTTAGAGCTACTTTTGCTTGAATAAATAAAATATAATAAAAAAATAGATGTTACATGTTTGGAAGGGTTCATTTGCAGAGATATTTCATTAAATAGGAAGAAAAAAAAATAAGGTTATCAAAAAATAAAGTTTTCAATAAATGTGGATTCATTATTCATGTGAAATATTCTTTGACTTCCTCTTCAGAATCACAAAGATAATTTTTTCTACAGTCTTCCAAGTGGGATTTTGAAGCCTGGAAGTATAGGTCTTTCTAAACATCCAAATTGGATTGTGTGACTAACCAAAAGTATTTGGTGCATACAGACGTTGCTTCTATATTAATTTTCAGTACATTGAATGTAATGACTAAATGAAGCACAGGTTAATTTTCAAGCATGGTTTAATAAAATGCAAGTGTTTTGAGTCAGGAGCATTTGTTTAATAGGAGTTCTACTGTAAACTATATAAGCTCATTAAGTGATTTATGGATATCTCCTCCTAAAAATGATGTAAATTAACATAGTTTTTAAAGAAAAAGAAGAAATTTTAATATGGGTGTAGCTCAGGCATAATGAAAGAAAGCACTTTCTCATATTCTCTGTGTAATATGCCTGCAGTTCTGACAACTCAACTGGCGCTGAGCTGAATTTTACAAAATTATCTAAATGAGATGCTGTTATACAAACAGAATTAGGAAATGGTTCTTTTGTCTCTGGATTTGTTTAATGATATCTCTGACATCTGTGTCCTGTGACAGTTATCAAGGATATATTTTTGTGTAGAATAGATGACAAAATCAACAATATAATCAAGCTTACTATTTAAGCTTGATTTACTATTATGTAAGCACTTTTTCCTGTCACATTTTTCAATTATTCAGAGTCAAGAAGCTTAAGTTAGGAGAACAAGTACCCAGATTTAGGTCCAAATTCCACTAAAAGAAATGTACTTCAAAAGTATTTTCAAATCAGTTAAACTACTTATTTACATAATAACGTGCACATAAAGCATCTGCCACAAATTTGCAACAATTTCGGTTTAAGCTAAATCTGATTTTGGACTGATTTGTACTGAAGGAAAATAGAAAAACACATAAGTGGCAAGAAGCATACTTAGAAATAGGGATCCATTAGAAAGATGTATTTTAACCTAAATTTAATGTTTGTTAAGGTAGTTGTAATTAACCTAATTACAGAATGAATTTATACTTTTATAGAAAAATAGTCTTAATTATATTTTTTTTTAATTAACAGTGTGTTTTAACACCATAGCATAAATGTTAATTTTCATATTGTCCTTAAATGAGCTGCTTTCTTGACTATAACAGTTGTAGCTTTCTGATACTGTCTGGTTTTCTCCCTTGAATTCCTTGGAAGTAATTGCTTTTTCCCTTCCCTTCCCTTCCCTTCTCTTCTTTTTCTCAAATTCATGTTTAAATGAAAATTCTTAATTTGACACTTTCTGCTTTACAGTGGTTAATCTACTGCTAGGAAAATAGTACTTAGAAAATAAGTCCCAGTTGTCATATATGGATTCCTTATTTATCAATGGACAGAAATACATATAAAGGTTAAAATAAAAATATATATAGATATATAAATAAAAAATCATATATATAATTTAACAGCACAGTTCATTTTGTATATATATGTAGATGACGATGATTATGAATTTTGCCTTTATTCAGTTATTGCTTAATAAAGCCAATATTCTTTTTTCAATATATCCCAAGTGAACATGCCTACGCTCCAGGGAGCCAGGATATGTATTCATCACAAGTCAGAAGATTAGGATTTTTCTGTAGGTTAGAAAATGATCAGGAAAAAAAATATTTTCAACATACTAACAATCATAAAAAATGAAATTAAATTCAACCTGAATGGTTTTGTTTTTCCTGCTGGAAATGAGTCATTGGTCAGGAATCTAAAACAGCACAATGCTGTGCTGAGTAAAAATAAATATTCTTCAGCTCAGTTTCATAACATTCTGCCAATTCTTCTTGTTTTGACTACCTTTTTCCACATTGAATACTACCTTTTCTCAAAGAGAATTTGTAGAAACTACTAAGAAAAATTTGATTTCATGTTAAATAGTTGACTTAATCTTCCAAATAGAGACTTAAGATTTTTTAGACTGACAGCAGGTTCATGTTTGGGGCATATTAATAGATCAGAAAATGTGACCATGTCAAAAGTGGTGCTGTCTCAGCGTGTTGCCTGTAAATCAATTCAACAAAATATTTTGATCAAGTATCATAAATATTTAGGTGTGTGAGAAAAAAAAAAGTAAATGATTGTGATCATGTGATGTTTTATGAATATTATCTTATCACCTTATGGGAACAAAGACTTTTTTTAGGCAGCAGAATGAAGAGCTACATAATGAAAAAGATTAATGCTGAAAATAATATTATTCCAAATATTTGAATACTGGTCTCATTTGATGATACAATCAAATTTAAAAGGTTCATTTGAATCCTCCAAGGTGTTCTTATGCATTAGATTGTCCTGCTAAAATTAAATGTATGGCAGAAAAAAACTGCCAAATTTGTGGAAATAAAATTAGGTGAGATAGCATTCTTCAGAGGAGTAGCTTGAGTGGATGAAAAGATGGATGAGTTCCATGCCATACTGAAGATGGTTGCAAATTTATAAAGATATGCTGTCTGCTCTTTGTGCGCCATAAAGTCTGTCTAAATAACAATATCCTCTCGGGGAGAGAATCTGTTGTTCTGGCTGCCCATGTATTGTTGAATTTGGACTATCTCCATTTGCAAATGTTGACTTTTCATCTGTGCCCAAAGAATGAAATCTGTATGAGAGATGTGTAAAGCTTTTAATCTTTATTTATTTGTTAACAAATGGGGGTTTTTTTGCCAAATACTGTTTGCATTTCTTTTCTCCTGCTCTTCCTGCAAGGTGACTGTCTGCATCCACAATGTGACACTTCAGCTAAGAATACAAATTGCAGTCATTTGTGTGTCTTTGTTTGTTTGTTTATTCACTTGTTTGCTTGTTTTTAATAACAGAATGTATTAAGTCAGAATAAAAATCCTAGATATTATTTTTTATCTTCTGTATTTCTAAAGGATAGGCTAGAATTGGCTTAATTTGTCAGTGAAAGCTTATACAAATGCAGCTTTATGTTAATGGTTGCTGATACATAGGTTTCTAAGACCAGAAAGAACTACTAGATTATCTAGTGAAACAACATTTTTTTTTTAAACTATAAATTTTAAAGTTTCACCCACTTAAGTTAAAAAACAAAAATAAGTAGTGGCACAAAGATCTGAATATAAGCAATATGCAATCCATGATAAGTAATGGATTTGGATGACCAGTGAAGAATCATTTAGGTTTGAGGTGCCGAGCTGTAGCTCAGCACCACTCCAGACCATAAGATGCCACACCTCCTGTGGCATCTTCCCACACCTTTGTTGCAAGGACCGTGCCCTCGTGATTTCAGATTGCTGCAACTTGCCTGCAGAATGCTGGCTTCATGCTGGTTCATATGTCCATTTTTTCTTAAAGACTAGGGAGCACTAAGTCAACTTGCCCCTGGTATCTTAGCAGACACAGAAATTGTATGTCTACTTCCTGACCATGCACACATGGAAATGCAGAGAGGTTTATATACCTGTATGTCAATGCAGAAAAAGTAGTTGGAAATAGGAACAGAAAGTTAGGTCAGGCAAAAATATCATCCTCACAGTAGAGCCATTAGTGATGGAGGTATGCCTTGTAAGTCGTAATGGTATTGAATTTCTAGGAAATATACCAGGAAAAAAAAAAAAAAAAGAAAATACAACAAACTAAGTAACATTGCCTTTTATTATAGCTTTTATAGTAGAGAAGACGTAGGGGAAAGGAACTTGTGATAACTAATGCAGAATACTTTCTTAATTTCTACTTTGTTCACTTTCTTCGCTCTGAAAACATAAAGACATGAGGAAAATTCAGTCATCACACAACTGGATAGAAACAAAATTTCAAGTACTTGAATATTGTTACCTTCAAAATTTATCTGCCCACAGAGAGTAGCCCGGGTTTCTTGATCTGTACCTTAGTACAGAGGGTGGAACACCAGGAAAGTGAGAGTGAAGCAGCAGGGTAGAAGGTGGTAGTGATAAATCTACCAAAACTGGCAGCAGTGATAGGAGGAATCCAGGGACCTTAGGACAAAGTAATTTCAGGATGAAATGTGAATTGACTGTGCTGGGTAGAATGACCATGGAATAAATCACTAAAAATATATATTTTTAATAGACACTGAATTTTTATTTTCATTAATAATACCAGGGAAGCACATCTGACACAGTGTGTGTGTGGTTTTGTAGTCATGGATTGTTTTTTTTTTACAGACAAGAAATAAAGAACAGTCTTCCCCATTTATTTCTTTGATACTTAAGAGCAAAATAAAAGGCAAAAGAATCTTCATAATTATAATTTTTTACCAGTTTTTATATTTAATATATGACTAACTGTGAAACCTCTATTAAGTGGAATAATGTTATTTCAGTTCCATGAATGTTCCATATGTGGGGCAGGCTGTAAAATCATGAGGTCTCAGAGAAGGTAATTTAATAAAGTAGCCCATGAAAGATCAAAAAACCTCCTTTCTGTATTTGGGGATAAAGAGAGCTGAAAATGTTGCTGGGTTTTTTTTTTTGTTTGTTTTGTTTGATTTTTATTTTAAGATGCAATATGAAAGGTTAAATAAATATGATTGTCTGAAGCACAACTGTGGCTGCGTTCAAATCCACTGTACTTGATATTAGCACCCTTGGGCAAAGAGTACCTACTCATGTTGCTTGAGACCAAAAAGTCTCACTGAGTGGAAATTATCTTGTGACCTCAACTCTTTCAGAAATGAAGAATGAATTTTCTGCCTGTAAGCAAGAGAGTTTTAAAGAAGCAGGTTGAAAAGCAGCTGGTCATCACACCAGAAGGTAGTTGCTAATTGCAGCAGTAAGTTAATCAATGAAATAGCTGTTTAGCTTCTGGGTATAATAAAAGGAGATAAAAGACCACACAGAAATTCCAGCATTAGGGTATGACCAGCTCTTGAGTGGCATACATTATTTTCCTTCTTACACCTGTCTGCTTTTGAGTAGGCAAGTCATGCATCTGCTTGACAGCTATTAACAGAATAAAATAACAACAAAAAAGCATTTTTGGGTAAGATCTGATATAAATATTTACAAAGACAATTTAAGGGAGTGTTTGTTATGCACTTTTGTGTTTGCTTTCAAAACATTTAACTCCAGAGACAGATGGCTTGTACAGTTTTATCAGCACTTGTGTCATTATATATTCAAGCAGCCAAGACTGATAACCAGCCGCACGGATTATGGATTGTTCAGAGAACAAATACTTTGAAAAAAAATCCCCCATATATCAATAAAGTACTTCAGCATGGAAAAGCTTGATACAGAAATTGAAGTGACATTTTTGTGAAGAGAAAAGAAACAAATTAATGCACTTATAAAATTAAAGCAGCAGGAACAGGTTTTTAAGTGGTGTTGTTGTATGTGGTAATGAAACAACTTTAGAAAATTGGGCGAAAACTATTGTTCAGCTGTGGTGGAGGAGAAAGATAATTACCATTAAGGCAACATTATGGCTTTCTCAATACATAGCAGCCAACTCTTCAGTCATACTATCCCCATAAGATCTCTCTCTTATCATATTGCTCATGATAATTACAGTTTATGCTGTTAAAAAGCAACTTGAATAACAAAAAGTCTTAGAAAAGAACAAATTTTATGATTGAGAACATAATAAAACACAGCAAAAACTGAGAAAACCTAATTGTGAAAACATGGGGTTTTTTTTGTAGGTGAGATTCTTTCTTTTTTCCTTTTAATCTTTTTCTTGTATCTCACATTAGAAAATATGTAGAATCCCCTAAATCATTATTATCACTATTATTAGCAACAATATTTACCAAACAATTATGGTTTATCTAAGCACCTTAACTGGAGATAGCTACAGCAGGCACCACACATGTTATGAATGAAGCTGCCTTTTCCTCAATAACTAAGCATGACCATTCCCTTTAGTAGCTCAACAGTAAAATGTTCTAATTGAACAAAAATATTTTAAAATCTGCACTTCTAAAAAAAAATCACTCTGTGGATTTATTTTTCTCTTGTGATGGCTCAAACCAAAAGTGATTATAATTTTTAGCTATGTATTAGATGAAGTCTTGCAAGGCATTTTGTAAACCTAAACCTCACAATATTTTAGTACGGCAAGTAAATATTCCCTACATTTTACAGATTGGAAAGCATGAGACAGAAGATTGAAAATATGTGTACACATTTGAGGAGGAGTCTGAGCCTCTTCTCAATTCTGGACATTCTTACATACAGGCATATGTGGAGGTGTGTGCAGACGGTAACAACTGTTTGAACAGTTATACAGCTAAAAGAAGTGTCTTTCAGGTGTTCCCTGAGATTCCCAATTCTCTCCTAAAAGGAGAGTGTCTCACTCTGTCTACAGTTCTCACTTGGTGAGACCAACATCCATATCAAAATTGTAATTGGCTGCTATAAGGACTGCATGGTCTTGCCTCTGATTGTCATCTCTGCATGGAGAAGGTTGAACGGGGGAAGATTTGTACACAACAATTAATTTTCCAGGTCTAAGTTGGATAGAGGTATTTTGTTAAAATGAAAAACACCCAATGATCAATTCTTGCACAGGCAATCATCTCAGCATTGATACCCCATTTATGTCTGCTGCTCACAGTAGCAGCAGATATCTGAATATTCTAGTGCTCTCCAGAATGTCTATCAGCTTAGAGATGGCTAAAGCAATGGATGCTTAAAATTCATTCTGAGTTGAACAGTATTAACTGCCTACCACTGTTACTAAAGAAAGCAAAACACATGAAGTAAATCTTCCAGAGTTTGTCATGTAGCTTATAGGGCCACATGATATTTATTCTTAAGTAAAATCAGCTTATTGCTCATTTAAATTTTAAATGGAAATGATAGTCTTATCTCTTGAAATTTATTTAAATAAACAGAAAAAAGTAACTTATCCCCTCCACAGCTATCATACTGAAGGCTCTTGTTATTCTTTTACTCCACTGCAGATTGGAAACACAGAGTGCATGCACCGTCCTTCTTGAAAAGTGTCATTCTGTGGCAAAATGCTTTCTTTCTATTTTGAAAGTTTTAGTGTCTGCAAAACCTTTATTTTTTTCTGATCAGTAAAATAGTAGGTTTCTATTGGGCAGGTTGAAAATAGTAGGTTTCTATTGGGCAGGTTGAAAATAGTAGGTTTCTATTGGGCAGGTTGAAAATAGTTCTGCCACTTTTCACTTTTTTTCCTCTGAAACAGGAAAAAGACTAATTAAAATTGAACTTCAGTTGACAGCCAAAAAAAAAAATTAAAAGTCAGCTTTTAATCTGTAGATTAACTTTTGGAAAAGACAGAAATGTACTATGAGTAATTTCTTTACTTATAATTGTTTCTGTTTGGGTTTATTTCTCTTTACATGCCTGCTTCAGTTTGGTTAGAACTTCATAACAGAGGATTCCAACAAGAGCTTTATAGGAAATAAAAGGAAAAAAAAACCTCCCCTTCAGGTCTCATTTTAGAATTGTGGTTCACAGTTCTTACTGAAATCTCTTCCTAGATCTTACTTTACAGCTGCTTTTGTTCCTTTTTCCTAATGGTTTTCATTTAATTATTTTACCTTGTATTGATCTAAATGGAAGGGAGCATTGATTCTATACATTTTTCATGTTCTAGTTTTCAGCAGTAGGACACTTTCTTATGTGGGGAATTCAGTAGCAAATTTTATTATAGCTTATTATATTTTATTATAGCTCATTATATTCTGTCATATCAACAGAGTACCATATATTCTCTAGATATTCAAAAAAGAGTTGTTGCTCAGAGATACAAAGATTACCTAATTACTAATATAACTTGTAGAAATATGTCTGATTTTTTTTTCTAATATCTGTGTTTAAAAGCAGTGGGAAATGAATAGGAGTTCCCATAAAATTAATTGAGGTAATTTCAGTGTTAAAAAAAGGTGTTAGTAAGGGTAATTTGTTGTATATGCATGGAGTACAAGAGAACAAAATATTCTCTGGCATTTTAACAGAGAAATCTTTGTTAGAGTGTCTTCACATATCATTTTGAGTCTCAATTAGATTATTATTAAGATACACTTTTTTTTTTCTGATACACTGCTGACATTTTTCTTCTGATTAACTTTGCTATTCATGCCTACTTGCTAATGTTCTTTCTCTAAAATCAATCTATAATTTCCTTCCTGTCACTGGGTTGCTTAATCAAGGAAATATGTCTCCTTAACTCTTCCAATGTTTTTACTACTAGCCCATTGATTTACTCTGAAGTCAAGAAAAGACATCTCAAAATTCTTGCTCAAATTACAGCGAAGCAACGACTCCTGGAAAAGCATACCCAAGATACTGAGAAATATCTAACAAAAATACGCAAAGTGATTTCTCTGCCTTTTTCGTGGCTTGCCCTTCCTCATACCTCCAGCCTGAGCAGATGAGCAAATTAAGAAATTTAAAAATGAAGTAAGGCTGAGAGGAATTTAGTGTTGCTGAAGGCATGGGTGGCCTGTCTGCTTGATTGTGAGAGGCCTGCAGCTGTCCTGTGTGTCCTCAACAGTGTGGAAAAATTATGTAGATATTTAACATGCATAGTATTTCAGCAATCTTAATTTTTATCTCCTGTGGTCTTATATTTCTAACTTACAAAGAATTATGATAACAGTTCTTTTTAAAGTGCCAGATTTACATAACATTTTTCCCCCCTTGGCTTTTATGGTTGTATCTGTGTGGCATCTGAGATGTGTTTGATGGTCAGAAGAATTACAGATTTTATTTTCTTTCCTGATGCAAATTTTTGAACTGCTTCCTGGTTTCATATTAAATCAAGCAAATTTAACTTGTCTCTTACTTGTTTAGACTATGCATTGGAGTGTGCATCCATTTTGTAGATACCTAGAACTATGCATCAAGCTGTGTTTGTAAAACAGTATATATTAGAATAATCCTGTGTACAGTGCATTCCTTTGGGCAATCCTGTTTTTGGATAGTACAGATGTTTCTCACTTTGCAGTAGGCTGTTAATTCACCAAAATTCTTCAGCAGTAAATTGAATTGAAAGCAGAACAAGATACATACAAATAATAGGCCCTTAAAAGCATTAATTCTCACTCAGAATCTGTAAGGATAGGCTTACTTCCTTGGACACTTTCACTTACCTAGCTCAATTTTCTTGATATGACTTAGAAAAAAGGAGTTAAGTTTATTCGTAGTAGGATCCAAGACCAATAGCATAGGAATAATTGAACTCTTTCTCCACTTCTGGAAACTAGGCAGGTAGCTACACTGGGAGCACATTCCCTACAAAGCAACTACTCTCTAACAGAATGAAAATGTATGTAGAATTTACCAGCAGAATATTTGGTTGCAGGATCATTGTTAATTTTCTTTTGAGGTCTATGTATATATTTAATGACAAATACCACAATCTAATATTATGTCTTTCCCCCCCCTCCCCTTTCTCCTTTTTTCTTTTTCTGTTTTTCTTCCACAGATGGGCCTCTTGGTCCACGAGGATTAGCTGAAGCTACGGAGATGTGTACTCAAGAATGCCTGGTTTTGGGTCACTCAGACAACTGTTGGATGCCTCCTAGCTTGGGCCCATACCAACAGCCAAAGTCTCCTCTCTCCACCTTTGCACCTCAGAAGGAATGGGTTAAGAAGGACAAACTAGTTAATGGACACACATTGACCAGGACCTGGAAAGAAGATAGCAACAGAAACCAGTTCAGTGATCGAAAGCAGTATGGTTCCAGTGAGGGCCATTTCAACACTGGCAACCACATGACTGACATTCCTCTGGCCAACTTGAAGTCTTATAAACAGGCCCCGGGATCTGTGGAGAGTCCAAAGGAACACCAGCTATAAGAAATGGTTACTTTGGACCAATGACTTTAGCTTACTTAGACTTGCTAATACTATGTGTGTGTCAGAGCTTTATGTACTGGGTAGACCTCTAGAACTATGCTTCACCTAGCAGAGATATGCATATCTTTATGTTAGCACCGTGGAAGGTATGATGTCCTGCAACATGAAAGAGTGTTTCTACTAGTTGTGTGGTTTTGTTAAATAGACATGATTAAAGTCTACAGAGATCTCTCCAGTTTGAAAATATCTTTTTTTCTTTGTTTTTTGACCCTGGACTGCTGCTATGAAAAACAGAAGATGCATTTGGAGAGGGAGAGAGTGCAAAAGCTCAGTGGATTACAAAGATTGAAAAGCATATCCAGTTAGAAAATTGTGCTTTTGTTGTCATTGATCTATGCTGGGACCGTTATACTTGAGCTCATATTGCAAGCAATTGAAGCTGTAAACATTAAACCTATTGTGCTATTAACAATGTTAGTGGACACTTGTAAGTCAATCAGCGTTCAAATACTTGTAAATAGCAACAATTATTACTTACAATTTTTGTGTACTTATAATGTTCACTTGAAAATATACTGTAGCATATTTCTGTGTTTCACAGTTGCTTTTTAATTTCTTTCATTTGCTTTCTTGTTGTTTTGCTTTTATTTTCAGTGATGGTGTTTCTGTGTTAGTAGTCTGTCTGACACACAATGTTCCAAGAAACTCAAGCCACTTCTATTAAAAGTGAAAAAAGTAATGGGGTAGGAAGAAAGGTTGCTTGTAGAAAAGGAAAAAACCCTTTTTTCTATGTAGTATGAAATGATGCCAGCATTCAGTTAGAATTTCTCCTTTTTTTCTATTTTTTTAAAATTTAATATTAAGAAGTGACAGGACTTGTGTAAGGGCTTAAAAACTTAGCAATTTTTTGTTTAGTTTCCATTATGTTTCATAAAACAGGGAAATTGCAAAACAAAAGAATATTTAAATGTGCAGTGGTGGGCGAGGGAGAAAGCTAGTTGTTTGGGATCCTTGATCAAATTAGTTGTAGTCCGTCATTTAATGAGTTGTAGCTGATGTTGATCCCAGCTGAAATATGTGGAGGAAATTCTACAGGAGCAAAATACAATAATAATGTTTTTTTTCCAGTTGGGCAGGTGTGTGTCTATACCTAAGACAGTTTGTATTGCTGAAACAGCAGCATTTGTGTTGATCTTCATCTGCGTTAACGTTGTAGTAACACGAGTGTTTTTAGACCATAGCCACAGAATATTTAATGTGTTGTGCCTTCATGATGTAACAGAGCATTCTCCTGGTAGGCTAGTTGGGGGAACTAAAGGGTTAAATCTCTAATTATTGCTGTTTAACTGTTTCTTATCATAGTTGGTCAATGCCTGGCAGGTACCAGTATCATGCCACCTCAGTCAAATCAGAAGAGTGACTCCTAATGTTAGTAAGATCTAAGTTACACGCAAAGCAAATCCAAATCCAAAACATTTTTAGATGGTTTTTGTTGAGGCATGAAAGATGATTTACACAAATAAATAGCATGCAAAAAAAAAAAGTCCTTACAGAAAAAAGCAAGTTACTTATGCCACATCAGTCTTAAACGAACAAATTTAGCTAATCTGAAAGCGATTTTATTTTTACCAAAAATCAGGACCTTTTTGTTTCTTTCTTTATTCTTTTGTATATAGCAGTTAGCTTTTTTTTTTTTTTTTTCCTCCACAGTACAAAAGGCTTAAAAATGGGTTAGGGGTGCATTGCTTATTGCAGTACTTATGTGAGTTTGTGAGGGGTGTTTGATGACTTTGACAGAATAAATATCTAACCAGTTATCCTTGTTACTGCTTTGCCAGTTCAACATTATTTAGTTATTCAGCTTTTGCAATAAATGTTCTGAATTTCTGATTGTGTTGTGTTAGTTCTTGGGCAGATTCCTAAGGGACTTTATTCCTGTTAATTTCTCTTTCCTTCTGTTATTGTTGGTTGGTTCATTTCTTTGCTTCATTCTGAATTTCCAGTTATTTTTCTAAACATACCATGGTCCATTAAGTTCATATCTACATGTGTAAGACTGGAGTATACAGCAAATGATAAATCCTGAGGGCTATATTCTGAAATTCCTATGTAAGTAGGAACTTACTCAAAATTAGTTATTTGACTTGGATAAAGTTTTCTTTACTCATTCCAAGGATGACAAAATCTAGCCCACATTTGTTAGGCCTGCATAGGCATATGGAATAAGCATCCTAGCATGAGTCTCTGCATAAGTACAGGGGTAGCATATAGGAAATACAGCTCTTGCTGCACTTTGATTTTTCTTTTGAGAGTAGAATTAAGCCATATCAAAATACAGTAAAATGTTTCCTATAAGGAAAATTTGAATCATTGCATAATATTTTTTGTTGCAGCACAGTTAAAAAACAACAAAAAAGAAAATGCTGAACAATCTTGGAAAATATGTATCAATAAGAGAACCTATTTCTGAACATGCTGAGTTTTAAAGCAGAGATGCACTGGGTTCTATATTAAAACCAGAAATACAACAATTATTTGAAAACCCAAATAGCACCAACTAGTTTAAATTACAAATGCTTTTTTAAACAGGATATATTTGAAAATATTTCTATCATGGACAGAAATTAAAAGATGCAACTGTTGCTGCACAAAGAGAACTATAGTCTGTTCCAACCTTCAATATTTTGTGCTATTATCAACTTGTGCAGGAAGACCTAAATCAAATTTTGTTTCAATTGCTGGCAGGTGAAATTTTCTTATCTAATTTTCTCAAGTTCTGTGTAGTTTTAGAATCTTAATACCTTACCCAGCTTTGAAATAGTTATTAAACGAAAAAGACAGGAGAAAAAGAAAGCTGAGAAAAAAGAAAAAGAGAGCAAGAGAGACATAGAGACGAGGGAAAGAAGGTTGTAGCTTTTGGAAGGGCAGGAAGGAAGGAAGGAAGGAAGGAAATATCTGCAGCACTGAGAACTGCATCTTAATTCCATCTAAGCTAATTTAATTTTTCGCACAGAATTTGAATTTGGCCCTAAACAAGTAATTAGTGAGTGCCCATTCATTCACAACCATTTGGTTGGCTTAATCAGTAGTAGTACTACTATTATCTAAACTCAGGGAAAAAAAAGAGGGAAAAAAAAAAAGAAATTAAAAACCTTTCAGGAATTCTGTGATATCTCAGATGAGGAGCTTTAAAAACATTTAAAATCCCACTGCACCCAATGAGATGACAGATGAGTATTGGTGACTATTCAATTTTACTATCTTTGAGGCTAAATATTACTTAAAATTATTCAAAACCTGTCATGTTACAGATGCCTCTCTGATGTCAGTTCTGGTTTTTTGCTTTCCTTCAGACTGAGTGTCCTTTATTTATTTATTTCCTAATGCACACACTTAAAAGACTGATAAAAAATGTTTGCCAAATATTTCGTTTATAGTCCTCTATTTTTGCTGTCACTGGCCAAATCCCTTACTCCAAATAGAAAATGTAAAGTATGCACAGACACAGTTACTTAGTCCTACTTATTGCTATCCTGTGCCAAATCTTACTAAAGACAGAACCACTTAAAAAAAAAAAAAAAAAAAAAAAACCACAACGAAAAACCCCAAAGAAAAAACAACAGCAACAACAAAACAATCAGAAAGTTCAGACTTGTACTGTGAAACATTTTCTTTTGGTTTAAGTAGTGATGTACTACAATAGATTGCCTAGAGATGGGCTTGGTACTTTGAAGAATAGAAAGGAAAAGTAGCTAACAACGAACATGGGGTATTTTTGTCAGAGGGAGCAGATGGATTAGATGCCTACTTGAGATCCTTTACAGATGATGTGACTGGGAGAAAAAGTATGATAGTGGAATTACTGAGCCCCACAGCATGATGAGGTCATATGAAAGAAAAATTTTGTACTGTATTTTCTTAGAGAAATAGGTTAAGAACTTGCCTACTCAATGCCTCTTGTTGGAGTTCACTTGGAACTCTGGGGAGCACTGCATGAAGACTGACAAAGAAATAAATGGAGCAGAATGAGGAGCATGCAGTATACGTTAATTTTAACAAATATATATAAAGAAAATTATATTCACATTTATTGCTTAATGTTATTACCTTAAGGAGTTATTATTAATATTCAAGTTCAGAAGGAATCTTAAGGACTTGATCATGGAGTAGGTTAAAATAATGGAGAAACTTAGGAAAATTTGGATACATAAATGGCATAAATTCAGGAATTGTATATCTGTCTTAAAGACCAGGAGTGATAAAGACTAATGTAGCTGACATGAGAAAACAAAGAAATAGGGGAAAGAACATTGCAATATTGATCAGAAGTTGAATCTTGGAGTATTTTAAGCAAAGGGAGGCATTTGTTGCTTTAATGAAAGAGGAGATATAATGAAAGTCATGGAATGTGGCAGTAGGGGATGTCAGGGGACCCACAGGTCATAAACTCATAGCATACCAAAAGACACGGTGGTAGGGTCTAGCAGCCTTAGGCAATACCTCAAAGGATATTAGAAAAGTATGTTACTGGCTTGAGAGCGCAGCAGTGGAGTCATATCCCATTCAGACAGAAGGACAAGTCTTGATTTCCTGTGACCAAAAACTGTTTATCTGATTCAGATAATAAAACTTTTTATGGCATGTATCCTTGCCATAAGAATGAACAAATAAACAGTGAGAGTTCTGTACAAGACATGTCCTCACTTGAGCCAGCTCAGACTGTAAAAACAACTCAGTACTCACAGCCCCATTTTTCCCATTTAATACACTTCTTTTGTGGAACTGTGTTCCAAAGTCTTGACTTTAATTAATTAACATGCTTGTAATAATTTCTGCTGTGATGAAAAACTTCAAAAAGGGGACCAGCTCTAGAGTGCAGAAAGGCATTTTAATATACAGAGAACATGATACAACACAACCCAGAGGTGTGAATCAGCTCAGTATATCACGGATAGTTGAGCTGTAACTCAATTAACATTAGTTTTATTAACTTGCACTGCTCACCCCCTTAGTGGACACATCCATCAAATATAATTACCCTCTAATCTAAAACCACCTCTGACTTTGAGACTCTCATTGGTAGATGCTTACTTTCAAAAATTATGAGATACCCTTTTTTTCACACATTATTTGAATTTCAATTTAAGTTCTCTGAAATATAATACTTTATTTAACACAGCTGCTTATGTTATAAATGCTTTAGTTTATATATATATATATACATGTATAATATATATATATATGAATTGTGAGAGTCCATTCTATACTTTGTTTTCTACCAGTTGAGTTGAAAGTAAGATCATAACATAGAGGGCAGGTTCTGATCCTTCAGGCTTTGTTGAACCTCTTATAAACAAAAATGTCAGGACCCGTACAATAATTAGTAACAGAAATGGCAAGTCCTTTAGTATAGAGTGGTCAATAGAGCAGTATATAATGATTTAGAAGAGGTAAATGTGCCATTTCCAGATTTTTAAAGCACAATGTAGTTTACTTATAAACTGAAATAAATGCCAATAAATTAAGAATTGCAAGTTTGGGTGGTGGGGTGGTTTTGGCTTATTTGTTATTGTTGTTTTGTTTTGTTTTTTTACATAGATGCAGACACATCACTTTGCTGGACAGTAATAGAACTTATGTGCTGACACATACCCACATCCTGCCAAATAATCTGTAGCTCTTTTGAAATACTGAGAGCACTTAATTTCTTTAGAACACAGCAGTAAGCCTCCTCTTGTAGAAATAGCTCAGAATTGCACAGAACTGGGTCTGCAGTGAGAAGAATATCACAGACATGCACGTCATATGCTATGTTTTGAAACAAGAATGCTTTCTCTAACTGCAGCATGTCATGGTTCTTATTACAGGTCTAAGTTTATACTGCTACCTAACTGTACATTAGCAAAAATGAGGATGTTTTTACTATTAGAAAGTATCTGAAATTCTCACTGTATATTATGAAAAGAAAGGACTTAAAGAAAGTAATGTCCCTCATTTTCAAAAATAAGTTGTTCTTTCTTTTTTTTTTTTTTTTTTGCCACAGCCATTCTTAAGTCCACCTGTTGTGCCTAGGTATTGCAACACATTCTAATATTGCATGGCATGTAAATATATACCTTAATTACTCATAATGATATGATTATATACACACATATATATATATAGATTATATATATATAAATAAATATTACCAGTCACATAATTACTCAGTATTATTTAATGGAATTTTGGGACTATGGATTTTGTTGTTTGATGTACTTTAAACTGTATGAAGCAGCATAATATTAAGACTATCCTCACCAATGCTTTTGATTATTTATTCATTAAATAAAGTGCTTTCTTTTGCTTGTTATAATCCTGTTTGTACAACCATGTGATAATGTTAAAATGGGTAAGTACTGTACGGGAATTATAACTGTTTCTTTTCTTGTCTAAATATATACCTATAACAATATTTATTAGTGAACTGAGTTTCAAGAATGTGTCTTTTTTATGTGTTTACTACCTCTTTACACATAATCCATATTTAAAGGGAAGCTGAGATAAAATTTTTTCATACAATTGAGAAAGCCCCAATAGCTTTGAAATTATTTTTTTGCCTTTATCCACAAGTGATATTAGTATGAGATCTATACTTTAAATCAGACTTAAAAATAATGCACAGTACAGTAGTTAAGCTTTGTTGACTGTAGCAATCAAAAGTAAACATACATTTTTAATTTCTCAGGTGAAGACATAATAGGTCTTGGATCAAATAGGAAGAAACTCCATACTCTAAGGATAATGTTTATAATAGCTGATTTAACAGAAGATGAGTCAGAAATCTGGTACACTATTCAGCTTGTTTTTCATGTATCATAGTCAGTTTTCACCATTGTATAGTAGAAAGGATTAACAAAACTGGGAACTGGTTTTGGTAAAACCTTAGATGTACCAAATTCAATGGGAATTTTCTAGATTATTTTTAAAAGTCAGTAGCCAGTATTTTACTGGCATTTAAACCTGTTATTATTTGAAGGAAACTCAACTTCTGTTGTCATTTCACTTACTGCAATATCCCATAGTATCTTTCCCTTCCCTTCCCTTCCCTTCCCTTTATCTTTCCCTTCCCTTCCCTTCCCTTCCCTTCCCTTCCCTTCCCTTCCCTTCCCCTCTCTTTCTCTGTTCCTTCACAGGAAGGGAGTTGAAAGTGGGATCTGTGAGTAGTTCTGCAGCTACGTACACATTTTTGCTATCTGTCATATGGGTGCTAATAGAGATGAAGGCTGTTGACCTCATTGCTCTCACAGTGGAGAGCAGGAGAGAGAGTATAGCAGAAAGACAGGAAGGAAATGGGATAGGAGGAGGCTGTATGCGTTAGGGAAGCAATAAATTTTTGCAGCAATGAAGAGAGTAATTTTGAGCCTTCATATCTCTCTAGCACCGTAAAAAATGACTCTCCTACATACATAGGTTTGTGTAGACATGTAAGCATTTAATCCTATTGTCTTGTGAAAAAGGGGTGTCCAGAATTGTAGCAAAGCTGTACAATTATTTTTTATTATTTTTTCCTTTTTTTCTTTTTTTTTTTCTTTAGAAATTGCTCTTTTGCCTGCTATATGAATATAGAGACCACAAGCAATGCCACGGGGTCTAAGTAACTGAGCACTGTTTGATTTTGAAATTAATTAAATTCTCAATATCAAATCTTATAAAATCATTATATACAGATAATTTGCAAGTAATCTGTAGACCTAAATGATCAAGAAATTATGTGTTACCAGCCACCAGGCAGCAAAGAAAATAAAAAGTCAGTACACAACAAACTACATTCCTCATAAAAAATCCAGACTCTCCTAGCCCTCACAAAAGGGCACTGATGGTAAAGATACAGGTGTAATGCCATGAAGCAATGGATGAATTTCTTTTCATATTCAACATTCTACAGAAAGGTCTGGGTTTTTACTATGTCTGAATCTTAAATTAATTCAGTGTGAGGTTAAAGAAATCCAGTCACATAAAATCAAAATCCAATATCACATTAATAGAATTCATTTTTTTTCCTATTGCAAGTCACTATTTAATCATTATGTAACAAGCACTGCATACTTCTTAATACTGTGTAAGGAAATTGTGTAAGAGAGCTTTCTTTAAATTTATATATTACTTTGTGGCTTTTAATTTAAGTGTAGTTTGTTTTCTTTTGGGATGAGAAATTTTGAATTCTGTTTGCATTGATCATACTTTTAATTTGGGGAGATTTTAGATTTTTTTCTTCAAGAGTATTATTTACCATAGGGAATGACATAGTCCTGTGCTTTTACTGGTCTTGTACTCTTAGGACACTTAAGCGAGTTCTTCTGCATTATTGACAAAGATCATGCATAATTACTGTCTACCATGTGGTGTTAGATCCCCAGAGTTAAAAAAAATTAAAAGGAGGTAGTCACATAAAGACAATTGTTTTATTCACTACAAAAGAAAAAACAAAACAAACCAACCAAGCAAAGAAAAAAAAACAAAAAACACCTGTACTGTGTTATGAAAGCAAAATTTATGAGAGTCTATTCATTCAGCCAGAACTACCTACTTGCTGAGTCAAGAACACCCTGCTTCCTTCCTTCTTTAGGAACAACACTGAATGGTGAACAGTTTTGCCTTATGGTGAATCTAAACCTCATTCGTAAAATAATTTGAAAAATGGCCCTGGAGCCTCTACATGTATGGGGTTTTTTGGTTTTTTTCATGAGGGAAATGAAATATTGGGTAGGTCTCTGGCTCCTTAGATTTAGGTGCATACTTTAGCAGCCCTTTAAAATAATCTCACATTCTCTTACAGGTAAACAGCTATTTTTTAAGAGCTCCAGAAAGAATCCTTTTATTCCTAAGTTTAGCCACATTAGATCTCTGCTTTATGGAGAATCATAGTGCAGAACCTGTTCCAAACTTTGCAGCTGACAGCTGCAAAATCTCTGGATACTCTACCATGTCAAATTACTCATCACTAATATTGAAAACCTGTAAGCAGGACAACAGTGAAAAAGAGAGATTGAAGTACAACTGATTCAAGCACCCTATGGTTCAAAAAGAAAGCAAACAAACATTGTGGAGGAATGAGTGAAAGATGAATTTAAGATTTTTAGAGTAATTTTTCTTTACAAAATATGTAGCTGCAGGGAAGTATATTGCTAATATTGCATTTTCTTTGGATGCCCTACTGTGTTTGGTTCAATTACCATGCTAAAGGCTAAACTCAATAATTTTACAAGCAATAATTCTACACAAATATGCATTCAATCAATATATGGTTATTGCATGAAAAGTAGTAAGAATTTGAGTTTTTCTACACTTCTAGAATATCAAATGCATAATTACTATTTATAATAAGCTTGCAGTCACAGACTCTGTAATTCCTTAGTCCTGAACAATTGCATAATTACTAATTCAACTACATTAGCATTGGGAGTAGACATGGATGATTTCAAAAGGGATACTACTGATTTAATGAGGTCTCTGTACATTTCCAAAATTATACAAATTCTGTTTAACAGCCAGCTACTGAAGCTTTTGGGTATTTGAACCAATAAGTCAACCGACTGCCAACCAAAATAATCATTAAAAATGAAAACAAATAGAAATTAGAATGAAATTGCATTTTACACAACGTGAAGCTACCAAAATTGTATTTCCTGACTAGTTTCCAACAGTCTGTCTAGCTTTACCGGAGACTAGCTGCTGCTGATTCTACTGAATACCTAAAGCTGCCATTTGTGACAATGTTTTTGTGTTTTGAATGTTTGTGGCATTGTGATTATGCTAGGATAAATATGACAATAGACCATGGACACAGAAGGGCTATTCTGAATTCATTGCCCTTCTCTTGCATTCACTACCTCCTTTTATTCTGTGTGATAGACTGCAAATTATCAGATCCTGAGATTTTGGAGCTGGCATTTTGCCAAAAAGTAAATAGTTGTCAGATCTGTCTGGAAAGAATTTGTAAAATTTTGTAATACTTGCCTTTTTTTTTTTTTCTTGAAGGTATCTTTATTCTACAAAGGTCCCTGCATTAAAAGCTACCTTTGATTTCAGTGGGAGACAGATTAGCTCAAACAGTAGTTTTCATGTTGGCGGTCATTATACCAAATAAGGATGAAAGGATATGTCAGTCAGAGACACCACAAAATCCTTAACCTTGTAGGCCTCCGAGTAATCCCGCTGTGCAACCCACAATTGCTATACCTAGAGGAGGAAAGGGAAAGAAAGATTTTAATGTTAAAAGATTTAGACTGCCTAAGTTATAGGATGGTAGTTGCAGATCTGTCACACAGTACCCAACTGTACATCAGCACTTCCTTTTCCCATGGTGGACATCCATCAATTTTGATGGGTTTTTTTAGTGCTTATAGTGTAGGATCTTCACACATTCATAAATTTCTTACATATCCAACAGTCTGCTTATGAAATTAGTTAGATGTTGGTTTAATCAATCTGTTCATTGGATAAAATAAATTAAATTCTTATCCTCAAAACAGGACATACACCTGAGCCTAAACTACAGGTGAATGGGGTCATCTTCATCTCTTCCTAAGAAATGGAGAATGGTGTGAGCTAAATCACAACATTTAGCTTCCAGCCAACAGACCTTCTAAAGATCAGGCTGAGCACTATGAGCTAAGTCAGTGTCTTCAGATTGCCGAGCCCTGTCTAGAACAAGCAGAGGTAATATGGGAGGCAAGACCTATCTACAACTTTCCTTAGCATTCCAAAGAGGAGTTATGCTGTGTTAATCCCCAAATGGTAAGCCTACAACCGGCTATTTTGTTACATGAGCTCCTACTGCAGAGGACTGAGTGCAGGTTGCACTGCCAGACTGGGGAGCACCTCTCATGACTTGTCCTAGCCCATCCTCAAACATCAACACAGCTGTGATTAGAGACCTCTCAGCACCTTCACAGCTATTTCTGGGGACAACTGACCCTTAGAGATGTCCACAGAGAGCCTTATAATGAAAAAGCTAGGATGAGCATCAGAGTGCAAACCAATGTGGCCCCTCCAAGACAGAGCATTCTGCTTCTATGAGGTGTGCATATAATGCCACTAGAGAATGAAAAAAAAAAATAGTGAAAGTTTTACCTGAGATAATTTCTCAGATAAGAAATTTATTTCTTTATGAGCTTTAATTTCTGCTGCTTAAATTCTGTGTGAAATAAGTACGTTTTCCTTCTTATACAATCTGCCATCTTTTTCCCACTTTTATTCTAGTAGCATTTCAGCCTTCTGGCTGCAAGGAACAAATGTCAATATTCCTTTGTAATCTTTCCCTGTTCCTACCTGTCTTTGCTCTACTGCAAAATCTCCCAGGATGCCCAGGTTAAGCAATGCATTTTAGAAAACCATAAGCCTTTTCATCCTATAGGACCTCTTTTTATTCAGACTCAGACCTCTGAATCTTTTTAACTTTAAAGGAAAGACCACTTCTTTTTCCTCCTTTAGACCCTCACACCAATCAGATTTTCTATGAATTCAGGTTTGCACAAGAGGGTATGTCCCAAATATGATGTTGACCTGTTTCAACACTTGCTGTGAATTACCTTTGTGGACATCCCCCACATCTTGAGGGAAAATTCTACTTTAAAAGGGTGTTAAAGAGTGTACACTTGTAGGTAATTATGTACAGCAGCTACTTTCAAAAAAATGTAAGGGGATTAGAAAGAAGACAGAAAATGGATAGGATAAGATAGGATAGGATAGGATAGGATAGGATAGGATAGGACAGGATAGGATGAGCTTGAGTGTCTGTAGAGAAAGGAAGAAAAGGGAATGGGAAAATAAAGATCTAATACTTGTTTTTTGTGCTTCCTGTAGCCAAGATCAGGATGGATAATCTCTCTATGATGTCTGAGAGTATGATGCAACAGTTGAAATGTTGTTCTGGACCATGGAAATCTTGATGCAAAAAAGTGAGGAAGAGTAGGGAAGTAACTCCAAAGAAGAAGGACTATGCAGTGTAGGTTTTAGGCTGCCAGACCCATGTGCAAGTGGGTTGCTGTGTGTATGCTGTAAGTGAAGATTTTCCCCAGACCTCATTAATTCCACTGGAGTTTGAGGAGACCTGGGTGTCCTAAATACAACAATTTTCCAACACATAACCAATCAAGCAAAATGAAAGTTAACCTGATCCACTTAGATCATCACTTTTTCAAACTCTGAGAACTGTAACTTGCCTCCACCCTTGTGCAGAAGCAACAACTCCTCATTTCTTCATTCAAACTTTTCCCAGTCTGGCTGTAAGATTCTCACACAAACTCCTGTGTAACTGATCATTTGCGCATCATGTTGCTAGACTGAACCCTGAATTTTCATTCAAGTTAGTCATCTCTATGCAGTTTTCTTCTAATCTGTGCTTCTTTTTTGTCAGTCAGGTCTGCTTCCTCCCAAGCCTATATTGTCTTTGTTAAGGTTTTTAAAGCATCACTGTGATTAAGAGATCCAAGATAGGCATGCATGGTTGTAGACTGAGAACAGAATGTGGGTGTCTCTCAAAGACATTATTTTGGACAGTCTTAACTAGTACCCACACTCCTGGCAAAACTGAAGTAATGAATATGTAGACAGTGAGAACATATTATCAACAAATCTAGAAGCAGGATGTTATTTGTAATAGATGTGAGAGGGCTGTATTGCACATGTTGATGTTTTCTAAATCTCAGTGCATAGCTGAAGATGCCTTCTGACTACAGACATTTATCTTTGTGCATGTCTGCATGGGAATGTGGGGAAGAAGCAGTCATTACAACTCTGATGAGTACTAATGGTTCTATAACTCTTTTAGTCAGATGAGTTACAGATATTTTAGTCAGATGAGCTACAACCATTTTGAAAGAAAAATAAGATAAGGTTGTTTTTGTTTGGTTGGTTTTTTGTTCGTAGAGCTGATAATTTCCCTATATGTTTACCAGTCTCTAATAATTTATCTCACAATGAGAAATTCTGAGTCATAAAATAAAAATATAATTAAACCAGCAAATAAACTAACGATATATAGTGAAAATAACATATATTCTTTCCTGTACTGATTAATTTCAGTTGAATATTTCTAAATGCCCATTTTTTTAAATTTTGTTTGTTATATTGAAGATTTTTATTCTCAATTCAGAATGTAATTGAGGGTGTACATGAACATATAATTTAGTTCCATGAAATCAGAGGTACTGAAAGGCTGATCTGAAATCTATTGAAGTTAATTAAGCCTTTTCTATTTTCATGTAGAAATTAAAACAATTTTGTAAACCAAGTAATTAGTTTGAGTATTTAAAAACAAAATTTGAAACTAATGTTATTAATTAAAGTGAAGCTTTGAAATCAGTTCAAAATATTTAACTCCAACTGCAATTAATGCAGAAACATAAAACAGAGTTTCTCATCAACTCAAGTGTGAGACAATGCTTATGAGCTGGTTTTCATAATAGAATCCTTTCTCTGTCATTTACCAATTATTTTTGCTATATTGTCCTTCAGAAATGAAGGAAATATCTCTCATGGTATTTTCTTCAAATATTGTAACAGGTAGAAAAGAAAAAATCAATCAAACAAAAAGAAACAAACAGAAGGAAGAAAAAAACCCCAAACCATGGAGTTATCCCAATGTATTACTAGGCTGGGTATTTCTAACTCCTTCATGAGTTGCTGTAGTTGGGTTGCTGTAGTCCTAAGGGTTGTTATTAATATTTAATTATTTTTATTATTTTGTTTGCTATGGACTATACTTTGCTCAGGTGCACAGGATCGTGGATATCAGAAGTGCCTCTGAATTGTCAAGATCAGACTTGCATTCTGCTGCCATCAGGGCATCAGATCCAGCAATATTAGCATCCTTCACCTGCACCCTGTAGAAAAACAGAGTTGGAAGGGGTACTCTTTGCTGGCTTAACAACAGGCTGCATGGCCAGGCCCAGAGCATGGTGGTGAGTGGTCCTGCACTCATTTGGTGTCTGGCCACTAGAGGTGTTCCTCAGGCCTCAGTGTTAGAATCAGTCCTGTTTATTGTCTTTATAGATCATCTGGTTGATGAGGGCATCAAAGACACCCTCAGCAAATAAGTACACAGGCAATATTAATTTGTGTGTGACTGTCAATCTGCTGGAAGGTAGGAAGGCTCTGCAGAGGAATCTGGAAAGGCTGAATCAAGGGGCTGAGACCAGGAATATGAGGTTCAACAAGACCAAATACTGGGTCCTACCCTTTGGGCATGACAACACCATGCAGCACTACAGGCAGAGTGGCTGGAAAGCTGCCCAGCAGAAAAGGATCAGGGTGCTGAACATGAGCCATCAGTGTGCTCAGGTGACGAAGAAGCCCAATGGCATCCTGGCCTGTATCAGAAATAGTGTGGCCAAAAGTACCAGAGTAGTGATTATCTCCCTGCATGCACCACTGGTGAGGCTATACCTTGGATGCTGTGTCCTGTTTTGGGCCCCTTAATTCAGGAAGGACACTGATGTGTTGGGGTGTATCCAGAGCAGGGCAAAGGAGACGGTGAAGGGTCTGGAGTGCAAGTGCTATGAGGAGCAGCTGAAGGAGCTGGGCTTGTTTAGTGGGGAGAAAAGGAGATCTCCAGGGAAGACCTTATTGCTCTTTGCAAGTTCCTGAAAGTTTGTAGCCAGGGCAGTCTCTTCTGCCAGGCAACAGCGGCAGGACCAGAGGACATATCCTCAAGGTGTGCCAGGAGAGGTTTAAGTTGAACATTAGGAGGAATTTCTTCACAAAAAGGATGATTAAACATTGAAATAGGCTGCCCTGGGAGGTGGTGGAGTCACCATCCCTGGAGATATTTAAGGAAAGACTTAGTGCCATAATCTACTTGACATGATTTTCGGTCAAAAGTTGGACTCAATGAACTCAGGTCTGTTCCAGACTAATTGATTCTCTGATCCCATAAAAACCAAACACAGAGACCAGCAAAGACAAAAATGACCTTTTAATTGGAGACTTCTGTCCTTGACAACAGATTAACAAGATCATGCAAGCTTCTGCTAGTAAGTTTAGATTCAATTGACTCCCTTCAACCTGGACTGTGATGTAATTGGCCCTACCTAGTTGAACAATTTTTATCACTTGGAATTGTATTTGTGTGTCCTTGAAGTGTTTCATTTGTCTGTTCTGATTACATGTTACTTTTTTTAAGTCCAGTGCTCACCAGCTGCTGCAGGATGCCAGTGTCTTCTATCATAGATGTGTGATCAGCCCAGTGCAGCCTTTTTATAATGATCATGGCTACAGTCCCTGGAACATAACTGTGCTCTGAAACTTTTTTATTGAAAATTTTATCCTGCCATCTGATGCACAATATGGTCCACAGATGGTGCAGATGACATTTGTCTAGGAGTCATGTATGTCGTCACTAGCCCATGTCTTCAAACCATTCAGCAAATTGGATAACAGAGCTGCTTTATAGACTTTTAATGTGACCTACCAATTAATGTTGAGCTGCTGTTTGACCTCAGAGTAGCTTGCATCCACAGTCTCATGGTGCAGTACAAAAAGCAGTATTTTTTTCTCAAAATTTTTAGAATAAAAACAGAATTGTAGAAGAATGAGGGGGAGGATATATTACTGTTTCCTTCTAAAGGTTTCTTTTAAAGTCTGCTTTCTATTGTTCTAAACTGGAAGCATTCCAGTTGCTGACATCACATGTCTGTTAAGAGTCAATACTTCGCAGTTTATAGTTCACTTGTGTTTCTTATTTATTGCTATAAATGCCTAAGAGCCTCATGGAAGGGCCAGACTTTGATCACAGCAGGCAGAAGGGAGTTAATATCTTATGAATTGGACTGTACAGATAAACAAGTAGTCTGATGCTCACAGGGCATCTGCTGGCATATAAAAAATACTGTATGTGACTAAGGTTATAGAGTTTATCTCTCACATTCCTATTGTTCTGGACAATTAATAACAAAAAGGAAAATTTTAAAAGAAAACAAAACAAAAAAGCCCACACCATATCTGTTAACTGATCAGATTTTCCCTCTTTTCTTTGTCTATGGAGAAAACTTAGAATATAAGGGGAAATTTGATCTCAACAAAAGATTTTCTTTATTGCTACACAGAATCATTGTATGGGTGAAATTACCCCACTGAGGGAATTATTCCTTTTTTTTTGTTTGTTTTAAATTTAAAAACACGTAAAATAGTAAAAGAGAGTTCAAATTATGTTGTACTAATGCATTACTGCTATAGACAGTATATTTTCCCTCCATATCTACTGTAAATTATACAGTACTAGGCTTTTAACTTTCTCATATGGAAAATTTCTTCTGAGTAGCTGTGTTGTCTTCTTCTGGACTATATATAACTCCCTCATGTTTGGTTTTGGGTTTTTTTTCTCTGTTTATAGTCTATTTGTGGATAATCAGAGCTGATTGCTGTTTTAGGTGATGCCACAATTAAATCACATGCTTCTTACATCATACATTTCCTTTTGCAGTATATTCTATTTTAACATTGCTTTCTTTTTTTAAAAAAATTAAATTCTAAATTACAAAGTGAACATATGTTTCCAGTGAGCTTCCCAGGTGTTTAGCCTCAGTGACTACAGTTAATTTGAACCCAGAAACATAGATGAATAATTCAACTGAAATTATTCCTTTTGATGTGTTTTGCCTATAAAACACCTTATCTTTATTCAATGGATTTCCTCCTCATTTGTCTGCATTTATTACCTCACAGTGAAGCTCTTGTTTTTTGTTTTCTTCTCAGAGAATGTAGGTATTCAATTCAATGTATTTTATTAAATTGACTTAACGAGTATATGGGGTCAATTAAGCTTTTCATTCTTGGTTAGTTATTTTGAAAGGTAATATGCTACTTCCAGTTCTTTCCTTGGATATGACTATGGAATAGTCTTAACAGTCTGTATGCGTCTCTCAGATGTTGACATCGGGTTGTTTACTGTCTTGTCCAGACTGGTAAATAATGTTAGTGCTAGTAAGGCTCAGTGTAAGCTTATTTCCAATCTAACAATGGATCTTTTTTCCCTCACTTTTGAGGTCTTATCTGCTAAAGAACACATTATCCCCATCATTCCTCATCATAATCATGTCTCTTTGTAGGCTACATAGAAAGTTCACAGTATGGTGTCTTGAAACCCCAGAGGAAATATAAGTACTGGTCAGGAGCAGGGAGCTTGGACAGAAACATTTTAGTCACTTTCTATTCTCTGGAAAACTTAAAGTGAGTTTTCAGAAAAAAAGTAGGAACAAGATAATTCCTAAAATGTAAGTTAAATCATTAACTCTGCAGAAACTGCATCAGGCTCTTTCTCTTTCTGTGGCTGCACAAACAACATTTCAGATTATCCTCTGCATTCTTCTCTCCATTAAATATTGCTATTATACAGTGGTGAGTCTGTTCCTCATAAGTAATGAATTAATGTATTTGTAAACAAATTTACCTTTCCCTTTCTTTCTTATACATTCTCCAAGGATCAAAATCAGCAGTGAGTGAAAGGACTTTCAAATACAAATATTTCAAATTAATTTAAACTCTTCTTCTAAGTATGCAACAAGTCTGTTTTTCCCCCTAGTGATTTATGAATTTTAAATATCTCTGTATATAGTTGTTTCCTTCTAATTATAAAATAAATCTAATTATGGCACAGAGGCTGTGCCAGAAATTTACAGCACAAATAGAATGTGTTAAAGAGGAACTGTACTGTTAACTGTAAAAGATCACAGGTCATATACTTACATCTAACAAATAAATTTAAGATGCTCTGTATGTGTCAAGAAAAAGCCAGAGCTTACTCACTTAATGGAATGTCTATGTAGACATAAGCAAAGGTCAGGCTGATCCTGCTTTAGGGTATTATGACTGGCTCTCTCAGTCAAAATTCTTTAAATGCTATTTTCTAAGCTTTCCTTCCAGAGCAAGGATTAAGTTTTAAAACTAAAATACAGCATAGCTGTTCAAAAGTCACAGTCACTGTAGTACTAACTCAGCTATGTCACAAATTACTGTTGATTTGTTTCTATTTTACTTGTCAATATTACATGAAAAAATATAAATGGATTATACTAATTTTTCAAATAATACAACTTCAGGTCTCAAGTTCAATAGTTTGGTTTTGGTCCAGAAACCAAGAAAAATTGCACCCTTGGAAAATGAAACTCTTGTTTCCTAAGACAGAGAGATACTGAAACCTAATCCTGCACAGATTTGCATCTGTTTTTCTCTAAGACATCTTCCTACATCCCATGTGACAGACCTACAGAACAAAAGATAACACATCTGGAGCTAAACTTGTGATGGTTGACTGTGGTATAGACTTTATGTATCAGCCAGTTTTCCCTTAAGTTAAGAGAAATTCCTTGCTTTGGAGAGGGGAAGAACACCTTCAATTTAAATAAGCTGAAATTATGCTTACTTATAATTGAATATTGTGCATATTTTCTAGGTCTCAACAGACTTTCTAAGTGGATTGGAGATGGACTTTTTTTCCCAATCATACTTTTGGCATCATGCTTTTCAGAGAAGGCTGATACTGTGTACATTTAAACAACCTTCAAGGCTTAAGCAATTCAAATGAGGAAAACTTAAAATGTCTTATGGAGCCACTTTGCCAATTATTTCATCACAAGAAGATGACAAAAATCCTGATTTATTTGAGTTTCATTTTTAAGGCAGTTTTCAAAAGTATGATAATAGTTTACTGTCATTGTATAATATTTCTAGAGGTTTAGTGATTTGATTTGTGTCAGAGTGTTGCATTTTTATATTTATTGGCAATTTGGGTAATATTATACTGGGGGTGGTGGTGGATTTGTTTTTTGCCCCCTCTGCAGATTCAGTGTCTGAAGATTTCTGTAGGGCTTTTGCAGAAGTAGTTTTGTGGGGAAGGGGGCTGCCCTGGTAGGCTTTTCATTGTGTTGGGTTTTGGTTTATTAGGATGTATTGTTTGTTTTCTAGAAATACTGGATACATTTTTTTAACACTTTCATCCCTGAAAAGACTTTTTCTCTGATTCTAACCTGCTCTTTTGGAGAGAAGCAAATTCACATGAACAAAAATTATATAAATAAAAAGTTAAAGACTAGTTTGTTTTTGCTATGATGCAAGTCCATTATTTTTATGATTTTTTGAGAGAGAGATGCCAGAAAGTTGCATTACTAGCAGAAATAAAAGGGGCAGTTTTATTAGTGTAACTTATTTGCACTGACTGCCAAAAAATGCATAATGCCTGTAGATTTTTACATAAAAAGGTTACAGCTTAGGAAATGCTGCTGCTGAAATTAACTGTTTCCAGATCCAAGAATTGCATGAAAATTTTATTTCCTGTAGGTGGTACTACAGTGGTCAGTAAATGTTCATACCCTTACCTCTGATTACTTGTTTCAACAAGAGTTGAAGGGGTTCTGTTGTGCCACTTCTGACAGCTGGTGTATCCCTGAAAATATCCCCTTAAATTGGTCCAGAAAACCCAGTCACCCCTGAATGATAAAGGTGTATAATGAAGGGTTCTCTTTCACTAGTATGTTTCATTCCTTGTTCAGTCTTTTCATCAGGACTTAGGTTAAAATTAAAGCATGTGTTCAGTCTTACATTGTTGAAAGACATGGGGCCCCAGAAGAGTGCCTAGTTTAACAATTTGGATGTTTTTCTTTCTTTTCTGTTCATCTTGTGTACACACACAAACCAACATGAGACATCCAAGCATGAAATGATCTGCAGCTCTGAAGTGTAACATTTAATTCACTGGCTTGGGCTGGAGTGAGACCTTGCTTCCAGATGAACAAGCTGTGTGTTCATTTTACATTCTGTGGTGTGTCATAAAATGTTGCAACAATCCTAGAAGCCAAGGTCTGAGGTGCACAATTTGTCGTTCACTTGCAGTATACAGGTACTAGGTTTGATTCTTCTGTGAGTGGATTATAACAAGGATTAATGCTTGATGAATTCAAACATATACTCCTGATTTTCAGTACAGTAAAAAACCCAAACAAAAACACCAGGAAAAAAAAAAAAAACCAAAAAAAAAAACCAAAAAAAAACCCCAAAACCAAAAAACACCTAAGAATGTTAATTTCTGTTCTATTCTGTTAAGAACCGTACAAATTCTGAGGCTTCAGATGGGTTAGCAGACTATTCCAATCCTCTGTACCATCTTTAGTCACAACTCCTATCTAAAAATTACCCTTTTGGAAAAGGAAAACAAAGTAGTAAAGTCAAGGGGATCAGATATTTAGGAAGGCCTGCTCAGGCCAACTCCCTGTTTGTCTGCTGTGACCATCTTCTACAGAGAGCACTCTGAGAGCAGAAGAGAAAAGTGTGAGCTGCAATGGAAAGACATTTTTGTCTCCTTCACAATGATATAAATCCAGCTCCATGTTTTTGTTCCATGTTGCAGAGAAAGAAGCATTTTCATTTCGATGAGTGACAACAGAACTGAATATGCACATTTTTATATGGTATCTATATCTGATAAAGATCACCAATTAGCATGTATTGCTGTTAAATTTTCTTCAATATCTATAATTTATCCTTAAAATATTATATAGCTCACTTGCCTTAGGTTTGGGAATATATTTTTCCTGGTGAGCTAGGGTGGCTTAAAAAGTATTGTTGGCAAACCCTGCTTGTGACCTAAACTGACACTCGCAGCAGGAAATATTTGGGATAGAATAACTGTCTCAGTGGGACACATGGTCTGGGGCACAAACAACAGTGCTGAATCACACTGAAGTAACTTAACAAAACTGCAGGGAGAAGCAAGAAATCAGAACATTTTTTCCCCTTTCTGATATTCCTTGTAAAAATTCTGTAACAGAAACTTATGACCTAGCAGGGTAGAACAGGGAGCTTACAACAGCTCTTTTTCAAACAGGAAGTACTTTAATTTCATAAGTGGCAGCACTATGGTTTTCATTGTTGAGGATGAAAGCAGTGTCAGCATTCCTACATTGCAGTAACCCTGACCATAACTTTGTTAGGAAAAGAAGCTGTAAGACTGCTTGCAATGGCAATCATGCAGAGAGACTCTGCAGGAAAACTTCTGGACTTACTCCAGTCATTACACATTTGGAAAGAGCTTCACACAAAGGTATTTTGTGCATGAATAGTCCAGAGGAATAGGTTTCTGGACCAACTGGTGTGTAGCTAATTTTAAAAAGTCAGTTTACCATAACAATTATTTTATGGGCTGTAGAGCAGATCTCATTAAAGTAGGAAGAGAATAATAAATTGAAGGAGAACCAAACATTAATACGTCTAATGCTGCCTCTACTTAATAGGAACATTACAAATGGTAATGAGAACACTCTTCATCTTTGTGGGGGATGGTGGTAAATATGGTAAAAATAGACAAGTGTTATATTCTCAAGCACAGTTTTCTGATGTCATTTTTTCTGTCCTTTTGTAAGCATACTACATAGCAGATTTTCGTACTCAGACAACCTTGCATTACTATTCTGATTATTTTTTTAGGTAATTTTCCAATCATATTAATTTCTCCTTTTTAAAAAAGCCTATGTGTAAGTTAGCTATAGTTCTGCCTCTGCTGGAGTTCAGAACATTTCATTCATATATTACCCTTTTTCTCATCTACCTTATATTGTTTTGTTGTTTTGGTTTCTTTTCCTTTTCCTTTTCCTTTTCCTTTTCCTTTTCCTTTTCCTTTTCAAGTTTCAAAACACCTGGTCTCATCTACTTGTGTAGAAACATACACGTGCATGTGTGTTGGTACACTCCCACATTGCTTAAGCCAGTTGGATGAAAAGGCAATAAACTCCAAATATAACATATAGGAGTTTGTTTTTTTTTCTGTGAACCTGAATACACACTTCTCTCCAGTGAGACTCATAAAGTGGAACCATTGTCCATACATGCTGTAATAATAGGTAAAAATTTAGTGTTCACTCTAATACAATGTAAATTGCTGTATGGAAGACTGAAGATCATGTGTATTCGTTTCCAGATACGTGTATCTGTAGCAAATAACTGAACAATTTGGTATCATTTTTACATCCTTATTGCCCTATGTAATGTATTTCTATAGATTTTTCTATATTCATAATGCTGATTATTTAAAATATTCAGAGTTTACCTGCTTTGCCCTTTGGTTTTATTTGCTAAATTCATTGAATTAATTTACTTTTACTTTAAAAAAAAAAAGTTACTTTTATATGTCATTGTATATAAAAGCCAAAGATCTTTTTATGGTGCTTTGTTATTCAACTTTTATTCTTCCAGTTTCCACAGTAAGTATCAAAGAATGACAGTAGTAGTCAGCAGTAGTTTTCCCATTGACTTCAGTGAAATCATACTTAGATCTGAGCTGAGTATGTTTGAAAATCTCAACGATTACTGTGTGATTCTGAGAAACGCCACAGGGATGCCTAAAATTCAACATTTGCCATCCAAAAGGGAGAAAACTCTCCTGGGCTCTTTTTTTTAAGTAATGGTGATAATAGCTATTTCTTTCATACTGCTTTTATTGGTTAGTCTTGGATCTGAATGCAAAGGAGATTGATACCATACTTCCCACTTCATGGACAGAGATGGAGGTATTGTGAGGGGAGTGTCTTGTTCACCTCAACCTCTGTGCAAGCATGCAATGCTGATTGAAGCCCCGAGGGGTTTAGGACAGTTGAGCTTAAACAAAATCAAAACACTATTTGGGGAAATAATCACATAAAACATACTTAAGACATGGAAATGGTATCATGGATTTGTGTAAGTGAAGTGGGTTCTGCAATCATAATAGAACCACTTCCAGTGCCATGCCTTGAAGCCCAGGCTCAGTAACAAAGGCTCCTGCATCTGCACTGGCTGCTGCAGGACCTCACAGCAGTGACTGAGGTGAACACTTCTGACTCTTCACAGGCTGGGGACAAAACCAACAAAAGTACTTAACAAGTCTTAAAGTTTGTCTAGTTTTCATATGGGTTCGTATGCATTTCATGTGCTCTGAGTTTGCTCATGCTTAAGTAGAAAAGTTCAAAAGCGAAAAATACACTGTTCAAGTTCAAATGAAACAACATCATAGTTTTCATAGTTAGGTTGAGAGCAGTGCCAGATTACTACTTTGCATTGACTCTGAACGCATGAAATAAAAACTGGACCTGGGTTCCAAGCACTCACATTTAGGTTTCTGTTTATCTGTGGTCTGCAGACTTAGTGTTGAAGCTTTCATTATTGCCAGTGTAATTCAGAAAGAAATTCAGCTTGGGGCTTGATTCAATTGCCTAATCATAGACCCTGAGCACTAATTTGAGACCTACAGAGATAATCAATAAGGTTTCATAGGTTTGCATATATGAGACAAGATTTACAGGAATCTCAATTCAGCCTGAAATATCAGACTGATATCAGACAAAGTATTCTTACAATTCAAGTGGCAGTGGATAGGAATATATGGGTAGCTGAACTGAGCAGATTATTGACCATAATATGAGTTTATAATTTCTATATATAGAAATATAGATACCCTCATTAAAGTTTCTTAATTAAAAATGGAACTTTATCTTCCATAGTTGATACACGGCATGAGTTTGCAGAAACTAGATTGACAGACAAGCTCAAGATGTATTCCATAGGGTTTTTTTTGTACTTTAAGGAAGAAAATTAAGGATGAATCCACACTTCTAATCTAACCAGTTCACCTGAAAAGAATGCAAACTAGAACTCACTATATAGCAATAGAGTCAATGAGCTAATACAGCTCAGTTCAGTTCAAGAGATCAGCAACTATGGCCATGCGACTTGCCCTGTGTCGTGTCTTTTGACTTCCAGTGCATTTCCCATAGAGTAAGATACTCCTGTGAATACTATTTTTCATCCCTGTGGGGATATCCCAGGTAACCAAGATATTTCAAACGACAGTACATGTCTTCTGTGTTTAGACAACTGAATTAAGTGCTTAATGTTCTAGCTGTGAAGGAAAATAATTAATATTGAACTCTGGGTTTCTTGAGAAAGGATGTTAGAAATAGCAGAAAATAAAAGGTAGCATGTAACAATAAGCACAAACTTATCTAAACCTTTGTTAAGAAGTGTTGTAAAAAGTGTTAAAAACAAATAATGAACAGAGGGTGAAGATATTAACCAGGAAAAATGTGTTTGACCAAAAGACAAAGTAAAAATTTCGAGATGTAAATTGCTTCCTGATCAGTAAACATATTTTTGTCTTGCAACATATATGCTGCAACATTTTAAAGAAAATAAAGATAAAAATATCCATAAATAAACCTTTGGAATAAGAAGAATTATTTGATGTAGAATTATTTTAATCACTTTGTATTTCTATACCATAGATACTCAAGTCTGAATAAATGGCTTCGATCCTAATTTCTTTGTTGAGGCAGAGGAATAGACATTTTAACAGAGTCAGTAAAACAGGGTGTTTTAGACACCTGTATTAAGATTAGATGAATCTTGCTTTAGAACTGTTTCTCTTCACTGGTTAAGCTGACAGCTTTCTTTTTCTAACTTTCATGAGAAAAAGCAGGTCTCAGACAATGCTGTCATTTGGTATCCTTCATCCAGTAGAGTACATTTGTACAGTCCTGTAGAAATTCTCCCTGTTTTATCTATTTCGTATGTAAGAGAGAATCACTGAAAAACTTGACACTGTGAGTTTAAATTGGCATGAGCATCCCTGAGCATTTCAGACACATATCTTTATCTTCTTAGATGGGGCTGCATCAATAAACAAGTAGGTAAGAATCTGAATGAGTGTCAGTCAAATGAACATCAAACTGAGCGAAGTATAAATAATAACAATAGAAAAATGAGGATGTTCATTATGGCTTCTAGTAAAGAAAAGCTGATGACTGGTGAAGTCATCTTTAGGAAAAGTGTGGTCTACTTCATATACTTGCATTTTTTTCTGTATTATTACCTTTGACTATTATAAAAAAAAGCATTGTAATTGCTTAATAAAAACAGATTCAACATTTGTCTCCAACAAAACATGTATTTGGCATTCTTAAGAAAAGCAGAGACCAGGAAAAGTTGTGTATGTATCTTCATTGGGGCATCTGGACACTACAGTGATAAAATATTAGGCCTGTTTAGCTGATAGATGATAGGGAGAAATGTAAATCAGTGCTTTAGTGTCAGCTCACAGGGGTCAAAAAGAGGAGGACTGGGTGCTGTTCCCAACAGCTTCACTGGCAAAGGATGTTATGTGCAGAGTGTAGTTTGATTAAGATAAGCAGATACTTGAGAATTTGGCTCTTAGATTCATTATCCTTAAACATGTATTCTGATACTGACCTAACATATAAATACTCTAACAGCCTAAAAAAAAATAAAGTATTATAGAAATTATAACTATCATTGGATTTTGTTTGCTTGGGGTTTTTCATTAGCTTGTTTGATATGATTTTGTTCTGTTTTGCTCTGTTTTTTGGTTCTTTTTTTGTTTTGGGGGTTTTTTTGGTTATTTTTTTGTTGGTTTTTTAAAAAAAATTTGTTTATTTCCTTGTTTTACTAGAGAACGTTTTTCATTAGCTTGTTTGATATGATTTTGTTCTGTTTTGCTCTGTTTTTTTGGTTCTTTTTTTTTGTTTTGGGGTTTTTTTGGTTATTTTTTGTTGTTTTTTTTTTTAATTGTTTATTTCCTTGTTTTACTAGAGAATTGATGGTTAAGAGAAGAAACTTTAAAGAAGAAAATGCTACATGGTCTAAAATCTAAATGAAATGACTGCAATTTTTAAGATGGAGAAAACAATCAATAGTAAAGTACTAGTGGTCTTCACATTGGCTTGGGTAGTTGGGCAAGATGTCTGGAAAAGAAAATAATTTGAACTGAAGATAAAAAATCACATGTTTAGTTCAAAAATCTATAAGGGAAAGAAAGGAAATTAAGAAAAAATCAGTGTCTACTGTCTTTGTTTTTCCAATCACATTTTACAAAACAGTCATTTAGTGACATTATTTAATTACTTTTTAGATGTACCTCTCATGTTCTGCTGGAGGAGTAATTTATTGGGTTATAAAAGAAAAATATGAGCTTAGTTAGACAGATAAAGTCAGAATATTAAATTTCCTAATAAAATTATGTACTCATACATGGCCATAGCACAAAGTGGATGCACAAAGTATAATTGTCATTTCAAGATTACACTTTTTTCCTTCAAACTTAAGAAAATTTAGACTAATGTTGACACATGTTCAATGTCAAAAAAATGTCCAAATATTATCATATGTTATTTCTTATAAAGAAAAGAAAATCTTATAATCCATATGGTAAAGGATGAACTGGTTACAGATCTCACTGTGGCATGCCTCTTGAGGATTCATTTATTTAAACTGCAAGATGCAAGTGAAGCTGAATTTCCTTCCTCTATGCTGATTGTGTTTGCTGACCTCTGCTAGGGCCAGAAGTACTGCTGTGAGATGCTGTCACTTCCTTCTCAGCTGTAACTTGGCACTGAGGCTATTGTCCCTTCAGCAGGGATCTCTTGATTCGGTGCAAGATCAGAAGGCATCGCCTGTGCCTGGCATATTTATAAACTAACATATGTGATCCTGAATCTTAACTGTCCAAGGCAATAGAATGAAAAATAACAGACCTTATACTTTACTACATATATACATATTTTCTGTCAATAGACTACTATTTTAAATCTATTGCTTGATTCATCCATATCCCTTTTTTCAAAACCTTTTTCAACCTTGATTTAAATACTGCATTTGGATGCTGCAATGTGTGGAATGAAGAAGGTATTTTTGAGACTTCTAAATACTTAATATGTAATAAAATTGAAAATTCCTTTAGAAAAGTGATGTTTTGATGCATTGCAGTTTGCCTAGCTTCCTTTCAAGAAGCATTTTACTTTTGTTGCAAAATAAAACAATGGTATGGATCCAAGTTTAATTCTGGTGTTGGCCAAGTTCACTGAAATGTGTCTGCATGCTATTTATAGGTATCTGTTTTAGGCAGTGATTATCAAGATAAAAAGTGCACTTCTTTCTAATCACATATCTTTTTTTTTTTTTTTTTTTTTTGCCTTGAGTATTAACAATTCAAAATAAGAATTGAGGTGGTTGCACTGTGAAATGTTTGCATAACTTTGCAAGAATTTCCTGTATTCTCAGTTCTATGAATACTTCTCAGTAAAATTTGTATTTAAATTATTCTCAACTAAATAAATTCCTATGTAAAAAAATAAAATTATGCTTCATATGGGTATTTTATAGGCCTCAGCAAGGTAAAGTCTTTAGAGAAGATGACACATCCATGTTGAGGCTATCCAAAAAGAAAAGAGATAGGCATGATGAACATAAGAAAACACAAGAGAAAGAAAGACTTGATTTAAATAACCCAGACCCAAAGTTATTAATTTGATATTATTCCAGGATTTAAAACAGTCTTAAATGTTTTTTTGTTTGTTTGTTTGTTTTTGCCACTATAGAAACATTAAAACATTTTATTAGATAAGTCTGGAGAATTCCCAGAGAGAATATAGACAGTTAAGAGCCTTTTTCTGTGGAACTGAAAAAGGCTTTTACACTTCAAGAAGTTACCATTACTTTCTCAGAATCCAGTTATGATTTTAGATTTTATCAGAGGAGTTTACACTTCAAGAGGACAAATTACTGCATGAATCCCCCATAGGGGGAAAAAAAAAAAAAGACAAACAAGACAAAACAACCTCACATATTATATGTTATCATAGTTTAAATCCACAGTAAAGTAACGAGATGCTGACTTTATATTAAAAAAAAAAAAATCAGTGGTTTATTGTACTCATGTAACTGACTTAATTGCAGCCTCATCTTATTTCAAATTAATGCATAACCAAACTTCCCCTCAATCATGAAGACAATCCCTGAGTTAGTAGCCACACTTAACAGTCAGCATGATGATTTAATAGTCAGCTGGATGACTTCTTTGATTTATAGTTGAGTCTTGGCTATTATTTAACTGACAATGCTCAAGACACTCGTGAATTTTCATGTCTAACTTGAACACAGTGGGCTACATCAAAACCACTCTCATGCTTATTTCTGTTGTGCTCCTATTTTAGTAATTAATGCATTCAGATTAATACATATAGAACCTAATTATATATATATATACACACATACATATGCATATGCATATATATATATACATATTTAATTCACATATTCATTTCAGTATTCATATATTCCTCACAGTACATATAATACAATCTAAAAAAAAGCATAAATAGCACAGCAAAAACACAGCCATAATATGTGAAGATAAATATGGCATGGCAAATCAGCCTAAAAAATAGGTTTGATACTACTGCATGAGATGCTTGAAGAACTGCATTCAAATTATATTTCCTGTCTCAGTCTCGTTTGAATATACAATAACTTTTTTGGAATAAATCTGCTGTCTACTGTGATTCTAGATGCTTAAAATAATGTAAATCAAAACAAAATTTGGTTGTTAAAATATTTATGATTTTTTTTATTTGCTACATTTATTTTAGTTTACTCTAGTTCTATCATTGCAGTTTGCTAAGACACAAAATACATAAGAATGAAAAAAAGTACACTTTGCACTTTTACTTGTCCATCACACTTCATAACCAAATTTTTTAAAAGTACCAACAAATTAGACAGTTAGAATTAAATTCTGGACTATCTCTTAGTATGGGTACAGTATTCACAATTGTCTTTCTGTTTCTTTTTGTTGCACCTCATTATATGTTTGCCCCAAGAAATTAAAATACAGATCTTACTATTCCCATTGTCTATCATAATATGAAATATCTTCTCCTAAATTCTAAATAGGATAGGCATTAATTTAATTAGCAATCACTGTTTTCATGCCGTGGACATCCATAGTATTTTTCTTTTTTTATGTCAAAAATTGCAGAAATTGTGATTGTTTGGTAGATGTATGTTCATGATGAAAGTATGAAGGTGAAGAAAAATACATCACTGTATTTTTCTCTTATTAGCACTTTCCTGTTCAAAAGTTTGCTAATAAGTCCAGAAAAAAAAAAATAAATTACTAAATATGTATGAGTCTATATGCTTTCAACTTTACAGCAACTCTCAGTCCTGAAATATTACGGTAACCAGTCAGGTAACACCTACCCATTTTCGCTTTTGCTTTGTAAAAGAAAGTCCTATTAAAAGCTTATACTGTACTTTAAATTGTAGAATTGTTTTTCCCGCAAAATAACTGTTTCCAAATTCAAATTGCCAAAGACTGCTCTATGAGCCTCTTCCAGCTGTCTGACTTTTTTTTTCCTGTTTTTATTTCTCTTTTATAAATTGGAAAGGATGTGGAGAAAATGCATTCCTATTCAAATGAATCTGTTTCTACATAATAAAACAAATGCTGCAATGTGATCCCTTTCAGGCAAACAGCTCAGGAAAGCAACTGCAAGCTTTTTCTTACTTCACTGCTATGCTTTATTGCTGAAGTAAAACACTTCAGGGAGGTATTAAATATGCATGCTATTCTTTTTTCTAATTTTAGTGTGAGAATTACCTTCAGAACTGTGTTTATACAGTATGCAGAATGTAGCAGATCTGTGTCAGTGTTAAGAAACCCATGAGGAGGTATCAAAGTTTATGCATCTTACTTCAAATTAAATCTCTGTATCAGCAGGGTATTTCATCTAATCGTTAATGGAGATGGGTTGAAAAATGCGTTAGGTGCCTTGTGCTCCATTGTCATTTTTATCCTTCCCTCTCTAAAACTAAAGAGATCCATTAAAACTACCCATGGTAAGTTCTAAATGTTATTTGCTATCATTAGTTTTTACAGTTCTGTGAGATATTTTGCTTTTTCTAGGAATTTTGAGTTGGAATAATTTTTATTTAAGCATCAACTAAAAATACTATGTCTTAGAAAGCCACATTTTTGAGCATTTAAACTTTCATTTTGAAACTAAAATCTTCAGCCTGAAGTAAATTTATATTTCTCTAGGACTTGGTATTTTGTGGGGTTAATTTACAACAGTCATCAAAATTCCTTTTTTAATGATATATTAACTACTTATTTTTTATTTGAATTTGGAAGATAAAAGTAATATAATCTTAAAAAAAATTAATCTGGAAATGAGACAATTATTTAATTCAGGTAAATATATAAACACCTGCTTCAAACTGATTACTTAATATGAGTACCATCAAAGTCAGTGGGGGTTCAAAACCTCCTTAAAGTTAAAAGTGTATTAATATGCCTGGGAACAATGTCTACAATTCCACATGTGGAGGAATGGAATGTTCATTTGCTAATCAGATGTCATGGCAGGACTGTGGAGAAATGGGAGCCAGTAAATTCAATGCAAAATACCTTCAATGGCTTGCTAAAAATGTTTAACCAGGTTATAGGATACTAATGGTTAAGCTTTTATTTCTAGTCATGGACAACTTTGAGAAATTAAATATTTCACTACTCATTTAAGTAGTGAATTTTTTAACTCTGAATTGTTAGTTATTTTTGTGATCATGCAACAAGAAATACCTCCACTAATCACCGAGTGAAACTGAATGTCTCATTTGAGCTGAAGGTTCTGCTTACATCTCTGTACATAAGAGCTAAGTGATAAAATACCTAATGGTCATCTCCCTTGAAGGCCTGATCTAAATTCAATTAAAATAATTAGAAAACTTTCCACTCACTTCAATTACCATAGAAGCCTTCTTTTTCAGCTTTTACTCACACAATGTTCCCAGGAGACTCAGTATGAGTTCTATATGGCCAAAACCTAGATAAAAAGGGAGTGACTTGCGCAGCAGACTTTTTAAAGTAATTGAATGTATTTTCTAATTTTTCCATTACGATAGTCTTTCAGAAGGTGAGATTGTGATTAGATGGTTTTTATCCACACTGAAAATAAATATATTTGAAAAAACAATTTTCTTCCATTATGTCTTTTCATAATGCGGTGTACAAACACAGGAAGTGGGAATATGTGAGATACACTAAATGTGAAACAGCATAATCAAATATGGAAACACCATTCAGTATGACTGAATTAGTAAGAGAAATTAAGCTTATTTTTAGCATTTTTTACCAGAAAAGTAAGACTTATATTCAAATACTTGTTAGGTGGAAGAGGAAATGTTTGCAAAATCTTGGATAAATGCTCTAATTATTTTGTAAATGGTTACTGTGATGGAACGTTAATTTTGCTTCAATTAATTTTGTCTTTTGTATGTGTTCTTCCTGCTTGTTTTGTGCTTCAGGTGTGTTCCACAAAGTGTATCTTCATTTGAACACTAGAACTGGTTGAAAAAAGCAATTGTTCCAATTTAAAATGTCACTAATATTTCATAAACATTAACAATTTTGCTGAATGATTAAAAACTCTTCTATTTGTCTATAGAAATAGCAGTGAAAAATTCTGGTTTTATAACCAGTAATTGGAAAATTAGAACTTTGATAATTTTGGACTGAGAGTGGTCTACAAATCTTCCCTTTTCCATGTGATTGAATTCAATCTGGCCTAGGGCTGTGTTAAGTCAAAGCTCTTACTGTGTAAGGACTATTCAGCTGTAGACACAGAAATAATCCGTGGTCACAGCCAAAATGAAAATAAAATCCTGACAATAAACAAGATAAAATACACTAATTGTCATTGGTTTGCATTACTGATTAGCAGGCTTACACAAAGAAAAAGGTCATAAAAAGTGGATTTTATTCTCCACACTTTTGAAAAATCTATAAGCAAACAGAGCACAGTCATCAGCATAGCTCATTTAGTACCAATTACATATCCATTTTATAAAAGACGTTTACGATGCTAAAATGAATAATGCTTGGGTTTTATGAGATTAAATTCATTAGAAGACTGGTCACAGGTATGTACCTGCATTACAACATTTTTAAAAGTGAAAAAATCTCTTTTCTATGCTATTTATTTAAATATACTTATAATTTTTAAGCGATATGTCTATAAAATATAGTTTATATACTAAAATACATACATATTACAGATGTAGTTTACGTACATTTATATATGGTTCATATGTTTAGATGGTTGTGTGTATTTACATATGTTACGTGTTTGTTGGATCCAAATGGTAAAAACAGTTACTAAGCTTCTATATTTAGCCTGATAGTTGAAAATATTTATTGGTTTGTAAACAGGATTCTTTGTGTTTAGCTATGAAAAATAGATGCAAAAAAAAAAATCCCTGATTTCAGCACTCCTCAAATATGTCAATTATTGACAGGATACAGAAAACCAAATGCAGTAGCTATACATAAGTGTCACATCTACTCTGGAAGAATTTGTTTATACATATAAATATTTTCATTTAGAAATTAAACAAGTTCAAATTATAATTTTTTCTTTTCTGAATGGGACTAGAATTTCTAGAGGTGTGAGGGGTCCTCTTATGGCATTAAAAGCTGAGAAGTAGCTAACCTACTCATATATTTTGAATTACATGCAGTGGTGACAAAAGAGAGCTATCTAATTAGGTCAACTTCATAAACTGATGAGGTTCAGACACATCTCCAAAATCCTTCTATAGAAACACTCATGTAATTTCTAGTGGTTTTTCTCCCTTTGCTGTGTTTGGTTTGGTTTGGTTTGGTTTGGTTTGGTTTGGTTTGGTTAGGTTTGGTTTGGTTTTTTTATTGCTATGTAATGTATGGCTTAGATTTTTTGAAACTACTTGAAGTTTATAGATAAGGTATTCCCTCAAACTGTAGGTTACAAGATTTAGAAAATATCAAGTCTGGTTTATCTGCTTCTGTTCATGAGTCGCTGCTCTTAACTGTAAGATGGATTCTTCTCATTTTGTAGGTAAATGTAAATTTTTTTCAGTAGCTAAAGTAAACTTCTCAATATGTCATCTTGACTGATGTCTCATTGTGAAGTCTTTGTTCATTGATTCAGAACCTATCTCACAAATTGACTTTAAATGTATAGTGATAAGATTCAAGTCTGCATTCATATTTGGCCACTTCTTAACCAGGAGTACACTGACTTGAAAAGAATGAAGCAACTAAAGTAGCCAGGGAATTAAGATTATTTGATTTAAGATAAACAGAGATTAAAAGAATTTTAACATTCACATATTTTCTAAGGGACAGCAAAAACACTGTATGATAATCCCCTGGCTATCACTCAAAGAAGCACATGCCAGAAATAGAAATTTAAAGAATCACAGGAAAATTGTATAAGTAGGAGAAAAACAATATGATAAAATTAAAACTCAAAGTTGATATGAAAATCAGATATTTCCAAGTCTGTAATCTGATGTATTAGACTTTAATTGTATTCAGAAAATGCTATATTAGTGGGATTACATAAGTCAAATAGGACAAAGCATAAATACATGGGACAACTCTGTGCAGATGTGAAAGGCACAAAAAAAGGGCATTTAAAACCAAAGCACTTCTAATCTCTTAAATTCGTGACATAGATACAGGCCAAACCCACGTATATGTTAAGGCTGAATCAAATAAGAAATATGGAGTGCTTAAATTGTGTTGCAATTCCAAAGAAGAGGACGTGATTGTTCATGTCATAGAGTTCAATCAAGAAAAATACCCCATAATTAGAATTCAGTCACAATTTGGTGCCACACAGCATTTGAGTTTACCTACTTTCTAGGACTGCTTTACCCTGACATTCATTACTTACTCTTCTTCTTAGTCTGGATGCTCCCTTGCCAATGACAGTTTAATTTGTCATGCCTGCTTACAAGTGCCTGTTCTGAAGGAAAAGTTACTTGTCTTCTCATTGGGACTCAAATATAACTCAGATGCATGATCCAAGACCACCAAGAAACCCCAAAACCTATATGAATTTGACACTGTCAAATTTGTGTAAACATCACATCTCATTTGATAGGTGAGATGTAGTTTACGAATGAAGGAGGAATTTGTAAGCTTGTTTTTTTGACCCTGTCAGATAGAATGACTTTGAACTTTCATCTCCTGGAACACTTCAGTGACAAGCAGTCTGAGGGATATCCTCAGTAGGAGATTTTATATTTTTTGAAGACAGGGCACTGGGCTGTTGTGGATGGGCTTGTAATGGAGTTAGGAGGAAAGCAAACTGGCCTTATCCAACTGTTGGGGCTCAGAAGTAGCCCTAACTACTTAGGGAGGGAACAGAGGGATGGAACTATTTGTAGAGAGAATACAATAAAAATGGTGGGTTCAGGTGTTATTTTCAGCTTCTCTTTTGATCCATTTGGGGGTTTGGGTTTTTTTTTCTATTAGAAAGAAAAATCCCTTTTGATTAAGTCTTATCCTCTGAAGGTGATGAGAAAAACTGATTTAGGAAGGTGAACACTATGTTTATGCTTATCATTTCTTATCAGTTCTTATTCAGAAATTAGAATATAATTTTCACTATTTCTGTAGGGAATTTGATTACTCCTATTCTTTCAGGTATCTAAATTTTTGCTACAAGAGTGCATCAAAATTAGAAGGTATATGTTCTACCTGCAGTAGTATTTCATTAACAGATGGAACTGAGGTAAATAAACATGCACAAATATTAATTTAATAAATTTGTAATCATTGCCTGAGCTGAAAATGCATTAATACATGACACATACATTTATATGTATCAAAACTTGAAAATCACAAAACCAGTCACATTTCATATCACATTTAATTTGGTCATATTTAATCAGAAAGAAAATAAATTTCTCTCTATAAAACACGGAAGCTGATTTTTTTGTCCACTTTAAATTACCTCACAAATGAATTGAGTAAAAACTGCAGGACAAAAAGTATAGTAGAGAAAGAGATTTTCAAAATATAGAATAAAAGCCTCTTAGTTGTCTTCCACCTCTTTACTGATTTTATACAAAGGCCTCTTGTTTGAAAATGAATTTTTAATTCCTGAAATTACAGAAAATAAAGGTTTTATCCTATTTTAGATCCTTTTCTTAATTCTGTTAATCTATTTGTAATATCATTCCAATCCTTTTTAGTCAGTAAACTATTATTATAGTAATATACTGGTTTAGTTATGATATTGGTTGATTGTCTTCAATAGGTAAGGAAAAAAACCAGTACAATGTACATGTTTAAAGGGAATACAAAAGCTATCACACCATGTAAACTATACACTATGTAAAATAGTGTACTACATAAAATAGCCATATATATTCACAGAAGTGTTTAGTTTTGGGAATAGGATCAGTCAATTTTCTTATGGCTGAGAAATGAGCAAATCCTTTGGTCCATTTAAAAACTGATTTGTCAAAGAATTAGTTCATACTATTTAGCATCTGGCCTATTTTATGTCTTCTCACGAAGCTCAGGATTTGCAAGCCTGGAAATTATTAGAATATTTGGTAATATGTTGTGTGCCAACACTTTCTTACCATAGTTCTTACTCCTCAAGTCTTTTGGATGCACAGGATGTGCATGGGAAAATCTTCTTGGATGTTCTGTAGCTTCTTATAGCAATACTGACAGCTTCCTCATCAGTACTACATTTATTTCCTTTTTTTTTCTCTGTAGCTTACTGCTCATGGTATGACAATTCCTTCAGCCTTGCTAAACAGTGTCTGCATGGGTTGCTGATGATTCTGCAAGGCTTAGTTTTGTCTAATATCAGGAATGACCTGTCTCGTAAGTTCATCTGCTCATTACAGATGGGACCTTTTAAACTTTCTCTACTTGCTTTTTCTGTCAAGGTTTTGGCAGCAGGTGGATGGGTTACAAGGGTGGTTTCTGGTGAGAAGACACCAGAAACTCTCTGTGTTCCAGAGGCAGCTCCAGCTGGCTTCAAGATGGACCTGCTACTGGCCAAATTTGATGTGACAGAACCTCTGCCATAATATATTTAAGAAACAGTGAGAAACACTGTGTACCAGCACCTGGGAGAGAGGAGTGAGAATAGGTGAGAACAAGGTCATGGAAGACAGAGGATGAGGAAATGCTCCAGGTGCCAGAGCAGAGATCTCCCTGTCCTTATCTCAACGATTTTTTAGCTTATTTTCTCTTTGTCCTGTTGATGGAGTAGGATTGATAGTGCTGCTTGTTGGGCACCTGGCAGCCAACCAAGGTCAACCCATCACACTTTTCTCATAAAGCACCAGTAGGGAAAAAGTCAGTAGCTACTTGGCTAAGGTCAAACTTATCCCCCAAGGGTGTATCTTGGTCAAACACATCTATGAATATATTCTATTTAAAACAAAACAACATCTTACTTCATAGAACCAGATCCCAAAGTAGCTTTGCATATAGAAAATGTATAAAGTATATAAATTAAATCATAGCTACATATAAATGTAGCTATGTTGTATGTAGGGCTTGTTGTTTTTGTGTGTGTGCATGTTTCTAGTTCTTTATCGGTGCTGTCTGTGCCAACAGGAGCAGAAGATGAAGCCCAGAGTCAAAGACTTAGAGAAACATAGATAAGTATACAGCAGGACAGGAATTAAAAGCAAAGGTGAAAATTTCTGGTGTGTTTTTCTACATGGTGAAACTTGGTTGCAACGGTAACTGTGTCAAATATCTCAGATCCCTGGGAAGTAGGTTTCAAGTGGTAATTCTGAAACATGAACTCCCAGAGACCACTTTGACCAGAAGTATTTTCTCTTGAAGGAAGAACTATTTTTTTGTCAATTTAAGTGCTGTGACAGAGCAAAAAAAGTATCAAATGTAGTAGCAAACACAAATACTCCAAGTAGAAATTACTGAAGTGGCATAAATGTCACATTAATATGTCTTTCTGTTTATTTTTTGCTCTTTAAGGTGAATAGTAGCCCTAACTTTGTAGTTCACAGACCATCACTCCTCTGAATTTCAGTGTATTTTGTCCTTTAATTCTTTTTCATATATGTGCCATATTTGGCAAAGTATCAGAAGCATCTCATCAGAATGAATTATTTATAAATATAGCTAATATTTTGAAAAACAAATGTGTGTTTCTTGAGGTGACAATCACAGGAAATAAATGAAACTGTGTAGTATTATTTGTGAATATTGATTGATTACTTATGAAATGAAAAGCTGATCAATACTTTGGAAATTGTTTCATTTCAGCTTCCTATATCTATCATTCAGCACCTGGTTGCTAATGCTATTTCATTAAAGGTTGTGCAAATTCTGGAAGGTCATGCCAGTGACAGAGTTTTGACTGCCCCCAAGCTGCTGATTATTTTTTAGGTTCTGTTTAATTCTCTCTTATTTTCAAGAAAGTCATGTGTGCCTGCAAATGATGTGTGATGTTTGTTATTTCTGGATGAATGCACTTAATTATCTCTAAAAATCATTTAATCAACAGACGTCCCCTCCTCCTTCCTTTGTACTAATCATTCTTTATATTCGTGAAACTTTTTTTTTTTTTTCTCCTGAGTCCTTGTGTTCTCTTTTTTCTTAGCTCTAAAGGATTTATCCTTCAGGGCAAAGCTCTCCCTCAAAACCAAAAATTGTGTAGCTGCTTTAAGCACACCATAAAAGCTTGGCAAACATTCCCTGGTGTATGTTTTAATACATCCATGAGATCTATCCAGACAGCTTAAAACACAAAAAAAAACAACCAAAAAAACCAAAAAAACACACACACAAAAAAAAAAAAAAACCAAAAAAACCCAAAAAACCAAAAAAAAAAAAAAAAAAAAAAAAAAAAAGGATTATATAATTTTAGTAATTACTACAGTGTGTTGTAACAACTAATGCTTCAAAATACTCCATGGTACTAATAGTAATACACTGTGTGCAAGGAATGAAAAATTTCCAGGGTCCACAAATTTAAAATCATCCTTCAAACTGGAAATAAAAATAAAAACATTACCTTTGCAAAATGACCGTTAATATTTGTTTTATTGAAGCATAACTTTTTAAGTGCTGATACTGCAATATTTTAATCTATTGCTATTATATCACATGTGAAACTAATATAAGTACCAATGATGGGTGTATGTTATTTGCATAGTATGCAAAAAAACTAAGAAAATTCTGGTTTTGTGCTTCAAAGAAGCTTAAGCCTTTAACATAACCACTTAGGTCATAAGAAACTCCAGAAAATAGTTATCAAACATTGCTTAAAAGTATATAATTCTCCACTTTGGAAGAATTCTTTTCATACTCTTGGCCAAATATAAAGCTGAAATGAGGATCAGTCTGAAAGACAAAACAATGACACAGTTTTCAAAACTACATGATTTTTAGAGTCTGTTAATTCATAGAAATGCCCTATAGGCTTGTTGACATCAAATTCAGTCTCTTAAAAAAGTATAGATTTTATGTTACAAAAATACAATTTTTTGACAGAACATCCTAACAACTGTTTTTCAGCCCCATGAACAATAGGATTGCTCCACTTTTTTTTTTAAACTCTAGTGTGTCATTTATCCATTTGTATAAATCCATCCAACAATCTTATCCACTCATATCAATGAGAGCTTCAGACAATTTGTTATCTTAATATGTACAGGCTTTTTTTGTCCTAGACCCTTCATTCTAGTATATATTGTGGGAGAGAATAATTTTCCATACCTATTTATTTTAATATTAGTGCTACTTATAACTATAGTATTATTGCCTGTGGTGCCTAAAAATATTTGCTGCAACTCAAAACTTTACACGGCACATATTGAGACAATTGTCAATTCTCTACAGAGCTGACATTGCAAATACAGGATAGATGCATGTAATGTTTGTTAAAAGGTAGGTACTTAATAAGATAAAATATACTAGCATTTTTACACCTTTATAAATTACTCTGTGCAGTTAGTCTCCCATCATAGTCAATACAGAGAAATAGGTACTCTAAGATTGCGTACCTGACAGGTATGTATTGACAGGTCTGAACCAAATAAGACATAATGCAACATATACATGCTATTTTCCTTCATTAAGTACAAGAGGATGGCAGAGATACCAGCTCTCACAGAGACTTCTGCAGTGTACACATTTTAAGTTATATGAAATAAATCTAAGCCACAAAAGAATTAAGCTGTTCTTAAGGATATTGTGGATGTTTCTACAGTACAAAAAATGTATTGAGGAAGAGGTAAAAATACCATAATTTAGCATTATATGGCTTAAAGACTTTCATATTTTATTTCATGTTTCGAGTAAAGAAATTACCTGTATCGTAATCTCTATAGTAAATTCAGACCTGGACTACACTTTATAATTTGGCTAGTACAGGCATTTTGGAGCAAGATGTCTGAGATATTAAAACCAGATATCTTGTTGGTTAAACTAACATTGCAAAGTGAAATTGTCCAAATTTGTTAGCATAAAAAAATCCTTTTTGACATACTGTTCTGTACACATGGGCTCTGCTCATATAGCTGTGGTGGCTATGCATGATTATTATGCTGACAGGCTGTGGAATATTCAAGCCTTTCAGGGAAACTACTGTCAAAATCATAAAGGAAATATAATTTGCATGGGCCCCAAGTTCTCCAAGCACAGTCCTGTTAAGAGTCAGTTTGAAAGATAGCCTAGTGATAGTCTTAACCTTAAATACAAATGTTATACCTTAAGGACTAATGGCTACTATCAAAGAATGGATCCAATATATTCATAGTGTATTGCAATGTCTGTCTGACATGGCAGTCTTCAGGACAATAAAATCCCCAGTATTTCAATTATTAATTCTTTGTCTGGTAACAAAAATGCTATCTGAGGCAGTGTTTAAATTAGTCTGTAGTAATAGGACTATTGTACACTTACCTATTGAGATATTGGACAAATGACATGATTATCCAAGTTTTTTCGTTCTTTTAATGGATCCTAGGGGGCTACCACACCTAGAAAACTAATTATTGAAAACTCCACTTATTGAGAAGAACAGATATCTTTAGATAAAGAGTGGGAACTTTAAGGTTATTCTTGTCATCACTTACCAGATTTTCAGCAGCTAAATATTCTATGTACAGTAATTTCATCTATCCTTTTGCAGTCAACAGAGAAATAATAGAATTTGTGCAGAATGTAGATCATCAACTTAAGAAGAAATGTAGGATCAATAGAGAGTAGAAAATATTCTTCTTGTAGTTAGTCTTCTGACTAAGTAGTACTTTTTGTAGTGATCTTAACAGTTTCTCACAATGTAAGAAAGGTTTGGGGCCTTCCTGAAGAGCTTTGCATTGAAGCTGGTTGCAGGTCTTGTTCCTGTGGTATTTGTACTGAATGGAAGTTCACAAGAACATTTGAGAAAACATCTCCATCTATGCTGTCAAGGTTGAAGCACTGGCAAGAAGAAACTGGGGAGAAAAATGAGCAAAGAAAGTATAGCTTTAATTTACTAATGAAAACATGGTTGCATAAGGAAGAGAATCCTTCCATCTGGCTGTACTAATTGGTGATTAATTTAACATTTACAAACTGATTCCATAGGATTTAATAAAATTACAGCAGTGACCTAATTACAGATCTAAGAGGGCAACATTCGTGCTATATAAGCTATAGGGTGTTTGATTCGATATGCACACACAAAGATGAATGCACATAAAGTACCAAAGTATACCTGTTAAAAATTCCTCTCAAGTTCAGTGAAATACATTTAATGTCTTTGCATTTCTCAAGGAATGGATGTGAGCCCCAAGAGTGGGTGTATCAGCCCAGGCCACATCATTAACTTTCAGTGATAATTCTCTAAACCTTGTAAACCTGAGAATTTGATTGTATACTGCTCAGAGGGATGTGATGGGCACAGGCTGATGCTGTCCAGGAGAGCTCAAACAACTTCACTCAGGACCACTATTTATAGGGTCTCAAGATGGTTGTTGGTTCTGATGTTGTCTGTTCTGACTAAAATCCCGGGAAGTAACTACTAGATTTTTTAAAAGTCCAGTAACGATGGTACCATTCCACTTGGTTTACAATTCAGGTAAGTAATCTTCCAACATTTGTGAGGGGATGAGTGATGGTTTCCCATTCCCCTCCTTGGTCAAGAAGCAGAACTCTCTGGTATGGCAATTCCAACCCAAATTTAGCTATGTGAGAGCTCCTGCTACTGTCAAAGGACACTTCACTGCCCAACTCAGTGCACACAGGCCAATGGCCAACGGGACTTTCTGAAAATCATGGAATGGTCCAAAGAATGGGGGCAGTTCTTTGCCCACCACAGATATACACACATGGGGACGCACAGCGGGCAAGGACACAGCCACAGCTGTGGCTACACAGATGTCCACAGACAAGGCACAGCAACCCCACATTCAGGAGTCACACAGATGACCATGTCTCCTCCTCTTCTTGGGCTGACAGAGGTAGAAGTACACTAGTGGCACACAGACCACATTCCCCAGCTTCACAAACAGACACATTTGTGGTTTCCCAAAGCACTGAAACAATCCCTGCCCCAGTGGCTGGGTATTGAAGATGCTGATGGTTCCTGTAGCTCATGCCAAGACCCCACTGGCTCCAGGAGCAGACATCAAGGGCCAGGGCTGCTCACAGCCCCAGTCTGAGTCCAGCAGCTGGCACCAATTCCCCTCATGCCAGTTCCTTCAGTAGCTGGCAGCGAGTCCTTGAAACAGTAGCGTGTATGGGATAGAGAGTGAGAGTATGCAGAGGTCGTTGAGAATGGATGTAATAAAGCAGGACAGACTGCAGAGATCAGGTGTGTAGCTCAGCCAGACACGCACACTGAAGGGCCCTGTTTTGTATCTGCCTGTGCCTTTTCTAAGTTTTTCTGCCCCTGTTTCTTTCAGAGGACATTATGGGTTTTCAGAGACAGAAGGAAAAAAAGAAAATGCATAGGGGTTTATGGAAAAGATATGGAGACACTTTATATATAATGACATGTCTGTAGTGATAGAACAAGGTAATGACTGCAAAGTGAAAGCAGGTAGCTTAAGATTGGATATAAGGAAGAAACTTTTTGCAATTAATATGATGACGTACTAGAATAAGTTGTCCAGGAAAGTTGTGCATAGCCTGTCACTGGCCGTATTCAAAGTCAGCTTGAGTGACTTTGAGAAAAATGAACCAGTGAAAGATGTCCGTGCTTTTAGCAGAGGGCTAGGACTAGATGATCTCTAAAAGGCCCTTCCAACTTAAAACATTGTGCAATTCTGTGATTCTGTGAGCTTAATATTCCAACTAGAACAGTAACATGTAAAGGACTAGCAAATGCATAATGACTTTAGACCAGCAATTTTAAGCAGACTTTTAAAATAATTTATTTAATTTTATATGAAGAGATATGAGCTGTGCAGAATTAATTCTGAAGGATAAAGATACTCTAAACTCTATTTCATTAACTTGTTATTAATATCTGTATTATCAGCAATTGTTACAGTGCTAGGAACATGTTTTTGTTCATCCTTATTTGCAAAACCCATTAATTTTCTGTATAATTATTAATTTATTAAATTATAACTTTTTATTAAATTTAAGTAATCTCTGAACAGAAGTTTTAGTCTTCCTTTTCTAAGCCTCTGACTCTTGGATTCTCCTAGCACTGTGGTCTGTTCACATTATATGAGGACAGTAATTGTGAAAATGTCTTTTTTATGTTAGTTTGCATTCACCTTGGACTTATTTCACAAAGGTACAAAGTATTACACTTGTTGAAAATTGATGGAGACTTGAGCCTAACTGGTTTCATTTACATCTATGTGATGCAAGGGAATATACCACACAGAGTGCAAGACAATTGACTTCAACAGCAAATGCTTGTCCAAGTTTCATAGAATGAATAATTAAGTATATTTTTTCTGTTTTCCTGCTTTTATTAGCTATGCATGTAAAGAGGAATGGAATAAGGAATTTTATGCTGGGTTTTCTCTGTATTACTAAAGCAAGGAGAAAAAAAAAGAAAAATAATCTCCTGTGTCATTCATATGAGATATCAGTGAAAGTGATGCAGGTCTAATTCTGATTCAAATTATATACTGTCTTGAAAATTTTTGGTCCCCATCCTGAATCTTTTGTGTTCATTTTTGGAGCTGAAAGCACTATCCTCAGTTGTGCAATAGAAACAATTTTTTCCAGGGTCCTTAGCCAGTAATGTTCCAGAAACAAGGCAAACTACACAGCAATTCTCCCAATACATTTATCAGAACAATGTGATACAAGCCCAAGTGCAATAGTAGCAACAAAGCACTGATGATATTTCTAAAGCACGACTTAATTAAGTTGTTGTTCATGCAGTAAACACAGCATCAGATTCCCAGGCCTGTCCTACTATGCTGAGGGATTTAAAAGTTGCATAGCAGACACTGGAAACAACGACATGCTTCAGGCATAATGAAGAAATCTTGGGGGAGAAAAAAATCCATGCAAACGAGGAAACAAAGGGAACCCATGACAGATAATTTAGTACAAGATATTGGGTCAAAAGTAGCTTTTTATTTCTTTTCATGCAAATGAAATTTCTAAGGAAAATTGCAGAAATAGAAATGAGGGGAATGAATATTCTAAGTGAAGAGAAAGACACAAACAATAATAAACAAATAAGAATGTGAATAAAAGTGAACTAGGTTACACGAAGCCTTTAACTTATGCTAAAATAAAATAAAATAAAATAAATCTTTCAGTGACAAGTGGTATTCCTCAGGGACTGATCCATGTTGGAACCAGTGTTATTTAATATTTTCACTAATTACATAGAGGAATCTAGTGTATCCTCAGCAAATTTGAAGATGACACCCAGCTGAGTGGTCCTGTTGACACACCTGAAGGATAGGATGCCACCCAGAGGGAGCTGGACAAGCTTGGAAGTGGGTGCATGGGGGAGGGATTTCATGAAATTTAACAGGACCAAGCACAAGGTACTGCACCTGGGTCGAGGCGACCCCTGGTATCTACACAGGCTGGAGATGAACAGATGGAGAGCAGCTCTGCTGAGGACTTGGGGGTGCTGCTGGATGACAGGCTGGAGAAGACCCAGCAATGGCACTCATTGCCCAGAAAGCCAAACCTGTCCTGGGCTGCAACAAAAGCAGTGTGGGCATCAGGGACAGGGAGGAGATTCTGTTCTGCTCTGGGGAGACCCCACCTGCAGAGCTGCATCCAGCTCTGGGGTCCCAGCACAGGAGGGACATGGACCTGTGGGAGTGAGTCCAGGGGAGGGACTGACCCTGAGATTAGCTCTGTTAGTTAGAGAACAGTCACTTATATTTCTTCATTGAAAAAATTAGATTGCAGTCTAGAAAGTAGAATTGCTAAAATTCAATATTAAAAAAAAAGTACTTCATATTTCCCTAATGTTATCCAATGTTATCCTTAATATCATTTTTAATCTAGGCAAGCATTTGGATTTTTTTCCCTTTTTCTGTTCCTTACTCCTCAAAATGTTGTGTGGTTACAAATTGATTTTTGACATAATATTTCTATACTGATGTATAAAAGAAATTCTATGTACAATATTTAATAAAATAATGAGCATACAGTATTCATAAAGCAGTGAAGAGAATCTTGCATTTAAACTTTTCTTTTCTAATTTTGCTTTAACAAGTAGATTCATGAGCCCTGTAACTAACAAAAAGAAGTGTGTTATGCGCTAATCAAACCACTAGCAGAGATTTATAAATTTATATATATTATCATATTATATATAATTTTAGGACCTTTGGTCTCAAACCGCACATTGAAGAGAGACATACATTCGCACAGTTGGACATGTAAGCACATTTGTACACCAATTCAGCAAGCTCCATTGTGAGCTGGTAAGTCCCAGTATTCTAGGATCCACCTGAAGAAAAAAGTCTTGATTCTCTGATACAGGAGTTTTTAATAAATGCTGTAAGTGCACATTTTCAGTTTGTACAATTTGGATATTAAGTGATTAATATATTAAACAATGAAAAAACAGTTTAAATTTTGAATGTTTACTTTTAAATTTAAGTGGTTTTTGAGATAGGTTTTATCCTTTTGGGTGTTTTGTACATGTACTAAATAAGACATTGTGGAAAGTCCTTATCTGGGGAACAGTATCATCCTAAATCTACCAGTCTTTGCAATATCTCTAAGAGCTCTGCAATATTGAATCATAATGAATAACATTTCTAACAATAATATCTTTAATAAACACATTTTTTTACATACAACTTAGTGGATATTTTCCATTAATATTTCATACATTTGCCAGTGTTGCACTTTCTATAACTAATGTAATCTCTCAACATTGAATTCTTTAACCAGGGATTTATGAGGAACTGCAGTGGCTTTTCATCTGATATCTCATCTAGTAACTCCAGCTAAAAGGGCAGTGTTGCACTTACACTTCTTTATAGCTCCTATCTTCTGTAGGAAGTCTGGAACTACTTCATAGAGAACTCTGCAGGATGATTTCAGTTTTTCCTTTGAGGAATTTCAAAGATATTTTCCTTCCAATAGGAAATTTCTATATTTTTGTTACATTTTCACCAGGGGAGCACTGCGCCACACGACAGGGGACACTGTAATATGCTTACATATGAGATATGCATTGCATTTATTGAGGTTAATCCTTTGCTGGTTTTTGAACTAATTTTTCTGTTATTATTTTTATTTATTTAAAAAATATTTTACTATTTAAAATAATATTTTTAACACTAAAGATATTAGACTGAAGATCTCATCCATGTTATTTTTTCCCAGTGTTTCCAAATAAATCTTGAAGGCCTGCATTGGTCTGAAGTATACCTAATAGCACCTTTTAGATACAGAAAGAAGAAATTTCATTTCTCAATTTTCATTTGTGCCAATTTTTCATTTAGTAACTAAGTTAATCACTACTTTTCTTCAAATATTTAGAACAAGAAAATAGGTAAATTAATATCTGACCGGAACAATTCTCAAGTGCTTTCATGCACTGTGCATCATATGACCCAATTTCTTAAGCAAACTTTTGAAACATACAATTGATTAAATCATTCTTGATTCCTTGTGCATTTACAAATGAAATTGCATCCTGGTTAATGACATAGTTCCATTTCTGATGAAAGACAGTAGTGTTTGTACTGACTAGATAGTTCTCAGGTTGCTTAGAACTCTTCTTAGTCTTGTCTCAACTAGTTTTATTTTGCAAGAATTTATTTTGTAAGAATAGTGGAAAGGGAATCCCTGACTCCCATCTTAGCAGTATAAGCATGGCATATCAGACAGGCCAAAAGAAATTGAGGGAATCCTGTCTGACATGCAGGAAAGATAGTGTCTGAACCTTATGGCAGGCCACAGGTGCCAAGGAGAGCAAGGCTAGATTGTGTTCAGCTCAGAATTTTAGAAGGGACATTCTGACTTGTTAGATAACAAGGATGAGAAGAGAGAAGTGGCTGAAAGGGTAATGGGATGAAATCAGGCTGGAATAAGGACAGAAGCAACACACAAGGGGAAACTCTTTCTATAAGAGGATATAGAGGTCAATCAAGGGTTGAAATAGGATCCCAGGTTCATTGGTCCTATAAATTTTCTTATAACAAGTAATAGTAATCCCATAGGATTATAAACCTCATACAAAAATACAGGGTTTTTTTAAGGATAAGGTTTCATTATTTGATAACTGCATAGAATGATGAATCAGAATACTGAAGTAGTCTGTGATGGATTAGTTCTTGTACAGCTTCAGTTACAGTGACATGAAACTTGATCAAGCCCGACTTGGAAATAAGTACATATAACTAATATGTAAAACACACTGACAATTTCTCAACTTCCTGGAGGATGAGAATACCCATACAGCTCCAAAGTAAGCAGTCTTAGGACATGTACAGCATCTGCTAAACACTTTTTTCATCTTTAGCACTAAAATAAAAAAGCTTGAAATAAAGTTGGATCTGAAAGGAGTTGAAACAGAAGTTGAGACTTGCTTGATAAAAGCCTACATGCTTGATAAAAGCCTACTTTAGAGTTAAATATTTAGATTTACAGAGAACTTAAGATAATACCTTTAAATTTGAATGCATTTTGTTCAATGCATCTTTAAAATAATTAATACAGGATGCTGCAAGCATTATCAGAGAAAATTGACAGAACAACCACATAGATTACAGCAATTACAGGAAATATATTTCTCAGGATAATAATAGTAATGACAGTAAATTGTTGCTTACTGAATGGGGTAACTAAGGGGAGATACAAATGGAAAACAAGTGGGATGAAAAAAGTATTTCATAACTTCATTATTTAGAATCTAGTTTTCCAGATTCTTGCTATATTCAGTGATTCAAACTACAACCTTAGAACCAATCTTTCAATAACGGACTTATCCTACTGCCAAGCAGAGGAAATATATTCTGTGTGTGTCATTGCCTAGCTTGAATAAAAGTTTACAGATTTAATCACAATGCATATCAAAGAAATAAAAAGAGTTGTACTGGATCTGGCTGGGATTGAGTTAATTTACTTTGTCGTAGTCTGTATGGTGCTTTGTGACTAAAATAGTGTTGGTAACACACCAATATTTTTGCTATTGCTGAACAACACTTACACAACATCAATGGGATTTTTGGAGTTTTTTCCACTCTGCCCCAGAAGTAAGAAGGCTGCTACACAGGTCTAATGAATAAATTACCTGTTTTGCTCGCATACTCAACTTTTTCTTCACCTATTGATCAGTCTCTCTCTGTCCATGAGGCTTCTTCCCTTCCACTTTTTCCCATCCTTCAGGAGAGGAGGGTGAGCAAGCAGCTATATGGGTGCCTAACTGCTGGCAAAAATCAACCTATCACAAATGCAGATATAAAAGAGCAGACAATAAAAGATTATGTATTTATTCAATGTGAGTCTTCTTTACATCTGTGGTTGTTTCCATAAGCATGTGCTTGTTGAAAAATTGATAGTAGTGCAGTCATGCTAGATTTCAGTATATTTTTTGAGTAAGAACCTATCTTTGGTTCAAACTGAGTTAGGTATCGACTGAACCAGGAGAAGAAAGTAATGTAAAACTAACAAGGGAGAGAATGGATAGCTGAGAAACATGTTCAATACAAGGCAGAATGGATAGCTGAGAATTAAGTCCAGTACAAGATAGCAAAAAAGCACAAATATTTTATATCATAATCTCTTCTACAACAAACAAGGTAGAATATCCCTGTTGTCAATAATCATAAGGGAGAGACAAGTAAGAGATGTTATCTCAACAAAAATTGCTGGAAACCTGAGAGAAAAATTAACACAAATTTTCTCCTACAAAATTTTAACATAGATATTTTAGGCAGAGTTTTATGCTGAATGAAAGAATGAAGAGCTCATAGTTGCAAATTCCTTAGTGTATTTTGAGATGCTCTTTAAGTTTAGTGGTGTGTGCCAGTCACGTATTATGCCCAGTAGGTCAAGTTGCAGACTAGCACTTTGTCACTGTTTTACCACGATCAGTCACAAAATACTTGCACATTTTTCATCCTTTTCTCCTTAAGCTACACTAATATTTAAAGTTGTCTTAAAGTAGCATTAACCATAAAATTAAAATTATGTGAAAAATGAACTACAAATTGTGCATACTACAGAGCCAGAACGACAGTGTTGTGTAGGTAATTGTGCATGTGTTCTTTCATTCTACTTAGAAATTACAGCTCCATCTGCTTACATTAATTTTTGGATGCTAAATGACTAGCACGTTTTCACAGGAAAACTTACACTTTTTCAATCTTTGCACATAAAATTTCAATCACAGATATTCTTCTATAAATTTCCTTCCAGTAAACTTAGCATATATATATGTGGAATGTAATTGGATTAACTTCACTCTGCACATCCTCTCTTTGTAACAAAAAGACATCGAAGGAATCCACAGATTTTTTAGCTATCTATTGTAGTCTCTGTAGACATTTTTTTCCATTATCTGGAGAAGAACATCTTTGATGCAATGGAAAAATGCTAGCCCTGCAGCTGGAACATAGCAGTCTTCAGGACCCTTAGCATTTTCCTTAAATATTTTTTTTATTCCTGTGACCTAAAAATTGCTGTACACTAAAAAACTCCATGTTCTTTAATTATTATTGAAGAATTAAGACTAAGCCATTTATTTTTATTCTAGAACTACATTATTACTGAAAAACAGTACTGATGATCAATTTTAGATAAGAACTAGCAAAACAATTCTAAAATATTCTTTACATATCCAATCTTTTGGGAATTTCACGTCACCTAGAGTACATGGGGGCCATTCTCCACAAAATCTTTCCTGAATTCTTTCTCAGTATATCAGTGCCTGTTTCAGAGTGTAATGAAATTGTTCATTCTACAGTTTTAAATAGCTCATCTATTTTCCAGATACCATTTGAAATAGAACCCCTGTAGTCCCAGAAAGCCAGAAGAAAATGTTTTGAACTAGCATGTCGACTCTCAGAGAGTTCTGACAGCAATATGCAAAATAATATAGCGGCAAAGTCTTTCCCTTTCACCTGTTTCCTCTTGAGGTGATCAGCAAGAACTCATTAACAAAGCTTCCTATACAATTTTGTAAGTGTTGCTCCAACAGGCTATGCTGAGAATTTAATAGGACTTTCATCCAAAAAGAAGACAAAAAGATGCTTAAAAGATGAATAGTATGAGCTCTCACTTTTTTCAACATAACTACACTATGCTGCAAGGTTAGTGACATATAGAGGTAAAAACTGTATGTACTTTGATAATAAGATTATATCCCTGTGGTGTAACCCTATACAGTTTACTTATGGGATGGAAATACTTCACTACAATCCATGTCACTAGTAAACAATTATTTAAAAGCTGTGGGAATTGTAAGCAAATTTAGAGCACACAACCAAGAAATCCATGAAGTACCAAAATATGGGTAAATAAGCTGAATTTAGGACTCAGTTTCTATTTAAAAGACAGCATGTGTTCAAGGCCAGAATGCGGATAGAATTTAGATGTTCCCAGGTTTTGCAAATTGTTGTCACAATGTCAAAACTGCAGGGTTTAGAAACTTAAAAAGAATTACTCTTGTCCCGAAGCTATTAATACATTGGATTAAAAATTCATTATTATGGATAATGGCAGTCTGATTTTTATCTTTGAATAAACAGAAATTTAAGAGAGACTCCAGTTATCTCTGGACCTAATCCCAAATCATAAACTGTTTTATGTTTCTGATACCGTTCTTGAAATTTATTCCTTTTGGTAAAAAGCTATTAGATTCATCTGTGGATTAGAACTTTTATATTTGATTTACAGATTGCTGATTTTTTAAAATTAACTTTCCTCAAAAAAAGCAGCTTTAAAAATATAACCTTCTCAATTTAAAGAAGGTCCTGTGCTTGTTCTTAAAACGGTTGCAACAGCTCAAATACAGCAGAATTTATCTGGTATACTCAGATATGACTAGTACTGAACAAAATACTTGAAATATATATTAAAGACCTTTATGCATTCAAACTACAACTAAATTAGCTTGCTCAGCTTGATATAAGTAGTCAAAGTACTCAAAAAAGAAAACCAACAAAAACCTGTGCTATATAAGCTGCAAAAACATATGGTTTTAAACAGTAGGTTTATTAGTAGTGTAAGTAGACATGATGTAATTTTCTGGTTTTATAAGTCTGGTTACCAGAGTGCTGTGCATTTCTTAAGAGGTTCCTTAGTAGGAAGCAATGATTTCTCATTCTAACATTGATCTATTCCAAAAAAGGACGTTCAGAATAAAAGATTTTCAGTTACTGAGATGGAGACTTCAAGAAGCCATTCAAATTATTTGCAAGTACAGACTCTAAGAAGAACTTTCCATTCTTACATAAGATTTGTAACTGCATTCTCCAAGACAAACTTCTGAAAACTAGACTGTAGACAAGCACAAGTTACAGGGTTCAAATGAAGGGTAACTGCATGGAACCTTATGCCGTGCAGAAGGTTAGACTAGACATTTTAGTGACCCTTTTTGGTCTGATAATCCATTAATAGATGGATTATTGAGGTTCTAATTTTATTCCTTATTCCAGACTTACATGCTAAAAAAGCAGTGGAAAAGTATTGGTAGGAGAAAATAAAAAAAGCCTCAAACTTTTTAAAACATTCTTTTTTTTTTTTTTTTTTTTTTTAAACTTGGTAGTTAAGAATATTCCCATGTTTCTAGCTAAATTCTCTAAGAATTTTATCTATTTTAAGGGAAATTCCTTTATTCCCTTTTGGTTTTTTTCCTTCACAAAAGCATTTTGCATTCCTTCTCAAAATTAGTTTGGCAGTTTTTTGCAAGTGCATTAGAGTCTTTAATGATGCTGGAAAGAGTTATGTGATCTTTGAAAGCGGATAATTAACAATAGAATTAAATTAATATTAGGTAGCAATTAGGCCATGTCCTTTACAAATTTGGGCAAATAATCTGGTATTCAGCTTGTTTAGTAATAGCAGATAGTTGCACAATTAGGATTGTGGTAACTCAGACCCCATAATTCGGTTAGCAAATGTCATTAACATGGGAATTACAGAGAGGAGCTGGAAAGTTCAAATGTTTTTGTTATAAGCTTCTATGATCCTGATGCAGTTGGTGGGCTTTTCAGGTTTTCAGTTTATTGCAAGGTTTGTTATTTGCACTTTCTTTTACACAAGTTGTCAGCCATATGAGAAAAACAGAACATCTGCCTGTGCCAATACATGTAGCCTTTGCTATGTACCTACTTAAATGTAATGGCCATTGATTTCCTTTATGGCAGTCTCTCAATTTTTATAATACATGTAAGATAGCATACCAGTTCTGTACTTATTTAAAGCCCCATTGCAAAACTACAGACCATCCTGAATAGATTGTTGGCTCTACACCATGAAAAAATTGTGCTTAGAGCAGGAAAATTTAGCTTATTGGAACCTTATTTGTACAACATCAGGAGTCCAATACAAGCAGAACGTCATTCTTAACTATAACTATTCTCTTTTAACATATTCAGCAAAAATGTTAGGCCATCTGTTCAGTGTCTACAGAAATAAATAATCTGAATGCTATCAGGATTACATTTCCCCTACCCTTCCTCTGCACCCTCCTCACCCTTTTTTAAAAATATTTCTTTATGTATAAAGAAGTTGTGTATAAAGGAGAATTTTCACGTCTGTCTGAAAACTCATGCTATTCCATTAAACAAAAAAACATGTGTAAGGGGGAAGACTGGAGCAGTCTTAATGGAAGAAATAGCTGTTTCACTGAGTCCAAGTGGGTAAAAAAAGTCAAATTACTGGTTGATATAGTGAGCCAATAGTCCTGTTTATAAACATATTTGTCTACAATATAGACAGCTGGCACCGTAAAACTAAATGTATCTGTACTTCTTAATATAATCCATACATCACAGTACGCAGTCGCTGGACTTCTAAGAGTGAGTTACAGACCTACTTCTTTGCTTTCTTTCTCTCAGGAAACTAGTTTATTGCAGTCTGGGAGTAAATATGGTTTATTTAAAAGATTTTTCTTATTGCAATTTGCCATTGATACAATAAAGATATGAAAGCTGACAGAGGAATGCTGTGGATGGCTGAAAAGCCAATGTTTACTTCTCTGTGGCAAAAATAAAAACTTACTTTGCCACTTTAAACAACCCTTTTATTCTCCAAGTGTATCAAATCATCGAGTCAGGGATGCCATTTGTCTTATCACTCTGAATCTTTTATGACTTACAATGTAAAAATAGCTTACTAGAGAAATATTTCAAAAATCTAATGTATTTTTTTTTAAAAAAGCTAAATATTTGTAATGATGTTTTTGGCTGTTTGCATTTAAAAATTTCTGATCTTGCACTCCTTCTACTTAACTAAAAATCCATTTCTGAATAATGTTTAATTTGTGTCCTGCTACACTTATACAAGTACACAGCAAAGACACAAGGTACTATGTTGTACAGGTGTGATTTCAAAGACACAGTGTAGGTTTCAAGTCATGTTTAAAGTGTTGATCACTGCAGATATTTTGCCTTCTAATCTATTGTCATCAAGCTAGATTTTTCATTCTATGCTTAGAATTTCCAGTCATATTGATGAAAGAGGTGGGTGCAAGGAAACAAAATCATAATTCATAACCCTTAGTTTAGCTTTTCTTGAGGCAATGGCACTGTGCAGGATGGCTTAGTCACTAGCTTATGGCAGTGATTCTTGTTGAACTGCCTGGCATGGAAGGATAGCTGTAAGACAGAAGCCTGCAGTCTTTCTCCCTAATTATAATTCTTAGTAAAGATTCCTAAATTAGGGGTCACACCTGCTTATTTCAGACAGTCTATGAATTCCCAGATGCAAAGGCCATTCCAATATGGAGATTAAACTATTAAATTTATTGAATCAAATGAAAATAAAAAGTAGGTAGTATGACGGACATAGATAAGTTATGGCAGGTAGCTTGGTGTTACTGGGCATTTTGTACATAGCAGATGTGTATGGGCACCAGAACCTGTTTTATGATATGTAGCTTAATTTCTGGTTACAGAGCACCAACTTCTTTGTCAAAAAACTTGAAAACCATTGCTATTCAATAGCACTCAGAGCTTGATTTCTGCAAACTCATTATAAAACTACTGCCTACATCTATACTTTTAAGAAAGTCTTCGTGGGAAGTTCAAGCACTGATAATCCACTGTAGTCAATGTTAGCTTAATAGCTGAGCACAATTTTGCTTCTGTCAACAGGCACTCCCAGAAACATGGCCAAAACTCTGATCAGAGGCCATCAGCTATAAGAGACCATTTTTCAGGAGAAGTATGATTGCAGCAAGGTTTGGCTTCCATAAAAATTATCCTTATGTTGGATTGTGTTATCATGACATTATTGGAAACATTTTACTAGAAAAACTGCACAGAATAGCTCTTTACTACATCCCACCTAAATAAGCAGATAAATATGACTCTTTCAATAATCACATCTTCCACAAAACTTTAAAATAATAGAAAATCCCGAGTTGGAAAGGACCAACAAGGATCATGCAGTCCAGTGCCTGGCCCTGCAGAGGACCATCCCCAAGAGTCACACCATGTGCCTGGGAGCATTGTCGAAACACTTTATGAACTTTGTCAGGCTTAACACTTCCCACTACCCTCTTCCCTGAGGAGCCCAACCAGTGGCTAGCCACCATTCGGATGAAGAACATTTTCCTAATATCCATCCTCAACCTCCCCCGATGCAGCATCATGTTTTTCCCTTGGGTGCTATTGCTGGTCCTCAGAGAGTAGCAAAAGCAGCGCCCGCCACAAATTTAAATCAGAAGTTATTTTCATGTAATGCAATAAAGTTAGACAAGTTCATCGTGATAATTTACTATATTTGGAAAAATGTAAGTGTTTAAATCTTTTTCTTTCTGGAGTCACTTACTGGGAAAAATATTAATCTTCATTTGAGTGTGTCAGCCAGTAACCATTTTACTCTGTGCTCCATAGTAGTTGTCTCTCATTGTCTCTATTTTCAAGTATGACACCTTACAAACATAATTAAATATCAACTGAGTAGATTTTCTGGGTTGTCTTTCCCCCCATTTCAGGTTAGTGTTGTAGCCACTGATCTCTAAAACCAAAGTAGGAATCAGTCCATGTAATCCCATCTGCAATGGAATGTGTGTCTAGGTCTGTCTAGCCATGTAGGCATATTAAAAACATCTAACCCACATTAGAAAAGGATAGATTGTCATCCACTGGTGTCCAGGCCTTCAGATATGTATAATGAAAAGATGTATGCAGCTGACTGCATGTTCTGGATGTTCTGGATTTCAGTTTACTGGTTTTAAATATGCTTCTAGCTCTGTACCAGCTTTATTGAAAAATTAGAAACTTTCTCTTGGTCACCTGGATCACCTTTTACCAAATTAGGAGAACTAGATTTCATTCTCATTATCTTGATTATATTGCATTCTGTTCAGAATCAAAATCTAAAAGTGGTCACAGTATTTTTTCTGCAAAATGACCATGAACTGACCCTTAATAACAAATTTTAATGTGTTAACCTTATTCACAATCATCAGTAAATAACAAAATGGTACAAAAAGCAATTAACATAAATTAAACCATAAATTTCAAACAGCAAGCTCTTAAAAAAATTTTAATCAGACACCTACTGACTCAAGATCTAATCCTGTTGACACTGAAGACAGGTCATACATTATTTTAATTTCTTCTATCTAGCTTGCTAGTTTCTTGTGCTTATAATGGTATATATCACTGCAGTATCTAAGTGTCAGAGAAGAAACAGTAACTGCTCTAACAACTGGCTAGTAATATAATTTTTTCTCTCTCTGCTTAAGGCAATTAAATTATATTTTTCTTTTTTATGGTTTTAACCTCATTTCATCTTTCTTTTTCTTATCTTCTGTTTTAGTAGCTCTTCTGTTCTTGAGTGCCATTTCCAGTGATATTTGGAAAATTTGATATACTAATTGAAAGGGTTTTCAATTCAGGTCTATTTTAGTTTGGTCAGACAACGTTTTGATGCTGCACCACATATTTCTTTAATCTCCCCACTACAACTCCTACAGAAAACAATTATAAATGCAAATCATCTTTATGAGGACAGACATACTCCATGAGATATGTCAAGCTTTAGAGACAAACTGATTAATTTTGAAGGAGGCTGATATGAGAATGACTTTCAGGTGTCATCACATTAAGCAATGTTCTCGGAGAAGAACATTGTTCTCGGATGGTGGTGATTTTCTTTTATTTTTATGAATAAGGACATGCACATATTGTAAATTTGTTTAATTTTTTACTGTTATGGTGCTGCTAACACAATCCAGATATTAACAGTATTCCAAGGAAATGCCAAAATGTGATGATCTATCAATATGAAGATGGGATAGAAGGGTATCTTTTATTGTCCACTACAGAAAAGAATTTTTAATTCTCAACAAAGACTCATCTGTCAGTCTTGTCTACAAGAAAATTAAGAAAACACTTCAAATCCACAACTTTAAAGACATTCTATTTCAAAATTTGATAGGATGTTACTGGTGGAAAATAATGTTAAAGGCACATACCAGAGGAGCTGCAAAACAAAACAGAAAGATAGAAATAAAGAAAGCTTTCAGGTTAGCTTCAGGGTAATAAAACAAATAGGCTGCTCAATCACAACAAATACATGTTTTGTATGTACTAATTAAGACCACTGACACCTTGAAGTATCTTGTTTATGTACTTTGCAGTATCCACAGAACAATTTAAATTCTCACAGCTGTTGCCAAAAGTCAGTCTTAGTCCATTGCTTTAATTAATCCATGCTCATTATCAGGATGGCAGTCTTTCTATGAACATAAAGTCAAAGGAGAAGATGTATCATTAGTAGAATTTTCAAGCAATTTGCAGGATACTGAGACATTAAATATTTTCTACCCTTAGTGGAGTTCTTTGATATGTAACAATAACAAAGACATCTCTAAATACAATCTTCAAATAAATACTTGAAGGTTTGTAAATCTGGCGGATAACAGAAAATTCCATTCACACTGACTAACTGCTTTCTCTTTTCTTAATAAATTAAGGGGTGTTGCATAGAACATATGGCTTTATGACGATCTAAATATTCATCTAAGATTATGAAAAAATACCACCTGTTACAAAAGAAATATGCTATTGCAGTGACTTATTAAGAAAAGATAAAAAAATGGGGAGTGGATTCTGCTGTAGAAAAATGCACAACTGACTTGATATTTCCCTTTCTTGCCCTGTTCCTCTTTTTATGGATATTGTATAGCTTATATATATGATAGATAATATGAAAACATATGCTCCAATTATTTTCTTAGGCTGAAAATATGTTCCTTACTGGTATTCTAATTAAAAGTTAAATACATAACTTAAAATTACACTAGATTTGAATTAAAAGTAAAAAGGTAAGATATAACGGGAAATTGCTGCAGGAATATTTGATAATCATAAACATATTATGACTCCAGCAAATTAATTCTAGATGTTGTATTTGAAAAACATACAAATGTACATCCAAATCTGTAAACGTGGATATTCCCACACACATCCTGCTTCTTTCCAGAAGTAATGAATGATCATATATCTCTTCAATAAACAAACATTTCTGAAAAATACACTCAATATTTAAATTACCTGCTGGCTAAGAAAGCACAATCAAAGACAAAAGGAGGGCACAAAGAACTGAAAAACTCCAAGATGACAAAATGTAGCTCCTTTTTTTTTTGTTTTTTTTGTGTTAAAAGGGCAAGCAAGCAGCTCATTCATTTTCTAGAAACAAAAAAATTTATACAAGCTTAATCAAAAATATACAACAGTATGTACCTGCCATCCTTATGTCTAAAGTATTTCAAATTCTTCCTCTCTGTGATCACATGATGAGAGTATAAAAATTGACTAGAGTATTATCATAATCAGTCTGTTTAAGGTCTCAAATGGCAGAAAATTTTAGTTTTTTTATCCACATGATATATTTTTGGGTTGGATTAAGTGATATGTTGAATGTCTTGGTGATTTTAATTTGCCTTGTGATCTGCTAGGACAGGTATTGAAATTTTAACAAAATCAGCCAAGCATAACTTTCAAAAGGAGCTGACAATATATGTTATTGCATAATATTCTGAAAACAAAGTTAATTGCATACATAACAGGCCATCATTTTTTTTAATGGGAACTAATAATATTTATCTATTGGTTCGTTACTAATAATAACTATATTAGGTCTCATAATATTAGGTCTCATATCAGCATACAGAGGGGTCAAAGAAATACTAATTTCAAATAATGCTGCTGAAAAGATGTCATCTTAATAAAATGATGTACACATACTTAGTAAAACAAAATAAACAAAAATTATGGAGTTATGTAAAGGTTTACGTAAAAGATAAAGGTTTTAAAATAACATAATATCTCTCATCACTACATTCTGATGGTGGACACATCAGGTTATATGTCCATTACGAGGTCATTGGAGTGACCAAATTTAAAAGTGCTACCCAAAATTTGGAGTCTCCAGCACTGATCATGTTTTCAAAGCAATTTTTATTAGTAGTGGATAGCCTAAAGAGTAATGCATAATTCAAATGCTCCTGCTGACTTGGTCACTGCTCACATCTTGGATTTAATATTTGCTGTAGTTAAGGACATAAATATTGGTGCATCTTGATAAATATAATTTGGCCATTAGTAGTAGAAGGTTGTAGACCTTGCACTGACCTGACTCTGCAGGGTCTCAACACTTGTCTGGGCTTGTCCTGTCGGCTGGTTTGAACTCCTCGGTACAGCCAGTGGGCTTCAGAGAGCAATTAATCTCAGCCTAAAGCAGACATTTACATTTGACCAGCCAATTCTTTGTTGTTTTAATTATATTATTACAGATTTCCCCCACGTACTGTAGATGTGTCCCATTGCTCCTTTTCTGATTTGGCAGCTTGCCTGTGCAATTGTCCTTGTGACAGTGTAACATAGATGGTGTTGGGAGACAGAGACCATCTAAATCCTTCCATGGCATTTCCTGATGAAAATACAGAGAGAAATTGCAGGCAGAATGAACTTATTCTGAACTTCATTTACCTTAAAAGACAATGTAGTGATGCATAAAGCCAGGTCTTCTTAGCTTTTGGGCTCCTAGGGTTTGCCAGTTCAGGTAAATGTGGATATGATCAGAAGAAACGGGGACAGTTGCCTGAGCATAGAGCTTTCAGATATAGTTAAAATCACCTTTGAGATTTTATGTATTTTTGCTATTTAACATGCACATTTCCACACATTTCTGTGCCCTGCAATGTTTGTGCTCTGAAGACCATGAAAGAATAATTGATAATGTTTCCTATCTATAATTTCATTATCTAAAAAGGAGGAAAAAATATATAAAAAGGAAGAAAACTGACAATAACTCAAAAAAGGCATAAAGTATAATACCCAATATAAGGTGGATACAAATTTTACAAACATATATTTACAAAGTTGAAAAGGAATTTTGCATGAACAACAATGGTGTTGCATAGACCACTAAGAGTACTGCATATGCAGGTACTTGTAAATGTTGCATATTTTATAAGGTATAATCCTGAGCTGGCTAAAAAAATAAAGGACCAGACATTAATAGAAAAGTCAGTTATACACGTGTACCTTATTATTTAAAAAAAATTAAGTTAACTTAAAAAAAATTAGGAAATAGACATAATAAACTCATTATACATTTACAAAGGCATAGTTTTAATGAATAAGAAGGATCTCTAGACATATAAATCTATGGGTCATGTCCTTTAATTTGTCACAGGTCTGCTGAAGTTCCATGGAATCATATTTTTCACTGAATTAAAATGTATTTTAAAAGTATTTTTGTTGTCTGTTATTATATTAGTTTGTTGTCTCAATTTTTATCAGTAATTTTTTTACTCGTTTGTAATTATGTAGTTACATTGCATGCAATCTGAATTTTGTTCAGTTATTTGCCATACAGTACCTTTCAACCAAAGCTATGCAGCAAATTTTGGCTACAATAGTCCCATTAAAGTCAGTGGGTAACAGACTACTAAAATACATGTTTGCTGCTTTTAAAATGTATGAACAAGAAACAAAATTTAAAAGTTCAGTAGCTACAGAAAGTGTCTTTGTTGTTCAATGGGCTCAGTACTCAGTTGCTCATCTTGCTGAGTTGCAATGTGTGTGCTTCACTGGACACTTAAGTTTTAAATCTGTACTACTGGTTATTTGTAAAATCATCATGCACCAATTCATGAGTTCTAGGAGAATGTGGAATGGGTCTGAAAGTGCACAGTTGTTTTCAAATTAGGAAGGAAAATACCATGAAAAAGAATGATACATTATTTGAAACATACATAAAAAAAAAAAAAAAAAAAAAGAAAGAAAGAGAGAGAAAAAAGAAAAAACAGAAATAAAAGAAAAATATATTTTTGTGTTCTGGACATCATAATTTTTAATGTTCAGTCAGAAAAAAATCTGAAGTTACCATTCAGCACTCAATATATCTTTGTTTCTCTAACTGGAATCCAAAGAATAAGAAATATAGAATAATGAAAAATAAAAAAAATAATTCCAAGTATACAATCTCTCTCCTTTTTTTTTTCTTTGTTTGGTTGGGGTTTTTTTTCCCCTGAAGCAAAAAATCACTAAACAAGACAGCATATTTTTACTGAACACAATCTGAATTCATTGTTTGGTAAAGAATGTACTCAGCAAATGATGTTCTCCACTTTATGAGTATATTAGACTTGAAGACTAAAGAATGCAAACCCTGGAATGATTACAAGAGTAAAGTTAGAAGCATTGGGCTACAAAGCACTCATACATTATTAAATATCTCAGCTGTGGCATGAGAGTACTTCTTAATTCTCTTTTTCATTGAAATAAAAATTTTATTTTTTAATCATTAAATGGGACAATAAATCTAAGGAAAAAAAAAAAAAAAGAAGGGTAGTCAAGCATTTGTGAGTACAGGAAGCTTTGAGAAGATAAATACCTTGCTCTTTTGTAGTAATCTCTATGTTATGCCACTACTTCAGGGGTCTTGCCTCTGTATAGCACATGCTTAGGGTCTTAATTCTGGTGTAGTATATCAAAAGATATTTGGGGGCTGGATATGTAAGGAAGAACTGTGAAGAGAGGGAAGAGAGAATGCAGGTGTGTGGTAACCTGAACATTTTCAGCATGAAAGAAAGACACTGGAGTGAGTCTCAGACAATATAATTTCTTTAATTTGGGACATTACCATATACAAGTTCTCTTCATGATCTACATTCATGTCATGGATTGTAATAAATAATGTTTTGGCCACCTGTCTGTTTTGGCACTCATGAGAAATGATAACACTTCTGTTCATGGTGTAAAAGAAGAATTATGCCAGCTGAGGTGCAGTTTTTCTCCATCATCACCGGGCTAAACACCAAGTATCTTGCTGCTTTATTGACACCACACTTATTCCGCTAGTTTGCATTTTTATTTAGATAATTTTGTCAATACATTAGTGATTGCTTACTTAACAAAATTTCCTGAAACCTCCATTTTGGCAAGATAGCTCTGGGTCCACAATTTTGGCAGGGTCCTATGTGCTTTCCTCTCCCTGCCCACCACCATCCCCCCTTACCTGAAGGTCTCCCCACCCTGGCTATGGCCCAGAACCCTTAATCAGCCACCCAGGGTCATCAGGCCCTTCCCCAGCAACACTGCAGGAGGACTGGTCCAGCTCCCCACAGACCTGCCCTGCCTGGTGACAGATCCCACTAAGACAGAACCACCTCTGGGCCCGTGGTTTGTCCCCAATCCCAGGAGATTTCTGATGATGGGGCTGTGCCTAGTGCTCCCTGTCTAACCTGCTCCTGTTCACCATGATCACCAGCAGAGCATGTGGTAATAATCACCTTGAAATTGTCCAGGTTTGTGTATGGGTTATCCTGGGATATTGTCCAGCAATGAACTATCACACGCAGTTTCATTTAATTTAGGAAATTACCCCTAAGAGAATAATCCTGTGGGTGCACCTATGCTCCTGTAGAATAATCAGCCAAAGTGGATCAGTAATATATTTCTTCTCATCTTCTTTGAAACCTTTATGAGCATAGAAGCTGTTCCAAATACACCTAGGGCCTGTGTTATTAGATAGAATCTCACTACCTGTGTATCACCATCACGTTTAACCCCAGCCAGTAGCCAAGCCCCACGTAGCTGCTCACTTACTCCCCCACCAACAGGATCAGGGAGAGAATTAGAAATGCAAAAGATAGAAAACTTGCGTGTTGAAAGGCAGTTGAATAGGTGAAGAAGTCACACACAAGCAAATACATACAAGGGATTAATTCAATGCTTTCCATGGACAGGCAAGTGTTCAACCATCTCCAAGAGAGCAGGGGCCCATCACCAGTAAAGACGACTTGGGACTTGGGAAGACAAATGACATAATCCCAAATATCTTGCCCTTGCTTCTTCTCCACTCACACTTTACAGATGAGCATGGTGTCATATAGTCTGGAATATCCCTTTGGTCAATTGAAGTTAGCTGTCCTGGACATGCCTCCTACCAATTTTCCATGGAATCCTAGACTCCTCACTGGTGTGGGAGTACTAAAAGCAGAAAAGGTCTTGGTTCTGTATAAACACTGCTTAGCCATAACAAAAACATCTCTGTGTTATCAACCCTGTGTTCAGCACAATTCCAAAACACAACCCAATACCAGTCACTGAAGAAAATGAAGTCTACCTCAACCAAAGCCAACACAATCACACACGAACTCCACTACAGAATACCTGTAGTCCTTATAGGTGCTGTAGTGCATCAAAATGAACAAATTTTTCAAGGAATGATGAGAAAGTCAAAAGGAGTTATCAATGGCACATATTTCCCGTACTAAACCTCTCTTTCTCACTCTGTTTTTCCCCTGTGTCTTCAAGGTTGCAAGCACTTCCAAGTAAAAGACATGTACCACATGGCAAGAAGAACTCTTATAACAGAGTGAAAACCCGATAGTTGTCATTGCCTTGCCATTTGTTGCTTGCTCAGTGGTACCAATCTGTGCAAACTTCTATGAACACAAAAATATTGCTGTTGTTTTTCTAGTTCAGAAGAAACTGAGATTACTGAGAAACTGAGAGTACTCCACATTTTCTGTTCTCTGTGTAAAATATGCAGTGATCCAGGGGATGCTGTACAGCAGTGTACTTGCTGCAGAGCACATGTTGAAAGAGTCTGTTTCTGTATTTCAAACCTCTCACACAGACAATAAAAGCCTCATCCGTATCTATGGGATAATGTGAATAAACTCAATAGGCAGCACTTAGTAAAAATACATCCTTGGAAATATATAATGCAATATCCTAAAGTAATTTCATAAATGTGAGTCACCTAATACAATTATAATATTATAACAAGCCATTTAAGAAGCAAAAAAATCCTCATGCATGATTAAATGACAAACTTTGTCTGAGCGTACTGAAGATTTTTTAAAATTGAAGCAGTCCTTTTATTTCAACTTCTTCAGATATAAGATGAGCTTTATATAGATTTATCTTCACTTTTTAATTTTCTAGATAGTGTTAACATTCTCTCTAAAGCAAGACATGAAACAGAACTGAAACCACTAATGCATGAAAGACTTTCCTCCTTCAAAGACAAAGAACAATATACTTTTTAGTGATGTAGCTTTCACCAACATAATACCTCATTATTCATGACATTTTGTCCATTATAGCATGAGATTCCTCAAAAGATAGAAGTAATCATCCAGCAGAAAAGTCTAGCTAATTATCCATTGTCTGAGAAATCGAGCTGGTGTAATGGATGAAACATCAGTTGCAGCAATTACTGGTGTCTACTGACAGAAGAAATACATCTCTGAAATTACTGTACCAGAAATCTCAAAAATCTCAGACTTACTTACCTGCTCTCTCCAGATAGATAGAAAAGGTTGTTTACAGCAGAAAATTATGTTTATACACACACATAAGACAAATTAAATGCCTTAAAATAATTATGGAGTGTTATATGAACATTACTTTTGTGAATACACAAGGTATTGGCTCATTTCTTATTGTTTTATAGAGCAATTAGTGGTTCTGTAAGAGCTGAGGAGGTACAAATATAAGGAACTTATTGAGGGTAGGAATATGTGTTTCAAAATCACTTTAGTCAATTCTTTAAAACATATACTATTAAAAATGTATTTTGTTTGATTACTTTTTTTGAAATACACAAAATAATTTAATTATATATTAGAGTTAGAAAAAGGCATAACATAAGTGCTTTAACACCTAAGCATGACTGCTTAGTAAGCTTTTCCATCCCAGGCAGCTAAAATTTTATCAATTAAAATTAACAAGTGTCTAGTAGGGAAATTTAGACACTTCATATTCAAGAAGGAGTAGATTTGGCAATTGTACTGAGGACTTCTAGGACAGCTAGAAAGAAAACAAGAAAGTCTAGCAAAATAGACTAGGAAGTGAAGGAAAAGATGATCATGTTAGAAAAGTTAGAAATGGACAATGAAAATAACATCTTAAGATAGTGAAAAAAAGTACCAGAGCCAGGGCATTCATGTGAAAAGATAGAAGATAAGATTAGACACTTTTAAAAAACTGATTTTGATTAAATTTGAGAAGTAAGACCTGAGGAGAAAGGGAGATGTCCTATATTAAATGTTAATAGATTCTACTGTAAGAAAGTTGGGCCTTAGTTCTGCCTTCAGACAAATTACAGTGAGATGTGTATATAATGCAGAGACAGGATTTGGCCCTTTTCCTTTGCCATTTTAAGGTGATTGAAAATAAAGAGAGGTCAGAATAAAAGGTGGTTGCACCAGAGAATCACTGAGGTCCCTTCCAATCTGGTATTCTATGATTCTGTGATGAGATAGCTGGAGGATTATAGGCAAAGTCTCTCTTCTCTGTATTCTGCTCCTACTCTAATTCATTCTGAGCTGTCCTTCATTTGCTGTATCTGGAAAGGTTACAAACTGGCATTCTCAGAGGAGCTGTAAAGTAAAATGAGTCCTTAGGTACTAAGAAAAGATATAGAAATAGCTGTAGTTTTCTGATGGAATGGTGACAAGAAATATTTGAAGTGAACCTTTTTTCCTTGCGTGCCTGTCTAGTAATGTATTGCGTTAGAGGTCAAAACTAGCTATCAATTTTTGTCAAAATCCTATTAAAAACTTTTGCAACACTGGCTTATATATGTGCAAGTATTATCATCTACACAGGGGGAAAAAAAAAGGAAAGAAAACAGAACCTGCCCCAACCCCTCAAATCACTACAAAATTGAAGTATTACATTTGAAAGTCAGGGTTTTTTGTTTTGGGAGTGTTCAAAGTAGTTGTTTTTATGATCTGTGGGTTTAGAACTCTGCTCAGTTCTCAAGTTGGAGAGCACCCTTAGGAGAAATTGCCTCTGCTCTGAAATGCATTCTGAGCATGGAATGGCAGCACGAAGATTCAGCATGATGGAAACCAAATATCAGTGTCTAGAAAAATAAAAATAAGTATTTGAATCTAATCTAAAAGCAAAGCATTTTACCATGTGATTTCTTAGACCATTCTGAAGGCACTATTTTTTGGGAAAAAAACACCTAAATCCTATATAATCACCTCATACTCCAGTTCTCATATGTCAGAAAGATTTACAAGAAAACTTGGAAGTTCTGTTGTGCTCTTACAAGTTAGGAAAAATGAAATGTGAAGAAATAAATTGACATCTTCAGGAAATAAGGGAGCATATGCATAGGAATATTGAAATGATAATGCAACAGGTACACTGTACAGTGAACCTCTAAGGAGAGAAAAGAGAAAGATAAATAACAACTTGTATGAAGCTATAAGGAGGACAAGTTATGTTAATAAGATTATGCTTCTGGATTATATGATATCAGTTTGTTTAAACAACCTGGTATTAACTGGGAATTCTTTGTGGCTTGTAGAATGGATACAAAGTTGAAAGATTTTTGATTTAGTAAATTGTTACATTCCTAAATTCTGCATCAACAGCCCTACAGGGGATAGTTTTTACCTAATTTAGATTGAATTTTAAACAATGAATAGAGCAACAGTGATAAATTATTGAAATAATAGAAGACAATAAAGTCAGATGTCCATAGTTTATAGCCATATTTTGCTACATTTTTAGGAAAGTGTTGCTTAATACAGAAAAAGAATGTACACAAAAAAAAAATTGTAAAAATGGACTAAGACGGCAACAGTAATGAATAGTGTAAATAGTTGATTTGGAAGACATAAGTTCTATGACCAGAGTGAATTGTAATATAAGCTGAGTTACTTGCTTATATTTTGAAACAAATAAACTATAGTTTTAATACTTAAAATCTAGCAATAATCCATTGATTTCAAAGGGTTGTGACACATATACAATTCTAAAATACATTTGATCTACATGACTTCTTAAAACACAAAGACAATGTCATCCCTAATATTCCATCTACCATGCACAAAATGGATATGAATGGAAGTGATGCCAGACCACCATTACCTACAAAAATAAATTCACCTGTTGTGATCCTCACACAAGTCCATAGTGATATACACATCCCCCACTTCTAATATAGATACCATGGTCCATACACCTCATCTGATATTGTTAGCTGTACATAGTATTGCAAAAAAATTAAAGTTCTTACTCTGAAGCTTTAGTATTGTTTTATGATTTTGTTGAAAAGGTATTCAGCTAAAGGTAGTCAGAAACTTTGGAATATTTCCTGAGTCATGTCAACTGGTTACAAGTTTCCTGCAACTTAAGGCTATGATACAGAAAAGTGTTGTGAATTTCATGATTCATGAAACTGCTTCATGATGAAGCAGTTCAAGAGAGTAAAGAAGAAGATTGGCAACTACACTAGAACAAAATATTCACAAATTGTTATTCTGTTATTCATGCTCATACAGGGACATTTATTGCCTGGATCTTCCGCAGAATTTTTTGAGAATTTACAGCGTTATTTTTTTTTCTCTCTCACTGGTGTATTAGTTTTAGTATTAGAGAATCTGTATATTGAAGTTCGCCAAGAGTATTTTGATGTGCATTTCAAGAAGAAAATAAGTTGATTTAGCACTTTATTTAACTTTGCATCTTTTTCAATTAAAAGAAAATTCAGAACAGTAATATATACAAAATGTAATACTTCCCCAAAGTTCAACCCCCATGTCATGGTCCCCCATAACAACAATAATAATAGTAATAATAATAATAACAGCAACAACCACAACCCTGATAAACACAAGACCAATAACAGCAACAGAGACAATAGAAACAGACACCTGAGACACTTTCACTGAAGACTGTATGTTGTTCTAGACAGACCCTGGAAAGCACCTAGATTTAGGTACAGTGAGGTTCTCTTCCGTCTCACATCCCAAGTTAGATTTATAAACAAAGGCATGTAAGACAACATTCCGAAGAACCTAGACCTTCAAGGAGGTGAAAACCTAGTTTTCTTGCAAATTCTTCTAATACTTTTGGAGCTTTGGTCTGTTCTTATTGTGATGAATACAAATTATTCAGGCTTAGAAGAAATGTCAAAACTAGACTGAGTCAATCCAGTCTCTAAATGATTAGAAATGTATTTCTGCTGACAATACCTTTTAAATCTATGAAAAGGAAAGAACTTTTAAAATAACATATAGTCCCTGCTGTTGCTAAGTAGCAGATTAGAAAAATGGTTGACCATTCATATAGAATTTTTGCTATTGGTGTCTTGTCCTATGAGAAACATTTGAAGGCATTTTCTTGATGAAAAATTCACTGCCACATTAAAGAAAAAAACAGTTGATCTCATGTACCAGTTATCAAATTGTTGATAGGTTATCTCTTACTACAAAACAATACATAAACATATACTGATGATGCATTCAGACATGATCTGCTTCAAGAGATTGTTTTCAAGTCCTTTCTTTCTTAGTTCTACCAACCAGAAAAAGGTAGGAAATACAATCAGGTAAGAGGAGGCATTTTTCCAGTAACACAAGTATTACACCTACATTTCCTATTCTTGTAACTTGAAGGAATGTTATTTTCTATCTCTAGTCTTCTACTTCTAAATATTTACAATTTATTTAATTATGTAAAACTTTAAGCTTTATTTAATACATTTTATTAACACATGCTAATGAAAATATATAGCATTCAATGATTTTATCATTATAAAACACATTTATTTTCCCTGGATAAATGTGAATTTTAAAAAATCTTTAAAAGACAGAAATCAATATGATGCTTCACAATGTACGTTTCTTCTAGATTCAATAAAATGTGAGACAAAAGCATTTCAGAATAATTTCTTTTCATGTATTGTGGCAATTAACATTTCCCATACCAACAAATAAAAAGCTTATGACTGTGTTAACTATAATGAAATTATCTGTTGTTATTATTCATTAATGTTCTAACCATTTTCCTGTAAGAAATATTAAGCAATCTAAAAACTAGCATATGTTTGTGCAAATTATATTCTCCCTTAAGATTTTGGAAGAAGCTCATCATAATAAGCAATTATACGGTACTTCTTCAGCTTAAACTTTTAGATTAATCAGAGAAAGGTTTTGTACATAACCTTCTTGCCAAGAACATGCTTTAATGTGACAGGTTTATCCTCAATTAGGTTTTGTTAAAGAGTCTTTGTGTTATTTTTCATGTTTTGGTTTAGTACAAAGACAGTGCATTCTCTTTACATGTACATTACTATTAAAAGGTATTCTATTCAGCATACTGCTCTTAGTGAATAATTAATTTGATAAAATTGGGGTTTTTTTACTGATTGGCTTCTTTTGCAAGCATATCTTAGCTTCTGATTATCCAGATGACAAGATAACAAAATATTAGCATGCAAAAGCTGTAACTAAAAGGTAAACAGTCTGCTTCACTTTGAAGAAAAGTGTCTTTTGTAGTTTCATCTTATTGTTTGTTGATGTCAATTAACCCTATTTAATATATTTTCTCACAAATAATTTGCGTCTTCGAATGGTTCCATGCCTTTAGGGTGAGAGAGAAGAAAATGTCTAACTACAAATTCCATGTTCTGTGCTTTTATTTGACATTATCAAAAGTACCACAGAGGCAAAATGTCATGTTATGTCATAATATAAAATGACAAGCTCTGTACAAATACATGAGCAGCAAATCTTTTATCTGGTATTAGTGAAATAAGTAGCAAAGATATAAATGTCTTCATTTACAAAGGATATAGATAACGTAAGTAAAGACAAGTGAAATCTTTTAAAGGAAGAATTTAAATGACTCTATGTGCATAAAATAGTACTGGACCATAAGAATGGGAATGCTCTTAGCAGTGAAATAGAAGAGGTCACCATTCAAGTCATTGTTTTTTTCTTTGATAATTTTATGTTCCTTTTTATTAAATAAGCATTCCCACCTGACTAGGTACTAAAAAACTCACGTCATTTCTGGTATGCCTGGCCAGCAGAAGAGAGCATTCCAGTGGCAGGCTGTTCTTTACCAAATAGCAGATCCCATGGTATTGTGAGAATACATTTACCACTACAAGTTGACCACTGGTAAATTCTCAGGATAACACTGATATTTGTGATATAGCTGTTACAGCTGCCTTCTGAAGACAGATTTATATTTGATACAATGTGGAGAATGAAACGAAGCATTATTATACAGAAAGCAGTGGAATATGACCTGTAGTCTCATAGAGTTTAGAGTAAGAATGGAAAGGATTGAAGTAACATAATAATCACTCATGTATTAATAATATATTTCCCAGGACAAGACAGTACCAAAACTGAGATGAAGGTGATCCTCCTCCAGGTGAGTGTACAAAGAAAACATACCCTCTTCAAACAAAGTTTTATATAAACTTTACATGAACTGTTAACTAAATAAAACAAAGAAATAAACATTACAAGGTATTATACTGTAACATATTTTAAAATAGATTATATTTTGATGGTGAACGGTGCTGCACCCAGCTGGCAGCCATTCACTAGTGGTGTCCCTTGGGGATCAGTGCTGGGGCCAGTCCTGTTTAATGTCTTCATTGATGATCTGGATGAGGGGATTAAGTCCATCATTAGTAAATTTGCAGATGACACTAAATTGGGAGTTTATCAATCTGCTGGAGGGTAGGAGAGGTCTGCAAAGGGACCTGGACAGATGGGCTGGTTAGATGGCCCGAGTCAAAAAGGATAAAGTTTAATAAGTCCAGGTGCTGAGTCCTGAACTTTGGCCACAATAACCCCCTGCAGCACTACAAGCTGAGACAGAGTGCCTGGACAGTGCCCAGGCAGAAAGGGGCCTGGAGGTACTGGTGACAGCTGGCTGAACATGAGCCAGCAGAGTGCCCTGGTGGCCAAGAAGGCCACCAGGCCTGAAACATCCTGGCCTGTTTCCAGAATAGTGTGACCAGCAGGAGCAGGGAGCTCATCCTTCCCCTGCACTTGGCATTGGTGAGGCCACACCTTGGGTGCTGTATCCAATTCTGGGCCTCTCGCTTTGGGAAGGACATTGAGATGCTTGAGCACATCCAGAGGAGGCAACAAGGCTGGTGAGGGGCTTGGAACACAAGGAACGACTGAGGGAGCTGGGGTGTTCACCCTGGAGAAAAGGAGACTCAGGGGTGACCTTATCACTCTCTACAACTTCCTGAAAGTTGGTTGTGGTCAAATGGGGTTTGGTCTCTTTCTACCAGGCAGCAACTGACAGAACCAGAAGACACAGTTTTAAGCTGTGCTAGGTGAAGTTTAGGTTAGATGTTAGAAAAAATTCTTCTCTGAAAGAGGGATTGAACACTGGATTCATGTGCCCAGGGAGGTAGTAAGAGTGATCATCCCTGGACATGTTTCAAAAAAGACTGAATGTGGCACTCAGTGCCATGGTTAACTTGATGAGGAGGTGTTAGGTTAGGTCATAGATTGGACTTGATGATCTCAAAGGTCTTTTACAACCTGGTTCATTCTGTGATTCTGTGATTTTGTAATTTTGAAACTGTTAAGATGGTGTTCTTGGTTATAAAAGCAATTAGTAGGGTATTTGTTGCTTCAGCATCTCTCAGATGTCTAAAATAATAAACTCTAATAAACAATGCAGAGATATAATTTCTGTCAGAGCAGAAGTTACCTCAGCTTTCTCAGGTACTTACATTAAGGTACAATGACAAATTGTTTAGGAATGCTTCTTCTTATCCCCCTGCTGATTATGAAGAGAACTCAGGCCAAATGATTCATCCTCTATGACAATTCTCTGATGACAACATTAATCACCCTCATAAGTTCTTGTTTTCCTCTATCCACTACAGCAAGGAAGTTAGAAAGTTCTCAACTGTCACTGAGTTTCCACTCTACTAGATAGAGTGATTATCTTTTACTTTTCTGTCTACTTTTCTTTCTGTTCAAAGAACGAAAACCACAGAACTACTCCTTCTCTTCCAAGAAGGTATCTAACTTGGTTTCTAGTGCTGGGTGCTGGGGATTTACACCCATGTTTACTTAAAAAATTTAGTCAGAAACTGGTAAAGCAGAAATAAATCCATAAAACTAACTTTAGTCTCCATTTTGTCTGTGGTCAAGTTAATTTTTGTCATAGTATGGAGCTAGGTTTTGGATCTAAGATTAAAACAAAACTGAAAAATCCAGATATCTTTTAGGTGTTGCTAAGCAGTGCTTACTCAGCATCAAGGTCTTTTCTATCTCAAACTTCCCAACCAGTAACTAGGCAAAGGTAGAAAACAGATTGTGGGGAGACACAACTAGGGCAGCTCACCCCAGGTGACATCCAATGCCATTTGTAGTTGTGGCCAGAAATAAAACCGTGGGAAAAGAATAGGAAGGGAGGACATTCAGATTTATGACATTTGTCTTACCAAGTCACCACTGCACGTGATGAAACCCTGCTTTCCTAGAGATGACTGAACATCTGCCTGCCCATGGGAAGTGATGACTGAAATGCTTATATTCCTTTTCTTGCACAGATGGTTTTGCTTCATTTATTAAACCACTTTTATCTTGACACGTGAATGTTTTTTGCTTTTGCACTCCTAATTCTTTTTTGCCATACCAATACAAAGAACTGAGTATGAGGCTATGTGGGGCTTGGCTGCCTAACTGGGTTAAGCCACAACCACTCCTAAATTCTTATGCCTGACCTGTTTTTCAATGATTTGTGTCAGAAATACTTTTTAAAATCTGGCTTACCTATTGAAATTTTGTTTGCACCTACAAGCCCATTTAGTATTACTTTGTTATCATTCCATACACCACAGGGATAAAGTGACTTAAGCATTTAATTAAAATATTTTCCCCTTTTTACAGAATTAGTATGCTAATGAAAGGTCTCTTTGTAAGAAAAAATAAATGAATAAACAAAATTTGATATAACTCCATCTTTATCTTGCATCTCTCTTTAGAAAACTACATATTCATTACAGAAATTTATTCCACTCATTTAGGTGTCCACAGAAGCACACACGCACACACACACACACACACACAAACAAATGCCAGCATTATAAAATTTAGTTTTCAATCAAGTTGGAAGCTTTATTGGAACAGCTGAACTAGTTGCTTACCAAAGAAATTTTGAACAGATAGTTACAGATGGGTGTTGAAGCATTATTTCCATTAAAAACATAGGGCAGTCACTGAAGAAAAACTGTGCTGGTATGTCACTTGAAATTCTGTACAAATGAATGATCATTGGGATCGGATATGTCCAAAGGTCAACTTGAGTTCTACAACAGTAGCCTAAGACTTTGACAAAGCTTGATCAATCTCATGAAAAACAGTCCATCTGGGCCAATTAGCTTCACTTTAGGAGCTGGCTTAGTTTCTATACTTAGTGTTTTTTCACTAATGCATGAATATTTGATTGGGAAGGTTTTGTTTGGGTTTTTTGTTTTAGGTTTTTTTTTGTTTTGTTGTTTTGTTTGTGTTGGTTTGTTTGTGGTTTTCCTTTCTTTGGTTTTCGGGGGGTTTTTATGTGTGCTTTTTTGTTTTGTTTTGGGGTTTTTGTTGGTTTGGTTTGGTTTGTTTATCTGTTTTTTTCACAGTCTCAGGTATTCAACTCATTAACTAATAAGATAACTTTATGAATTACATGAGCTTTCTCTATGAAGATATTGTGTCAAATGAGCCTTGTGTTGTGTATCAGAAAGACAGTCTGAATAAGAGTTAAAATGTTTACTAAAATATGGTAGTGTTATTTACTAAATGCAGATCTTACACTAAAAGACAGAGAAAAATTTGGATGACCAACACCATATATTGAGAACTTCTCCACCTATACACAGTATCAAAAATAATCCACAGATAGAATGACGTGCCTGCCAGTCCATTTAAAGTTAGAAAAACATAGAAAATTAAGGACCAATATTAATAATTTTTTAGAAGTCTATTCCTGGCCTGAGCAGAAAATCAAAATCTCAATGAAAACTCTTTGATAGCATTAATTTTGTAGATTGAAGCCAGGTATGCAACTTTTAATTCTGTTAAAAGCTACAACAGTATTTCAAGAAAACTTGCTATATTAAATTTTGTTTTTCTGACTGTCTTCAGAATTTTTTAATCATTAATATTGATATTAAATTTGTTTTCTGACAGTGTTAATTTACCATTATGTTGCTATCAGAAGAAGACAATGATATAGGCTTTTTCTTCCCTTTAATTTTATGTTACTATTCCTCAATAAACATTTTATCCTGTGCAGATAAATGAAGCCATATGGGTAGATCTCAATCTAAAACTGGCACAGTGACATACTTCAAGTGCTGTGTGAGCTTAGGGCTGAAACTGTAGACAAGAATAATTTTCTGTGTTTCATGCATGCACGCTGCATTTGAATCAATATGAATTGTTCTCAGGTTATGTTATTGATTTGGCAGTTAACAAAGGTCACACGGTGTAGCCATAATTTTGTGTGTGTGTGTGTGTGTGTGTGTGTGTGTGTGCGCTTTGAAGACCTAAACTACAGCATAAGAGAGTTAGGGTCAAGTTTTCTCTGCAAGTTCTGCTGATACACTCCCATTTCTCTCATGTGAACGCCTAGTGTATGTGACAACCACTCCTTTTCTAACAATGCATTCTATTTCCCTCATATCTGTTTACCAGACCTCCTAAGAGTACAGGAGAAGGCAACTCCCAAATACTGGAAGTCAATCAGGTGTGCAGAAGACCACTGTGGCTGAAGAGGAATCTTCTCTTGGAAATAAGGCAAAAAAGAATAGTGGATGTCCAGTGGAAGCAAGGTCACACGACATGGAAAGAATACAGAGGTGCTGTCAGAACCCAGAGCATCTCTCTGGATGCCCTGGATGTCTCAAAGCCCTGGCAGGGGCTTGGAGACCCTGGCAGGAAGCCAAAGACACCTGGAAATTCGATCTTAATTCATACAGCAAATTGCCAACCTTATATGAAGAATTACAGGTCACAAAAGTTTAAGTAGCATAGTAGTAGGAATCACAGGGTGAAGGGAAAAATTTTGGAGCACTGTACAAGGGGGTTTTGAACTTTGTACAGGGGGGTTTGGAATCCTGTACATGGGGGTGAGGAGTCCCAAGATGGAGGGATTTGGGCGTGCCCTACCCTTCTTCTTTCTTCTTCTTGGCATCCATGTTCAGGATGATGTTGGCATGTGTGGATTGGTTCATGGCGAAGGTGCACTTGCTAACAAGGGTGAAAAGTATTGGAAATAGAAGGTAAGTATCTTATACATACTTTTATAATAAAAGAGACAACCGCCCCGTGGGTGGGAGAGAGTGCCCTTGGCTGTCTTGCTGATCAGACCTCGGCTGGACAGACAGAAAAGCTTTGTAGATAAGAAACAATAAACACAACTGAAGACCGAAAAAGCAAGAGTCCAGACTCCTTCTTCAAAGCACAGCCTGCCCAGAACCACCTTTTCCCGTGTTGGGGCAGAGACAAGTAACAGCCGACCCCGACAAGGTGCTGCTTGTCCCTGTAGGGGATGGTCCTGTGCTGGGTCAGGAGCTGGACTTGATAATCCTTGTGGGTCCCTTTCACCTCAGCATACTCTGCAAATTCTGTAATTCTGTGAAATTTGTGGTACATATTAGGAAGAAATTTGTTACTCTGAGTGTGATGAGGTACTGAAACAGAGAAGTTGTGGATGCCCCACCCCTGAAAGTGTTCAAGGCCCTGTTGGATGGGATATTGAGTGATCTGGTTTAGTGGAAAGTATCCCTGCCCATGGCAGGGAGATTAGAACTGGATATTGTTGAAGATCCCTTCCAAGCCAGAACATTCTATGATTATATGATTCTAACAGAGGAAAAAATTACTTAAAATTAAGATTTGGTAGGAAGAGAAGGAGTTGAAAAGGAGAATAATTTCAATTGCCATGGTTGGCTAAGGTGGAAACGTTGTCTGCTACAGATTTTTGTTGAAAGATAAAGCTCCAATATTAAGATTATTTGAGAACCCAGGACTAGCACTTCTTTTCCATCTACTGCCATCAAGACATCAGACAGATGGGGTACAAATTACCTGGAATCTTCATTACATGCTCTACTTCTTGTTTGTATCATCAGCAATTTAACCATTCTTTTCTTAGTGTCATTTTCTTTCCTACTCAAGGATATTTACTTGCAAAATGACATTTACTTATAAAGCGACAGTCTTTTTCACCCTCAAGTGACATTTCTATGGCACACTGTACAAATGTTTGGCAAAGATTTGCTGGATCGATTAGAAGAAACAAAGGGAAAACACACAACAGATGTTGATTTTCTTGTGGCTGTGACTATTGTTTTGAAAGACTGGCACAGAATTATTCAGGTTTTTCTGTCTTCTTAGCAGCAATGCAAAAAAAAATTGCCCGACTGTAGCACAGACATACTTTCACCTTCATTAGACTGACTTTGAAGACTCCTAATAAGGGAGGCTGTGTGTCATCTTTCACAAAATAAGCTGTTCTGAAAACAGCAAAACCATTACAGGACAGTCATGCATCAATCATGGAATTAGATGAACTAGTTTGCACTGACCTTACAAAAGTCTTTTCTCCAGCACCAGAGAAGCAAATAGCCATTTTCCCTGGAATTTCCTTTATTTAACTATTGCATTCATTTTTATGATAAATTAGATTTTTTATAAAATCCTGAGTCTGATTTATATTTTTATTTTAAAGTATCAGTTTCCCTTCCTTTGGTAATGAAAATTTTCTGAATAAGCAGATACAAGAACTAAGAAATGTGTTGATATGATGATACATCATATAACATTCAAGAACTGTTTGATGTGTTGTTTTAGATTTATGCATTTTCCTATGCATTGCAGAAACATGAAAGAATTGATCAGGTCTTGGCAACATCTCAGTCATTAAAGACCCAGTTCTTTTGGCAGAACATGTAGTTCACTGAATTTGGCACTATTATCTCATAATCTTTAATCTCAATTTTAAAGAAAACAGTCAAAATATATCAACTTTCTTGATGGTTTAGAAATTTTTAATAAAAGTAAAAATCCATGGCAATAAAGGGTGTCTGGATGTTTATGCTAGAATCAACACTACAGGTTACATTTAATAGTCTAACCATACTCATCTAAAATTATTTTATAAGACTGACAGTGTCTGGGACATCTGTATAGGATTTGTAATACATAGCACAGGTCATTGTGGGATGCACAAAGACTTCTAGAGTAGCAGCTGGATGCCAAAGGGGGTACTCTGCAGGATCTCAAATATCTCTAAATTCTTCAAGTCTAAGCTGCTCAATTTTCTTCTTACTTGGAAAATTTTTGTTTCATTTTGTTTGTTTTGGGTTTTGACTTTTTTTTTTGTGAGAGAAAAATTAATTTCCTAGTGTTCTGCTTCAGATCAAATATGGCATCAATTTTCACAATTGCATTGAGAGGGTTTTTTTCAGTTCTCCCAGTTTCTTCTTTTAATTAAGAGTTTTTGATCAGGTTCTTCTATGCATTGAAAAATCACTATTTAGATAAAAAAAAAAAAAACCCACCCTGCTCCTCAGAAAAGGTAAGACAGATGTTAAAGAGAATGGGTAGACTTAAATTAGTCAAGTCCCAGGCTCACCCCACCTCATGACATTCACTTATTGCCTTAACTTCAGAGGTTAACTGATCCACAGTTTTGAGTCTAGCTCTAATTTAGTTTTGGACTCTCCAGTGTCTCATATGACATAGACAGTGTAGCACAAGGTAGTGATCAGCTTAAGGATAGCTAAAAACATCCAAAGTGTAAAAATTACTATCTAAGCTCTGTCTTGTCTCTTGAAAGGAAATTGTTCTTCATTTATACTGAAAGGATCTTTCAGTAAGAACAATTCCTAGTTCAGTGTTTACATAGATGAATAAATCAAGCTTCTGCTATGCTTCCCAGAGCACTGCTTTCATGTGCCTTAAAACAGAGATTCCAAGAAAAATGTGAGCTGGCGTATGTCACTCTTTTCCCTTTCCTAATTGTAGTCAGGTATGGCTCATCTGTCAGACCTAATGACACTTTACTTGAAAAAAATACATCCTCTCAGACATGAGGCCAAGAAGAGCTGACTTTTAAAGTGTGGTCATCTACTAGCAGATGGAATTTGCAGTAAGGCTTAAATGAGAGCACAAGTAATGAGAATGGGCATATTAACTTATTTAGACACTGTAATTTCTGCAATAATTTCCAGGTATTTTAGTGAGCTCATCAGTATCATGTAAGTTTGCTCTGAGCTGGATTTCACACAGATTTGCCTCCTCATTCATGAATTAGTCTTGATTAAATGACATTTCAGATGTTGAATCATGGTTTAAAATAACCTTTAATTCTGCCGTTCCTATTAGGTCTTTATAAAATATATGCCTCCTTATTTAACTTTATGCAATATATGCAATATAGTAAATTTTTAGTAATCTGATTCTCAATCTATGTTATAGATAATTTTTCCACAATTTCTTATTTCTGATTGTTGGTATTGGATTTTTAATTTTCTTTCCCATGCTGGGATGAATAGCTATCACTAAGTATGGTCCTTTTTTCTCAAAACCTCAGGAAGGCTCTGAAATTGTCACTTTTAATGATGGAAAAGTAAATAAAAGGATGAAACTACAACTAAGAACAATGCTCTGAATTTCCACCATCCTGTGAGTATAATTGTTTCTGGATTAGCTTTTATGTTGGGTATGAATTCATACAATATAAAACAGAAGTGAAAAGAACAATTTACATTATGAAAATGTCAGATTTTTTAATTAAACAGGGTAGGATGGACAGTGCTGAATAGATTTTTTGAAAATTGCTACCCACACACTAACACATATCAACATTCCTATCAACACTAACACCTACCCACATTCCTATCAAAAAAATTACAATCTATATAATTTTTATCTTACACACCATGTAGAAATGTATTTTTGAAGTATTTTTATAGCATATAATGCACAAACTTCCCATACTTCTTTGTATTTTAAATAAAAATATGAACATTTTGAGTGTGTTAAGGTCACATGTAAACTATACTTCTTAGATAGATTTCCTCTAAGGATGTCTGTGCATTATTATGACATTATTTCATTTAATTAGGTTTACTTTTAAGAAATATTCTATCTATAAGTTTTTAATCTTCACCTCCATTGTATTCCCTCAATGTGTTGTATACTTTTGTATAAATAGTAATAATCTCTGTCTTATCTTTCAGAAAACTAGTTTAAAATTAAATTGCATTGTATTTTAAACCTACTTATAGGGATAAAATTATGTAATATTAAAGGTTATATTCAATATTATAGAGGGTAGTTACATTTGATGATGAAATATGGAAATGATACATAATAAAAATTCATATACCAGGAAAAAAAGAAAGATAACATGCAGGAAAGAAAATAAGAAAAATGCCCAGAAATGGAAACTCTCCCTTTTCCAGTCCTTAGTGTACTTATCATCATAAAACAAAAATAGTGAACAGAGGCTTCAATTACTTAGATAATTAGGTTCCCTGGGTTGGTGGAAAAAAAATAGACCATTTATTAAAAGGACATCACAATAAGAATTACAAAGAGTAATGAATGTCCTCTGGGAAAAAATATATCCCTGAGTAATTTACAATGAAAAATTTCCTGGGGGGAGATGAAGAAAAATAATGAAAATAATAAAAATGCTTTGCAAAAAAAAAAAAAAAAAAAAAGATACAGCCTAACCAAGGTGCAAAGCACAAATTCCTGTTTAAAACAGGAAAAGGAGTGCTAGTTAATCTTGTATTATGTGGGCAGATGGTAAGGGTGTAAGAGCTGCTAATGCAGTAAACCTTCTTTCATTCCAGGTTCTGTACCAAGTTCTGATGTGATGAGAAGCTTATGCAGATTTAGTGACCTTATATGGTGGCATATTTGGTCATATCAACTTTCAGATATATATATTATAGAACTCTAAAGCTGCAATTAATCAGTTCAGTTGTGCTGTGAGAGTTCCATTTAATTCCTTTTCTTTTTTTTTTTTTTAACAAATCTGTTTCATCTCAATTCTCTGAGCACTGTTTAGGGCTAATATCAGTGAATTTTAAAGTATTAGCATTAGCTGCAGTCTGCTAACAGGTGTTTATTTAGTTATGCCTTGGAGTGAAATATTTCTCCTGAGACTACAGTCTGAAGGAACTCATTTGCTAGATAATTTTCAACAAGGGTGTATATTTTATTTTACTTTCATTGTATTAATCTAATAGAAACTTGATCTAGGTTCTAATGACCTTGAGTTAAGTAATGCTGTGGCAAAGACAGCGACTGTGATAACAATACTACACAGATAAGATATTGACAGCCATAGACAACCATTGTCAAAACATTTCTGGTCTATACTTCAAGTCACAGGATCAAATGCTGGCCTTTTTTGTTAGACAGAGATTGATTTAGCAGTCAAACAATTAAAGTCATACTTTAATTGTTATTTTTTTTAACTGGTTTAATTCCAAGATAGCTCTTTGTTTCTGTGAATATTTATGAGATGGTCTTCCTTCACTTTTTTTTTTTAATCCTTTCAAACTGGCACTTGAGAACCCCTCAGACACTCAGATAATTATTGGGGACATAGGGTGAATTCACAATAAACAAATGTCTTAAGAGAAGACAAAAGAAAAAAGGAAGAAATAAAATTCATCAACTCAAGAAAAAATCATTCCATATGTTAAACAGTGGAAAGCAGCACCAAAGTAGCTTTTCCATGTGATATATTGAATAACAAATTTCCACTCAAATTTTCTTGAAATTCCCTTTGAAGATGTTTTTTCCCTCATATCATTATATATTTCTATGTTTATTTCAGTTTGGTTCTGTGTCCCAACACACTACAGCTAAGCAAAATGCCCCAGGCTCTGGAAGTATTTGGAAACAAATTTGGAACAAAGACTTTACACAGGTATTGCACAAGTTAAACATAACTAGTTGGAAGGTCTTTTTGGAAAATCTGGACACTACCACTTCTTATCTTGGCAGGATTTTTGAAAGGAACAGACTCTGAGTTCTGTACTTCTGGCTCCCTATTCTGGACGCATGATAATTTCAGGATGAGATTTTTAAATTCCAAGTTAACTACATTTTGGAGCACATACCTCTGCAAAATCATTGTCAGCTTTTTGCTCCAGAAAAAAAGTTTCTAAAGAGGGAGTTTCAATGTGCTTAAGTTTGTACTTGCTAGGACTTAGATGAATTCATAACATTAGAAGAATATTTTAATTCTAATAGATTATTTACACAACCTGAAATGCTATTTCTAAGCCTAAATTCAGGACTGCAATCTATAAATGATAAAATATAAATACCCAGATTTCACAGGAGCCTGGTATGCCTTAGGTGAGTAAGATTTCTGTCAGAACCTTCCCTGAGGGCTGAAATTTGAACTACTGTGCATTCTTAATGCAGACTTCAATGTTACTGTGTTGATCTCTTCAACTAAAGATTATTGACTTAAAAAAAGATTATCATATATCTATATTTGTCTTAAATTTTGCCTATTTTATCCACTTATTTTCCAATGTGTAACAAAGACAGCAGGTGATGATGGAGGCTAACCAAACTGCAATACTAGGTTCTGTCCTGCAGTGCTGACTTCATTCAGAATGGCCTGAAATTATGTGAATTTTCTCTGTTTAATGTAGTGACTTTGATTTAGGTAATACATCAGTATAAACTGGTTTGATTCAGATCCAAAAGAAAATTAGCATAATTTATTTTTATCATGTGTTATATGAGCTATTGCTATCATATGTATTGTACTTTGACTACAGTGTAATCTCTTTTCTCATATATATGCAGGCAAATCATACTGCTTATACCAATATATTCTCTTTTCTTCCTAATATCTTTCTAATGTTTGGTATTTGTATCAGTGCTGAATAACAGAAAAAAATGAAAAATGTTTCTTGATAGCCCAAAGGAATTGCAAGTTGTTGCAAAAGCAGGTATTCAGGTGCCAGTTTAAATGCTTTAAGTCATCTAAAACCTCAACACCAAACTGGAAATTAGGCATGAACCTATGAAAAACCTAAATCATTCTGGATCAGCATCTGAGGACCAGACCTATGACATTGGAAATGGCATTAGATACATATTAGTCTGTGAAACAGACAGTTTTGTGTGTCCTATGCTGTATCTCTGTATTGAGGTACCAAAATATGAAGAGGATCTATGATAGTTCCCCCTGGTTACAAATTACATTACTCAGACTATGTTAAGAGTCAGTGAGGGATAATTAAACTATTCTAGTTCCATTTTAAGGATGAACCTTTAGTAAGTGTAGAAAATTTAACACTCCCAAAACAAGGCTCCTTTAGAATAGAGTGGCTTGATAAAGAACACTGCCCAGACACTATAGTGATAGAGCAGCAAGAAGATTTTATTTCTAATAGTTGTGAGCTGAAAAATATATTTTATATGAGACTGGATGAAAAGTCTATTTATGTCAATTTTCTATTATTATTCTGATTTTCAATTATTTAAATTACAGATATTTCTCAGCCTTGCCTACATTTTAATGCTGGTTTTGATCTATGTGTCTTTTTATTTTTGTTAATTGTGTGATATTGCACCCATACTGGTTATGCTAAACAACTAATGGGCCTTTTTTAACTGCTATTGCAAAAAGAAATTTCAAAAAGAAATCCCAAATGACACAAGGTCTGAATAAAGTCTAGAAACAGACTTTCTCAGACCTTGCAGAATTACCAGAGTTTACTGTGAGTCGTCATACAGAACAAATAATTATTGAATTAGTTTTTAAAAACTACTCAGAATTTCTTTATATATTTGCTGTGAATTTAAAACAAAAATTTCTCTCACGCAGAGACATTCACAGAAATTGGGTACATTGTACATGCAAAAAAAAATAGACAAGTTAGTTAAATTATTAACCCTTGATGAACAAGCTGTAAACAGAGATAAGGGTTAAATTTCCAAGTATTATCTCAACTGTACTCATCTGAACAATATTTTCAATTTAGTAGAGTTACAAACCGCTGATAAGTCTGTGTCAATCATTCCAGATTTTTAAAATGCTCAAGATAACATCTCTGAGTGATAATGATATTCTTTGAAATAAATGTAATTCAGGATTTTTTAAATCCTAATCTTTAGGTGTGACTGTCATATCCTTGGCACCATAAATGGTATATCTGTATCTGACACCCATTTACTGTTTGCAACACATTTTTTCGTTATTTTTACAAACCACATTTAAACTACTTTATAAGAAGAACATTTAAAAAAACCCAAAACCCAAACCAGATGTCCATCAGGCTCAATACTACCCAAGTATATCCAGAAAAACACTGGAGTGAACCACTCTTCTCCTTGCCTGCATTTCCACCAAAAGCAATTGTGGTTTTGATGTTACCCATTCAAGTTGCACTCCAGTTTCAGGTTCTCCCAGCTCAACACCTGTAGGTTGAAGGGACACTCAACACCTCTGAACACCCAGTGGGCTCCCCAGTCAGTATTTATAAGGAACTGTGGAAGGCCACCCCCACACAGAAGATGAGAAGCCACTGTATTTTATCTCAAGCAGATGCAGAACACATCACAGCACCAAGTGAACTGAGTCCACACTAGCTGCACCTATTGCCTATTACAATAGGCAAATCTTGTTTTTGATTGCCTTGTTTCTATCTGTTTTTAGGTTAGGGCCTTCTTTCTTCTTGATTTTTCTGTCTTCAAATCACTACTTATCAGGCAAGACCAATTTCATTTGTCCAGTCAGGGGTCTTGTCATGCCTGTGTCAGTATTGATCCTTATTTCTCCTGTCATGGTTTTGGCATTTGTCACTCCACCTGCTCCTTCTCCTTCTCTCTCTCACCCTCTCTTTTTTTTTTTTTTTTTTTTTTTTGTGATATTTGAATACACTTGCTTTGTTCTGTATCAGCACTGTTAGACTGAATACAAATCACACCGAATTTTTTCCAGGGACATCTACTATTTCTAGACCTTTCTTTGACCTTTTTTAAAAAGGTCAAAGAAAGTGCATAAAGGCAAACCACAAGCCACAGTGGGTATCAGTCTATCTCCCATAGTGAAAAACAGGGACAATGCAATTGTAGGGGTCGTAAGACAGTGTATGTGTGAAATTTAGGCATTCTTTCTAAGAAGCAAGTGGTTGGATTTCTGGGCAGGAGTGTGGCTCATGGAAAAGCTTTCTGTTCTGAAGCAGCCAGTAAGACTGAAAGGATGTAAAATACTGAAATAAATTGTATGTATATTGAATTGAATATATGCATGCATATAAAATCCAACCATTTCCAAACAAATGGGGAGACTGCTTCAGATTCACAAAGGCAGGCATCTACAGTAGAGCAACCATTATAAAACATATGTATCTAAGTTTCTATTATCGTCAGCCAATACAGTTAACAAAGCTCAAAAAAGCAGTATCATCTGAATGCAGACACCAGAGGTGCCATTCATTTGCTTTAATTCATCTGCCATTATTTCAGAAGTTCTAGGTTATTTTTGTGTGTCTATAGTTGCTGCTTCAGAAGGGCAGAGCTCTCTTGCATGTCCTATGTCAAATATCATAAACTTATATGGCTGTTTTTCTACCCTAGCATTTCTCAAAAGCCACTTGATGATCATTTTCAGGCATCTGAATGAATATAAACATGTATATATATATATACACACAGACATATATATATATACACATATATAATGTACATCTACCGTCCCTATAGTTTAAATATATTTAAATTTACATTTTGTAATTTTAATTTTAAAAAGCACAAGACAGGATACTGCACAACTGTCAATGCTCGAGAAAAACTGGTTCAAAGATTCACTGTTCTGACCCAGGTTATGGTTAGCTAAGACTAACTAAATTCAGAATGTGTTTGCCATGTACCTTGGTTAGTTCAGTACACAGAATTAAAAAATATATTCAACAAACTGAAGTTCTTGATAAAGCACAATGGCCAATAGTCAACGTGATTGCATGCACAACTAGCAGAAGCCTAAGCATTTTGCTGTTTGAAGAACAAACAGAACCCTGAAAAAAAACTATATGCTTTAAAGTAAGTTTCCTCCCATCTAAAAGACAGAATCTGTGTATCTCTGGGTCAGGTGTGGCCCTGTTTATACCAAAATGACCATATATTTAAAAACTGAAAAGGACTGGTCAGAATAATAGATCTTTGGAAGAAAAAAAGTATTGAAGTTTTTTTTGTGTTAGTTTAGATTTGGTTTATTTTTTAAAACTTTTATGAGAATGTTAGACCAGGGGTTGCCACTGTCATGAAAAGATAACACATTTTTCAATATCACACAACATTTTTCACTAAATACATTATGAATGATAAACCAAGTTTTTTAAACTGCAGAAAGCATTTTGGATATTCATAGTCATCTGTAGGCTGTTTCTGCAAATGCAAGTACAACCAATTAATGGATGATCAAGTGTTTCTCCCTGGAAAATATTGTTGACATGTATCATATTTTTTTCTAATTTAATCCTTCAATTTAATTAGTATTCTAGAGATAGGTAAGGGTTAAAGGTAGATTATGAATAATAAATTATGTATATTATAAGATTCTGTGCATTCTTTTCTTTCTTGCTTTTATGTCTCTCTCCTTTGGCACAGTTCAAATCTAATCATAGGGCTTTATAAGATTTCTCTTTTCCCTCTTCCCCCTCTGTTTTTTGTTGGGTTGTTTTGGTTTGGGGTTTTTTTTGGGGTTTTTTTGGGAGGGGAGGGGTTGGGGTTTTTTTGGTTTTTGTTTTGTTTGGTTTTGGTTTTTGTTTGTTTGTTTTGTTGGTCTGTTTATTTTTTTTTTTAACATCCTACAATTTTAAATAATGTAAGTATCCTGGCATGTACCATCTTTGACAAGTCAGAAAAATTATTTCTAGAGTACTGTCAGGTTAGATAAGCTTTCCATCTTGTGTTAAATCCTGTGTTGGAGTGCATAATTCTAACAGAACCTTCCACAGTCTGACAGCATGATATTAGGAATCTACTGATACATGGAGGAAGTACATCTGGAAATTGAATGATTCATTGAACTTTTGGGACATGCCTTCCTCTAAAAGTTTCAAAATTTATTAGCATAATTCATGTTAAATAATGTAAGGTTTCATAGCATGAAGAATTTTTCAGGTATGTATATATATAAAAATACGTAAAGCATATATATATATATATAAACATATATATATAAGAGAGAGAGAGAGAATGTGTCTGCATGTGTGTGTGAATCCATATATATTCTTTATGTGTGTAAGCAGAGACATAGCAAGATGTAAGTATTAAAGAGATTAATATACTTATATTAATTATTTTTCAAATAGGTTCAAAAAAGGACATTACCACACGGGTTTATCTGGTATTTTTTTCCTATTATTATTATTATTATTACAATTTCCTTAGTGGCTTTCTGTTTCTGTTTACACTGGAGTTTTATTCTATCAATCTATCTATCGATCTATCTGTTTATCTACATATATATGTTTACCATTTTTTAGTATGTTTGTCAGTTGTTGAAGGCCAGTTTTATTGTGGTATAGATATGGAAATACATGTTGCATGTCCCTGTGCATAGAAAAATAAACTGACCGCAAACTTATGGAAATTCTTGGCAAAAGTTGCAATTCAATTAACTCCACAGTTATGAACAACTGAAAACAGGTGACTGTGTCACAATACTTTTTATAATACTTTGCACCATTATACAACCTAATTAATAAATGATTTCTCAAGAAAAAAATGAAATATTTGAACCAAGAGGAGAAAAATTACTGAGATTTTCAGAACTGGTTTAAAGCAAATGAATCAACATGACCAAGTTTTTAAGCCTTAAACGACTGGCAGATTACATCCCATTAATATCTAACATGAGAAAGCATGAGGAAAATATTTCCAAGATTCAGTAGCAAGAAATAAATCTAGATAAATTTAGAATTTGGAATAGAACTGAAGCACAGTTGCTTAATATTTATGGGTTTTAATCATCATTGGATGTACAGGATTCTCTCTCACTCAAAGTCTTTATCCCAAAAATACACTTTTTCACTGAAAATTCTGTGTTTCATTGCAAAGCTGTAAATTTCACAGAGGAACTTTCAGGTGAAATTCCAATGGGCTTGGTAGAAAAAATCAGAATAGACAATTATTCCTTCTGGTTCTTGGGTTGTTTTGGGTTGTTTTTGTTGTTGTTTTTTTTTTTTTGTTGTTGTTGTTGTTGTTGTTTGTTTGGGTTTTTTTGGTTGTTTTTTTTTTAAATCTCTCCTTAGGAAAGGAACATGACATTAATATTCTACTTTGCTGATGCCTCACCATGAAATCTTTGCCATGTCAATGCCAGAGGTGTGAATCAGGTAAAAACTTAGGAGAAAAGCAAATGAAGATAAAAAAGGAATAGATGGTAGATTTCCATGAAACAAGACAATGAACTAAAACACATTTGGAAAAAAAAAAAATCAGTTCCACTTATCTATCTTGCCACCAAATAGATTAGGATGGCTTTTGTTGTTTGGTGCAAAGATGAATGTATACGATAACCTTGAAGGACTAATTTTTTACTGTGTTGTCTCTGCTACTGTAATTCTTTTAGTCTTGTACAATTTAAAAATTAACCCTCTTGTCCATCTTTCATACCCACCCATCTATTGTTAATGCCTTAGCCTTTATAAATTACTAAATTCCTTGGTGGACAGTGAGAGATACCCTAGCATATTTCTAGTCACATGAAATGGAGAATTCTGTAGGTCTCTGATTTGTAACTTTAATCGATTCCTCTGTCAGACAAATGGTTCAATTAATATGATTATATATATAGGTATAGATGCCCTGTCTATGAATACAGAACAGCATTTCTCATACTGAATAAGACTGAAATTCCAAGAGACATGTATGTCTCAAAGAAAAGTTAATTTCTTGTAATTAAGAACTGCTTTAGGAATGTTGCTGGTAAAATGCAAGCCAAAATCTTGCAGTTAATTTAGAATTACAACATTTCTACTGGTGAATATCCAAATGTTAGAGCAGATAATGACACAGGCAACTAAATATTTAAAACATTTTCTCCTATGTCACCCAATTTGTCCTGATCTTTTAATTTTTTAGCCCACTATTTATTAGGTTATCATATTTTACATGCTATTGACATTCTACTCAACTGAAGGATAAAACTTATAATTTAAAAAAGTCCACATATTTTCTTCTTCTCCTGTCATAGAATATGAGTTGTTATTATTTAAAGAAATTCGAAAGAAATTCAGCATGGCTGATATTGCAAATTGCAGCATTTATAACATGGAAATTGTCTTAGTAGTTAGATAGATATTTTTCATTAAAATTACAATCTATTATTTATACAACTAATAAATAGGTCTAATGAGTGTATAGTCTCATAAATATTGATGACTTTCTCTAATAATGGAAATGAGGATTCTGAAAAGTCTATTTTGAAGTATCTAACTTTGTTCTGAAGCAGAACACAAAATCTCTAGTTTCGTTTCCCAAATAATTAGGCAAAATATCAGGAGAGCCAGGTAACTCAAAATGGAATGTAGAAACCAACATTCAGGAAAGCAAGTTTAGAGGCAGAGGTGTATCTCTTCCTAAGTTGTTGCCAACAGGACAGTCACTTGGAACTGACAGTCTGGAACTGTTGTGGTGAAAGGAGGCTGAAAGGCAATTCTTCTCTGAAAGGAAATATAATCTGTATTAAATTCTGCTCACTGGGAACATGTCCTAAGTTTTGACGATAACAAATGCTGATATCATTTTCATTTTGTCCAGTCTTGATATGCAGTTTGTAGGTTCTGAATGATAACAGGCTTTGGTCTATCCAGGCTCATAAATCTGAGATGTGTACACAGGTGCAACTTAAATAGAGACAATATAGTAACATTAATAAAAGAAAAGTACTAATATAGGTTAAATGACACTGAGTTGAAAGGACAGATGCTCAGGAACCAACACATTTAGCCTGTGATGTCTGCAGAATTTCAGCTCCAAGGACTGTGGTTGCTTGCTGCCTCTAATAAAAGTTATGTTTTTACCTTTTGTGGATATCAGTCACTTTGTTTCTGTGAATTGGCAATTAATTTTGAAGAACACAAACTATTGTTCCTTAATATAAATAATAAAGTTAGTAACAGTATATTTTTAAAGTACTGCATATATTAGAAACAAATTGCATGCAGGATAAGACTAACCACAGTTAATTGCCATTTAAGAATGTAGATTGCCATTTTGCTGTTTGATTAATGAAAGTTTAAACCCCTTGAATTCTCTTTGTTCTTTGTAACCATGATTTGGTATTTATAATATTTTAAGATATGCTTTTTTCATGGTGTTTAAATACTTAAGGGGAAAACCCTTTAGACCTCAATATTGTAATTTGGAGACTGCAATTTTAATGAGAGTTTTTCAGTTTGAATCTTTAGGCATTCCTTGTTCATTATCTCATCTGTGACCTTCAAACATTCTGGAAGGAGATATTGAGATAATATGATTACTTTTAGCATGTTTGTTTTACATACATCGAGGTCTCTAAATGGCAATGAGGAGGGCAGGAAAGAAATGTCATCAGTAGAGCATTTCTCTTACGGTGTCATCCCACTGACCCCCTTCTCTGCTGCCTTCCTGTGTGCCGCTCTCTGCAATAGCTATTTCTAAAGGACCAGATGTCTAATTTCTCTGTCTCGTACCTTGCATCTGGATATGATACAAGGATCTTGTCAGAGAAAGGGATTAGAAGGGATGGACAATGTAAAATGATGGTCAAAAAATGACCTTTCAGTAGTGATTGCCTCACAGAGCTGGATTTTACTAGACATTGATAAGGCTGGGCTGCAGGACGTTCTTCAGGTTATTTGAGTGCATGGTCACCAATGGCTAGTGCTTTAGCTGTGAACCTTAACTAGCTTAAGCAAATATTAGAAAGAGAAAAAGAAAATACGTGACTAGAAGGATTGTGGATAACTTCCCACAAAAAAGAGCCAGATGAAAAACTTACAAAGCAAACAAAGGTTGATCCTTAATGAGAAAACTGGAGATGGGAAAAAGAAAAAAAATATTCTAGAAATATAATTCCCTCCTTTCTTTTTACCTAGTAAACGCAGAAGCATGATTGCATGTACATTTGTACCATGTCAGTATAGCATATGGTTTTATCTTTGACCTTAGAGATATAAGATGCCTTTTAGGACATCTTTGGCAAATTAATTTCCATCAAAGGCATAAGGTATTCTGTCTATGTTGAAAAAAAAAAAATCATTAAAGACATTGCAACATTTAGACAGCAAGATCTATGTTCCTTCATGTCCACATTGTCCCAGAGTATGAGTATCAACTGTCTTACCCATGGGAAAATAAAACCCCTTCTTCAGACAGATATCTATGCAGGCAACAAAGATCAGCAGATACCCAGCTGTTCCTTGTAGTAAACAAAAATTTACACCGGTTACATATATTCAAAGGGAGAAATACAAACATTTCTAGGGGAGAAATGCAAACATTTTGATAACAGATTAATTTACCTGGACTAGTCAAAAGGTAAAATTTATTCTTAAAAAATATATTTTTGAAGATGTATTGCCTCCAATATCACAAATATCATTAAGCAAAAATGTAGGTATGAGTTGTTCCCTACAATTCATGTGTATAATTTTACCTCAGATATAGAGGAAATAAAGTAATTCAATTCCGGATTTTTGAAAGGTAAAAGATACAAGGACTGGTGGCACTAACACTTCTAGATCTAAGTGTTTTGTTCTGAGACACACGGCTCAAAAAAACAAAGGCCTCATCTTTATTATCTTCAGTAATGAAGGAAGAATCCATTGAACTTACTAACATCTTTAATTATTTATGGCATTTGGGATGAGTCAGAAAGTCAAAATGGCATTTTGTTATTTAATAACTTAAATTATTAAAGATTCATTGTATCATTGATCAGCCAGAGACATTTGTGCTGAAAGCCTGAAGATCTATTCTGTTAGATAATAGGCAGCTCCTGCAAGATATTTGAGAAATATCTTTATCTTTCAAGTTTGAAAAGCTGCCATCTGGAGTTGTATTCCCACTTTTTGCTGAGCAGCACCCTCTTGGCTAAGAAGCAAAGTCATATGTTCTTTTTAGGATAGCTTATTTATGTACTCTTGAGCTCCCTGTCACCAAGTAATTTTCAGTGCGAGTCAATCTTCCAAAAATGGGGATTTGCAGAGGCAAATCTCCACAGAGATTGGACGGCTTTTCATGTCGAATGGTCTGGGTATATCACCTCTGCCTAGCCAGTTAATCCACCATCTTTTCTTTTTCAGAGTTTTTGGTTGGTATTTCATATAAACTGATAAGAAAAATAGACTGGATGAAACTGGAGCCATAGGCTTTTGTGGAAACTGGTGCAATAGAGTTGAGATTTGAGATAGGCTGGACATGCAGTGCAAGCAGTCACTGCTTTCTAGTTGTCTATGCATGTGACATTGCTGACATACACACTTTTAGAAAATATTTTGGTTGAGGTAAAACACTTATTTTCAGGCCAGTGGATAAAGTAGTATACGAATAACAAATCTTCAGCTTGGCAGCTCTAATTAGCATTCTAAGATAATGCACTAAAATATTTTTAATGTCAGTTTTGGGAGTTTATGGGTGATTTGTGTTTTTCCTCTTCTTTTCCTTGAATCAAGACATACTCCTTTTTGTGATGTGTCATTAAACCTGGAAATAAACCATTGCTGTAGTCCTGGCATTAATAAAATCCTATACATGTGACAATATGGGGTAGTAGATATTTTGGAAGCAAAATGGAATGTTTACTGTGTCTGTGCCAGAAAAAGATGTTTAGCCTACAGCTATTTCATGGCAGTATTAGTGTCCAAGATCTGAAAGCAATGGAATAGATTTAGCTTGCTTGTAGACTTTTGTTATTATTTTTGCATGGAAAATATCAGCAAACAGTCTGAAAAGTCCCTCTATTCAAATACTCATTGCATTTCAGGAATAAAAAGAAACGTAGTTGTTTATTCTGTATGACTGCAGATAAACCCCTGTAAACCTGCTTTCCTCCACTGCTCTATCTTCCTTTCGCTTTTTTTTTTTTTCTCTAAGTAACAGTGAATTCAGTGGAGCATAAGCTCGACTGATATCTATCTCAATTGATTAACTGTCTAAAAGATTTGATTTTCAGAATAGATGCCCAAGTGAGCTCCAATTCATTAGTGGTTGTCCACATGTGATTAGAAACTGTGGGAGGTCTAACCCCCTCTTTTAATTGATCCAATTTCATATTCCTCATGGTCATTAAGTGTGTTAATGGTAACTTAGCACCTGCATTAAGAAACCAACTTAACAACATCCTACAAATGACTTTAAGTCAGCAGGTGCCAAATTTACAGGGGGAAAATGACATGATTTCTGCTCTAATGTTACTGCAGGAGGGATATGAAATAATAAAATGTTGCAATTGTTTAATCCATCATGATCAAGCAGTCATCATTTGATGATAACATGATTGTTATATAATAACTATCCTTTGTTACTTGATTGCCCCTTCCTCACTCAAGGGTATCATTCCTTTTTTTATGTTAATAACTACATCCATTTATGCTACTCTTGTAAGGAAGTAAGACTTTCCATTTTCTTTACTATAATGATATCATATGATTGAAGAAGCTGTTTTAGCTGTAGGTTATGCCAGAAACACCCACAGATTCTTTATTATTGTGCTATGTTTACACAGACATTTTACTTGAGAAATCTATTTGTAAATCATACAAAAGGAAGCTCTCATTTTAATAGCATGCTACTTCTAAAGTTCTTTTGATTCCAGCAGGATTGGCAGTACTTTAAATAAATGTTGACAGAGAATTTAAGACAGAGTTTGGGAGTGATTATAGCAAATATTCAACTGCTATATTAGCTTTTAATGAGGAATATAGGAATTAAATTTTTCATTCAAAGATATTGTCCAAAATTGTTTCTTAGTTTCTTCTCCAAAATATATCTGCAAGATGACTGCATAGATAAACACCACAAATACAATTTCTTGGAATTGTACCTCTTCACATGCCCAAATTTGCCCCATTCTGAGCAACCATATGCCTAAACCCTGTTCGTTTCCAGAAAATATCTGGAGAAATGTCTGTGCTCCCTGAAGTGTTCAGTCTGTGAAGCATTCTGACAATGGCATGTTTACCATGAACCCATTGGATTAGGTTGTCATACAAAATGGACTTACTGTAGGCTTTGTTACTGCACAACAGTGTAATTGGCAATAATTTCCTAAAATGTCTGAGAAATTAAAGAGCATTCTAAGAATGAAAGGGAATCAGATCTGTTTTAAGCTGTGACAGTGGGGTACCCCATAGAGTTAAAAGACAGAAGGAAATACCAGAAGTGTTCCTTGGAATTGGTTAGCATTTAAGGAAAAATCAAGCAGAAGACTATGATTAAGAATGTAAGGGGAGGAAAGGAGTCGAGAATGTGAGATGTGAAAATAGGGTTTAGAGTATTGGCTGGCAGGATAACACACAAATGTCATCCTTTCAGAAAATGAATGCAGTCTCTAATATTTCTAATGTTACAGAAAACCAACCTTATTGGCTTCTTGGCCAACACAAAATATATAAATATACTAAGTATAAACTTTGGGCCAGATGCTCTTCAAAAAAAGAAGAAATTGTGCTCTGAGTTACAGGAAGATACAGGTAGCTGTGGAAGCAGCCAGGTGACTGGATACTGAGAAGCACAGCTGAAGCTAAGGATCCTAGATTTTTGCGGACTTGGACAGGGAGAATATAAAATCCCTGGATTTCCTTCATTTAGGGTCCCTTTTCAGAGGCACCCAACTCTGGCTGTTCTTTTGCTATTTAGCTGTTGTATGAGGACTAAAATATTTTAAGTATCAAGATGCTTGAGACTTCGTTTGGGAAACCTAGGGTAGAGATGGTATGGACTGTGGGAATGGGGTGTGTGGGAATTAAAAAGAGCACCTGCTGGAGAGATGCCCTGTGAAGGGGTTGCGGTTCCACTCAAGTTGTGTGGTTGTGGCTGCTAGCGTGGTTCCCATGTGGTCAAATGGGAAAACTTCCTTAACAAGGGGAACTGTGTTTAGATGAAGACAAGCATATCTGAGAAAATAATTAGTATGCTGATTGTTATCAATTTCTAGTTCTTAGATGAATACAGAACTGTCCTGACAAAGTGCACATCTTTCCTCCTTTCCTAGAAAGCAGCAAGCTTTTGCTTGGTTATGAAGGCATGTTGCTTTCTGCTGCTCTGCAGGCATATGGGAAGGAGGTTTGTTCTTACAGTCCTACAGCTGGACTCTGTGCCTACCAGAGAGGAGTCAGCTGAGACATGGTATTAACTGGCACAACTTGAGAGATACCAAGGTTGTGGCCCTCAGAGAGGAGAAACAAGTTCCTCGGGTGTTAAACCAGACTGTGTTCTTTTACTTTACAGTAACATGCTTCTGGGATTCATCCTTTGCTTTTTACTTTTTCAGGACTCAGAGCTCTTTAGGTAAATTGCTTCATCAGACCTCATTTGGTGATTCTTTTAAAAGAGAGTAATTAGTTAAATGTGGGCATCATATAAATACTTATATATATGTTTAAACACATATTCTTATACAGTGATATCAGATTTGTTTAATTAGTTCAGCTGAACTAACAGATTGTCACGACTGGCATAATGGTGGGTAATCAGCAAGTTTTTGTGTTAAAGCTCAGAGCACAAGCTTAATATGCAAGGGGAATATAGAACTCTTCATGCTTGTATTTTGCTTTTTGGAACTGACAGTATGAGTATAGCTGCTTCAAGAAGATGTAAAATGTGATCCTATTAATATTACCTTACATATTAAGTTTATACAATCCTTACGTTTCCATATGTGTCACATTTTGATTCAGAACAAAAATGTTGCCAGACGTTCTACAATTATGTAGTTAAATGGAAAAGTGTTGGAACCATCTGTAAAACTCCACTACAAAGAAAAATTAAATGTTTAGTATTTTTATTCTTTCTGACATAAGTCCAAGAAATTGCAACAAGGAATCTAAAGATGAATACATGCAAAAATAAGAGGAAATAATAAAATCACAAATTTTTGTAACAGTAATTCACCCAGAATGCAGACATTTGGCCTCAGTCTAGTAGAGACAGAAAAGGGTATAAACCTAAAAGTTTTATATGTACATACACAGGTATATGTCTAAAAGTTTTCATATGATTCAAAGAGCATGGTTAAGCAGAATTCTCAAAAAAAAAAAAAAATTCTTTAAATTCCTGACCTCTTTTTCTGTTTTTTTTTTTTCTGATCTTCTAAGTACAAATTAATAGAAGCCAAAGTAAGTAAAATAAAAAAGGTGAGTAAGTAAAATAATTATTATCCTGCTCTAGCCTTTAGGAAAACTTAAATCTGTTAAAACTTTTCATTAGTATTTCCCTGCTTGTCTCTTTATTTCTTGATGAATTTCCCACAGGGGAAAAGATTCTTATTAACTGACTAATGAATACCTGGGTCATAAATATAAATTATGAAGATCCTGTAGACAATTTTTGGGTACAATGTGAATAATTTAATTCTTCATTAACTCCTTAGAGTAAATATTCTATTATCCTGTCAAGTTTTGATTTAATAATAAATTAAATTTAATCCTTATACTTCTAATGTAATATCAAAACAAACAGTAACAGTTGCATAAATCAAAACACGTGTTGATAGTTTTCACAGAATTCCAGCCAAATTCTTCGTTTGTATAAACTGATTTTCATCTTACAAAGTCAGTGGTGAAATATCTTTTGATAGCAGTTGAGGGCTTGGCTCCTTATAACACAGAAAATATATTTCCTTTGGGACCCTACCTGATAATGCATTTGTAAATTGCTACAAGCCTGGTGCATCAATAGCTTGATGTGAGCAATTCAGACCAGTATTTTTTATTTCAGGGCAAAATGGAAAATGTAGTTTACAATGAGAGACCTTAGAAAACCACAACTATAATTGGTTGTGGTTTTCTATACAATGGATGAAAGACTGGGAATGTATAGTAACTTCAGCTGATGTAGAAAAACATATTGTGCTGATTTGTTCTCCCTTCAAATAGCACTGCTTTATTTTAATCAATGGAAAATCCATGAAAACTGATTGATGAAGATAGCTCTCTCACTTTTTAATGTACTTTATAGATATATATACAATAAATTTTCATAGGTTACCATTTACATATCTATGTGCTGAATATTTTATTAGAATATTTATGATAATGAGAAGTGGAGAAAGCAACAAACTGTCTTTACCTAGTCACAGGATTGGAATATGCTGAACTGCTTCACAGGAAACAGAAGAGTACTCTGATGCTTGGGACAGAGCAGTGGGGGAAGTACACAATATGCATATGTGCCTTTGTCAGCACATATGGAGACACCAGAATTTAGGTGGTTTAATCTTCTACTGTATCCTACTTCTATAATTTGGCAAAACATTTGTACCCAACAGAGCAGCTTGCTTCCCTGTCTTCTAAGCTCAGACAGAATTTTGAAATTCAGTGTAATCCAAGCTCTCAGAAGAACTCAGTCTGCCTACCAGGAAGACTGAGTGCTTCACAACATGCAGCAGTACCTTCCCTTTTGGAGTGTTCCAAAAAGAGTTGATTGCTTTTTATGTTCTTGCTGGTGTGAGCCCTCACAGCAATTCTCTGAGCAACTACATTTGTTCTATTCTGCATAAAAATAATTTGCCTTTCTACAGCTTAATTTCTGCCTTTAAAGTCATTAAGAGCAGAATCAAGTCTTGTACACACGCTTCGGGAATGAGACATTTGCAGAGCATTTTCTTCTGTTTGGAGAAAGTGTTTAGTTGCTCTTAGTAACTAAAAATAATTAGACCATGCATTGTTATTATCATGTCTAAATATGCTTTCATGATGAGAATAATTTGGGTGATTACATGATGTTGGGACACAGCGGTTTTTAAGTTAGAATTGTGATTATTTGTCTTCATTATGAACGTTACAGTCAAATTTTGTATCTACTGGTACATATATGCTATACATGAAATTCTTTTCTTAACTGGAAAAACAGTTAAGATTTAAATAGTTTTTGAACACAGCACTCCTTTTTTTCTAGGTTCAAGTGTTATGTATTTCCTTTTTATAGCTCATTTTTCTTTCCTTCTGTCTCTAAACTCATTGGAAAGAAACAGGAGTCAAGAGCTTTGAATGTTACTTCAGTTAACCTGCTTGGCTTAAAACTTCATACTTAGGCAATGTTTGTATCAATGATCAAATAATTAGAAATTGCTTACATTCTTACAAAAGCAGCTCTATTATGAGTTAATATTTAAGTTGGGTGGAACCTCAGTAGAATTCTGGGCCAGCCTAGCAAAGCAGAGTCAGATACTGGGCAGATTAAATTCCTCAAGATTTTAGTCAATCAGGTCTTGAAACTCCCTTCCAGTCTCTCTGGACAAACTACGTCATTGTTTCACTGCTTTCCTTATGAAAAATTTTCCTTCCAGCAAATCTGATCCTTCCATGGTTTAGTTTGTGCCCATTGCACTTCACATTGTTCTTTTATCATATAATGGTGTGGGTATGCTTGGAACTGTTTTCCTTTAAGTAACTTCACACATTTGTCTTTTAGTACTGTCAAGAGAACTATTGAATTAGCAATCCTGAAATATCACACCAGTTTCTTGATCGGGACACAATGCAAGAAAGGATCTACTTATGCTGGCTTTGTCAAAAACAGAGTCTGCTAATAAATGCAAATGTACAGAGACATCTCAGTCTGCCTTTATGCTGGTTGTTCTTAATAGCTGCATTTAGATATTATATTGCTTTTCTCATGTCCCCCATCATTTTTCACATAAATGCCAGACACCTTTTCCTTAAAACTTTTCATTTTTTTACACCTAATTTGAAAAGGGTTTTACATTCTTAGTTTATGTGGTTCTTGTTGTCCTACTCCCCTATCTGTTAGGAAATTAATACATTATGTACAGGAAACTCCTTTCTTCAAATTTTTACATTTACAGTGGATTAGACAGATGACAAAACAAACACTACAAAAAAACGTCAGTGGCCTGAATATGAAAAAGAAATCTTAGTGTTCAGCCCCTCTAGATTTACTATGCCAAGAACTCTGATTTCACTAAGGTTCTTGTTACAACAAGCAATCTGTTCCTCTGCAGAAGTAGTTGTGCAGTGTAATTTGATTGTATTTTGTTCAGTATTGTTCTGCTTACTTGAGAGTTTTGGGCTTTTTTTTTCTCTTTTGTTTTGTCTTTTTTCCACAATGTATTTCCACCTTTTCTATATTCTCATAAAAGTACTTACAATTTAATGGGTCTTCTAATTGAAGTGAAAGGTGCTTGTTTGCACTTAAAAATAGCTTTCAGTGAATGTGTCATGTACCGGTAATAGACTAGCTGTCTTTCTGTTATTAGCACTGCAGAATAAACCTATGGTTAATACCTTATTTACACAAACTGAAGACGTTGGGCGACCTTGAAGCTGCATTGTGTTCAGTGCCCTCTTTATAACCTTAATTACCAGGGAATACAGCGCTTTAAAGGAAGAATAACATTTCACTTTAACATCCACGATAATCTATTATAAAGCCAGCTAAGCCAGCCCCCAAATACAGAGAAATGTTATTACATGCTCAGCTAGCTGTCAAGGGGCCATGAGTCAGTGGCTTACAGTTATCAAAAGTAACAAGGTTGTTCAGAATTTCATCCAACAAAGCCAGCCAGCTTATGAAGGGATTAAGCACTCTTTGATTAGAACAAATGGAACATATCCTGCCCTTTTAATTAGCATTCCCTTTCACTTGGTTTAGTCTGGTAATTTGACACTCTTACTAGCCAATGAAAGAAAAGACTCAGTTGTGGCCTACCCATGACTATTATAGCAGCAATATATTAGCGTGCACTAGCTAAATTGTGAGCAATCTTGGAGGTCATGCTCAACGTCCTGTGAAAATCCCAAGGGCATAATGTCAACAGACAGAGTGTAATAATATTTAATTCAATGTGTGACAGCAGACTCCATGAGCCTTTTGGTACAACATATTGCCCTGAGGCCACAATCTTTCTACTTTCTATCCTAGACAACCAAAAAGATTTTATGTCAGATTTATTGATATTTTAGAGGTTCATATTTTAATTCTTCTCTTAAGTCAGTCACAGCAACATGTGTTTGCAGTGGTGAAGAAATTAGTGAAAAATATGTTGAAAATAATGAAGTGCTTTTAGGAAGACAGCTTGGTGTGGAAACATTCACCCTTGCCATGTTGAAAGGAAAGAAAACAGTTTCATTGGAACACAAATACTGGCACCTTAATTTTGTACTGCATTCCCTCACCTTTTCCCTGTTTTTCTCTCCCTGACTTGGTATCTCAGTGTTGATTGGTATTTGATAAAGGTTGAAGAAATTACAGGTGAGAAACCCACTCTCCAGACTTCAGTTATGCCAAACTCCACATGATACACTAAATAATCACTGGATGAATTTATCATCAATGTTTTCAAGCTGCCTGCTTTCTCTGATACCTTTCACTGACATGCATTTGAAATAAACCCCACAGTATCTTGTCCCTCTTTGCCTCAAATCAACTGCTTGAATGTGTACTCGAGAATGCCCTCCTGCTCACCTATATCCTATCATTTCCCCCCTTCACCTATACCCTATATATTCTTCTGTCCTTCCTTATGTATGATCCTAAGTGCAAAGTGTCCAGTTTTTTTTAGCATAAACAGTGGTGACAGCTCATGTTTCATGAGCAGCTGCTCATCTCCTACTCTCCACCCACCAGACATCACCCCATCCTCAGATCTGCCCTGTGACCTGCTTGTATAATCACTCCCTAACACAGTTCAACCAGAAGGATCTGTGTTAGAAAAGTTCTAACTTTTAAAGGGTTTGAGTTAACCAAAATTATATTGATGTAATAGCTTATTTGGGAAGTAGATATAATCTAATTCCATTAAATGTTAAATTTTGATTTTTAGCCTGTGTTTCTCATTCCTAAAAGTACAAAAGCAGCATAGTATTTGATTTATATGGTCTTCTGCTAGACTACAAAGGAACTAATTTAAAAATATAATTTTTTGTTTTAAAGTCCCTTCCAACTCAAGGCATTCTGGGATTCTATGATCAACTGGAATTAAATTTCATGTATTGTCTCCCAAGCCATCATTATGTCTTCCACCACACCTTTATTGTCCTGCAGTAGAGCATTGAAGCAGACCATATAGCCCACATTTTTGTAGATATTTAGACCTTCATTTTCAGTTCACACCAAGACTTTGGACTCACTAGAAATACATGAGGGAACTTAGTTATCACTCCTCTCAAATTCTGTAAGTGGGCACTATTTTCTTAGGGCGGAAGAACAGGATATTTGGTGTCTCTGCAGTATTAGATTTAGGAAGGTCTGCTGGGAATTACATAGAGTAGCCAGGGTTTTGTTCATTGGTCTTTTTCTTCAAGTGTTTCACCTCTTATTGGGTTATTTGCCTGCCTACAGGCAGGAAGCAGTATAAATTACTGTAAAAATCTATAGTAGCTGAAACTGCACTCTTCTCTTATAGCAGCTCTTACCCCTTTCTATAGTCTGCATTTTTGTGTGACCCCTCACAGAAACATTCAAAGGATATGCTTCAAGTTCACTTTTCAGACCTCAACAATATTCTAAATCCTTTTACAAGGCAAATTGTGCATGGTTAAAAAATTTACATTCTGAGACAATTCTAGTCCATTTACAAGGATAGAATTAAAAAAGAACATGAACAACAAAATTCAATATGGAAACTCTTTCTGAAGATAAAAAAAGAGCAAAATTACTTGCTCTTGAGAATGAATCAACTTCAGAGAACGGATCAGTGTAGGGTTTTGGTTTTTTTTGGTAATGTAACAAGATTTTATGTTTTAATGAAAAAAAAAAATTCAGATTGCCTGTCAAAAGTAAGATCCTTTATAATGATGTATGAAATGCCACTCCAATGATTTTTCTCCTTGATGTATATTTTTAAAAGATGATGGGCATGTTTTGGTTTAGGCATAATAATTCAAGTCTTTCAAAAAGAAACTACAATTCATGCACCCCATTGTAGTTTCTTTTAACTTGTTTTCCAGTGTTGCATTAGAGATTTTTTTAATGTATCCTGGGATGTAAAAATCATTAGAAAATGACAAATGATCTAGTTTCAGGTAGACATTTTCAAAAAGAAATTTTCTTGAAGGACAAAACAAAATGAAATTAAGTGAAATAATTTCCTTTTTTCCCTCTTATTTTAATAGAAGCTTTTAAGACATTTAATGTTCTATGAAATAATACTTTGTAGATTGAATTTCTCTAATAGATGAATAACATAGAATTAAAGTAATTGAATACAAGCTGTAAGGTAGTAATTTAGTTTCAAGAATATTAGTATAGAAACAACTTGGGTAAGTTGCAGGATGAAATATAAAAATAATAATATATGACATCATAGGGAAAGTGGAAAAGGGCCAAAGAAATGTATTCAAGAATTTATCCAGAATGTGGGAAGAAGTGAAAAAAAAAAAAGGATATAATTGTGGTTTCTGCATTTCCATAGATATGTTCTTTCATCTGTCAATATTGAACACAGAGAAATCCTGTGAAAAAAATACTGTTTCATTTCTCTTTTATGTGTGTCATAAACACCTACTAAAGAATTAATTACACAAAAACAGAGAAGGGTACACTTGCCATTTGCTAATATGACTACAAAACCAGTTTGATTTCACCTGTAAACATAGACACATCAGACTGAAAAAAAAAAGTGAAGTAACATCAGGCAAACCTGGGAACAATTCAATTGCTAGGATATTTTGCTTGTGTCCTACACCCCCTGATACACATAAAAATACAAAGACAGTGTGTATGGACACTCAGACACATTTGCGTGTTGTTACAATGAACCACATACATAAATATACTAGAGTGAATCATATAAGGAGACTCTCCACTAAAGGTGGAAATATTTGTGTATCTTACCAGCTATCTAGCTGTGCTCAGCTGTTCTCAACTGATTGTTTGTGCTATAGATGACAATGAAATTCTGTGATAGACTAATACAAGTTATATTAACAATTCATAACTGAGCTCCAAGAACAAGAGAAGAGAAAATATCCATTTTTAATCTGCACTGATGTCATTCAGCCTTCCAGGTGCCTTTTGAAGGGGAAATTTTAAAGAAAATAATTCTTTTTTTTCCAGAATATATTTGGAAATTTAAAGTCTGGTGTTTTTTTAGATGTGAATCTGTATGTTTCCAGTTTTAAAGGTCAGACAGTGTTTTCAATTAAGTTTAATGGAGATAAACTTCAGCTGTAAGGTAAACAAATGAGCTAAAAGACTCTGGAAAGTGCATGTGATAGAAATGGAGAAATATGAAAGGGCTGCCATTAGAATAAAGTCTAATGACTCTTAAATAAATGAGAAATGAAAGAAGCCAGTTAAAGATTAAACAATATGTTTTTACTTAAGCTCAAATGGAAAACACAAATATTTGTTATTGCAATTCATAACTTATGATTACAGATTTGATGTGTTTATGTATCAAGGTACTAATTTATTATACATTGCATGTATAGCAAATAATGCTAATTTAATTCTGCCCGATCAAATTAATAGGGGAGGGAGGAACTAAAATTGTTTTCCTGGGAATGTTATAAAAGGTTCTCAGAATAAAAAGGAAACTTTGAAATTAGACAGAATAGTAAGGGCTCTCATATCAAAAGTTTTTTAAGGCAGTTTATCACAAAAGATTAATCCTTCTATTTGTTTTTGAAGGTACTGATATTGATAAAGAATATTAATAAAAAATTAATGTTTCAAAGGAAAGCATCATTACAAAATCATTTTGAAATATCTTTAATAATAATAGTACAAAAATGAGAATATTTAAGGGCTTGGTAAGATGTTGAGTGTTTCAGATATGGTTAGCTTTGTATGAATATTTAAAGATGTGTAGATACATTTGGATTGCATTACAAAATTACTTTTGTTATCCAGTTATCAAACATTTTCTTCCTGAAAATATAGACAGAATTCTTCCTTTAATATTTTTAATTTTATATATTACCTAACTTGCTGATCTGCTGTAGGTGTGAAGATGAGCTACCCTATCTATAAAATTGGAATCTGCACAGTTTGTGTGGCACAGTATGCCAACAGATTAAAAAGAAAAAGCTCAGAAAAAGCCCCTATTTTCAAGAACCTAGAAAATGCCATCTGAGCACAACAGCAGATACGTGTTCACCATAAACTTTAGAGATCTACTTTTTTCAAACTTTAGATGCTTCCAATAAAAGAATTAATTCTACTGCAGTTAACATAAAATTAGTATCAGGAAGAATAATATAATCATTCTGTGATTTAATGTGAATTTAACGGATAAATTGTGTGGAAAGAGGTGTATGTATAATAGACTGGTATATTCCTGAATTTGTCGCATAAGCATACTTTGCAATCAAATTTCCTGCAATATCTTTTTTGAATGGTCAAATACATATTGATGTATTTGAAACTATTTTACTTAAGTAAAATACTACTGCTAGCTCTAAATTTGGAAGGAATCATGACTTCACAGATGTTCCTTAAGGAAATGTTCTGTGGTACTGGAAATCTGACAGCAAAAAGAGAGAACTACAAAAGCTCATGAGAGAGCTGGTGTTCTCTCTAATCACAGACATTTGATGTTCTGTCCAGTCATAGGCATTATCATGTCCATGGTTTCTGAGCTGTGCCACAGCATTGCTCAGGATACTGCACATACTGGCGATCTTGGGGTGCCATCAATGCTTTTAGCATCAGTTTATTGAGAAACCTGGAGAAAACTATACACATATGCAATGCAGAAGAGTCTAGTGTGCTGGAAAACTCCTTTCACTGAGGATCAGAAGAAGGAAAAGAGAAAGAAGTTGGGAAACATTTTTGAGCTCCCTAACAGGCAGTAGGGAAATGACTTTTATCTTAAGGCCTACAATTTAGTTTAAGACACAGTTGATAACAGTACACATGACTACAAATTGAGCAGTTTGGTATCATATTGAATATACTTTCAATTCTTATTGAATATACATTTTGCCTGCAAATGACTGCAGAGCTGGAAAATTTGGCATAGCGGGAAGATATTTTGGTTAAGATATTTGTTACTCATCTGTACTTTTCAACACTTATCCAAAATGTCAATACTTATCTAAATTCTCCATATACCATTACTTTTTAAAATATTCAGATGCCAATTTATTTGTTTTTCTGAAACAGATTTTATTTGTAAAAGCAGCTGCAATACTACATTGATAATTGCAAGTCACATAGTATACAGGAATAGAGCATGCAAAAATACAATTCAGAAAACAAGGCAAAGTTACAGTTCTTATGTTTCTTTGTACTAAAATTAGTTACTCAGCAGAATCAGTTCTCTGCTAACTGACGAGTGAAAGAAAAACACATCCTATTCATGTGCTGACATATATCTTTCTGCAAAATATTGAGCACTAGATTTAAAAAAGGCCAGAGGCAAATTTGGTGGTTTATGTCTTTGGAGGGATGAGGTCTATGCCTATCCTAGAAAATTAAGAACATAGTTTGTTGGTCCTGAGGACAAAGAACGTGGAACTTATTTAATCCATACAGCTATAATCCCTGCCTCTGATAAATAGATTTGTTCTGTTAAAGAGATAGGAGCAATCATTTTAGCAAGAGTGCATTCTTGTGCTTAGTCTTAGGAATTCCTAAGGTTTTAACAGGAAAGTACTGCTTGACCTGGATCAAATCTATGCTAACTGCTGAACAGTTTGGTCATGTGCCCTGGCCAGCTCAGCATTTTAAGTACAGAGCTGACTGATTTCTAGTCCTTACACACTAACGCTGTCACTGAAAAGAAACACAACAAACTTCTATGAAGCCACCACCTTGAAATCCCTTATCCCAACATTCATCATTCTGTTTCCTATTAAAAAGAAAATCTACCAATTAAACATTCCACCCAGCCAAAAATCAACAACAACAACACTACTTGGCCAATGATTGTTTTCCCAACTAGACATGTCTCTGTCATGATGAGAGGATCAGTATGGGTTATTTTCAGTTTATGTATTTATCCAATAAAATATTATGCTTCTAAAATATTTATTCCATAATGTTAACATTTAAAATTTTGCTTTCTCACTTATAAAAGATTTAATTAATCTTTTGTGACATTAGAAAAAACCAATTTTAACTGTTAATATTTCAAGGTATGTTTTGGTTTTATTGGGTTTTTTGCTGAAGTCCTATGAAAATTCTAATATTAAGCAATGTTTATATTCATCTGTTGGTAGCTTGAACACTGGATAAAGTCCATGTTGGTTTTCTTACTTTATCCAGGACAGCAGTGTTGTTGGGCAGATGTGAAGCAGGATCATTTGCTGTCAGTGAATATGTACTTTATCAGATCATAGATAATTATTGCTACCTAAAATAGCTCTCATATTTTTAAGACCCATTTCACTCTTCACTTGTCAGAAGTCTGATTAATAAACATAGGCACTCCTTTATTCCTGGCAGCTTTACAGCTTAGTGTCAAATGCATGTCTCATTTAGTTTTAGTTGTTTAACTTCATATGCCTAATTAAACTACTATAATGAAAACGCAAAATTTTGGAAAGAGTTGCCCCCAAAGTCTTCTGAAATCTGCAGCTGTTTCAATATTTCACTATTTATGTAATATTTCTGAGATATTTTAATAATAAAGAAGGAAATTTCTATTTTTAAAGCAGTGAAAAAGAGTTGATTAAACATTTCTTAGTATATGGCTGCATGTTCCAAATTTGTCATATGACCCCAAGTTAATTCTTTCATAAGTTTAAGAATCTTGAAAAGTGTAATTATATATTGGTACTGACCATTACATTTTTAATGTTCCTTTTTGTTTGTCCGAAGAAATTGTATTCTTTTAAAATGCATTGGGACTAAGCTTCATACTATGCCAGAGAACTTTACAAGTAACCTGTGTACTAAAAAGTTATTAAAACTCTGGCTTGGAGATAAACAACAACATATTGATTTTAGGAAAAGAAAAAGAGAGGCTTTCTTTCCAGGACACAGACAGATATATTGGCTTCTTTGTGCCACTGATATTCACTGTGCCATTGATATTCATTGTGCCATTTTCTTGAGAAATGGCCTGGTAAAGGAAGTACTCAGAAGAACAGAAGTAAAAGTGTACTGTGTCACATATAAAATCAGATTAACTGGTACATGGATTTAAGGAATATTTCATATGCATGAATCCTGGGGTTTATTTACAGAGTTAAGCTGTGGGAAAGCAATCTGAAAGAAGGAAGCATCTAGCTGTTTGAAATTTTTTCTTTCCTTATCTACTTCCTATTAGGAATAACTTTCTCATATGCCTGAATTTACTTTTTTTTTTTTTTCCCCAGGAAGATCTCTTTTGTTAAGGCTTAATTTTAAACTGATGAGATCAATTTGGAATGAATACCACACTGGTGTATTTTCTGTATGTGTTGTAGAAGATTAGCATAGATTGGGCTGCTCTTAACAGGGCCTGAGGGCAGTCACAAGTTCCATTACCTCTACCCAGCCCCTCTGTAGCTCTTCCCACCTTGGTGTAGTACTCCAGGGTACATATAGTACTCCTATGACAGCTGCCCTGTGACAATTTTATAGAATTTTTGAAGCTTTGTGTGTGGATGTGTCATGCCGTGAATGTGTCATGCAATGGATGTGCACCCAGTGAAGAAAAACATGGTTTGTCTACAGATTCAGAGAAAGAAAATCACATCCACTCAAACTAAACTTAGGAAGACGATCCCTGTTTCTGGGATCCATCAAAGGCATATTGCCTTTCTCCATCAATTTCTAAAATCTCTCACTCTTTTTTAGAGTAACTGGGACCTAAAGTTTAGATTGATTGGATCCATGGTAAAGCTGCACAACAGTTTAATAGCAAAAAGTTGCAGACATTGGATAGTGTAGGATAGCATGACAGGAGAAAAAGTTAAGTTGGCACAAGATATATCAGATAGCTATAAATTCCTGCATTCAGATATCTGAAATTCAGAAGTGAATGTTACTTATTTCATTTCCTTGTGCCTGCTGCCCATAACATTTCCTTTATATATTGTCTGTGCACCACCAAAAGTTTTGGGAAATTCAATGATTTATATTAAATCAGATCATATATACTTAAAATTATGAGACGTTGTCTAAATCTACCTGAAACAGAGGATGATTTTAGTTATGACAGATGCAGTATGCAGTATTGACAATCCAGTTAAGCTTCAAATCCATTCAGAAAACAAAAGTTCTTACTCAGGTATTTGTGAACGAGAGATAGTTAATTGAAGAATTGTTGGAACTCTTATGTTTCATGACTTTTAAAAAATGTCACATCTGAAAAGGCTTTTTTAATAATAGAAGATGGAATAGAACTGGCCCTAAAGTTTACAGAAAAAATGCACTGAATTTGAAGAACCAGCTGACTATGCACATGATATTTTTGCTACTAGGGAAAAAACCCCAAAACCAGAACACTGAACCTAAGCAAATTCTTCAGATAATCCTCAATAAATAAGTAGTTTGAAATATGCAAAAATGTATGGTTCTTTACTTTTTTGTACATAAATAGTCCATTGATGAATCTACCCTCTGGAATTTGTGTTTAAATATCCTATTCTGAGCAAGTATTGGTGAATATGCCTAGACAATGAAGTGTGAACTCATAAATGTGAGCAATTGTACTTAAAGTAATTTCTTATTCTCCTAAGCCATGTTCATGCTTTGAGCACTGTTAGATAATGTTACTATTCATAATAAAATACTCAATATCACTTACTTCACTATTCTTCCTGCCCTAAGAATTACTTGCTCCAAAGATCAAACAGCAAATTCTAATGACATAGTTAACAGAAAATGTGGATGTTAAGGTATTCAGGCTCAAGCAGTATATCAAATAGGAAAGTAAATTTTAGAGTCAGCAAGACCAGTATCTGACCATTGTTTTCTTTTAATTAGAACTGTGAGAATTTCAGGTTAAGAACTCCAAAGTGTGCCACAGCTCAAAATAGAAAAAAATCAGAAGTCCTACATAATATTAGTTTTAACTGCATGGTCTAATACAAGCTTTAATCCTGCTAAAATTTCTGAGGCACAAATCATGAAGTATTGCTGTATGTACCCTTTCTGATGATGTTGCACTATGCTGTGTGTCTGGAGAGTACTAGGCTGCATCCCCACAGCATCAAGAATTTCTATAATCCTGTTTTTAAACATTCTTTTGCTCCCACAACATTTTACAAAGGAAAAACTTAGTTATCTTAGATGCCTTCCAATGTTTGTCTCCATCAAACCAGCCCAAAATGCATTGTGCTTCCTCTTAGGTAATTCATTATGATATTTAAATTGTCCACATGCACACATTGACCTGTGAGGTATCTATGCTGCCATTATAGTCTCTGGCGATCTGGAAATTTGTTTACTTGCCACTTATGTGTATTTAGTATGTAATGAGATCTTTAGCAGTTTTTAACAGATGAGATTTCTTTCCACAAAGTATCTATGTGGAGCTAGAAGAAACAACAAAGACCTCTGTAGTCCTGTACCGGCACTGGAGGAGTAACATGAAATGAAAAAGCATTTCAAAGGGGTTGTGCACCTATTTTGAAAAAAAATAATAAAATCTGTATCAAAGTGGAATTGAGGAAGTCTACGGAATTAGTTCAGCCTTTAAGAGATTTGCAAATTTAGCCAGCTGAACAGCTTTTTAGCCAGCATAAGCTTAGTTCATTTGCCCCAAATATAGGCTCCTGGAGCCAATTATGATATGCTGGGATATTCAAGATATACACCCAAAAGTGACAGAGCAGATAAAGTGATAAAGCAGACCTATGTCACCCTGAGTGGCAGCTGGAGTATTTACAAAATGACACGAGATGAACACATTTAAGCAAATTGTTTGAGTCTCAGTAAATATATCGACCATAAATTTTATCAGTTTACTTAAATGTAGGTACCTACTGCAAATTTTCTTGCCCTAGAATATGCAAGTCATCTTGCTGGTATGGTAGTTAGACTACAATGCATTCAGAAGGTGTTTATAGGTCTGAAACAGAAACTGTAGGACAGACAAAAAACCACCCAACACCAAAATTTGTATTAATATTCTGTGTGTAGGCTGCTGAACTAAATCCTGCATAATGTGGGTGAATCTGAATTCCACCTCCATATACAATGATGAGGTATACAGGGAAGACTAGAAGGAAAATGACACAAGAGAATACTGTATTGATGAAGTTTTTTGCTAATATATATGTAATTATGTACTGTGAACCTTCTAGAAAAAGAATGAACTGTGCTTCATTGCTTTAGCAATAAATAAAAACTGTGCTTATATTACTTTAGCAATATAAAGCAAGAAGCATAGAAAGGTAAAATAATGCTTATCAACACACCTATTTGAAAGTCTACAAAATAGCACTATTTAAGCAACCCCTTTTTTTTTTTTGTTTTTCGCATAATACTTCATAACAATAGAAAATCATTTTTTCACTTGATTTACTATGCAATAAAATCATAAAACCTCCAAGACTTTTCTGAAATGATACCACTAACAGAGATACCAGGTGTGGTTTACAAGACCGTAAATCTTCCATCTGCTACATATACAAGTTCTCTGCCTTCACATTTCTGCTAAAGATGATCCCAAACTCTCTTCTTAGAACACTAAAATGATGGCTTGGATACACTGGAAGAAGAAAAAAAATTGTTCTTTACAGAGAAATGTTGCTGAAACCTAATAACTTGAATTTTTGTGCCTTCAGGATGTCACTGCTGGAAATCAGAGAACATGTGACAGAAAGGTGTAAAATTCTAGTTCTACATTTATATTTACCAATATTGCAATGCTACCACTTACAACCCACCTGTGACTAAATCTGCAATAATTTTGCAATAAAATTAAATAAATAATTGTTTAAAAAATAATTTTATGTACACCCATAACCACAGAATAATTCAAGCAGTTAACTAAGCTGAAATTAAATTTAGCCACCAAAAAAAGCAACATTCTGAACAACTTGTCCCAGTCCTATCACTTAATTCAATGTTTGTTGCCACATGCCACGTTTCCCTTTTTACCTGTGTAGTGTTTATGGATTTCAGTTGTGCTTTTACTTGATTCTAAAAATTTGACACACTTCAATTTTCTCATGTATATGGAACAATGATTTTGCATCTGTAACTTAAATCCCCTCACCATTTCCTGATTTTTTTCTATTTTCTTTTTGAAAGTGTATCTTGAGATTTATTGTCATCTCATCAGATTTGCAAATAATCTGGATTGGAACTGGAAGTTATGATACAATAATGTGTTAATGAAAAAATTATAGATTAGAACTTTCATTTATATTCTGGCTATCTGGTTGAAATTCTTACCATCATTTTTCCCTATCAAATCATATATTCTTATCATATTCTTATAATATAGTCTTATAATATATTTCTTATTCACAAACCATATTTATCAAGCTTATAATGATTTTCTTATAGCTACCACCTTCAAGTTTACTAACAGTAGAAAGTATCCTAATCCCTTGGTTAGAAATTATTATCAAATAGCTTTGACTTGCAAATGTATTTTTAATTTTTAAAAAATACTATAAGAATTTGAACTTGGCAAAAAAAGAGGATCAGATTTTTAAGGTATTGTGCTTAAATAATTCATCAAAAATAAAATGGAGTTGATGGGTGACATAAAAAAGAACTATGATGGTTCATTAGTTTTGGTGATATATCACACAATGAAAGAATGACAAGATACACAATAATTCTGAAAGAAAAGATAATTTTAAACACAAGATCTATGTTTTGAAGCAGGTGAGTTTAGACAGAATTGAACAGCAAAAGGAAGCATAGCTTAGCTTGTTGCTTTATACCTATATATACATATATATATATATATACGTGTGTGTATCTGATGTGTTTCTAAATTAGCATCTTTGAGGCTGTTTGAAAGTGGTACACTAAAGAAGTATGCAGAGGTAGGTTTTAATTTAATTGACTGTTCAGAGAATTGAGTGAAGCCCAAAGTTAAGAGCAAGTGGAAGTCAGAGAAAACTCGGCTTCAGAGAACTTTTCAGCGCATTATTCCTATGTTTTCTAGAAAATATTGTGAAGCACAATTTGCACTGAATATTTTCACTGTTTGAGCTTGCACTAAATAATTTTTGAGGAATCTGGATTTATTCTGTGTCTCAAATTTCATCCACTGCTTTGTAGTTCAGAGAGCTGGCATATTCTCTCTAACATCTGACTTCTAAGCTTCTGACTTCCCTCTCTAGCTGGGACCTCTAAGTCCCAGCCCGGTATTTAAGTTAGATATCTTAGTTTGAAGGATGATTCTTGTAGCATTCCCCCCACCTCCACAGTTTTTTGGGTTTTTTTCTTTTCTTCAAGCAGAACAACTGACTGTTCAAAATTTGCACAGGGTCCAAATACATTCTGGTTTACTTTGTTTTGGCTTGTCTGCTAGATGCCTATTCAGCTAAAGGGAATTTGTGCTTCTGCCCACAAGCTGTTCCTTTTTCCTATGTTAATCCTGTCATTTTTCTGTAGAACATTATGCCATAACTTTGTGCATAAAGTCTTAGTACCCATTAAAGGCAACTGCTCCACAGTAATCAAACTTGAGAATTTAACTGGTTTTTGATAGCTTAAAATCTGAGGAATCTCATCAATTGAAGGCCAGCTACTACAAGACACTCACACAAGGTCTAGTTTGCATATAAACAAAACATGCATATGTAAACATCACACGGAATTTTAGCATAAAATTAAATACAGATACCCATGAGAAATAAAGCCACAATTTAAAGACAAAAAATAGATTGATTTTTGTCATCAAAGTTGTTTATATAAACTAATCTGAAATTCTTGAGGAGAAATTCAGATGGAAATACAATTCAGTCTGTCTCCCTAGAATACTGGAACATATAACAGTAAACAGACATAGTAAAATGGCAAACAGTCCAGAAGATGATACTGTAAGTTTTATAGTTCTTCTACTTTTTGGATATTTTTCACAAATTTTTTCATTTTGAATCTTTGTTTGTTTCTTCTCTATCTCCTAAATAGTTTACTATAATACAGAAATTTTAAAACTGTCCTTTTTTATATTACCCATCTATGGATCGACCTGTGTGAAAGTGAAATGAGTATATGCTTAGGAGTATTGAGTATCCATGCAAGCATATAATGACTAGAATTATTAGAATGTCCTTTAGTATGCTGGAAAATTAGTGAGATGGTTTCACAGTCCTCTCTTTAAAGTAATTAAGCCCTCTAAACTTTGTACAGAAGCATATACAGAGCTTCATAAAAGTGATGTTTTATTTTAATTTCAGTGGATAATTCTATTCACATTTAAAAATAGTAAATAAAACTGGCCATGATTGTAATTGAAAAATAAGTGCTTCAATATTTACAATTTCAACACATCGATGATGCCCTACAAAAATAACAATTTATTTTTCAGCTCCTGTTTAACACAGGACGTTGTGACAAGATTTGTCCTATATTGTATAACTTTTCTTTTGTTATCAAAGAAAATGTTATGTTTTGCTTTCAATCTCAGAGTAATAATCTTATATCTGAGTTCAGGGACTGTATTTTCAAACCATTATATTTTACTGCAAACTACTGACAAGCTGATATATTAAAAATATGAAAAGTATATCAACAAAAAGTGTATCCAAAGGACCTTTGAAAGTAACCCTAAACTGAGTAACTGATTGTAAGCTTATGATACTGGAATTGCTCACACCTATCTCCTAAAAGATGTCTGTAGATTTCACATATATTTCATAGCAGCCTAAGTAATACAGGCAAACCAAATTTTTGCTGTGTTACACTTGTCAAGGCACCCAGATGATCTGTGCAATCATATGCATTTATTATCCAAGAAAAGTAGAAATTCCGTGAGGGGATCATAATAGACAGAAACACTGAAAGATATACCAGTTCCACACAGAAAGTAAGAATCAGTTTTTGATAAGTACTTTCAGTTCAAATATGTTCATACTTTCAGAACCATTTCTTTTATAGTGACTGTCTTATTAAACTTCTTAAAATAGTTATAAAATAGATGTTGTTTTCCCATTAAACAACAAGCTCAACCTAATGGGAGGATAGAGCTCATTTTTACTCCTGGGATTTTACTTACTTGAGGAGATTGTTGCAGTTTGCTTCAGTTCACCATCCAGTGCAATTTCACTGGCTAAGCGCCAGATCAAAGAACTACAGTAGTGTTCAAAGTGCTGTGAGCTACAATCTGATTTCCAGAGGCATGAAAGAAAATGGAAGGGAAAAGCAAAGAAGTAAAAGACGGACAGATTGCATAAGGTTATAGTATAGCGGCAAAGCCTACTGATACACAGAAAAAAGCAAAACAACAAAGCCACACCATAACTCTCTGGTAGTATTTTTATTTTCATTCCAGTAGGGAAAAATATTAAAAAAAAAATTAAATTATCTAAGTATGATAAAAACACAATATTGGTAATGGACGGACAAGATCAGGAAGTATTTGGAAGATTTGACTCCTTGTTAAAAATATATTCTAAATCTGAAAACCCATGGCTATGAATTTCAGAGAACTCAGGAAAAAGTCCTGGCAAGTGATGGCTGTAACAACCCAGTTACAGAATGTTTTTGAGTTGGTAATAAAGAAGCTTATCTTGCTACTGTGGGCATTTTAAGACAGCAAATTATGTTTTCATGTTAAGTTCCAGTCTAAAGTTAAAATATTTAGCTTACGCTATTTCTATTGGTTCATTTCCAGTAGGAAAAATGCAGTTGTTTGCAGAAATGATGGGTAGAACTGTCCTCTAATGCTCAGCATCTATTTCAAAGGTGATTATTTTATTCTCTAGGCCCTTCAGTGTTACATGGCTGGAGTTAGATGAGAATTTCAGCCTGCAGGATTGTTTTTCCTTCTTAATTGTAAAAAGGACAATAAAAGGTCTAAATGTATGGTTGCATGATTCTTTTCAAGCAAGTTTTATTTTATTGGTTTTAATACTTGAAATACAAAATATTGTGGAATGCAAGGGAATATCCATGTGTTAGAAGGCTGGCAGAAAGGTGCTCCTGTCTAAGAGGGCTGACCCCATGATGATTACGGCTGTACCAATGACAATCTTTCTTGACCAAAATATTTCACATTCTTTGATCTAGTAGAATGTAATGAGAAATTCTGGGATCTAGAACAGTGAGCTTTTGCCTTTTTATAATCTGATGAAAACTTCTCTTCCTCTGCAGCATTACACTTCTGCTTTAGCCATAACAGCAACGGGGAGTCTAACCATATTTACTCTGGATCCTAGTGTGGAATCTCCTAGGGAAACTGTTACATCCACCATCACTTCTGGGGTGTTGGGGCTGTAACATTCTCCAGATCCTGGTATACAATATAAAAATGTGCAGTTTAAAAGAAATAAAGCATGTGGGAATAAACTATGTGCTCAGACAAAAGAAGAAAAGTATTTTCTAGCTTGCAGGTATATTGAAAATTAATAATTACAAGCAAAATAGAAAATTAGGAACTACAAGCAAAAACTGATGCATAATTGAGTTGTGTCCCATTGGGAGACATTCACCTCAGAACATATACTTAAACAGATTTAATTCTTGCTTCAAAATTATGTCAATGCTGTTTAAACCACTAAATCTGAGAAAGAAAATGATGAAACAGGAAAAAAAAAAAAAAGAAAAATAATGAGGAAAATAAAGAGAAAATAAAAAAAATAAAAGAAAACTGAATTTCTGTATAGAGTTTTAGACTTATTTGAGAAAACAAACCAGTTACTTTGCTGAGAAGATTCAGTCTCTAGATTAATTTAGATAGATTTCTTTGGGTTTTGACTTTTGTTTTTTTCCCTATACTGAGACACAGATTGCAGCTAATGTTTCTACAAGTCCAAAGATCTTCAAACTGCAAAATGGAAAAATGTGAAGTTGTGTAAAAATGAAAATTCATGAAGCTTGTTTATTGACACTTCTCTACTTACAACACATTTCTGAGATACCAGCATTATTTTCTGTTCATAGTGATGTGCGTTTCAAGTTATGGCTATGTTTCAGGATGAATAAAGACACTATAGTGCTGTATTAGGCAGTTCATCACAGTTCATTTCCATTTACTTAAATTACGTAAAAACAAGCATGGTGTACAAGGACTACAGAAGACCTCCTGCTGTTAGCCATAAGGACAAAGAGGAAGAAGATGTGACATTGGAAGAATGATATTTGGCAATACTGCTAAATGAAAGAGGATCAGAGAATGGTGTCTCTGAGTAAAAGTAGCATCCCCAGTGTCATCTCTCGTTACAGCTATGTCATTTTAGAAAAAATAAAACCAAACAAAATCAATAAAAACTAACCCCAGAAAATCAAAAACATTCAGAGAAGACATCAATGACTTTACTGAGTATAGATGGCAATGTTTTGTCAGCAGGGAACTTCAGGTATGGGATCTGTGAAGAGAGGCTGGGTCTGCCTTGCATGCTGCAGCCCATAGGCCCAGGTGGTGGCTTCTCAGTGATAATATGTTTGAGAAAGTCAGGAGTGAAAAGTGAGAAACAGTCTTGCAGGCAGCAAGGTGGCACAAGAAGGTGGGAGGGGGGAGAGGGAGGGGGTAGGTGCTCCAGACAGGAGGGCAGTGATTCCCTTGCAGACCATAAAGAACCACTGGAAGCAGATATCCCACTGTAGCCCATGGATGACTCCACACTGCAGCAGACGAACAGGCTCCGAAAAAAGCTGTAGCCTGTAGGATTGACCTATGCTGGAGCAGAGCAAAAATGTTAAGAGCAAGAAAAGCAGAGAGAACCTGTTACCCACAGCCCCCACTCCCCATCTCTTCTGTGCCACTCAGAAGGGGGAGGTAGAGGATTCAGTAATAAAAGAGTGAATCTGAACCTGGGGAAGAATGTGTGTGTGGGAGAAGGTGATTTATATTTTTGTTTTGTTTTGTTTCACAGTTCTAGTCTGTTTCAAATTAATAATAAATGAAATTATTATTCCTTGAGTTTAGTCCTGTTAGAGCAACTGGCAAGTCATGTCCCTTTCTCTGTCTCAACCCATCAGCTTTTTCAGCTTATTTTCTCCCCTTGTAATGTTGTGGAGCAGAAAAGAAGAGGGTAGTTGAGTAAGGGTCAGGCAAGTGGCCAAGATCACTCCACCATTATGATGAAACGGGGTCTCTAATCAGTCTCCCAGAGTGAGAATTTGCACACTGCCCTTCTCTTGTTTAAAAGTAATGGCATAAACAAAGATAGAAGCTATATGAAAAATGTGTCAATCACTTTCTCAAGGTCTGAAGAGAAAATTCTTTCAGTGCAACCTGAGACCCAAACTGTGAAAAAAACAGTATTTTTAGGAGGCTCCAGTTGTATTTGTTAAGGCACGAACACCTACTTTTGTAGATTCAGAATATGTTATGGTCATTTAGCCTAACCTCTTGTGTAACATGGGCAATAATGTCTTATTCAGCAACTTCTGCAATTAGTCATTAGCCTAGAAATCCTGTCTTTACTTTTTTTTTTGTTTTAGATTACTACTGGCTATTGTGTTTACAGGTTAGTTTTTATTTTAACTAAAAATAAATAATAGCTGGTGAGATTTGAAAGTTTTTGAAATTGTTCCTTTAAATCTCATGTGTCACCATGTCTTTTATTATTCTTTGGTGATTAGTTCCTTGATGTCATGGAGGTAGCTCCCTATATGTTTTTTGCAACCCTGCTCTTTCTTGTAGTGTCTTGTTAATGTGGAAAGCAAAAAAATAGCAATTTTGTTACCTCATTCCCACCAAACCAGATATCAGTGCCTGATTTAACATACCATTAAAATGTTAGCCTGTAAAAATACAAGCACTTTTTACATTACTGTGGAACTTGAAATACCAGAGTCACATTTAGCCACTCTAATTCATTGATTAGAAAGAATATATTGTGCAGTACAGTGAGGTAAGAGATGGTAACATTTTCTAATAGAACAAATATATACCATAAATCTGAAAAGGCTAAGTTCAGATCCACTGCTTTTGACAGAAGATCTGCCAAAGTTACTGAATGCACATAATTCTGATACTATTAAAATAAGCTGTCCCCAACTGCAGGCTGCATAAATCTTCATTTAATAAAAACAGTACATCAGTTAGCATACTATTTTGGAATTTCTAATCCGAGCATAGAGTGTATTTCTTCTTTGTGTTAAGAACTTCTAGCACAGAGATGAGAGGAATAAAAGAATAAGCAAATTAAAAAATAAATTCCCATGCTATCTTTGTAGTAGTATTTGAGCAGCCCTGAAAGATATCCTGTGCACGTGCATACACCCACAGAGAAGGCTGTGGGTGGTAAATTCATTGACAAGCAGTTAAAAATAAAAGGCAAAGCCCACTTGGTTAATTGCTCGTGTTGCTTGCTTTCACAGTTGACATTTTATCAAATCAAAATGAAGTACTCTTTTCCAACATAGACTTTTAAGACAAGAGAAATGTTGAGCTGTTTACAAACCAAGTAGACCATTTTCCAAAATTTTACAACTAGTATATCTTTAACTTTCACATGTAATGTGAAAGAACCAGAAGAAAAATAACAACAAACATCAGTTTTAAAATTTTAGGTGGATGCATAAATATAAACTAGGTGGTTTGTTATCAGTGTCTCAGTACAATGACACCTACATGGATATGAGTTAAGTTGAATTTGTTATGTGATACAGTAGGATGAAAACCCTAAATTTTTTCACTGCTCTCCAGTGGGCATTATACAGATACTTAGCTGATTAGACCATTGTGCTAATAGTCTCAGGGTAATGGGTTTGACCCCTGTAATAGCCATTCCTTTAAGAGCTGGACGTGGTGATCCATGTGGGTCCCTTCCAACTCAGGATATTCTGCGATTCCTTGTGTAGCCAAGAGTAATTTCACACATTCTATGATGAGAGTGGCTGTAGTTCTTATAAGGCCCAACTGGTGAGTGGACCAAAACTATTCCCTCTATCAACACAGTTTTCTCATTGATGGATATGATATGTGAGTAAGAGCAGCCCTCTCTTGGTATGTAGTTAGTGAATGATATATGCTGAGTACTTAATTTCTCTTCTGACTATAATTGAATCTTTAAATGACAGTCAGATTTCTTCATCTGCATTGTAGATTTCAACAGCTGGATAAGACGAATCCCCATGCCATACTGATCCATAAATTCTTGGAAGACATTAATAACAATTTAGTTGTACATAAGATGTAGAAAACACCTTGAGGACATGATTCTAATTAACAGATTTTATTCTAATTAATTGAGAACTGATTGGGAATATGGATGTGGAACCTACCTAGAAAGACTAAGTATGAAACGGCTATATTTATAATCTTCAAAATTTCGGGTAGCAGAAATACAGTAGAGCCAAATCAGGAATGCAAATTTCAAGACAAATAGTAATTTGCATGAAAAGAGTTTCCAGAAACTGTGAGCCCTGTGAAGGAAAATATGAATTGTTATGAGTGATAAACCTGGCTAAACTGCATGATCTTTAGCAAAAGAGGAAAACATTAAGAAAATAGAAACTGTTTATCCGAAGAGCAGACAAGAACATGTTAGTAGTGACTATCTCTACTTGATGGAATACTTTATCTTTCGGGGTGCCTTCTAAACTTATGATTTATGAAGTACAGTGACCTTTTACAAAGTGTCAGCTTATATTTATATGAATACCATAGGCAGCTTAAATGATTTTTTGTTCCCCAATACCTTTTGTCATCCAGGCTGTTTTCTTAACTCACCCTCTCACCTCTAGGCATGTTCAGATACAGTTTAATAAATCAAAAATATCCTGAGGACCAAACTGAAACTGGTTTCCATTAGGTGGGTTATTTTTGTTTCTTCCTCTCAGTTTTTACTGATTTACTACAACATAATAAACTTGAAAAATAGAAGTGAAAATTAGTTGGTAGAAACAGATGTTGAAAATTCTTACTGTGCACTGCTTATGAACATTCCTCCTCATCCCAGCCACTTATTTTTAATTATATATTTAAATATTAGGGACATATTTTCCATCTGGTAGTTGGTTCAGCATAGTGCACCATAATTTCCAGTTTCTAATTAGTTGTATAACTTTTTTGCTATGTAGATAAAATACAGAATGAAAAATCAGCAGTGGCTATAGCTCTCAGTCTTCAGATAAAAATTATCTTTTCATTTACTTCCTCTTTCTTTTTATTGAATCTTATGATAGAAGTGTCCAGCTATGTAAATGTGCAAGACCTGGCGGCAGAGAAATAACGACACCAGCACCTCTGCACAACTGCAGCTTATAAGAAACTCAAAAAAAGCTGCCACAATAAAAAGCAGCAGCCAAAGTCTGCAGTGTCACTGAGCACACAGAAGTGAGGACAGTTGGGTTATGGAGGTAAGCAAACACATTCATAGGTCTTCAAACCATTCAGAACTGTGAGGACTATACAATAATGAATTGTAAACATTTATTTTCAGGCATGAATTACCTACTTGCCAAAGTGTTTAGGTTTGATAAAATAGATTTATTTTGTTGGGTTTTTTTTTTTTTTAAAGACCCCTGTCAATCATTTTTTACTCATGTTCTCACATTTTTCAACTGTTTCTTGTTGAATGAAAAGAAAAAATATTTTTGTCACTTTTCTTGAATCTGTTATGTTACAAGAAATGTAACACACTACATTATTATGTAGTGTGTAACAGTAACACATTAATTATTTCTTCATTAATGGAAGAATATAGAATGTATTTGATTGAATATATTTCTGGACCAGAAATACCTGTCAGAAATCTGATGGTTTCAAAATCAAGGATATCCCTCTTTTCAATAATGACAAAAACTAGCATTACATCTGTACTCTGCTTAACTCAAATGGGTCTTGAATGGTGAAATCACAGCTGAGACAGTACAAGAGGTTGAACTCAATTATGTGGACGGGAACTTTGAGTGGTTGCTTCAACACAGCATCTTATACTGATAGTGTTGAATACTGATGCTACAATTCTATGCATTTCATTTGCCTACAGAAATATTGGGTTGGTGTGTTCTGCTTTGTTTTTGTAGGAGTTTTTGTTTGGTTGGTTGTTTTGGTGTTTGTTGTTTTTAAAGTTTCTAGGAAGATGAAATTGTAGTTGTCTAATCAGCACTACTTTCTGGTGCCATTTTGATATTAATTTCCAAGTCTTGATTTTTTGCTTTTCCTTTAGAGGCTCTTTGAAACTTTTATTGAATGCATACACTCCTATTTGAGTTCCAGAAGTGTTTTCAATCATTCTGAGTACTTCATATATATGTCAACTCGTAAGCTTATGATTGCAAAGTATCTTTTGCTACAGGTGTTGAAATCAGCAATAGAACTTTCTTGAAATGATTACTCATAAGAAAAAAAACTGAAATGCAACTATCCACAGAATCAGTAGATTTCTTTTTCTCTCATATTTCTTCTCTGCCTTTACAATTGTTTGGCTTCTGGTCCTAGTATAGTTTCACTACCTGCAAATTTGATAGCTATAAAATATTTAATGCCAGATAAGAAAAGAATGAAAAAAAAAGAACAAACACTTTCTATCCTAATTTATGTTCTGGTACTGTCGCTAAATCTTTCAAAAGAAGCATCTTACAATCTGTAGAGGAAAAACATCTAAGTTAACCTTTAAATACTTTAAATAGTTGCTGCCTTCTGTTTCAGTGAAATCTACTGAAGGAAATTTCCTTACAAACTGTTCTTGAAAGTTGCGCAGGATAATGCATCCATTAACAAGCCAAAATAAACATGTACAACAACTGAAAACACTCTATTCTTGAACTCTATACACAGATGGATTGAGAATTTAATTACAGCAACCTTTGAGTGTCATAGACATCACTGTTCTCTCAGAGCTGGATAAAAAGCAACAAAAATATCCATCAGTATTTAGTTTGACAGATATATATCAGTTATGATTGCAACAAGATGGTATTTCATTTATGTCACCCAAACATAAAAAAAAATCCAATATCCTTACTATTGGAAGGGTATCTATTTTTAGATATCCAGTGGTGTATTTCAAGTATAGTAACAATAATTATCAATTTGCAAAGGCCTAGTTAATGTTTAACTTTACTTAAAATTATGTTCTGAAATTATGTTCTGAGTACTTGTTTTTGGTGCATATGTGGAAACACAACACCAAATTCTGCTTGGAGCATTCCCACTGCTGAGATGCTTCATCTCGACTGAAGAGCTTTGCTGCAATAGCATTTCAGTAATAATCTATGTTCAGGTATACAGAATTGCAGCATATTACCATGTATTTTTCTAATATAAATCTGAATATGTTGTAAAGGCTGGAATTAATTTTACTATGGTGATTATGAACACAAAAGAAATAATACTCCCTTTGTTTTGGTGTTTTCTTTGCTAAATTAAAAAAAAACAAAAAAAAAAAAAAAAACCAAACAAAACCAAACCAACTCTCTTTTTTGTGCTGAAATGTGAAATTTGAAAACAAAAAGGAAACAAACTAATTACATATTTTATAACGGGAAATATATTTTCAAAACCACAGGTAGTGAATAATAACCTATGCCAGCATCCCAGTGCCACAGTGGAACAAAACAATAACCATTGTGAAGAAAAGCACTCAATAAAGTAAATATCATTTTACTGAGCTTATGGCATAGGAATGTATAATGTCACAGCACGTGTTATTTCAATTATCCTCAAAATAATATACAACGCATACCATCTTGTACATAACAGCACATATTTGTAGGTTCTGCCTATGTATACTCGGCTCCTACTTTATTCCAAAAGTCAGTGGGGATTTGCATTCCCTTCAGCTTCTACAATATCTTTCAGCAGTTAGGAAATGTTTAAATGGTTGAATGCAGACAGGCTGAACTTATTCTACTAGTGTTTAGAAGTGGCTATGTGAGCCAGCTGTGGTGTGGAAGCACTGTGTATGAGCTAGTATATCCTACTATACAGTATAACTTTGGATGAGAAATGTTTATGTGCCATCAATACTTTATTTTTTTCACATAGTCATTTAAAATAAGGATGAAATGTTTGGTTTCTGAGGGAAATATGAGGACAGTTATGTTTTCATCACATGGGCAAAAATTCAAAATACATTGGTTGATTTATGCTGTTCATGATAACATAAACAGAGCAGAAGGAAGGCAAAGTTCCCACCCTAGTTTCTACTTCAACACTTGGAAAATTCCCTAATCTAGAAAACACACTGAAATTGTTTGCAAGTATGACAAAAGTGTGTCTGATTTTGTTGCTGAACAGAAGGGGGACTGATTAAGTGTTTCATATTCAACATGTAAGCTAGAAAAAGGACCATTCTGCACTTCTCAGACATTATATTTCTAAATGCAGATGTTTTTTAAAGTTCACAGTTTTAAGACTTTAGTATTTTAATTTTCCTATCCCATTTAAAAAGATCATTGTGGAAGGACTTGACATAATTATTACCTCTCCCCTGTGTTTTATGGATAAGACTTATATAGCCAGGTGCTTCTTGTAACCACTTTTAATCATTCATTTCTAAAAAGGCAATTATAAATTCCCTATCCATGGTAAACATTTAACCTCTCATGTCAGCAGGGCCTATCTTGTTGTTCTAAAGAGATTTTAGCTGTGAAGTGAAGATGGATTGAATTAAGTGTTTCAGCTCCCTGGAAATTATATGAGCATCCTACCAATATCACTCTAATCAGAAAACCATTTCCACTCTTCTGCCTTTAATAGTATCAGTCCAGGATGTGTACAGGGAGGGGAAGAATTGCTTTAAAAAATTTCACTACCAACTGTCCCTCAAATGGTACAAAGTGACATTGCTTTTGAATAGAAGGAGCTGACTCTTATCTGTGGTTAATGGCATCTTTTGCTAGCCCCTATTCAGCTGCCAGTTAGCACAAAGCCACGTCTGCACGACTTTTAAAGGGTCTGCATTAATACACCCAGACAATCAATGGTTTCTGCCCCTTCCACAAGGACATTGGTTTGTTACCACTGTTAGATGCTGTCAACAGAAAACGACACAGGAGTCACAAAAGGTAAAATGGTGTCAATTTAATCAGAGAATAGACAAAAGGCAAACAATGCTGTCCTGGAAAGGCATATAGCAAGGAGACTCAGAGGTTGGCGTAAGCCACACTTGGCAGGTCCCAGTGAAACCAGATTGAAATTCAATGATACAAAATCCAGCAATGTGACACACAGGATGAGAGCTGTTGTTTCCCTTCAATTAAAATCACTGACTGCTGCTGGCGTAAAATAAATTTGACAAAATACCAAGAGAATCTGTATTGTAGGTCAAACTATTTTCCTTCTAAACTGAAAGAAAATAACAGTGGGAAACAAGTTAGTGCAATTGTTGTCTAAATTACACAAAATAATAATAAAAAAGTCATCCTGCAATTTCCTGTTCACTATGAAGTTAAAAAATCTCTACTGATTGAGCTGATTCCACTATAAAAATAAGCAATTTAAAGTGTTTACGTATTTATGAAAATAGGCTGCAAGAGTTTTAAGACTTTTCTTGTTGGAATTCACATTGTGCTTTGTAATAATTTCTCAAAAACCTGTTTATTTTCAAAGATTTATAGAAAAATAACATGATCTTCCTTCTTATTTGGGAAAAAGTTGGTTTTAAAAACAGTATAGTTATGCATTTCTTTAATGTGTGTATGTCCTATACTGACAGGATACTGAAGGCTGACTTTATGCTTGCTCAAAGTTTGCAGCTTCCTCCTTTCTCTCTGTGGTGAGTCTTGTGAGAAAAGCTTGGTGCTCAGCCAGGAAGGGATCCAGATGGTGTCTGATCTATCTGCCTGGGTTAGGAGAACAAATCTCACATTAGGAGAATGAATCTCAGATGTCCTGTAGCCCAGATGCAGGTTTGCAAATATTTAGGGTCAGGTTCTCTGTCTAATATTGAGCAGCAAGCAAGTGTTCCTTTCCAGCTGATGTAAATCTAGAGAGTTATCCAGTGTTCTGAAGTTCTAGAATTAACTAGAGATGCCTTATGTCTCTCTCCTCTGCATACACAAGAAATGTAAAGGTTGATTTTCTAATAATATTTGGTCATTTGTGTGTGTACATGAAAACAATTGTGTGATGAGTGATAAGGATAATTGTAATTGTTCAGAAATCTCCCCAGATTATTTTTTCTTCTATATAAACAATTAAGATGGGAAGACATTGGAAAGAAAAAATCTTTATGTTTTTTAAAATAAGCACTTAAATTGAGAATGTAAGATGCTCAAGATGATATAACTGTTATGGTCAGGTGAACCAGCTGTTTATCAATTATTGGTTTATCAATTATTGGTAATATATGAATGCTTACATTAATGAGCTTTTTGACTAATTAATCCATTTAACTTTCTTGTTTTCTTTTGCTGATTATTTGCTGTAGTAAAAAAAAAATTAAAAAAAGACTTCAGACTATTTACAAAGACCTTTACATATACATATAATTTCTTGACCGACATAATAAGTCTAGAACTTATTTGTGCATTCTGAAGACCTTTCTGGTCATCTGCCTGTCATTTCTGCCTGTAAACTACTTCAAAGTAAATGAAAGTAACTGTAATCAAAATGACTTTGTAAGATGTAAAGTGGCATGGGCAGGTGCCAACCTGGTAACAGCTCTTCAGTCGTATGGCATTCTACTGCGGGAAACAGCTGGACTGTGATTTATGAATGAGGATTCGTTAAAAAAACATCAGTATTATCCTGCATGGACAATTATTCTGGTGGGAAGCCACCTAAACTCAAATCCAATGAAAGGCAGACTGCTGGCTTTCTGAAATAACATGGTCAGCTTCCTTGACGAGGGAGCAACTTGTGTTATAAACAGTCAAGTAGCAAGTAGACAGTGAAATGAGTTGAATATGCAGCTGCCTAAACCTGATGTGTTGTTCAGAGCAAGTCACTTACCCTTGTTTTTGTCTATCCTAAGATTAGATACCTGAAAGAGAAGCTCTTACCATAAACTGAGTATGTGTCCAATAAAACAGATGGAAAGAAGCATACACATTCCATGGAACATTGGATGGGATCACTTGTGCCTTGGAAGTGCATTTTTTTCTCTGTTGACAACCACTTTGTCTTTCAGTCTGAGGTGCTTATTTTAAGGAGCTTCAATGTTAGACAACATGAAATGAACACCTAATTTAAGGATGTACATTGCTGAACAACAACAAGTTCTATACAAAAGTAGGGCATTAAAAGCTACTCAAATGAGTGTTAACAATGTAGCATGTCAGATAATACCTTTGGAAATTATTGAGTCATTGTGAGGAAAAAACTATTAAAAGTTTAAAAACAAGAAAAGTTGAAGAAAGTTTTTCTATCTTCCAGTGTACAATCACTGGATCTCATATATGACAAGAATTTTGTATTTAGATTTTATCTATTTGAATCAATATCTTTTCTATGGAGTGTGAATGGAATTGACACTTTTGGTGGATCTGAACTGTTTTTGTACTACAAGTAACAATAATGAGAAGTTTGCAAATGTATGCACCATTCTGTTGATAACTGTCAGCAGATTTCTTTAACGTTATTGAGAATGAAATTTTTAAAAGCCACAATATTTTTAAAAATACATTTAAATTATAGTTACAGACATGGTAGAAGACATCAACTTCCCCAAAAAAACACAAATGAAAAAACAACCAAACCAAACAAACAAAAAAACCCACTAAAGCTCTTATTTTTTAGTCCTAGTTTTTGTTGGGTTTTTGTTGGAAGTGTGTATGTGTTCATGCATGTGGCTCTGTGTGTGTGTGTGTAAATGTATTTCAAACGTAGCAACTATGGGCAACATTCTTGTTTTGTCATGAGCCTCGATTCAAGACTTTTTCGAGACAGTCAGCATCTTTTTCACTCTTGAGGTAGAAGTTTAAGATAGGTCAAGTCAAGTACCTCCTGAAAATTCCTATTTAGTTCTTAAGGGAGTCTAGATGATTACTTTATAAGGGTATCTACACAGCAAAAGTCTAAAGTAATTATGGTTAATCCCACCCTATGCATATGCTTGAGGAGAGATGTTGCATTTGGTTTCGATACAAATGGCAGCAAAATCTTGCATATGGAGCTCCAATAGACAGTCAAAGAAATACAGTGATTTTTGTCTAGACTTCATTATACCATAGTAATCTTTTATTTACATATGAAATGCAAAGGATGAGTTTCGATTTGTTGTATTTTGAGAGTAGAACACCAAGTACCTTCATTAATATATTTTGGACATTTAATATCTAAAGAGAAAGTCTGAAATCTTTCTGATCCAAACTCTTCACAGCATTTTTGTGGACTGTTGGATTTTTGACCAGAGAAGTGTATCAAGACATCAGAAAATCTAAGGATATTTCAAAAGTTGTGACACAATAAATTACATATTTTCCTGTTTACAGATGAAAAGCTGCCTATTATTGATGTAGTAAATGGTTTTCAGTTTGAATGGATTTATTTCTCAGCTTCACTGACACCTTAGAGAAAAAGAGAATAACATGCAAAAAAAAAACCAGATAATAAAGCAGCAGTCTTTAAAATACAAAGGGACTGGGACAGCTTAGCCACTTATTACAAACCACTTTTCCATGGCTGTGCAAGATACGAGGCTGAGTGTCTACAGAACTAAATTAAATAAATACAGTTCAGGGCATGTTTCTGATAGTTGTATAGCTCAGATACACAATACTAGTATCTCAGTTTATGCCTGACTAGTTTATAGCTATTTTGTATTTAAGCAATAAATGTTATAAATTATATTCTTCTATAACTTAATTTGGTAAAAAACATCATTTAACTAGATTCAGTTGGGAATTATTCTGTTTGATCACAGGGGTTGTTAAAATAGCGCATAACTGCAACTGAGTATTCAGACTGGATAAAACCCTAAGTAATCTGATATCATGGCTGACTGTTTTCAGCCAGGGGCTTCCTGAGGTCCTTTCTGCCTGAACTGTCAAAGAATGCTATTCAATTCCCATCACAACAATGCCTTCCTAATCCTCCCCATTCCAAGAACTGCCTAGAATTTCTATAGTTCAAAAATACATTTCTGCTTATCTGAACACCGTGTCATGGGATACATATTCTCTGTTCTTCCTCTACAATGTAAACTTTGCCAGACAACAGTATAGAGAGAATCCTCACCGAAATCTATAAATCTACAGATCTACACATTGCTATATTTTCTACATGGCCAACAATCAGGTATTTTTCTTCTCAGGAAACCATCCTGTATTCTATTCTTGCATTTAGTTTTCCACACCCTTATGAAGACTTGTACAATAGTTGCTTCAGGGAAATTCAGAGTTTGAGAATGTTATAGCAAAAGAGGAGGAGAAATACACAAAGGTCTGTAAATTAAGAGTTGTTGCACTTTATGAATGCACCTTGAAACCTCTGCAACAGTGAAAATATAAAATTGAATTAAATAAAATAGGGTGAAGTTGAGGTCTCTGTAAGAAATCTTCACCAGTACATGGGAGAAATGGGTCCTGAAACATGCACATATGGAGGATAATATCATTATTTTCAAGAGGCAACAAGAGCTGACAAACCTAGGCACCTCTAAGAGAATATGAGATAATCTCTGTATATGAAGAGGAGATGAGTTCAGCCCTGAGAAACAGATGGAAAAGAACTACTTAAGAAACATCATCATATGTTGACTTTATTCTGTTGCTTTTCCTGTATTGAAATTCTATTTGTTTCAGATTATGATGTGCAAAAAGAGGGACAGGAGTGTGAAACTAGTGGAAATTTGGTCAAAGCAAATGAAACAATTCTGCTGCAACATCACCTCAACGGCTGTGTGCAGTTCTGGGCACCACAACAAAAGAAAGACATAAAGCTATTAGAAAGTGTCCAAAAAAGAGCCATGAAGATGGTAAATGGCCTAGAGAGTAAGCTGTACATAAAGTGGCTGAGGTCAGTTGATTTCCTTAGCCTGGGAAAGAGGAGCCTGAGGGGAGTCCTGATGGTTGTCCACAACTTCCCAGGAGAGGAAGCGAAAGGGCAGGCACTGATCTCTCTAGTGGCCAGTACCAGGACCTGAGAGAATGGCCTGAAGCTGTGCCAGGGGAGGTTTAGGTTGTGTATCAAGAAAAGGTTCTCCACCCAGAGGGTAGCTGGCACTGGAACAGACTCCCCAGGGAAGTGGTCACAGCACCAGCCTGGCAGAGTTCAAGAAGCATTTGGACAATGCTCTTGGACACATGGTGTGATTTTTTGGATGTCCTCTCCAGGACCAGGAGTTGGATTTGAATATCCTAATGACTGCCTTCTTACTCAGGATTTTCTACAAAATACAATTTAATAGTACATACAGAGAGAGAGAATTAATCTTTGGACTCTTTCAGAAATGTTTCTGTCTTTGATAGTATTAAACTGTGGGTTCATACTGTACCCTCCTGACCTCCCTGCCATGTTTGGTTTCCTATGCCTTTGGTATAGAAGTTGAGATTTAGATTATTTTAATGGTCTTGTCCTGTACTTTATCCTGAAAGATAACCCAACACCTGCTAAAAGAATTATGTACTAGTTACCAGAGATGGAAAAATTATTTTCCAAAAATAACTATATCCTTAAGCTCTCTTACACCTTTCATTTTTATTTATAATGTACTAAATGGTGTGAACACCTTTCTGCAGGGTAGAAATTTTTATTCATGATACATCCATTACTGGATAGATGCACAAATAGTATAGACTCTTTAAAAAATATCTAAAATAATCTTATAACCTTTAAGTTTAGTAAATCTTAGCTCTAAGTGGTTTTTGTATAAGTTCTCTGTATATTGAATGAAGCATTGAACAAACTGAAAGATCTTTCTCATTTCTTACTACCATGCATGCATGGACAAAATCAGTCAAGCAGGAAAATAAAGAGATAATGAGAAACTAAGAATCTGTTTGCATTCCCAAGGGGCTCTTTCTGTTCAGATATAATATTTCCACTGTAACTTTAGTAGTTAAAAGGAGGATTTCACTTGAAGTCCTGGATGAAGGATTATTGATCCAGAAGAAAGGACAAATAAGAAGCAAAATTACCTTCTTACACAAAGTTTCAAAAAGTTTAAAACTAGACAGTTTTTTTTTTCCTAAAACTCCTCATCTAAACCAAACCAAACTGTAAAGAAAACACACAAGAAATGGTAATAATAATTAAAAAAAAAACCCACACAAAAACCACAAAAACACCAAAAACCAAGAAATGGTAATAATAATTTAAAAAAAAAAAAAAAAACACAAAAACACCAAAAACCCCCATTAAAATGGTATATGCAAGAAGATAACATAGATCAGTTTGTTTTTGTTGTGTTTTTTTAAGAGATGGATAAACTGACAAACACTTGCAAATTTCCATATTCACTGTCAAAACAAGAGCTTGCTTTTCTGAAAGAGTAAAGAGGTTGGAGACTTTACAGAACTGTGAAGTAACATTTGTATTTAAGATCTTAAAGAATTATTTAATTTTTTTTGAAACATTTAAAGGAGGTGAGGATTTACTGGATTTTTTAGGTTACTTACATATACAAACAATCACTGCAGCAACTAATCAAAAGTGTGGAGACTTAGCATCTGAACTTGAATGAATTCAATTACACACCTTAAATGAATGCCTGTAGCCATGATATTTTATGAAAAATCCTTTCCTAGGATTTTTCCCATCCTGAGGAGCTGAGAGCCTCAGGAAAGAAATGTAAACAATAACTATCTGCTGCTGTGGAATGCAACAGGTGCATCTTCCATTGGTCCATGTGGATTGTTTTCGATTAGTGACCAACCACAGCCACCTGTGCCAAGGCTGTGAGCAGTCACAGGATTTTGTTATGCATTCCAATTCTATTCTTGTTCCTTGTAGCCTTCTGATCGTCTTCTCTCTCTGTTCTTTTAGTATAGTTTTAATGTAGTATTTTAATATGATATATAATATAATAAATCAGCCTTCTGAGAAAAATGGAGTCAAGCCTCGTGTCCCCATGCTTGGAGCATCCACCGCAACAGATGCCTAAATACCTGTTGTATTTAATCCAGTCTGTTTTATTTGTTGTGATGTTTCTACATGCTGAGGTAAAAGCCTCTCTTTAATATTCTGCTTTTATAGAAACCATTTGTTTATCGCTTGATGTAATAGCAATAAATGTCATTGAAGACTATGCTGAAGCTAACTGACAATTTCTGAAAAAGAGTAGAGAAATGAGAATAACTTTTATCAGTTTGTTCTTATCTAATGTCAGTAATGTGGAGGTAGGCAAACCAAATTTTTATATTAGCACATAATTTTAAGATAAGAACACCTAAGATGGCATTAAACTCCTTCCGTTAGATAAGAGATGCACTAGATATTGTAATATGTTCATAGCACAGAGGAACAAGCTGTTATTCTTTCACAGGCTACTGTTCACCTGTAATTTGGCCCAAATCACACCCCTGTCTGGCTTTTTAAACTATGAAATAATTTTCAAAGGCATTTCTTTTCATCTTTTTTTCTTCAACTGATGAAAAAAGTGGTGGGTGACAAATTTCTATTTTATACAGCTGTACAGGAGCTATTTACAGCATGTATTTGTCATGGTGTTTTGCTAATTGAAATATAATGTGCAGATTATGCACATCAAAAACACCTTTCCAGTGACTAAATTAATCCATGTTATTCAGAGTACAAGCATGATACTAGTGGTTCCTTTAAGAAGTCTGCCTTTCTATATCAGTTAAACATCAAACATCCTTACTTTGACACAAAGTCTTTTCGTAATAAACAAAGTACATCACTTAGACTTATTTCTTCTGCCTGTTATGGAAACATCAGTAAAGACTTTGATGACGCCTCGTGGAAACCTTTGAAAGTTCCCTTTTTTTTCCAAGTAGTTCCGCAAATATTTTCAAGTATTTGTTTTCTCATTTTAAGATGCATTATCTAAGACGAAAGATGATGTATCTCTGTGATGAGTATTTTAAGGCAAAGTAATAACTTACTAAGGTATTACCTTACCTTACTAAGGTAAGGTAATAACTCATTATTTATGTATGATATGTATTCTAAGTCACAATATACACTATAGTTTAATTCCTTTTATTATTTCAGGCAAGGAAGAGGGCATTAATGGCAGTATTTTCCATTTTGTTCATTGTAGTTGAGAATGTCTTTGTCAGTCTTAAAATAAAATATCAAACCAGGAGCACCCCTAGAGAGAACAGAATGATTTTTTCTTTTTTTCCCCCCCCTTACACCCACACCTTGTCCCTCCCCAGGTTATGAAATAAAATAATTTTATCACTCAACTGCATAGGAAACCTAGTAACACAGTCTCTATGTATGTGGGCTATAGCACAATTCCAGGTTATGCTTGAGCCTTTTACTCTCTAGTGTGCACTGTTTTCATATTTTTCTGTTAATTATATTTTCCTTAGATGACAGCTGACTGGTGAAAAGAAAGGGTGAAGGCTTGTGGGAGCAGGAGTGGGCTGTTTAAATGTGATTGGAAGGAACTTAATGCTGCATAAAATTTTGTGTCTATGTTGGGTCAATTTACCACCCATGTGCTTTTTACATGTAACTGAAAAAGAGAGACTGGAGGGTGCAAGGAAGACTATGAAATTAAATATTGTAAAGATATAAATTAAGAAAGAATTTAAAATAAAAGGATTTTTTTCTTTCGAAGCTGAAGAGGTGAATGTTCCAGGGAATCAAAATTCTAAATATTGTCTATTTATTTATCTCTAAGCATTCTTTACTCTCTCGGTGATACTCTTGGTGAAGTGTGGGTGGCACTACGATTTACAGATATTGTATGAATATTCTTTATTTTCTTGTGTCATTTATTTTCTTGTCAGTGTGGATTTTTTCAGAAATGAGAATAGTGAGTTCCATGAAAAATCTTATATCAAACCTAGGTATAATAAGTTTTTCTAAATGTAAACCAATGCAATGCATTTTGTCTTCTTCTTCTACCCCTCCCCTGACCCCATTCCTGATCAATGAAACAGACGAAGGAAAGAGAGCAGGAAGAAATTGACAGTCTCTTCACAATGAAGGAGAGTTTTACCCCTAAAAAACAAATGCACTTGTTACATTTGTAGAACATCATATAGTCCCTAAAATTATACTGCTTTAAACCAGGATATGCTGTTTGAGACCTTAAGTACAGATAGAATTTTCTGAGAATTTACAAGTAAGTATCTTTCTTAGTATATGAGTTAATTTAAAGTGCTAATTTAAAATTTTAACACTTTTTATCAGAATTTGTCACAAATCTTTTAAACAATAAAATAGTTCTTCAGACCTGCTACTTAGCAAAATCTCATTAAATGTTGTTACACAGGCATTACCTATAATCTGAATACTCATCTTCGGATTATATATTTTTTTTCCTTTCCTCTTATTATATATAAATGAAAATCTAGTTTCAGTCACCTGAAAGACTGACTACTTTTTTCCTCAAAATGTCATTTAATTTAACTGTTGAATACAATATCATTACTACTTTTGAAGAGATATGTAGGCCACATTTTATTTACTTTGAAATCCTTTCTGCTCATGCTCTTTCCTTCTTTCAGATGCATTCCCCAATTCTACTTTTTTTAATGAAAGGAAAGAGAAGTCTAGTTAGTACATCTTTTTTTTTTCTGTACTTAAAGAAGGAAAGCAAGTGTTGTATACCCCATAATTTTAATTCCCACAGATCCTCATTAGCCCAGACCTGGAAGGCTAGAACATTTATCCTGTTGATTTCAAAGGTTAGAGAGTTTCAAGTTCTTTCTGTTCTTGCACAAATAGGTGAAAATGAGAAAACTCTACTCCAGTCAGTAGCTGAAAGATAACTGATTAGGCTTTATGGAGCAACAGAATTAGTCGTGTCAGTCTCTGAGCTGAATTCAAGTTTCCTTTGACAAAAGCATCAAGGTCAGCTGAGTAGAATAGAAGTGACAAGGATATAGTTATCATTTGTATTATCCAATTTTTATTCTTACTTGTTATCTGTCACAGATTGCTAGTACCTGAATGACAAAAAAAAAAAAAGTGAAGGCATAAAAAAAGTAAAACCCTTTAATATTTTGGTAGAAAAGTTCACCTGACTAATTGGTCTCTTAATTCGAATTTTTCTATGCGTTTTGATGAAAGACACAAGTGTTTTCTTATGAGTTTTCAGAACACAAAACATTATCTTGAGAAATCTGTGGCCATATTCCCTTGCTTAGAATCATGCATTCCTTCAATTTGATAATAGTTCTGATTAGGTTTCCACCCTTTAGCTCTGTGTTTGGAGCTACAGTAGAGTAACTTGACAGAATTAATAAGGATACCTGATGTCATTCCCATTTTTGACCACATGTATACTCTTTAAGACTTTGACATATTGAGAATTGAGTAAATTTGAATAAAAACTACTTGGGGGTCTTGTAGGAGAAATTTTCATTTGTCATTAATTTTTAGCGTGTCTTTTCAACACTGTTATCATCCATGATGTTGATGATACTACTCATTTCCAAGTCAAAAGTATTAATTAAAGTTACATTACACTTAATGAAAAGGCTTAGTTTCATAACATGTAATTTCATTCATAATCTCTTAATTACATCCCAAACAGCCTCAGACTAATTAATTTCTTTTCTTACCATTTATCTACAAATTAATCTTACAACTTGAATTAGTACATTTAGTCCTAAAAATATTTTGATGAAACATTCCAGTAAGTTAAAAAATTATCAGTTGTGCATTTCTTTTTGTGATTTGACAAAATTGAAAGTATAATTAATTGATGATTTTACATGGGTTTTATCATGGCTTTGACTTAGTTTTCTATGTCTATCTAGTTTATAGTTACTTTGCATTAGGCTGGAAATCATGTACATTAGCTCTATTTCAGGTGATCGAACTCATATCGATAGCTATATTGAATAAGGAGCTTTCCTGGGTAAAAGGGTTGGTTGAATTAAAGACAAAGGAATCTGCTTCAGCAATGACAAAGCTAGTTAAAATACTGACAACTGAGTGACAATTAATAGACACTATCAAGTATAGTCTTCATCAATGAACTGGGGTCTCTCTAAAAAATCAAGGTCTCTCTAAATTATAAATATGCACAGCAAATGCCCATGTAACGTGTTCATGAATATTTTTTTCATTTCTAGCATAGTGTCCCTATAAAATAACAAAAAAGACCCAAACAAACTATCAAACAGGAAAAGGAGTTTGAAATAATGCACAGAATTTTGAAAATCCAGAATTTATAAACCAAGCCAGTATATTTGTGCGTGCTTAGGTATGTGTTCAAGTGAGACTCATCTTTAGCACTATTTTAGCATATTTAGGTTCCAAATGAGTGAGAATGTAGCAATGCAAGTTTCTTTTCATTGTCAGTTTTGTCTTCCTCTTCCTGCTGCTGTTTGTTCATTGTGTATACAAACACAGGAAAGATTTGAGCTTAGAAAATAAGTTTTTTGAAGTCCAGCAGAAACAGATCCAAATCAGTTACAAGATTTTGTCTTGCCATACTTATTAAATTTTTTTAGCAGGTTCTGCATGCTCAGCCAGCTCTTCACTTCCATAAAACAACATCTAAGCTCCATAAAGGATCCATTATCTGTAGAACCCTAAAGAGAGTCCTTACACAGAAGAAGCACACAGAAGAAGCACTTTCATCAGGTGCTATCTGAAAAGAACATCACAGAAGCATCATCTGTTCCTCTGCTGGGGGTGGTTAGTATCTTTAGCCTAGTCATGTAGAACTGTGATAATTGAGGTGTCTCAGCTTGGTCACAGTTGGTGTCATTCTTATGCAGTTTGTTAGCCAGTGGGACTAATCTGACTAAAAGTCAAATTGTATCACTCAGGAAAAGGTTTTGGTGCTTTGCTCATCTAAACATTTCTACTTGTTTGCTAATAACTGCTGCCAGAGACTTTTTTCAACTTTTTTCTAACTTTTATCCGCTTTTGCTTGTTAAGATGTATTTTTTCTTTTTTTTACCAAGATCTGTTTTTATGGAAAATGCGAGTTATGACAAAATTTTCTAAGCTTTAGGGTGAAATTATTAATTATAAAAGGCCACTATAAAGAACAGGCCGCAGGCTTAGTGGTTCAGTTAATCATCTCAAGAGTGAGCAAAATTTTAGCGTCTTTACTAAGTTATTTAAGGCAAGAATGAAGTTTGGCTCCTCCTAAAGTCAAGCAAGTACTGTCATCCCTCAGTGTCTTTGAAGGAATTATTTGCTTAGTGACAAATTTCAGTTTTTTCTTGGTAGAAAATGAAAAGAAATTTCAACATTTTGACATTTTATATGTGAAATTAAATTTTTGTTTACCTGATGGTGTTTATATTTCTGATGAAATTTGCTTATTTGCTTCCCACAACCCCAGAGATCTCCTTCATTCTGATTGCTCAAATAATTAGTTGTTTATTTTTACCTTAAAATAAATCAAATAGTGTTCTTTTGTGTTTGAAATCTAGTGCAGCTCACAGCTTTTTCTGATGTAAATTTTCACAAATACTCCTTTTCTATGAATCCAGATAAAAAGTGATATTCACAACATTATCCTTGTACAATTGAAAAAGAGAAATACAAGAATACCTGACATAAGCAGATGAAATATCAGATTATCAGATTCTGTTGAAACATATCTAAGGCATAACTCCTATCATTCAGCTGACAACTATGTTTCATCTTTCTGTTCCCCAAATAAAGGCAAATTGTACAAATGGGATCGGCAGCAGGCAAAGAGGTTTTATTTCCTTAAAAAAACAAATTAATCTTTCAAATGACCAAAAGTGTCCCCAACAGTCACTAGCTGCTACTTCGTAGGATTCCCATGGTTTCTGTGGTGTATCTGCCACCTTCTTATACCGTGCATATCTCAGAGGAACTCAAATGACTCTTGAAGCTTCTCTTCAGGCAACTGGCTCTTTTTTTTTTACCAAGGTTAACATACAACCATAAGCCTAAAACAGAATTCTTTCCTACCACAGGCAGTTAGATCATACGAATTTTTCAGGTCCCCCTAATCAATGTAATTTCATTCTGTAAATGTTACTATGATGTAAATTTATAGTAAGTAGATTATTTCTATTACATATTTTATTTAACTTTTTTAATGAACATTAATAATACTACTGGAAATTATGCATTCTAACCACAATGACATATGCTTCAAAACTACCTTTGATATCTACATGTAGGCATAGAAAGTTGGCAATTTAAATCAAAATCATTAGTTAGTATTTGAAAGTTATGTAAACTGCCATGATATCATATTTAAGTAACAGTAGCAAATTTCACGGCATCTAAGCACTCGGGAAGGCTGCCAATCTACAAATGATTTCCCAATGCCAAAAAGAAAGTGAAATTTATAATTGCTGAAAAGTGAAGCTCTGCTGTGTTCTATACTCTTTTTCTATATTATTTTTTGCTATTCATTCTCCCTTTAAATCAGATGCAAAAGTAGGGGCTTTCAAACATTGTTCTTACTAAGTTTTGAGGCCAAATATCTCAATTCAGAAAACTATACTTATGTTTTTGGGTTGTTTTTTTTTTGCTTTTTTTTCTCATTTTACAAAGAGGGTTGCACAGAATTTCTTTTGGAACTGTCTAATAAGTCTTATGAGTTTCGTGTGTTGCCTGGGAAACAGTTTTAAGTAAAGTAAGAAAAAAATACACATTTAGTTTGGCATAAAAATGTTGACTTAGAGTGATATACTTTTATAAGTTTAGAGTCTTAAGTATGTTGGCACCTGTTATGCTTGTGCAGCTGATAAGATTCCTACAAACATTGTCATCTTTATATGATGAAACTTTCTGGTGGGCCCTTTGCCAGAAAAGCATTAAATAACATTATGGACTCACTGGACAGTTGCCATGGAATTTTCCACTAGGCAGTTTGTGAACTGATTATGGATCCTTCATAAGCTAAAGAGAAGTTCAAAGGTATCATTAATTACGGTAAAATCAGGATGAAAATTGCAAGTATCTGCTTTTAAAAAAAGCATCAAATTCAAATGAATCACGGACTTATCAGTTAACCCAGCTCCAGACGGAGCACTATGAAACTCAGGCGCTGTAAGAATTTCTTTGGAACCCATCTCAGGTGTTTCTCTAAGGACACACTTGCCTGATTGTTAGCATATCATGACTTTTAAAATGGTTTAAAATGTACCTTCTCTAAGCCCCCTGAACATCTTTCATCCTGTTTAGTCTTCCTTAGTACCCTCGGCCATTTTAAATAGCATCAGAGAAGGAGATGTAGATAACTGAATAGTTCTCAAAGTATTAAAAGGAGTTTGGAGCCATTACGTTTCATCTCAGAGATATGTTAATTTCATTTGAAGGCATGCAGGAGTCATTTTAGGTCACCCATGAACTTCACCTGTAGCTGCATCATAGAGTCACAGAAAGGCTTGGGTTGGAATCCATACTAAAGATCATCTAGTTCTAAGTCCCCTATGATGGGCAGGGATACCTTCCACTAACTAGACCAGGTTACTCAGAGTGTCTCCAATCTGACCTTCCATATTTCCAGGGATGACACACCCACAACTTCTCCATGCAACCTGTTCCTATGTCTCCCTCCTTTTCAATAGCTTCTGTGGATTTCTTGGATATCACAATGGCCTTCAGTCTTTCAAAGAAACGATTTTCATGTCTGATTTCACCAGGGGACTTGGCTGGTGAAATTTGGCCAATTCCACTTACCCAGTGGTGACATATGCATGGGTATCATTTCAGATACATTATAGTCCTCACTCTTCCCTGTTGGGGGCTTTATGATGTGACAGTGTCTGAAGGTACTTTTGAACAGAATTGACTGGATAGAGGAAAGGTTGTCTGGACTCTGATTCATCTCCATACTGGGCTAATGGGTCTGAAAGCTTTCTGAAGTGAATCTGGTTCATGACCATCTTGCTTGGAGCATATGTTGAGAGAATCTGAAACTTTTTACATATACACGTATGTACCTATACCCTCTTCATTTTTATAAAAAGAAGAGTTGTGATTATGGTGGAATTTATGCAAAAAAAAATAAAAATTGAAAAAAGGTTTGAAATAATGGGAGACCTTCATTAGGTGTAGAGAATGCCTTCATAAAAGCCCTTTGAGCATGTGTTTTTGCAATTCTGTTGACACCCTTGAAACATTTGGGATGACATACACAATTCTATATGAAAAGTTATTAGTTTTAGTTAATATTTTTGTGCATCACATAAAATGGTTTCTCTCACCTGTTTCAGGATTCATTTATGATATCATAAAGTAAAAAATTCCTTTCAAGAAAATCTCAAAACACTATAAAAGTATTTAAATGTAGTGCTTATTGTTCAAAACTTACCTGTGATAAAATACAGGATTTTTTCCAATTTTTTTTAATATATGTGTTCACTCATTAGTTTCATTGTGCTCATTTTTTGCTATCTTGGCAATGCCATCTCTGTGAGACTATGTGTAATATCTGTTGATGTGTGAGGGAGGATGTGGAGCAAAGAAATACAAAAACTCTTGAAACACTTTACTATTGCAAGAAGTAGCAAAATACCACATTTTCTGATGGCCAAACTGGCTGCTGGCTAACATCTTTCGTCTCACCAGGCTTGCATAAATCTTTTTAAATGCTCTCACTCATGATTTATTGTGTTCTGGTTGTCCAGTATATTAAAATCATATATAGTAAAGTCCAGAACTAGTTGTCTTACATTATCTTACATTATCTTATTTATCCCCATAAAATTTTTAATGGGAGAGTCAACCCTGATTAAGTACTTTCTGCACTCTTAGCTGTAATACATCTAATATAAAGTTGATTTTAATTATTATTTATATGTACACCATTATGGGCTGGAGTTTCCAACTCCTTTAAAATTTTGTTAATTTCTTTATTGGTTAATAAATTAGCATCATGCACTTTATGGTGAATGTGAAAGATACCCAGAAATTCAGTAAACTCACTTTTATTGTAGTTGCCAAAATGTTGCTTTGATATACCCACACTGTTATAGAATATTTGTCACATAGCTTTGTGAGCAAATTGGTCACAAATAAGTTTGTTTCAGGGTGAGAAAAAAAATTTCCATTCCACTACCAAGAAGAGACTGAATCTTTCTCCAATATTTTATTGCACCAACTAATGTACAAACAATAACGATATTGTCAGAGGAGGAAACCAGGAATAATATTTGGCTATACAGAAGTTGTACAGCAATGTGAGTGCAATGCCCAAAATTCAGTGCTCTGGACAAAGAAGTAACAGACAACTTTCTATATGAAGTTGTGGTCTAGATTGCCCCATAGCCCTCTTTTAGGCAAAACCAGACCCAGTTAAGCACTTATTTTGCCATACAGACCAAAGTATATTATTTGTTTACTAATATATATGTCTAAGGATTTATACATCAAAATAAAACAGAAAACATAATAAAAAATATTGTTATGATTATCCAGGGCTTTCCTTCTAAATAAAAGCATATTTTTCCGGATTTTTTGAGATCTGATTCACATTTGGAAATATGTACAAGTACATTTTAATACACTAAATAAGGCAATTTTATACATACATGTTTGTTGCCTAAAATTAGGTGAGATCAATTAAAAACAAGTCAAACTGGAGGTATGAATAATCAACTGTAGACACTGCATCTGTACAGCAAAAATATCTGCATGGGTTATGAGAACTGTCCTTTGCCTTGGTTTGCAGTAATTTGCTTTTCCTTTTGCTTAGATTGTTTGACAGAATGTTTCTGTCTTTGTAAAGCATAACATATACTACAGTTTTCTATAAAAGGTTGTTATAACAATGATAAAGTTGTATTTTCTATTACTACTAATATTTACCAAGGGAAGAAATCATTCCCTTTTCCTTACTGTCCAAATGATAGGTTTTTATATAAAACACAACAAGATGAGAGTATAGGTAAATATAAGGGTTTATAAATGAATAATTCAGATATTTTCAATTTTACTGAGAATAAGTCAAATACATTAATACATTCATTTTCATTGTCTAGTCCTGGTGTTCAAGTAGGTTCAGCAATCTTAGGAAATTAGGTAGTTTATCTTTATCTTTAGTATAGCACTAGACCTTCAGGAAGAACTATCGTCCTTGTGTGTCCCTCCAGTCTTGAGTGTGCATAGCTGTGAATGCAGATGAACAGGCCGAGTGTGTACGAGGGCACAAAGACTGGTTACAAGAGCGACGTGTAGAAAAATTGGTGTCAGAAACGTGACAGTCCTTGAGGACTGTGGAGAGACCAGGAGCAGGAATAGTATCGTGCTTAACATTATTTGTTTCCTGTGCCTTGAGCAGAATAATTTTGCTGCTGATCTGTTCAGTGAAAGAGACAATATATTCTCTCAAGTCCTTTCACTTGTACTGTAGGTTTTAGCCACTTGTTTGAAACTTTTCCCTATTGAAACTACTGCATGACGGTAATACACTACAGTAATAATTATATTTTAAATAAAGTTAAAATTAATAAGCTGCATGATTTTACAGCAGAACATTTTAAACTTTTGCTATTCATATTTTGTCTTCTTTTCAGCTATCTAGACTTTTTAAACTATGATTTGGAAGTAATCTATAACAGAATACAATATTTTGACCTGAGAATCTAGTCAAAAGTTCAAGTTTCAGTGCTTTGTTTCCAGTAGAAGAAATTAATTTGAATCACAAATTTCTGATGCAATTATTGTGGGTTTTTAAAAGAGGGGTTTTCCTTTTTATTCATGATTCCAGGATGGTTCAAAAAACAAAGCATATCACTATTTCCTGTATTTTTTCTACTAATAAGCATATCATTCCCCAAAACCTTCCCACTGCTCTGAATTCTACTGCTGCTACCTGGCTTCTGCACTTATGCATTGTTATTTTTCTTCTGTAATTTCAACTCATGAACCTACAGGTAAACTTGGAAATTCTCATTGCTGTTGCCATTCCATTTAGATCATATTCTTGAGCAGAATTCATGTACCTTTCTTGAGAATAGATTTTTATCTAATAAGGATATTTGAGTTTCAGAAAACATTATTTTTTTTCTGGAGTATGTAATGAAGAATGTTGATTATGACCACTAGTTTCAATGGTGTTTTCTTTATCACAAAGAAATCTTTCTTTGCATTTCCATGGCTGAGTTACCAGCTACAGCTGGGCTTACTATTGTGTAACTGGGACAAGTAATCAAAGAGGCTGCATTAGGCAGGCTCAAATCATTAGCTCAATCATTATCAAAGTTCTGTGAAGAAATGGCCTATTTCACTTAGCAGTTTTCCATAAAATAGCTTGGCACAGCTCCTAGTAGAGTGCCTTTCAGGTACTGTTAGTGGTACAATAGTGCAGATGTGGATGATCACTATGAGGTGTAAACAGAAGTCCCAAATTTCATTATGCGGTCTGGAGTCATGTGCTGAAAAATTGTCCTGTTTTGTTTTATTAGAACACAAAGTTGTGAATCTATAATTATTATAAATAGTTTTTAGGACTAGAAGTGGCAGCTGACATCTGTAAGACAGAGTGCTGTGTCTGTCTTTTTCTTCATTGGTGTAGCCATAGAATGTGATGCTTCCCTGCTTCTTATTCACATTTGGCCTTTTCCAACCCACATGCAGATGAGTGCAAAAAAAACCCCTGATATTATTTAGACTTTTGCTAAGATGTAGGAAGATGACTAAAGTGGATATGTCTGAAATGCCTTCTGAACTGAATCTATACTCAGATTTAGCCCCTGTAGGACTGTGGGACAGTCTAGTACTCTATAAGCATTATCCTCTTTATTATAGTCCCTGTTACAGTCCTGTCTGCACTGTGAACACTGAGATTAGCTAATCAGTGACCACATATTTTGATGGGTCTGGAGTGACCAATCTCAAATTGACTTGTTAGCTGTCTGTGAGATCATCCATGTAAGATTTAATTATCATGTCTCTGCACATGAGAGAGCATTTTAATCAGGCTCAGACTGGGATATCAAGTTAAAAATTTAAATACTTCCTGCTCAGCTACAAATACACTTTAAAGGCAATGGGGATATCAATTTCAGGTTTGGACCTTTTCTTAAGTTCATATTTTCTTTTGGCAGTGCTGATGTAACAAGTGATTCATTTCTCCCTAGTCTACCTGCATGACATATGGTTCCATTACTTACTTCCCACCCTTTTCTTTGTACTTGGTGGCATCAATCACCTTATATTTAATTGAAAAGTCATTGTGGCATATCTTGTGAAGGAGTTGGTGGAAGTTTATAATAGGTAAGAGAACTTCTGTAATGAGAAATTAGACACCTTGCTCATATTTAGACATTTCAGACAGCTAGTGCTGAGTTCAGCTGATCAAAATAGGAATTTATTGCCATTCAAGATGTTATTAGTGTCGTTCTTCTTTTCCTTAGACAAAGAAAACAGACTTTCAGATGGTGATATTTAGTGTCAGCTCCATGAAGTTGTCTCAGACATCTTTGGGTACCGTCAATGTATAGAGAGATAAATAGAATTCCTTAATTTAGGTAATGTTACTCAGTATAATTTTCAACCATCCTTTAGTTTAGCTTATTTTGTTTTGGTTTTGAATGAATGATTGCCCCAAGACATGTTTTCATCATTATTATTTCTTGTTTGTGGATACTGTCATTAATGCCTGCATATTTTTTTAATTAAATAAACAGCAATAATATTTTTTTAAATGCATAAATAATAAAAATGTCACACTTGTGAAAATATGGAAATGTACCAATGTCTTAATTAATGGATAACTAGATAAATATATTAAATATATTTCCAACAAATTGCTTTACCTTCCAAATAAACTTTAAAGGAACCTATGCTGGCTTCAAAGTTTTCTCATAAAAAGGATCATCAAGTGAAGGAACATCAAGGTATACATGAACCAGATGTTTGTAGCTAACACAAACTTATCACCTACCAGTAGGCTAAATTCTGAACCTCAATACTAAGAGAACTTCCCTTTTTCGTGCATGCAAATACAGAGAGTGGGGACTTTTCTAACATGTCAGATGAAGGAGAAAAAATTAAAAAAGTTAGAGGCACAAAGCTATCATTTTTCCTGGGTTAGTTGCATTCCCTAGTGATTCTACTGAGTCATAGAGGTTTCATGTAAAGATCAATGACACTGAAAACTGGTTTATAACTCAGTATAACAGCTAGTATAGTCTCAGAATTGCTTTGCTGTAATCCACCCTGTCTTTCTCAGTTAGCAAACATTAGCCCAATTACAGTTATGCCAAATGCAGGCAAAACAAATGCTTCTTACAAGCTACAACTAATTTCTAACTGCAAATTTATAAATATAAAGACGTCGATTGACAAATCAAAGTGCATTACATTAATGGTAAGAAGAGAAAAGAGAAAAATATTGTTATACTGTGATGTGTCCTCATCAAAGCCTAAATCTTTATCGATGTTTCTGGGGAAATGGGATTGCTGTGGCAAGGATGGGTAAAGATTAAACTAAAAGGTGGAGAAAATCCTGACAGAATCCATTCAAATAGAATTTCAGTTCCAGTTCTTTTTGGTAGAGGAAGGTACATTATATAGAACAGTTACAGTAGATGTAGAGTTATAAATAAATTAATGCCCTCTGAATAGAATATACCTGTAATTTCCACATAAGTTATTCGTAAACAACTTGATAAAATTATCAAGTTACAGGTGTAGAGAAGAAAATAAGTAAACCACATTTTTGCTCTTATGAATGCTGTAGCTGTAGTGCATTAAGATACTTTCAGAGAGTTTCACTTTCCTGTGAAACAGTAATAACAGTCACACCAGGTCTTCAGGCCAGTATCATTGTGCAAAATGTATTTAACAGTGGGTGCCTAGTAAGAGGGATATGTCAATGTGTATAAGTTCTTGGAGTGGTTTATTTTTCCACGTGATATCAGTATGACCACAAAAAAGGCCTCGATGTAGTTTGTGCAAGAGTCCTGTTCAGAATTAAAAAAATACATTTCCCTGCTAGTTGAAGTAATAAGAGAAAGACTATAAAACTATAAAGGTTTAAGGAGAAAAAGAGGGGATATGCTGATAAGTCAAAATTATTACAGATACTGACAATTAAATTTTTATTTCTGTGGGAACTGACCACATTTTTCTTTGGTCTTCTAGTCTATCTGACAGGTAAAGAAAACTGATTGTTATTTTTAATTCAAAACCTTTATTAATGAAAAAAACAGCATAGCATTTTTCTATTTTTCACCAACACAGGTTCACCAGAAGCACATAATGAACTCATCTTCAAGCTTGGAATGGGATACCTGAGTTTGAATTTTTTCATGTTAGGAAGGATTTTGAGACTGTATCTCCTGATTTCTGAAGGAGTAAAAAAATTGCATTTAATAAGATAATTGTATCCTTCTTTTTTTTATCTCCATCGTCACTTGTACATTTTCATTTAGCAATGTTTGCTAAATATTTTGCTGACCTGATTTTTTTTCTGTGTTTGAACTGTACTAAAGAGTATCTCCAATTCCAGCAGGAGTCCTTGAGGAAAGCAAGACTATGCGGATTACTAAGGGGGGTAAATATCTAACAAGTACATAGTACTCAGCCATGCCAAAACAGCAACAGTCCTGTCTCTTCATGCAGCAGCATGCCATACATCTTGAGAAATCTCCTGGGGCAATCTTACATGTCAGTACTCTCTTCTTAGGATATTTTGAGAATTATGGACTTGAATTTTGGTACTTAAATCACTTCTAAGTGCCATATTTGGTGGCCAGGAGCCTCAAATCTGTAAAACAAAACTTAGATTAGAATTTTTCTTTGCTTTTATGGTTCTTAACTTCAAGTTTATCTCTTAAAAATTTTAGTTTCAAGTACTTTGGAAGCATAGAATATTCAGATACTACTGAGTAAATATTCTTTATGTATAGATATACATTTATATGAAGATAATTTTGTTTTTTTATTTTCTTCCAATTGTATTCCTACGTAAATGATTTAGACAAAGGATAATTTCAAGAGGAGACTCACTGAAGGGGTAATAAATACAACTGATGAAGTAAATTTCTGCGAAGTTTTATATATAATGGGAATAACATTTTATCCTTTATAATGATCTGGAAGACTGGCAACAATAAGAGCCTGAAACTCCTTTAAGAGTCAATGACAACTTATAAGCAGGACAGACCACACTCAGTTCAAGAAATGACACAGGACTCTGATCAACACAAAAAAAAAAAAAAAAGGGTTTTTTTCCTATTTATACAGATTTCTTTCAAGACTAAATTTTTGAAGAATTGTCTGTTTAAGGAAATTAAGTTTTATCTCTTATTTTCTGGTAGAATTTATAGGTTTTTATTTGTCCAAAATTATATTTATTTTATGAAAGATAGCTATTTCACTAAATAATCTCAGCACCTGAGAAAAGCCAAGAGTATAAATGCCGCATAAATAAAATAATTATAATTTTTTGGAGGCTGGAGTACTAATTTCCACCCTAGAAGAAGATTTTGGCTGTCCATTCAAAGAGGAAACTTCCATGGAAGTTTTACAGAATTCTGGCATTTACATGGAACTCCCGCAGTCAGCCTATCAATTGTGGCACAGTGGTCTTTTCCTTTCAGTCCTGTAAAACAGAAATTGAAAAAAAATTAAAGAATTAATTAACCAAAAGTGCAATATGACATTGTACAATGCTATCATGTGCTTGAAGTTTGAATATGGTGTGTCTTTTCTACTCCTCTCTCTAACTATATAAGTAGATATACACCTAAAATATATTTAGAATATTACAAAAGAGAATATATTCAATATATATAATAGAACTACACAAGAGAGAGCTGAGGACTTGATTAAAACAGTTTCTGTACAAAGAAACATGAGATCCTACGGACTTCTAAGATTGTAAAAGATTCTGTTGGGAAAAAGGTGAAAGAAAAGGGAAAATCTAATATGCCTGATGCCTAACCTAGAGAAAATAGAGAAGGAATAGAAATTTACAGCATGAGATTTGGATGACATTAAATCAGAACAAGGAACAAGTATTTTTAATTCAATTATAGAAACAAATGTCACACAAAGCATGTTAAAGTGGAAAATACATCACTACAACATGCTGTCATGTGCAAAACAAAAATGTATTCAGAAAAAAATTATAAAGTCATAGAAAAGGCAAGTAAAGATGATGTTTGAATGTGATCTAAACCTTTAAACTAAAAGGCAGTAAATTGTATAGACAAAATATTATTATTTAATTTGTCTGCTCTTTTAAATGTCTATCTAGTGTACACCATGAATTTACATGGTGGGTTGATATAATTAGGTTTATATTACCTTTTATGAAAAAAAAGTGATTTTCCAGCTATAATTTTGTTTTTCTTAATGCCCATTCACACCTTGTCCATCACTATGGCACTGGTGTTCCAAAACTGATGCCTACCTTCATACTTAGTATTGACAAACAGATCAGCCATTCCTGGACCATTGTCCTGGCATCAGGGGTTGTTTCCCTCCCAGTTCATCCCATCATTGCAGCAGTAGCAGACACCAGAGAAGCCTCCCTGCTGAAATGGTAGCAGCCTGAGAAAGAGCTGCAGCACTGTTTAGGAAGTAGAGACAAAACTGTGGGAGAGGGCAGACGAAGGGGACCGCCTGTGGGGAAAGCAGCTGCTGGCAAACAGGACGCTTGTTCCTCAAACAAGCCTAATGGACCCTTTCCATCCCCCTCACTCCTTGCTGACCATTTCAAAACCCTCCACTTGTGTTTACAAACTCATCTCTCTGTAATCAATACTTGTCAATGACACAGTATTGAATTTTTCACCTCTAGGATGAAGGTGAAGCAAATCTTTGTCCATAAGGTAAGACAATTTGATTTTGCTTTCAAACTGCTGAAAGATGGAGAAGGCACTTCCCTATCTGAGCCAACATTTTCTTTTCTGTATTTTTTTCTTTTTTTCCTTTTCTTCTGATTTTTTCTCCCCTGGTGGTTATTTTAGCCATGAGCAGGTGTGCATTGGGAATTTTGTTAGCTAGTCTCTCAGCTAAACACTTTGAGTGACCATACAAGTAGTTTTGTTTAAACTGAATTTTAAAAAATTAAATTCTGTTTAGATTAAAATGAAGGACTGTTCTGTTTAAATAAAATTACATTGATTAATTAGAACTGTTTCCAAGGGTTTTTTGAGTACTTATTTCAATATAGTATTCATGTAAAAAGAATAATTTCTCAGATGGTAAAAACTAACTTTCTGATCTTTTCCTCTGCTTGAGCAAGTGATAATGGGGAAAGTCTCTTAGTTTTTGTACTGTTTCAACTTACATTATTTATATATTGCTTAACATAAGAAATTCTGGGTCTCAGTTAGGAATTCTGTGTTTTATTGTAGTACACAAGCAACTACAACATTTAGAACTGAAACTATAAAAATTGTTTTTATTTTTTTTCCTGAAAAAATCAGTAAGAGATCTTGGTGCTGACAATGCAAACTCCATCTATTTATTGTGATTTAACACAAAATAGTTCAGATCTCACAATCTACAGAAATGCTGTAATGTGAAAAAGAAGATAGTAAAAGTTACATTATGCTCAGAAAATAAATTCATCCACTTTAGTGTATATTTTTTTCCAAAGAAATGTGGTTTCACCTCAATGACCTGCTGATATAAATGAGGATTTCAAAATTCTGGAGTGATGAGAAGATCTGCTAAAAGAGCTTGTGAATAACTATTCTCACATCATCAATGAATATTCTCCAACACATGGTAGTAATCTACTTGAAACTCCCTTCTGGGAATTCTGCTTTTCAGAGTGCAGAGAGATGGCACATTTAATTCTTACATAACAAAGTCGCAGAGTTCTAGCAGTTGAGGCTCTGAAAGCATTTCCATGAAAATTTCTTTTCTCTTTTCAAGACTGTATAGGTAAGTTAAAAAACAAGCAAAAACCCAAGAAAACTATGATTTTGGCAGAATAAAATGTTTTGAATGGATCCTAGCAGTTGCTGAGGGGCAAAGTGGAGCCAAGATGGTTATTCGACATAATAACCCTGTGCTGCTTTTGTGAAAATAATTTCTTCCTTTCCCTTGGACCAGTTCAGGCCAGCTGTCCTGGCTGTGCTCCCTCACAGCTTCCTGTGCCCCTGCTCACTGGCAGAGCATGGGGCACTGGAAAGCCCATGACTTAGGGTAAGAACTACTAAGCAGCAACCAAAGGATCAGTGTATTATCATCAATGTTATTCCCCTACTAGCTAATGAGAAAAAATGAACTCTATCCCAGCTGAAACCAAGACATTATCCACCCTTTATTTCATACCATAGAACACCATGTTCAGAATATAAATTGGGGCACTTGGCTGGGAAGAGTTGATAGCTGCTTGGTGAGAGGCTGAACATTGGGTAATAGCTGGTGAGGAATTTTACTGTGCATCACTTCTTTCTCTTCGGCTTTATTCCTCTTTCTCTCTCCTTTTCAATACAACTATTAATATTATGAGTATTTATTATTGCCATTATCATATTTTGTTTCAGTGATTAAACTGTTCTTAACAGTTTTGTTTTTTATTTCCAGGTTTGTTTTTTATTTCCAATTCTCCTCATCATTGGGGGCAAGAGGTTGATGGTGGCTTTGAGGGGGTTCGTGTTGAGTGAGTACCTGCATGGTTCTTAGTTGCCACCATGTCAACTCCTTTTGGTTGTTTTGGAAATTACATTCAGACCTCCAGCTCATAGGATGTTTCCTGCTGAGTAGAGCTTGGTGGATGCGCTTATCAGGAGAACAGGAAAAGCCCACGGAAAATAAGGATGGTTCAAAAACCTGTGACCTTGGTGACCTAATTGGTCTTTTTTATCAACAGTCTGAAATTATAATATTTTTCCTCACTACAGTACAAGGTCAATGTGAATCTGTTATTGATATAGATTCTTAAAACAAAATCAGAAAGAACAAGAAAACACACATTCTCCAGCAGTAAAATGTCCTGTACTTTCTTTTAGGTTAGACTACACAATTTTTTTGAAATACCACTTAGGGAAAACATTTTGTAAGAGACAAAAACTATAAGAGTATTTTTAGATTGTTAACCTTCCATCTACCAAAAAAGATCCTGGCTCACAGAGCAAGGTATTATTCTTATCAAGTAATATTTATTTGGACAATGTGAGCTATCTTCTGCTATTTATTTATACTATTCAATAACACTGATTATACAAACTTAAATCAAGGTGGAAACACAATTATTTACTGTTGTCTTTTGGATTACTTTCCCTCACAACACAAAAGATTAAACATAATCATTCCAGCTGGAAACACTTTTTAGCTTAATCAAGGACAAACTCACAAAATAATTATACCTGCTATTTCTGTGGTTTATGAAAAAGCCCTTAAAATAAATTTTAAAAAAGGTAAAAATAATTTTAAAAATGTAATTAGAGTTTATCATAATAAAGTACTTAGATAAGGTGTTTGTTTTTTTTTTTAATTTTGTAATGAAAGCTTTTTTTACATGCTATGTTGAGAGAATAGAAAGAATAGATAAATATTTTTCTCTAATCTAGAGTGCATTTGAGGCATTGTACAAAAGTTTAGGGTGTTTTTTGGGTTTGGGTTTTTTGGTTGTTTTTTTTTTTTGTGTTTTTTTATTACAGTAAGAAAAAACATCTTCTTTGCTTTCCAGGTGCATCAGTATAATAAATATGTAAAAATAGTAGAGCACTAGATTCCAAAATATTAATAGATTTTTCAAAGTTGCTTTGAAGGTTGTATCATTATGTTAGCAATTTTGAAAGTAATTTGAACTTATAAACAGATGTCTAATAAGAATTTAGAAGATCAACATTTTATTTTCATGTCTTCAATGAACATTGTGACTGTTCATGCTAGATTTTTTCCATATCATATTCCTTTCTATTCTTTGCCTTTTTTAAAAAAATTTTTTTAGAGATTTTCTATTTGGAAGCCCATTTTAAACTTTATCGTGGGTGACCAGTTCAAGCATAATTTAAAGACAATAAAAGTTTCATTTCCATTTTCTGTTCTTTCCTGGGATCAACCAGAAATTATTGGTTAATGGAATGGGCTTTGGTGAGTTAGAATGAAAATCTTTTTTTGTCCCAGACTTTTCTGTAATTGAAACTTTCAAAAACTGTTCATGGAGATTTCAATGAAATATCTCTTTCTGCACAGAGACTTTAACATACTTTCTGTCTTTAGTCCATTAAGGCCTTTTGAAAGTTCCATGTCTTATCATAATACCAACCCTGATATATCCACTTATTGCTCAGCAGAACAGCAGGAGATCTACATTTTCTATTTTGTAAGCTTATTGGTTATTTTTAGTGGGAAGTTTGTAGGCATGAGTTTCCTGTGGAAATAATTCAAATCTTGTCATAGGTCATGCTCAGACCCACAACCTTGGATGTCCTACAAAACTGGGATCTGAAGGCTGGCCAAGAACTCATTCTGCTTACATTCTATTCAGTTACAAAAAAGTGAAGATTTGCTGGAGTTTAGGATCTGTATTTATAAATCTGGAGTCATACAGAGATTAGGGCCTTAAAGTTTTCTAAATAAAACAGACAAACCTTTTAATGTATCAGTTTTAACAGTTTCTGTCATACAAGATTAAATGTACTATTCATAACAACAGGAAATTTTGCTCTGTTAGGAAAACAGTCATACTTTTCCCTTTAAAACCCCAAACACACTTAGAGGCTCTTAAGATTAAAATGGAGGGACAATAATTCCCTAATGCTATACTGAATTCTTTTCACTTGGGTGGCTGAATAGCTCAGAATAGCAGTTACCTTGAAAATAAATGACTGAGCTGAAAGGAAAATTAATTAATTCAGATAAAGTAAATAAACTCTGTGAACTGACTAATGTAGCAGAAATTACTGGATGCTGATACTGCTGTTTTAATTATTAAGTCCACATTAATTAATTTCAGAGCTACCTTTTTTGAAATCCACAGCTTGACCAACATTCAGAGTACAAAACAGGCCAAAAGCCAACTTTTTCTTAGTAAAAAGCATTAGCAAAGGCTGGACCCAAGTCTTCACACAACTAAAGGTGATGAACTTTAAAAGAAAGTGACAGTTTCAATAAACAACACAGGTTCGAGATAATTGTGCGGTACTTCCTCGACCACAAACTGAGAAACAAAATTTGATTGTGTCAACCTATTTATTTCACAGAAGGAGCTGGACTTCTTGTTAATTGCCAATATGGTTCTGAATATAAAGGGAACTTAATGTCTCTTTGAGAATTGCAGGAAAATCAGTGATCATGACTACCAATGCAGAGCTCCTAGACAAAGTGAGATTCAGTCATGACCCACTGTGATGTTACAACCTCACTGAACTTAAGAATGTGTGAATGGTTGAGAATGAGTTACATTACATTTAGTAGTTAGTGCTGATGGTTCTTGTACCTACAGACATAAAGAGTATAAAGCTTATTTATACTATACTTTTTCCCTTACCCATAACATGTGAAGGACTCTTTCAGATAGCGCCATCATTGAAGTATCTATTTCTGCTGAGGAATGCTCAGCAGGGATTTTACTATCTATGCTTTATTCTAACAAGTCACGAAGTAAGGCAATAATATATTTAAGACTGTCTTTTGTAGTGATTACTTCCATAAATTGTTAAAAAATTTACAGACAGCAAACTTATATCTGCAGCATCACACAGCAGACAGCAGTAACTTCAGTATGGTAACTAAAAGATACATTTCCAGAAGGATTTTGTTCTCTAATCCCTCATCATTTTGTTTGCTTCTTGAAATGAAAACACCTGTAGTAATGATTTCTCCTGACAAGCTGAAAGGCACTGAACAGAGAACAAGTTTAATAAAATGCTTTAATTACAATCTTTAGTATAACTTCACCTTGTATCAATACCTCTTATGAACATCTTAATCACTTGCTTTTTCTTGTTTTCACTTGAAGCAAATTTAAATTTTTTTGAAGAACTCTACACACAACTTCAAGTATAAGGCATGAATTTCTTTGAGAAAACCACAGACAAAACAGCTGTAGGAAAAGCTCTTATGAACACTTCATGTCATGTACTTGAATTAAAAAACATTTAAGGACAAAAAGACATCTACAAAAAACTTTTAAATGCAAGTTTTTATGCACTAAAGTTGCTTTACCAGGATATTTCATCTGAGACTCTCTGCTAGCAAAAAATCCATGTAGATCAAATCCCTGTTTGATTTAAAAAAAGGAGTTTTTAATTTTAAATAACTTTTAAAAAGCTTAAAACTTTTTAAAAGGAATTTTTGCTCTTGAGATAGAAGATTGCTTACCAGTTATCATCATAGGCAAAGCAGACTTGAGGAAAAAAAAATTAATTTATTTCCAGTTTAAAAAGTGTATGATTATGAGAAATAGTAAAAAACCCCAATCAACCCCCAGACTCCAAAACATTTTCTCCCACTTCCCACTGTTTTTCTCAGCCTCAACTTCATTAATTTAATCACGAATTCTCTACCTCTCCCTCTAAAGCTGTGCAGGGCAGATTGTAGTAACTCATAACAATTTCTCTCTGATGCACTCTTCTCGTCACCCTTTTTCCTCAGGGTTCTTTCCCAAGGCTTCAGTGTGGATATCTGCTTCACCACAGTCTTTTAGCAGGCTTCAGGGGAATGGTTTGAATTGGAAGAGACCTTAAAGATCATCAAATCCCAATACCCCTACTGTGGACATCTTTCACTAGTTTGGATTGCTGAAAGCCCCTCCAATCCGGCCTTGAACACTTCCAGGGATGGGGCTTCCCCAGCTTCTCTGAACAACCTGTTCCAGTGCCTCACTCCTGTCTTAACATTCTGATTGACCCAATTCTCAAACTGCTCAAGAGCCCACTGGTTCACATCCCTTCTTTCAAATGTATGAGCCGCGCTACCCACATTATGTCAACCCCAAACCTGCTGCAGGTGCATTCAATCCCACTGTCTATGTAATTAATAAAAATAATCAGCAGTAACAGTCCCAGGACAGACCCCTGAGGGTTTGTACCCACTTCTTTCTGATTTTGACATAGAGACATTGACCTCAACTCTTTGGATATGGCCATCCAAACAATTCTTTATCCATCAATTTGCTCATCTTTCAAAGCCACATTTCACCAATGTGGCCACATGGATGCAGTATGGGGACCTAGCAAATGCTTTACAGAAGTCGAGGTGGATAATATAAATTGACCGCCCCTTGTCCACCAATACAGTCACTCTCTACTAATCTTACTCACAGTAAGATTAGTCATGCACAATTTGCTCTTTGTGAAGCCAAATTGGCTGTTTCTTGTCAGCTCTCTGGCATCCATATCACTTGACATATCTTTCAGCAGAATGTCTGGTCTTTCTTCATGTTCATATGACTGTTTCTTTCTCTTTTTTTTTTTTTTTTTTTTTTTTTTTTTTTTTTTTTTTTTTTTCTTTTTTTTTTTTTTTTTTCACTTTCTCATGATTTTGTGTAATGACATATCTTTCAGCAGAATGTCTGGTCTTTCTTCATGTTCATATGACTGTTTCTTTCTCTTTTTTTTTTTTTTACTTTCTCATGATTTTGTGTAGTGCATTTCACCTTTTCCCAGCATCCCAGCCACATTATCTGTTGGGCCTAGCCATGTCCTGCAATGGTACAGTTGAAGCAGGCTAGAACCATAAATTAAACATTAAACATATATTGTACTGAAAATTTTAATATTTATCATATGTATTATTTCTCTGTTTTTCCTGCCTTAATTTCTTTTTTGGTTTATTTTCCCTTTTTTTCTTTTTTTTTGTAATGTAAGGGGCAGAAGGTGTGAGGGATTTTTTTCCTTCCTTCCATGCATACATCTATGGTTTTGCTTGTTGCTTGAGGAGTTTACTCCAGTATGTTTTGTAGTCATAGAAATCTTTCAAATAATAACATGTTAAAATAATATGATTTTGATTTAAAACACACTCTTTTCTCTTTTGAACAAGATTAAATTCTAGTCGTACAAATAATTTATTGTGAGAAGTTGTTGGTTATAGAGCAAAAAAAAGAAATTAATGTTGTGACTAAAAAAACTTCCTTTTAATCCTTTTAATTGAAAGAAAAGTAGGAGAATTCAGTTTCTGTAATAAATTTTGAAAAAAAAAATTATACAAATAAATTTTATATGTTCATTTTGATAGTTTTTTCATATTTCTGCAAAATAAAAAAAATGTAAGTTATATTTATGCTGGCAGTCTTTTTTTTTTTTTTGGTGCATTAAAAAAAAATCATCATTTTATACCAAGGTTTACACAGAGAAATCTTTTCTATTTTTCTAAGACTAGCTCTGAAGTTTAGGAATTGTGATTTTAATAAATGTGCCCTATATAAAAAGCTTGGAGGCACATGAATCCAGAAGAAATACGAACCTGATCCTAATAAATGTTTTCTGGAATTCACAGATACCATTTAGACACAACTACCATCTACAACTCCAACAGTGCAGCAAGTGTTCTGACTTGCAGAGCACTAGCTTAAAAAAAGGTGACAAAGGCAGCTTATTTCCAACTTGATTTTCTTCAGCCTACCCTTTAGTACCAGTCCAGTGTAAATGCGATAATTTTAATTTTTAAAATAATTTACCCTTCCTATAGGTTTTAATCTCTACTTAGCTATATGCAAAAATAGTTTGTTCTTCTAAGGACTGGATCATAGCAACTTGCATTTTCCCAGATGGAAATTCAGAAACAGCTGAGTTTCTGCTCTTTGCTTCCTGGTACAAGAAAACGCATTTGTAGATCAAGCAAGCAGCAGATGGAGAACAATTGGAGTATATAATTATTCGGCCTGGACTCCTTTTAAAGGCTGAACTCTATCTATTTGGCTGGGAAGACAGAGGAATAGAATAGCACATGGTAGATAAACATTCCAAGGATCCTTTAAAATAAATCTAGGCAAATATGTGAAATAACTTCATCAGTTAACCAGGTCTCTTTTTCTGTGAACTCCAAAATCTGGCAAGTCATTGTCAGTTTGCTTTTGAAGGTTGAGATTAATACACAGCCTACCCAAACACTTCTGTATGAATAAACTACATTGATTTCAGTATGTTACCTGAGGACTCCATCTGGTGACTCTCCTTTACTTTGCCAGATTTTCAAAAAGCTGCAGCCTCACTGTGATCTAATGCCAAAATATAAAATTCTCTGTAGGAAAGTATTAACACGTTGTGATTCTTGCTCTGTGGAAGTGAATAATTGAGTTCTGTGACTTTTTGAAAATGCCCTCATAGGAGCATTACATTTTGTAAGCTGACAGCTAACAATAAGACTATGTGCCAAAATCAGTGTCTAGAGAGCCATGATTATTTTCATTAATTATTCAAGATTAAATGGACATATGAAGGAAAATACAGAGGGCATCAAAAGAGGAGTGATAAAGTATTATGAGAAAAGGAAGGCAATCAGAATAATCCAAATACCAGTAAAATCTGAAATTGGAAACAAATAGAGGACAGTAAAATATTTCAGAAGAAAAATGGGAATGATTGTATGCTCTTAAGATACCTAAATTACCTTCTGAAACTACATAGTCAAATAAAAAATTACTCGTATATTTTCCATACAACACTCTTCACAGCAAAGAAGGACTAATGGTGGAGGAAAACAGAGGAAACATTTCTTTATATCAACAAAAATAAAGATTAGAATTACAACCACATGTACTAAAACTTACCTTGGTTTAGAAAATCAATGCTGTAAACCAAAATTAATTTAATGACAGAAGAAAATTGTAAGATGACTAATGCTTTTACTGTGTTGAATTATAGGAAAATCAGACTAAAGCAAAAAAAAATACTAATAAGGAAAACTCAAGCAGGAATAAAACCATAGTAGAAAAGTCACCTGCTTCCTCCTATTGTTTTGGATTTTTTCTTCCAGCTAATTTGAAGTTTCAATTCTTTTCTATGGAACTGTGGCAAATCAAAGGCCTCAGATCCACACATAATATGATGACGATTTCATGTAGTATTTTCTTTACATATTCAAGTATTTAAGCCCTTTTTTTGTTTGTTTTGTCAGTTGGAAATGGTCTAACTGGAAAATGGGATATTTGTGAATATGTATGAGGCTCCCTTACCCAAACTCATTTAAGCTAATTCAGGAAAAGCAGATAGTTTCTTCACCTGTGCAGCACAAGCACTCTCACTGTGTGCTTATTCCTTGTACTGACAATGAGACTTCGCCAGTACTCTCGTGGCCTCAGTTCTAGATCCAAGTCAGGCAAGACAGTGCTGAGGCATTCAGCTGCTCCAAACTAAGATGTGACACTTTAGGGTACAGATGTGCAGTTGTGTGCCCTGACCACTTTTGATGTCATGCGGTGAAGTTCCTATGGAATTTAGGCAATGTACCTGATGGTTGACAGACATTTTTTGATCTCATTTAGAGAGTGGTGTGACTGATATTTCCCACCTTACATCTCATTCAACTAAAGTCCAGTTTCAGTCAGTACAGAATGACTTAGCAAAATTAGATAACGTTCCCCTAAGTTACGAACCAAATACCTAAAAATTACATTCATTCATTTAAATAGAAACTATTTTAACAATATTATTCGGATCTTAGTCTTTGTGAACATCACCATTTTTTGATGAAAAATAGATTTCATAGCCACAATTTTTAAAAAATCTTTCCTGAAAATTGAACCTTTTTTCTGGAGTTAGTGGATCAGATAGACAAAGAGATAATTATAAATAATTAATCTTTTTGCACATTTTTGAACTTTACTGTATTTCATACATTTACTTTTACACAATGAAATGTAATACTTCAATACAAAGATTAAACAACAGTACATGCAGAAGTAGCAAATCTATACCTAACTGAAAAGCAGCAAAATTATGATTTGATTATTTTATATGTTGATTTTTTAAAGAGGAATGGGTACTATTTTGTTTCAGCCAAGCTGAAGTGGATGCATATGCACACGCCATTGCACAAAGGCATGTTGGCACAAACACAACTGCACATACAGACATGGATAGAAGGAAGTACTGAACAAAAATAACAGATGTTAATGCTTTGTCCTTTCAAGTCAAAATGCTGACATTTTTTCAAGTAGCCTTAACAAAGTGCTTACATCTGGTATATATTTAATAGTCTTTACTACAATCAGTATGACTAGAATTTGTATCCCATGTGCATAAAGCATAATTACTGATGTGTAAGATTTGTTCTACCAGAATTAAAATTGTATTAATTGGATTTTATATATTAAATACACTGTGGAGTAGCTAGAATGTATAGAGTAAAAATACATATTTTTTAGAATAGTTAGCAGACAAAGTGAGAGGTGTTCATAAAGAAAAGTTAATCTCAAACATTTGCCCATCAACACTTTAAAACAGAGAGAATTTTCTCCTGATTATTGAATGTATCTGACTTAAATTACAATAAATAAAAAACTCTTATCTTTTTAAACCTGAATATTTCATAATCTACATAAGTTCAGTATCTACTATGGTAATCCAATGGTATGAGTAGGAGTACACAATCCCTTTAGTATGCAACAAAGAGTGCACTTTCTTAGTTTCCACTACTACAATGTCATGGCTATCTTAGCACATAAAAATGACTGCATTGTGCCCAACATTGTCTTAACAATGTTGTCTTGTTTTCATTATTTGTTTTTGTTGTGATTTTTTTTTTGGGTGGCGAGAATTTTTATGTTTTTAATTCAAAAAAGTACAATACTCAATTGAAACACAATAAAATTAAGTTACCTTACATTTCATGCTACTAAGGTAAGAGATCAAATTAGCTCAAAAGTAGTGGAAAATACAGGATTTAGAGCAGATATGTTATATGACAGTCAAATATATAAAGAAGATATGGTGATTGATGATTCCTGAATCTGGCTGATGATTCTTTAGTCAAACTTTCTCGTGAAAAATGGGCTGTATAAAAGAAACAGTAACCAGCATGAAGTGGCCGCACTAAGCACGTGAAATGCAGTTGAAAGCATTGGGACACACTTCTATACACACTGGTGGCTACACCTCTTACTAACACAACCACAATACAATGTCAATATGCAGTAAGTCATCTGAGATAATTGTTTGGAGAAGAAAAGTAAGTGTATCTAAAGACAGATGACTTATTCTCCAGTTGGGGGAATTCATAGATCTAGGTCCTGTGCTGTGGACACGGAAGAAAAGAGTTTCAGTACTGATCTGTACCATAGCAAATTTGATTTTATTCTGTGTTTAATGCAGTGATAGCGCAGTCCTTCCATACGACACTTATATTAACATCCCGAAATTTGGAAAGGAAGAAGATTAGAATGAAAATTAAAACAGAGAAGAAACACTGCCGTATTTCTTCTTGCTGCTGTTTTAGCTAGAGGGAGTAACATCTTTATGTCTCTTCTCTGTGGAAGTTAAAACTAGAAAAAAACAAGCAGAATCAGATGACCTGTTACACTAATTAAAGAGGAACATAGATTTCTGTGTCAGTCACTGAACTGTCATTTCTATTTATACGTAATTTTGGAACACATGATTTTCTCTTACAAGAGTCTATAAATACTCAAATATTATAAAATCCTCAGGACAAGGTGGAAGTTTTTTGCTTGAAGAAATCTGTAGATGATTTTACAGATATACTAACTATGAAAACAAACAAAGAAAGGGTCACTCTTACTAAGTATCATCCTGTTTAATGATAGAACAATCCAGACACATATTTTCATGCAGCACAATACATATATAGGCTTGCTTTGATTATCTTTCTGCTTGTATTTTTTTGCTTACACTTGCTTTATTTACCATATTAGTTTTTTTTCTTTTACTGTTCTGTTTACTTCTCTTGTGAGGTCTGCTTAAGTAATCTGAAGGACAGCAACAGAATTCAAAATAATATTGACAAATAAGAAGCACATTTGAAATAATAGAGTGCAATTCAATGGTAGTTTCTCTCACAGGAATATGATGAGTGGGTCTTTCTGTGCCATGTCCCACTCAGTTCAATAAAGACAACTACAAGATACTCAGGAAGAAATTATAAATTTCCCATGTACAAATTAAGGAACAACTGTTTAGGTACAAATTCTGCAGGTCTCCAAGTAAGAGGATGTCAAGGTCAACATGAGCCAACCATAAGAATTCCAGTGATCATGAGTCAGCAACATCAAAAAGTGGACATTGTGACAAAGCATTTATTGTGGCATACAAGAGGCATATCCTTTTAGCATTCATGAATACACTTGCATACTCTGTGAAGTTTTTTAACTGGGCTTTATAATGAGCATATACCAATTGGTGAGAGAGCCAACTGAACAAAAATACTGATTGAAGGTCTTGATTTTATAACCATCAAGGAAAGATAGAATAAAAAGGAGACTTAGGAAGAATCTGTTAATAGATTTCAAGAAAATAAAATACTATTCAAAGAAAGGATTTATAAACTCTCTATATCAGAAAAGAAGCAATGGACTTAAATTGCAAGAAAAAAGGCTCATTGTCTTGTATAAAATATATTAAAAAACACTTTTGAAAGGAAAAGGTAGAGAAGAACTCAAAAGTTTGCCAAAGAAACCTGTCAACCTTCTGTCACTGAAGGTACTTTTAAGCAGATTAAATAAATGTCTGTCAAGAATGGATTAGTTTTCCAAACTCTTTTTCATACTTAACATAGTATGAAGGTTCTGAATTGATTTTAGAGGAAAACCACTTTATTCTTCATTCTGTTCTCTACATGTTTTCCTCTTTCCAGTCTTTGATATTTCTGAGATGCTTCTTATTAGTTTTTATGAAGATCTGGAAATAATTAAAGAAAACACTGAGAGCACATAACTGCTTATATTCCTGTTCTCCCTGTATTTTTTGTTATATTTTTATTTCTCTTATTTTGTTGTACATTTTTTTCTTAGTTCCAGCATACTGTCAGGTTTCCTATATAGGTGAAATCATGTTGTGTATTTATAACCACTGTCATACGAATGCTAATTCTGAAATTGTTGAATACTAAATCTCTATGAACTTTCCTTACTTCTCACCTCAGTATGTTGTTATTTTCAGCCTTCTCTGTGTTTCTCTGTGGGGCTCAGAAAAGAGAAATAATGTCTATCATGTAGTTCAAAACTTATCATGGATTACCTATAATTATTTATACATTCACATTCTTCACATATTCTGTTACCTTTTTATCACTACTTTTTACATCAAACCCTTTTTTTGTAATCACTGTGCATGTGCATACTGAGATTAGCATGAACTGACATATACAATTAAATTTTACTGTGAAGTCATGAAGTGCTGGAGCAAATTTAGGTTTACTGGAATTGTGTAGAACTGAAAAAAAAAACCCAAAAAAACAGGAATTAAAAAAAAAAAAAAAAAACCAAAAAAATAACCCATGCAAATGGCCATCAGCTGTGTTACAAAAAAGATTTGTAAATTAACTTTTAAACTCTCATTCCCTTTCTTGTTTTTGTGGGTCTTGGGGGTTTTTTCTAAGAAAACTGAAATTGACCAATTTGCCTTTTTCCCCAGAATAAATATAAAGAACAGTCTTGTAAATGAAGGTTTGTAACAGTCAGCAACAGAACAATTTCTGTATTTGAACATGGGCTATAAATGCAGGTTAAAATATACTCTCCACTCAATGTCTTACTTACATGCTTAACTTCATGTTAAAGGTGGATCTGTAAATCAACAGAAGGAGAAAGGAAAACACCAGTGATTTGTTGATCATCTGTGCATTCTGTAAAACACATTGGTCTGATGATATGTCTGGGGAAGCCTAAAAGTGTGAAGTCTGGATATATGCTCTGCATATTTAGTTATCTGCTGATACATTCATTTATATCATTTAAGTAGGCTGCTGGTTAATATTTTTTATATTAGTTTTAATGGCTTGCCATTGAGTAAACATCTGCTGAAAAAATAGAAATGTATCTGTAATAAAACATAAAACATTTGTATTAATATTTGTGTTGTTATGAAGTTTCTAAAATTTTATAAATTGTACTGCTAAAGGACAATATTATAGTAGACTGTTAGCAGCATATCTGCAGGGAAGTGTATATGTTCATGCATGTGTGTAGTCATCTTAATGGAAGTGAAGCAAAAATAATCAGGTAAACAGGTTATGGTTCATTAATAATTGTCAAGTAAAGTAGAAAAAAAAAAGGAAAAATAAGAAGCCAGACACTTCCACAAATGAATTCATCCTGGTCTCTAAAATAAAACCGCTCATGAAATCACAGAGTGGCTGATGTTTGAAGATTATCTGGAGGTGGCTCTTTGCTCAAACAGGGCCACATACAGATAGTTGCCCAGGACCATGTTCAGGCAACATCTAAAAATCTCTGGGTACAGTGACTACTCAGCCTCTCTAGGTAACTTTTGCCAGTGCCTGGTCACTTTTCTTCTTGAAAAACGTTTCCTTCTGTTCAGCAGGAACCTCCTTTGTTTTGGTTTGTGATCAATGACTCAGGTCCAGTCATTTCAAGAGACACCTCCTTCAAGAGTCTGTCTCTGCCCTCTTTACAGATTTGCTTCAGATATTCATATACATTGATGAGATCTGCCCTGAATCTTCTCCAGTCTAAACAGCCCCAGCTCTCTCAGACTTTCCTCCTATAGGAGAAGCTTCAGGTCCTTCATCACCAATGTGGTTCTTTATATGTAGAAATAGAAATGAAAGTCCAGCTGTTTCGCAGCCCAGAACTGAGCACAGTACTCCAGTGGTGGCCTTAGCACTTCTGAGAGGGGAAGCATCATCTCCTTTGATCTGCTCTCAAAACTCCTCCTTATGCAGCCCGAATACTGGTGGGCTTCTTTGCCATAAGGGCACAGTGCTGGCACAGATCCAACCTGCTGTCTGTTGTTTTCTCCCTCCAAGTCCATTTTGCAAATCTGCTCCCAGCATGTGCTGATGCATTGACTTATTACTTCCCAGGTATAAGACTTTGCACTTTCCTTTGCTGAACTGTCTACCATTCAATTCTTTTCTGAACTATGCTGTGTCACCCACAGAAATTCTGTGCAAAGGCCTTGCAGGCTGAAGGGCGTCAGTGCTTCTGTGGCTGGAGAAGTCATTGCAAGGGCAAGAAGGGCAAGAGTGTTTAAGGGTACTCAGACATTTCCAAAATCCTTGGAAAAATTGCTCAGGGCTTTCTGGAAATATGTGAAACTGGTTCATCCTAAAATGCCTGAGGGAAGAACCAAAATGGGAGAATGGGTGGGTCTATCTGGATGGGGAAGCAGCCTGGAAAGAGAAAAAGAAAAGACCACTAGCCTGCTGGTGCCTTCACACATTGCATGGGTGCCCACAGAAATCCTGGACAAAATGTAAGGGGACAGAGATTGCAGCTGCTGCAAAGCAGCAAAGACTAGGGAGTGTCTTAGTCACGCTCTGTCATAAACAGTTCCCAGGAGGCACCCATCACTGTTTGTCCAGACAGGAAGACAGGTGTCCCAAAGGGAGAAAGCCTGTATCACAAGACATTTGGTCTCTTCTTCTAACCTTGCAGATAGGTTTTAACCTCAGGTGTATCAGATCCTGTGCACAAGAACCTGGTAAGAGACAGCCCAGCAATGCAGATGGAGGAGCCTTGGTGATGTCCTCAGTGCCAACAGAATTTCATCCCTTGGCTTCTCTGAGGGCTGTCAGGGGAGAAGGATGTACCCCTGGTCTCCAGAGGAAAAGTCCTAGAGATGACAGTGAATGAGGTTGGAAGAGACATCTGGATGTCACCATATTCAAGCAGAATCACCTAGAGCCCACTGCCCAGGATGGCATGTGTACAACTTAGCCCTGTGTATAAAACCAACAACAGCTGGAAATAAAAATGAAAATGATTTTATGCTGTTTCAGCTTTAAAAATTAAAGTTTATAATAGTAAAGTATTTTCAATATTCTTATTGAAGTCCAAAGTCTTACTAATGAGATGGTGAGGTGTTCTGGATGCTGAGAGAAAAATTCTCATTAAAATTGCAAATGAACTTGTTTCGGTGGAATTAGGGTAAGACTCCTCTCTCAAGTTTCTTCAATAAAAGTTTCTTGTCAACTTGTGTATGTGTGTAGGCTGAGAAAACATATGTGAGCATACCAACTTGAACCTTAAGATATACTGACAAAACACTGAGGTTTTTGTTTCCTTATGGAGACAAAAAGGAAACATGAGGATTTTTTACCTTTTTCAGTTGTGAATATAATGTTCTTGCTCATATTTTATTTTCCATATATTGTCTCATAGCTTAATCTCAAGCTGTGAAGTTCCTATGGAATTTAGGCAATGTACCTGATGGTTGACAGAGGTTTTTTGCTATCATTTAAGGACTGACATGTCTGATATTTCTCACGTTATATCTCATTAAACTAAGTCCACTTTTGGGCTTTTTTGGGTCTAGCCTAGATGAGAAACTCCACGTTAGGAATCCTATAAATAATGGTTTTTAAACTGTGATGAAGAAAGTAATATATGACTGCATTACTAATATTAACAGTGACCACACTACGTGGTCATACAGGCACTTGTAGATCACATTGTTAGCAATCTCTTTCTTCACAGGTATTGTAAATTCAGTCAAGCATCAGTCATCCTATTTCATACAAGTAATTTCATACAAGCTGTAGCATAACACCAGCCTTTGAGTTTAATCCCCAGCCTGAAGCCCAGGCTTCACACAGGTAGCTGTACTGAAACTGATTCTTCTGGCATCCAGGGTATGCCTTCAAGTATTTATGCTGATTAACTTGTTTGTTAATTCTTTACTGCTTTATGACCATAATTTTTATGCTCTTGTAAATTTTAATTTTGGGAAAAAAACCCACCCCAGTAATGTAAATGAAAAGTGGATATTACATTTCAGCAGTGTAAATTAATGAGCAAAGTATGTTAAAGGTTTTCAAGAGGATCATGTTCAAAGTCTCATTGCAAAGTGCTAAACTTATTCCAATTTTATTTGTGTGAGTAATGAGAGTAAGGATATTGTGCTCAGGTCCTAATTAATTTGCCTGTAAAATTTTATAAATTAATCAAAACTCAGAAGAGATCAATGACAGTCTCAACAAATAGTAGTTCTGAAGCTAAGTAACTATTTAAATTCCTGTGTAAAACAACTACAATTTCTTTTCTCATGCTTACTCTTTACAGTGCTTTTTCACTCAGTCATGCCAGTGTACAGATACCTATGTGTAAGATAACATATTCTACCTTTGTTAAAATAAATAAAGCTTATTAGTTCATCTGAAATCTAACAAATTCATTAACATAAACTGTCATTATACCAGCAAAATATATTGGATTGTGCATTCATATTTGTAAATATTCAAATTATTTACTGTGACTACAAAGGTAGTATCAGAATCCTTGCAGACACCACTTTCATCATTAAGTCCTTTCAAAATGGAGATGGACCAGACTAAAATTCATACACATTTTTTAATAGAAGACAGGGAGATTTTTATTTTGATGCACATTTTTGGAATACCAATTTTAGATATTGCAGATCAAACAGCTGGCCCAATTTCTCAGACTATTCATATATGTTTCTTTCATTGGCAATGGTCAGGCTTAAGAAGCCAGTGACTTTCTGCACACTGGTAGATGCTGTTAGTAAATAAATAATTACAGAACAGGGTGGGGTTTTTCTTTCATATTCTTTGTATTTCTTAATTAATCTTGCCACATTTTCAATAAGCTGGATAGAATAGGTCTTTAGCATGACTTAACACACAAGATGACTAGATTCTGAGTGATTTTCACAATGAAAGCAGCTCAGTTTTACAACTTCACTGAGTTTGTGCACTACAGTTTTAGTCTTCCTGAACCGCTACTTCCTGCATGTTAAATCCATTTAGCAGAAATCCAGGGAGAATCCAAAAGATACATCAGTGATAGGGTCATTGTAGAGAGGAAAAACCATAAAGATGTATGTCTTTCTTTCTTGTATCTGTAATCCATGAGACTATGGCAAAAGAAGTTCCAACACTTGCTGAATTAAGAACTGCCACACCCTGCAGACCTCATGTAAGAGGTGAAACTTCTATGAGTCATACAAAACTAAAACTCTACTTGAGCATTGCTGACCACTGAAATTCTCTAATTGAAATTATGGAATCATAGAATCATTGAGATTGTAAATGACATTTAAGACCATCAAGTCCAAAAGCCAACCTAGCACTACCGCCACATTCACCATTAAATGTTAAAAGTGAAGTACATCCAGGATGGAGATAACATCTGTGACCAGTTGTCATAGAACAAAAATAAAATAATGAAATGGAAAATGTATTAGGAGAAAAATGCTAAAAATCAATAAAAATAAAAAAGAGGATCTGGTCTGCCTTTTTGTTAATTAAAATCTCATGGCACATCAAAAGTGTGCAGAAATCTAAGCATATCAGCACAGTCCATTTGTGTCAACAAATCTATCTGGTTCATGCTATCTGAAAAAATATCAATTAATTTAGTTTTGAAAGATCTATTAAATAGAAATCAATTGACAGTCAGTAGAAAAATTACTTGAAATTCTTGCTCTTCTAAATGTCTCCATCCATTGATGTCTAGTTAGGCTTTGCATTTTAGCATAAATATAGCTGCACAATGTGCTAGACACACTGATGATTAGGTCACACATTGGAGATAAAGGCACAGTTCTCTTCGGAGAATCAGACTGAGTTTTACATGTGTCACAAACTGATGTAAAACTGCACTATTTGCAGTGAAGATGCTGGGGTTGTCTTCCTCCATACCCTTGCACTTGAGAAGTCCTGTGGGCACACATATCACTAAGCATGCTCAAGATAATAATGTCTGGTTCAAGATAATAATGGAATAGTATGTTTATACCCTTCAGTAAATATTGAGCTCAGTCTACTTCATATAGTACCTACAGCCCAACATATGTTCATTAGTTGGCACAACAAGGAAGATGGACAAGCATTTAAATTGTAAATTATGATAAAATTTGAAAGCTAAGCTATTTAATATTTTACAAACATTTCAGGCACACTCATGTGCCATTAATCACAAATACTTCCATGTCTAGGTGTCAACATTGTGAAGTTTTTTAGGATTTCAGCTTGTGGTTTTTGTATTTGTAGTGTATCATTTAGACAACAAAACCTCAGCTAAATTCTTGTTATTGCAATTTTCTGAAAAAGAAAAAAAAATTGTTATTTTTAGAGGTTGCAAGTGAAGAAGGACACATACTAGTTTTAGTGAGCATAAACCATAAACGTATGTCAGCTGTTACTCTGTGAATACCTTGCTCTTCAAACTAATTATTAAATGAACATTTTAAAGTGAGATTATCTCCACCTTTATGACTAAAGTAAGAGAGCATTTTTGTCTTTTTTTACTGCTTTTTTGACCCGTCTTTTGTCAGTTTTACAAGCAACTGATGAGATGTCTGTCTTTGTCAATGCAGAAATAATATGGTTCTTGACGTTGGGGTTTTCTCATTGATTAAATTGTCATGGTGTATTCACAGCCTAAATGCTGCCTTCTGGTCACTGTCCTTTACTTGCTTGGAAAATGACCTTTGTGAGTAATTGCATGCCCCAGATGTGTCAAAATGAGGAGGATGCAGCAATCCAAAGTGGAAATACCTTAGAAAGTATTTGTCCACTGACTATCTCGTAAACTGGTTGAGGAGTAAAAAATAACCAGAAACTGGTTTTTGCTAGCTTATCATTGAAAAGTAATTTAAGGTCCATTCAATCAGATTTATTTGTATTTTATATTTTGCTTCAGAATATTTTAATGATTGCCTTGCATTGCTTCTAAAGATAAGTCTAAGTACTTTTTTGAGACACGGGTCCAGTCACTGTAACTGTCAGGCTGCTTTTAAACTAGCTATATGCTTCTGTTTGTGAGGCTATCAAAGACTTATAAGAAATTTATGATGTTAAGACTACTATATTTTATGCCAATATGGAAACATCCCTAAGAGTCATTATGAGTGGGAATTTCTGGAGTGTAGTCTATTCTGGCTGCATTTTAGCATCCTTAAATTTATCATATGTCCTGTAGGACTTAAATAGAGTGTCAGTGAAATGATATAAAATTTCTTCCTTTACATTGCTGAATTATCCGCACTCAGAAGTGAGCAAAACTTTGCAATTAACAATTCTTTCTGAAAATAATTAACCTAATGCAATTAAAGACTTTCTTTGCAACTATTTTGACTTAGCAAAAACTTCACAAAAGCAAAGCAGATGGGTAGGTTGGAAGGTTTGTGTAAGTGCTTGTTTTTCTGCCTATTCTCCACTGGTCCAATGAGTGATATGTGATTTCCCTGGCTCCCTGAAATCCCACCTGTCTGGGTGTGGGCTGCCCAAGTGCCTGGGAGCTCTGGCTAGCTTATAGTGCAACTGGTAGTATACAGGAATGCCACAGCTCCATGGATAACCTAGGCTGCACAGTTTCCTGGGCAGGCTATTTCTTGGCTGACAGTATTTTTTTGGATCTCTTCCCAGAAAACAGGCATGGTCCCAGTTCCCCAAGCTAGTTGGGCAGATCTAGATTGCTGGCCTGCAAATGACATAAAACATGGGTTCTGCCTTCTCTGAAGCAAATTTTTCTCAAAATATTATTTTTGTTAAAAATTAACCTTTTGGATTCTTCATTCTGATCAAAAAAAACAAAAATGTGTCAAATTTTAAAATTTCTACAGGGTGAAAAGTCAGATTTCAGAATCAAATGACATTACAAAGAATAATGGAATTTATTACAATCGGCAAAATCTAGAATCAAACAAGTAATCAAATCAGGTGAAAATTAAAGGCATCTTTATTTTGGAAAGAAAGTCACAATTACTCCTATAAATGTGGAAGAAAGTTCAGAGTTGTAAACTAACTGTAACTGCTGAGTCACATGGTAAGATAGAAGATTATATATTCCTTCCTCTCAATCATGCCAGCACAGTTGCTTTTATGCAGCAGTGAAGCAGAAAAATATCTAAGAACAATTTCTTCATAGGCATACAGTGCCTCTGCTTCTACATACAGATGCACATACAGATGCTATGTTACAGATGCTATGTTACAGATGCTACTGTTACAAGAACCAAATACCAGCAAAGTAATTTTTCTATTTGTTCATATATCCAAGGCAGGATCAGTGTTTACTTCTGAGAGGACAATATAGATCACTGAACATCTTAAGAAATTACCTCATTCAGAATACAAGACAAAAAGCAACCCACTGTTTTATTTTGAAGTATCATCTGCTTGGAAGATACACAGCAAAATTAAAAATTTGCAAAGCATGTTCCTGAATACTAATATTTATTTGTGTAACTTAATAGAAAGAAATGAATATTCCATTAAGCAACTAAATGAAAAAAGGTATTTAAGAATGTTTTTATTTTGCTGATCTGACTGCTGTCTATATTTGCAAATAAAAGTGCTTCTCGTAAGCAAAAGTTTTGGGGTTAAAACACTGAAACAATTAAAAGTTGAGATATCACCTCATTGATTTTTTAGTTCATGGTTCACAGAGTAAGGAAGTCAATTCAATCAATCAAGCAGAAGTGATAAGGCCATATATACTCTATCATGTTAGGTTTTACTAGGATTCCAGTTTTTCTATTTAGTCTTTAGGGCATATAGAAGAATTTGTGAGGTTTTTTCCTTTGTGAAATGGAAGAGTTACACTGATGGCAAAAGTGAGCAGGGCCTCTTAGGCCACTTTACCTGCAGAACATTTTCTGGACCATGCCTGGCTCCCAGAGATGACAATACCATGTACATTGTTCCCAGGCTTGATTTGTTGCTGCTAAACTTGCCCTTATGACCCTAACAAATACTTTGTGGGGGAATAAGGAGATAGAGGATATGGGGGAGGAGGGACTGGGATTCAGAACTACCTTTTCTAAGACTGCCATCAGCTCAAGGCTTCACACTGCTGAGAAGACAGCAATCATGACCTTGGTCACTCTGAGAAAAGTAGCACTAATATCACAGAAGTTCTGTATTTCTGGTGGGATCTGACATGGAATTCAGTCAACTATCATCATAAATTGAACAGCAGCAGAGCCCTAAGTCCAGGGTACTGGAATGAATAATTCCACAGTGCCTTCACAAAATTAGCCACCCAAGCAACATTACAACTAGTCAGGGACTCACCTAAGGAATAGAACCTATAGAGAGTAGACATTCACAGGTATACTTGGACCTGATTTTTATTCAGCCGGAAGCTTTTAAGGGCCTCAATTCCCTCTCCTTTAGCGGGATATGTCTAGATCAGATTCAATTATCTGTTCACTCAAATTAACTGGCAGCACTCAGATACAAATAATTCAGAAGAAAATTGTTAAGCCTTGTCAGGAAAAAAAAACAACAAAAAAACCCCAAACCAAAAACAAACCACATTCAAATGATGAGGGAAAAGGATGAATTTTTGCACAGCAAAAGTTGGTGGGGGAGTAATTGGTGCAGGAGGGAAGGGGCAGAAGGGGGAGCACAGTTTATTTGAAAACAATAACCAACTAATTTATATATTGTGAAGAAAAAACAGACATTTTTTCTTAGTATTTAGAGGGGTGTTTAGAGGATATATGTTAAGGTCAAATTACCTTTAACCTCAGGAAGATCTCTGTAATCATTGCTGCAGCAAATATGGTATTTGTCCAGCTTTTGGAAACAAATTGCCTACATTCTTAAAGCACAATTAAATGGAATGGAACTTTGACAAACAGAGAAAATATCTGTGAATGCTATTTTCTAGGAGCTGTATGGAATACATATATAACACATGCTAGTCTTGTTTTCATTTGAACATTAAAATACTGAGGTCATCTAACATTTTCTTGGTAGTAAATGATGTTGCATTACTCAAATTTTACTTTAGCTCTGCCCTTAAAATGTACCTACTCACAAGAAATGGAAAATTATTAAATACTTCAGTCCAACCCTCAGAAAATTGAATGCAACTTTAATAAAAGTTATTTGTTTGTGGAAGTCCTTCATGGACTTAAATAGCTGAAAGCTTTTCTTGCTGATTATGTACATATATATGTATAGATTATTTAATGTGAAATGCTGCCTCAAATATATTTGGTATATACATTTTCTTTCTTAAAAATGTGTATTGGAGTTCCATGACTGAGGAAGACTTAAAAATATTTGTGTTCTCATTTGCACTGCTGCAATTTGGCTTCTGCTTTAGCAGTAATGCTTTAAAAATTATATAGAAATTATTCATTTCTTCCTCTTCTAGTGCATTTTAATACAGTCTAAAGGCTCTTATTCATGTTCCTCCCTATTAATATTTCACTTAATATCACAAAATGTAAATACTGCATTAGCAACAATGTGCTTTAAGTACATCTCCAAGCATAGAAGAGCTAAACTCTTTGGGTGACATCCAGGTACAGCACTCTACAGATTCATTAGGTTGCTGTATTTCACAGAGATTGAGAATAATACTTCTTGTTTTCAAACCAGACTGTTTCTTAGTCTTCCATTAGTATCCCTAGAGATATCTATTTTATCGTCGTTAGCTAAATGTCACTGGTTTTGTCCATCACTTCTTGTAAATCTGAATCCTTTAATAGATGAAACAAGACATGTTCTTTGGAAGTTATCTTTATGGGAATAAACTCTGGTTCTAGAATATTTCAGAGCAATGTTTCTGCTTTGATTCTTTTTTGTATCATACCTGAACCAACTATAATCTAATCTCTATCACAATTCAAAGAAATATTGAATATAATATTTTGCTTAAGAAAGAATAAGTTTTACATTATCAGAAATGTATAAATCAGCTAGGAGTAGGAAAATCATACATCATGGCTGATTCCTAGAGTCATAATGAACTGATTGCAATATCTCTTATCATACTAACATAAAAAGAAAGCAAAAAATGAAAAGGTGGTTTCCTAATGGAGAAAGGAATAAGATGCAGTATATGAAAAACTGTTCTTTATTCTGAGGGTCAAATTTTAATTCCAAACACTTTTATTGGTATACATAAAAAATAAATTAAGCTAAGAAAACCCAAAGTGAAACAACAGCTATAATACCAAATATAATAATAGTGTAATCCAAAATTATAAAGACATAAGTTTAAAATTTGCATTGTTAATGTGATTGAGTAAATTTTTAAACTGCATTGAATTTATGGAATGCAGATTCCCCATTCCCATCCACTGTCAAATGAATGAATAGATTTCCTCATAAGGAAGTCTCTTCTGGCATGTGGGTCATCTGCTGTTTGGTGACTATTATTCCTGAAGGGGTTCTAACCTAGAGTCCTGTGATTTTTATTTTTTTTCCCTCCAGATGACACTGGTCCTTTTGAGCAATGAAAAATCTTCCAAATCACCCTCATAATGAGAAAACTTTGAGAGTTAGAGGGATTGCAGCTTGATAGTACAGTAAACTTTACATGACAAGCTTAGTCAGAGCAAATGGCATAAATCCTTTCTTTTCATTATCTTTGAGTTTTGTTGCTCAGAAGCCCATGCCATTTAACTATTCTCACTCTAAATTTGTGACATGTTCCCTGCTCCTGTTACCATGCTGACACTTATCTTTGCTGAAAGTCTTGTAGTGCAGTATGTGTGAATAAGAAGCTATCTGATAATATGGTAACCAAAGAAAAGGAAGAGTTCTTTCACTACACAAGAAAAGTAGAAGCATCTAGTTGAATTGACAGCTACAGTCTGCATCCAAATTTTACTACTTCAAGGACCTCAATAAAGTGCTTAACTGTTGTACAACATAATTTTGCATATCTATTACAAGTTTCTCAGTCATGTATTTTTAATAAAACACATTAAGAAACTCAGAAAAATATTAAAAACCATATGGGTAAAGACAGCAACTGTTCACAAATGAGCAGAATGAATGATTTCTGCAAATAAGAAAAAATAGTACTATCTGAGATACAAAATGGGAATGTGAAGCTATATGAGCAGTTTCAAAGAGAAGGGAAACCTGTGGTGGCTTAACAGTGAGCCCTATGGCTTCTAACAGAGTCAGTTAAAACAAAAGAGACACACATTTCATAACTACCAGGTATTGGCACAAAAAGTAAATTCAGCTGATTTAAGCTTCTGCTGGATATTCAAGAATGCACATTATGGCTGTAAGCATATATAATGTCCTAGAGACAAGGTGTTCAAAACTATTTAGTGCAACTTGTAAAACAAAAGCAAATGGCATATCTGGAAGGTATCCTCCCGTAAAATGCAGTGAAGGATAATATTTATTGATCCCTAATTTGCTTTAGTTGCCATAATTGAATTACCTCAGTGCTTTGAAGAATGCGCCATAGCCTCACTCATCTTTTTGTGAAGGTCCCTTTAATCTACTGTGTCCATAAAAATGGATACATAGGGAAGCAATTATGGGGGATTTTTTTCCCCAAAAGGAGAAACATAAGGAGACATAAGAGAGCAGATTGAATTTGTCTGTTCCTTGCCCCAGAAATCCTACCAAAATGGGAAATTTTGACTCACAGTGGAAACATAATCTGGAGTCACAATACCTGATTGTTAAAGAAGAGGAACTGTTCTTAAGCTTCTTTTGTTTCACATCATTTATCATTTGCTTAATTCACCACCTTTTTTACAGATTCTGAATTAAAAAATATTACATAAATGCAGATTGATATTCAGTATATCTACTGTAACATAGCAAAATATCCATAAAAACATAAATAACTCTTTTCTGTCTGCTGTGACATGCATCAAAATAATGTAATTAATGCTGTCATAAAATGATTAATAGAATCACTGTGGTTAGAAGATAATTCATAATAGAAGATCTATTAATCTTTCATTTTAACTCATCAAGGATTAGATTAAACAATAAAAGAAGAATTCTGTAGAATAAAAGTGAAATTCACCAGTAAAACTTATTTTTGCCCTATAGTACTTCTAACATGAATTTTAAAATCAGTCAAAATTTTTCTTTTATTGCATAGTTTGTTAAAACTATATCTCTGTATTTTGAAAGAAAAGAGAAAGTACATTAATGAATATTGTTGGCAATTTAATATTATTGAATGTTGTTCCAAAATTCTCTACCTTTCTGTTTTTCTCTATTTTTCTGAGGATATCTGAGAATTTTGAAGGTATCATTTGGAAACTGGATCCTGCAATTCAAGCATAATCTCAGAAAAGTTAAAAAAGCTGTATATACAAAAGTGCATGTTTTTAAACATTACTTGAGCTTTTCAATTTATATCCTTGCAGGTTCATTCTTGCAAGATACATGAAATTAATATTTCTTGATTATGTAAATTTAAGATAATATTACAAGCACTTTGCAGTACTTTGAGAGCCTGTGGGTACCCAAAACTAAAGCAGAATCTCCAGATAACGGATGAAGCATCAAAATAATGAAAATGCTGTACTCTAACTTTGTGGTAAATAGTGGATGGAAGGGTCACAGGCTTGAATATAAAATAGATTAAAATAAATATAAATTACTTTTATGATGCTGAAAAGCTTGCTTACTGTGATTGTGAGACACAATTCTGTCCAGAAGCAATATAATGAAGAGTAATAAAAGTGGCAGGCCTAAGTCTTGCTTTTTGAAGTTTCGAAGAAATGCATTTTAAATAGTCTTTTTCCTACTCAAGATCTCATTATGTAATATAAAAAATAGTCTATTATTAAATAATTGGTTTATGTCTTTCTATTTTTACACTTATGGATATTTTTAAAAACTCACAGGTATGAAAAAGAAAATTAAGTGAAGTTGTCCTCTTAAAAAATTATTTTTGTTACTCAGATGATTTTTACTACCAGAGATCAGCAGGAAAGTTGTCACTGCTTTGTACAGTCACTAGAGCTCTTTTCATTTCTGTTACCTGTGGTTTAGATTAGATGCTCATGTAGATGTTTTCCTTGAATTATGCAAGGAAGAGTGTTAAAGGAGGCTTGGGCAGATTGGATTACCTATGCACATAAAGCCAAAAGCCTCCAACAATTCTTGTTTCTAGATGGACTGGATGTGTTCTCGTAATTTGATTGGAGGATTTGTTGTCAGTGGGAATGTTTGTAGTTGCCTCCACAGAAGTTTAAAATGTATGCTCTTGTTAAAAAGTAGGCAGGCTGGCAGGAAAGAAAAAACTTTATACTGCGGTGTCTTTAAAATAACTTGAGGGCAAGACAGAAACCATTCCAAGTCACATTGATAGAAACTCAGGAGAATGAATTAGGGCAATTTTTACTTTCCTTTGTACCAACATAAATCTGGAGTGACTCCACTGAAATAGATAGCTAATCCCAACATAATAAAATATAATTTCTTCCTTTTATTATTTCAATTAGAAAATAAGTAATAATGACTGCTGTAATTATAATTTTGTGGTCTAATGAATTTTCTCAGGGCTTCCCTTTAGAGCAGAATTTATTGATAATGTTAATTTAGCTATTATAACAGATTATCTTAACTTTTAAACTTCTTTCTGTCATCTGACCACTTTTCATTTGACCCTACAGCTAATTCTTTTGTCTTCTCTAGCAGGGTTTCATTGTTATAGGGCAGCACTGAGGAACAAGCTGACATATCCCTTTTTCCCAGACTGGGCTACAAGACAGTCTCTGTAAAGAAGCCTGTCTCTGCATATGGCTTTAGGGTATGATCCAGCCCCATGCTGTTGTGTTGTTTAGGTTATACGATGTTCACTACCCAGTTTTCACGACATGTAAGAGACATGACACCTGCCCCAAGCAGTTTGCAATCTAAAATTAGATATGCTACAGTGAGTAAGTAATAATACAAGTAATAATTTTTGTGGGATTTTTGTGGTATAAAAGCTGGTTGCCTTGTGAAAAAAAATAAAAATAGAATATATTTCAATAAATTTATGTGAATTTTCAGTTTTCAGATCAATTGTAGTTGTAGGTATTGTATTAGCTAGTCAAAGGGTTTCCAACTGTTAAGATAATTTGCCTAAATTAGAGGTTGCAAATGCAAAGTAAAAATCATGAGTGCATGCTAGAACAAAACACCACTGAGATGTACAATTTATCAGAACCATTAAATTATTCAAATTACTGCAGAGGACATGGGATAGCTTTAACTGTCATGGCTGCATAGCATCAGGATCATGGCTAATTTAGGAAATACAGTTCCCTGCAATAAAGGAGATGCAATTAAATCTGGGGTCAGTTGGATTTTTTATTTTTATGCTCCATAAAAAAACTTACTCTCTAGCACATTACAAACTTTTTGCAATGAGATGTTAAGTAGTTTGCTAGAGGCAGAATATTAGGGGGAGATGGACACAAGATCTATACTTTTAGTGCTTCCTTTGACATTGAAACTGGCATATATATCAGTAGTAAATTCTGTCTGGTATTTGTGCAATACTTTGACAATGTAAAGCAGTGACATGTTTGTGCACAAGGGAATACTCACTTTGTTCTCAGTTAGAGATAAGAAAAAACAAAAAAAAAAGATAAATACAATAGCTTCAAGTGGCCCGCATGATACATTAATTCCACTCTGAACATGTGAAAGAACTGAGGATCAGCACAGCGCAAGGATAAGTTGCCAGCATGCTTTTTCCTGCAGTTCAATTCTCCACCTATAATACCTGTTGCAAAGACTCTTTGCTATGAAAGGTTACCTCTGTCCTGATGCCAAACTGCAAATGACCAGTTGAACTCCAGTTCAAGGCTATTTTGGAAGAGTAGAAAGCAGTAGAATATTCTGCTAAGCCAGGACTAGCCCTGCTTACTTAATTTATCCAAAGTAAGAGTACGTCTGGTAAAACTAAATAGAAAGTATATGATTTTATAATCCCATTTTGATTTTTTATTCATTCAATTATTGAATTTTCAGGAAGTCTTCTCTTTCCATAAAGATTAAAATCTGGAAGGTAGTAAAAGGAATTTTATAACATTCAAAGTAAGATTTTTCATTTTTAGAAGAAACAGATATCATTATGAAAAGGCAGTAACCATCCTCTCTCTAGATAATGGGAATACTATAGGAATTCATGGACCAATGGAGCCAATGGATGAAGTAAATGTTGAAAACTGAAAGAGAAGCATAGGAATATATGTTTAGATCTTCTCAAGAATTTCTAGGTTTTCTATTTTTCTGATTCAGACATGCAGATCTCTCTCCTTCCCTGCCCTTGCTTCTCCAATTAGAAACTTCATGTGTAACTTGGAGATAAGTCTAATTGAAACTCCCAAAAACTTCATCTTCTGAAATCTCTGTGATCTTCATTCTTTAGGTAGTACATAAACAGCTTAACCAGTATCTCTTCAGCTGTACAGCTACTAATTATTTATTACTCTTTCATTTCTGTTGCGCTGCTTTTGCAAGACTTGATTTTAAACTACTGTCTAACTAGAACAAACAATTATGCAAATGAAAAATTAGATCCTTCACCACTTCAGAGAACTGCTACACATTTAATTGCTACAAGAAACCACAAAGAATCAGTTAATTCCAAAATAATTCAACATCTGTTAGCAAATTTAAAGAAGATACTGAATTTGTTGTAGATCTGTAAATACTCAGCAACTTGGCAGGTGGTATTTTTATGGAGCAGAGAACAAAACAGAAAAAGAAAATAGATGAACTAATTTTTCTGGGTAAGGGACATTACTTTAGAATATATATAGAAAATATTATAACTTTTTAGTCTGAGGAAGGCTTTGTTGTTGCTGTTCATATGTTTTTTTAAGATTTTATTGCAACTTTGGAGCTCATTCCATTTGGCATTGCATATGGAATTGTCTGTGCTAAATTTGCTTTTTCAGTGATTCAGGTATCACATTTCTCATATACTGCAGAAAACATCAGGCAGTTTATTTCCATGGGATATTATAAAGAGTGTTACTGGCACAGCAGAGCCTGAGGAAAGAGCAGATCTTGTGGAAGGCTGCTGATCCTTACAAAGTTCAGTTTATGTTGCAAAGAATGACACATGAAACCTCTGCTCCGAAGTGTTATCTGAGCCGGCACAATTGTCAGATGACAGGCAGATGCATATTGTGTACAAATAGCTGAGAGGCATAACTGCAAGGCAGGATCACTTGTGATTGCAGATGGTAATTCCTGAAACAGGTCATTTGTAAGGATGTCATTTTATCATTACAATTCCCAGTTTATTTTCATCTTAGGGATGTAAAACTGGGACAATTAGTCTTTGAAGACCTTAAGAATGTGATCAGTTTCATAGAAACATATTGAGGCTAAATTGGTTTTCTCAGTAGGAGGTTATGGCTAGTGACCATGGGCAGATGCCTTCCATTCCTGTTTACACAAATGATTTACTCATGTTGCACACAGGTATGAGAATGACTGTGTCCACATTGCAGAGAGGGGGCAGAGCTTAGTGCCATGCGCACATGGCAAAGTTGCTACTCTATGCTATTATACAGAAAGGGAATGAGGTTGCAGATACTGCTACTCAGAATAGTTTTTGGCAGTGCACAGCCCTTTACAAATCTCAAGAGGATTCACTGAAGCATCACTGGGAAACCAGAAAGATCAGTAAGATAAAAAAAAATTGTCAACTTTAATTTATGAAGTGCTCAGTATTTTTGTCCCTCTTTTCCTCCTACTTTTGGTGTTATCTACGGAAAAGTCATTTGCAGGCAAATCTCTATGTTAATCTCATTGAATCAAACTGAAGATTAATTCTGAGAAAGACTTTAAAACGAAAAACAATTTAAATAAAAAAAGAAACAAGGAGAAGTTTAGGTCAAGGTGAAGGTAAGTTATTATCTGTTGGACAATGATCAGGATTCTTTCATATACATCTCAAATACATGGTCAGGAACACGAGCATTAATATAATTATATATAACTATTAAAAAGGTGATTTTAGATATTTTTTTATTATTAGCCAGCCAGATAAACAAATATTAGGCATCCTTTGGCTATGCCCTTGTTAGAAGATGAGGGCAAATAAATTATATGCAGAAAGGATTCTTACAAAATTGAATTCTTTTAACTATTGGTTCTGTCCATTCTCATTCCATTTTCTCATTATGCAGATGGAGCAGTTTTCCATAGCACTCTGCAGTTGCCCAACAAATTCTGAACACAGAATGCAAAATAAAAATTTCCTTTAGTGATATTCCCTTTATTTCTTTCAAAGTGCTTTGTCTTCACGAGAAAATAAATAAAAACCTGTGGAATACTTTGTTTGGGAAAGATCTCTGCTTAGACCTAAAACATGAACAAGAATAAGATCTTTTCTAGCTTATTTATCAAAATTCACTGGCAGAAAGAAGGGTTAGAGTGTATAAATGGATGTTGTCTTTAGAGTTAGGCTCTGATCATAAAAATAGACTGAAGATTACTCATTTCTGTGAAAAACTAAATTCAATTAAAGATCACTTGAATTTTGGAAATATTATCACATTATATTCTTTCTACGTATTATGCCCAATATTTCCTGCTACAAAAGGTGGCAAAATTTTTTTATCCTGGTTAAGAATAATTTCCTTAAACTCAGGAAACTTGCTTTCTTATTTAAGCCATGTGTTTTACAGGATGACAGAAAAAACATTGCAGAATGATTTTTAGCTCCTTGTAGTGCATGACATACATAAATATTTAATGGGTAAATTACCTGTCCCTTATAAAAATCTTAAAGCATTGTTAAAAATTACTTTCTATAAATTCTACTATTATGTATACTCCTAAGACTGGTAAAAACTTTCAGATAATATATTGGAGGCTATATTCGATAAAAAGAGATACAATTTGTCTCTTATCAGACTTTTAGTTGAATACTGAATTAGGATAAAACCACAAATAACCCCTGGCAATACAGAGTGCCACTGTAGATTCCTGTTGTATAACAAAGATGTGGGTTGTTTTGCATAATAACTTCAGGCCCTTTTTTCGTCTGGAAATCAGAAACTATGAGTTTGTCAGTATAGCGGGAGCCTATATGCAGTGTCAAGCTTTCTGGTATGGACCTTTTGTTTCCCTCAGAATAATTTTTGTCCTGTAGCCCTGAATGTAAATCAAAACAAAAACAAAAACAAAACCAAAAACAAACAAAAACAAAGACAAAAACAAACAAACCAAAAAAAAAACAAACAAAAAACCAAAAACAAAACAAAAAAAACCCCACACCAACAACAAAAAAAAAAAACCAACATATTTCAGATCATATGTATTTACAGTTAATGTTGTACACTTTTTTCTCCTCAGACTTAGCAGACTGGGACACTTTGACATGGTCCTGAGCAAGAAGAAAACATTGGCTGGGTCTTAGAAAACAATCAGTTGCTAGTATAAGGCATTGTTCATTGTCCTATTTTCTCTTTTCCTTTGTCCAAAGTGTCCTATTCTCTTTTCTTAGCTAAATATGTCTCGTATTCTTAATGTGCTTGACTCTAAGTGAGAGGGCAGGACTCTTGTCAAGTTAGGGGAGGGGGAATGATGGTCCTGTGGCTGTGTAGGAATTGAAGAGGGGAATTGCTGCTATTCTGTATCTTTTTCTTATGGCTCCCCTCTCTGCAAGCTCTTTGCTAGATCTCTTGCAGTGACAAGGCCAAGGCAAACTTCCAGTTTCAGGTAAGAGTAATATTACATTTTCATATGGCAAAATGAAATGTATGTAATCTTTCGAGGTGAATCAAAGCTGAGCTATTTAACACTGAAGACATTCCTTTCTTCTGCTTCATTTATTATTGCTGGGCTTGTGAGTTTAAAAATTAGGGACTTCCAGCCCTATGAACCGCTGCATTGACTGAATATGGATCCCACATGCCTATTTCCAGCAGGTAGGAAAGAGGCATATAGACACAATAGCTTCAAAACAAGTTTCTCAGCATGTGCAATGAATACTTCTGAGACCATAAATATGAAGCCTTGCTGTTTCAAAGCAACACAAGCACAGGCAACAGGTTAAAGAATGCAAAATAGGATAATGTAGCATAAATTTGTATTATGTACTTCTCCTAAACAATTATATACTTTCAATCCCCTATTTTCATTATATGATTTTGTCTTCATTATGATGCTACATGATCCAGACTCTTCTGCAAGGATACTTGCTACCTTTTTTGGCATTTTTGCATATCACTTTCTTGAACTAGAACCCCAATCTTGTTCTATTTTTACACATTACAACCCCCTACATGGATGTCTTCTGTTTCCAACATTCCTTTATCTTCTTCCCTTATTTGGAAGAGCAAATCCCAATTTTGCCCGTAGTGACCAGTGTAGCAGAGGAGATGCGAGAACTACACCATGGAAGAGCAGCATAGAACAATTTCTCATCAGCCCAAAGTGGTGCCTACAAAATTGGTAGACTTTTATTCAAGAGGAGTAGCAGTGAAGTTAATCTAGAAGCTCTTCTATCCTTTCGCCTCCCCACCTCCACTTAACATATGGCAAAGCAAGATTGGGAAAGTTTCTAGTTTGTATTTTTGAAGATTTATTTTCATTAAGGTCCTTAATGCTTCAAAAGAGAGTCTATATGGAAAGTTCTAAAAACATGCACAGTATGAGAAATGGAACAATTGGCAAGGCTTCACTACATTAATCTAGCTGGAAATTACTGAAAGTAAATAAATAAACATATGCCACATCTGTGGCTTTGCAAATCATCTTTTATGCCTGCAGATTGTGCAGATGATCTCTCTTCATACTCTGGAGGTCATATTTGATTCAATATGCAGCGTAGACTTCATACTTTGTGTAGACTATCATATGTCACCATACGTTTCACTGTTCTAGTTTAACTGGATTTCAAAATAGAACAGGTGACTGTAATTTGGTCAGAATACTGAGGGAGTCAACAGCTCATAGCAATTTAGTGTCATCAGCAAACTTACTTTGTTCTTACTTCAAGTTCTGCATCTAAATGTTTAATAAAGATGCTGAAGATGTTACGTCTCAACATTATGAGGTGATGGTAACCCAGATTATTGTTAGTAGATCTCTTGGGGTGGTTTAGGGTGAAAAAACAGTGAATTACTTGTGTTTGTAGATTTTGTGGATTTTATATATATATATATATATACATATATATATATGTTGGGCTTATTTTAGAGCAATTTGGCTTCAAAAGAGAACAGGTGTGTAGCCATTTCAGTAATATAGATATACAAAGGTGTGTAGACATTCTATTTCTTATTACGTCTAGTAATATGAAAATATAAAAACATAAAATATAACTTAAGAAAATGTATAAGGGAAAGAAAGAAGGAAAGGATAAGAAAGCCGCATTACAAGACTTGGTTGTTGCAATTTTGATGTCTGTTGGTCCACTCTTGTAGAAGTGGTGGTTGCAGACTGAGTGAGTCTTTGACACCTTCTAAGGTGAGACTGCTGCCTATTATATAAACAGAGTTCAGTCAGTTATGGCCCAGCATGGCCCAGCAGCTGAGATGCCCTCAGGCTTTGTGTGAATGTCCCAGTGTTTCCCCCTACTCCCCCACCCACAAATTGGAGTTATCACAGCTGAATTCACTTGAGTAAGGACAAAGAGAAAGTACCTGCCTTGAATGATTTGCCTCTATCTTGTTCAACACTCATCTGCAGCCTCTGATTGTTTGAGCTATTTACATTCTGGTTACTCTTCCAGTATCACTTGTGGATGCCCCAGACCTGGGAGGGCAGTAGTATCTTCTTTATCTTATCTCAAGTTCTTCTCACAGTCCAAATTCCAGTTAGTGGGCCTACTGGGATGGAGAGGGCTTTGGTGGTTACACATGGACAGCTATTTCTTTGTAGTTTGCTACAGTGGGCAAAATCAAATTATTTTCACAATGTTTAAGACATTAACCATTTTAGTCTCAAGAAGAAGAGAATCAGGCCTAGGGGTGGAGCCCTGAGGAACCCACTACTGACAGGTCACCAGTCTGATGTTGCTGGAAATGATACTATGTTTAAAATTTTTTACATAACTTTAGTCAGGTGTTTAGATCGCCTTTACCCACCAGGGAAAAAATTGAAGTTTCTTTTCAAAGAACTGTTTCATGTCCCTAGGGCTGATGAGCTTAGCATCTCAGCTAGGAGTAGGACAGAAGACAGACAAAAGACAGTGACCATTAATAAACATCAACTCCAAACATCACCCCTGGCAGGGTCAGAGACTCCTTGTCTGGGAAAAGATAGTGAAGAGAACAGAAGAAGGAGAACCTAATTAATATGGAAAGTGAAGGGATTTATAATTAACAGGAAACCAAATACTGAAAACTCTGTGACTTGGAACCAATAAACATTGAATCAATGAATTTCTCTGGGTCTTGACTGTATAAATATGCAAAAAAATCCAACAAAAGCTGTGTGTGATGGAATGATTTTTTCTGACTAATCTAGGCAATGTGAAATGATTTCTGTTGCACATCCTGGCTAGAACAACATCCTGTAATGTCTTAATTCCCTAACACTAAAAAATGTTGGAGAGTGTTTACTTGTCCTGCAGTTTCAGTGATAATTCACCTATTCACTATAAGTCTGTGCCCAACTTGTGAGCCAGTTCCTCACCTATCAGCTGTGTGTTGGACATGGTTATCAGCTGTGTGTTGGACCACCTATTCACTATAAGTCTGTGCCCAACTTGTGAGCCAGTTCCTCACCTATCGCATGACATGGTTATCAGCTGTGTGTTGGAGATTTTGTCTAGAAGGATGCTGTGAGAGATAGTATTATAAGCTTTGCTGAAGTCCAAAAAGAAATAAATATGTCCCAAAGGGCAGTCACCTTGAAACAGCAATTTCTACTTGGAAACATTTTGATTCATTTGTGCATTTATATCCTGTACAAACAATCCTTGTTATTTGAAAATATGATTTTTGTTCTTTATAACTCTTCTAAGTATGAAAATTTCACTGTGGCACAGCACACTGACAACATGAAATGCTGAAGTAAATGTTAACAATCTTTTTCTCAAAAAAAAAGCTGTTCCTTCCTGCATATATTATACAAGGCAGGTTTCAGAATGAGGGAAGGAAGGCACTGATATTGCCAATGCAGAGATAGTTCCCATTTTCAAATCAAAACAGGTGAATTTTGAAAAATACAATCTAATCTATCTATTTAACTCACTTTTTCTGAATATAGATATTTACAGCTCTATGTCAGGAAGAGAAGTTGACTTTCAGATATAAATTTTCTTTAGTTTCTGCTTTTTGTCAGATTTAAGATGATAGTGGATTATAAGAAAGAATAAAGAGGTTCTGGCTCTCAATTTCTTTTGTTTCTTTAATTTGCTTTTATTTCCATGTCATTATCCAGAATACAGGTAACTGAATACTTGAACTACTTCATTTCCATGGTTTAATGTTTTAAATGATCCATAATGGCCAACAATTCATACGCTGCTTTGTATCCTACTAAGTGTTCATCACCTCAGCAATCGGATTGTCATCTTTGGAGTCTATAAATTGAAGGAACAGATGCAGTGAATTAATCAGAACTTCCTTGAGACTGAAGATTTTCTTCTAGCCCTCCAGATATGCTCTGCAAGAAAAGGAAGAAAAGTAGCTCAGGAATGAAACAACCCATCCACTACAAGCAGTTCATAACATCTTGCTTAAAGGCAAATTTTTCCCACACCAGAAAGTTAGATAATACAATGACTGTTACAAAATTTGTTCCTAGAGAGATCTGGAAAAATACAAACCTGGACAGTGTAGAGTTGTACAATGGATTAGTAATAAACTTAATAAAGGATAAAAACAATGTCTGGATAAACACAATATATTGGGGGAAATATCTACAATTTTTCTACAGGGAAATCATGCTTTGCAATGGTTTTGGAATTTTTTGAGACAGTCATGGAGGTAAGATGATCTGGATTGATACCATTCAGAGATTAAAGAAAGTTCCTTTCCAAAAGTCCTTGAAGAAACTAAGCAACCTCTTAGATCTTGAGAACAGATGGGTTCTTGAATGGAAAAAGGAAAAGCAAAGGAGGATGGGAAGAGAAAAAGGAAGGACAGGGAGGAAAAGGAAGGCAAAAGAAGGGGGAAAAAGGTAAGGAAAGGCAAGTAATAAATATTTATTTTTATCTCAGAATCTGACAGATAGAGTGCTTCAAGAATCTGTGCTAGATGCAGTGCTACTGTATGCATCAGTGCAATAAAGAGGAGAGTTGATAGTGTAAAACTGGACAAGGCTGAGTGACAAAGCCAAGGAATTCCTGTAGTTAAATGCAAAATAATGAATATAAGAAAAAATCTTCAGATTTAATAGTCTTGGATTCTGAATTACTATAAGTATGTTGTGCTGGCACTATTTTAGATAATCTATGAAAATAGTTTATCTGTAGTGAGTAGAGATCTGAGGTGGTGGGGGGGGGGGGGGGGGGGGGGGGGGGGGGACCAAAACCAAACAAGAAAAAAGGACAACCGCAATTCCTGTCCTTCCAAACACAAGAACACAAAACAAAGCCACTAAGCCATGTCACTCCACATGTACCTCTTTGTCTTGCATGTTGAATATTGTGTGCAGTCCTGGTCAATATCTTGAAAAGACTGAAGTACAACAGGAAAAAAAAAATATAGAAGACAGCAAAGATGACCAATGTTCTTGAACCACTTTCAAACTGGAAATAACTAAGCAAACAAACCTGAAATCAACCAAAAAATGATATTTTTTTCAATATAGGATATGTTTAAACTTCATGGTTCTTTGTTGCAGAATATTGAATGTGTTGAAAGTTTACAGTGACTTAAGAAAGGAACCAGACAGATCAGTGAAAGAAAAATCCAAACATGATTTATCTGGCTCATGAGATTGCTGATCTGCAAATTGCTGTAGTCTGAGGAAGAGCTGTCCTTCACATTTTAAAATGCAATTTGGGAGCTGTCTTTAAAGACAGTTATGAATAACTTGGATCTTCAGCCTCCTCCACTCTGTCTGTTCTCAAATGATGATGAAAAAATGTATGGTAGAATTCTATCAATGTTATTATTATTTTTTGTTGTCATATTTCTAACTTTTTTTTTCTTTTTTCTCTACCCTACAGTCTCTTTTGGTAAGATTTTGGTTTACTTGATTTTTAAAAGAAAGTGATTAAGTTTAAGCTGAAATCTCAAAAAATAGTTGTAATGAGAATGTTAAAATCAGGGAACACTGAGATGCAAGAATTTTAATATTAAGAAGTAGGTACAAAAATATAGAACAAGGGATTCAGTATTGATAAGATACCTACTTAAGAATTGCAGTACGATTTTATATTGAAAAAATTACATTATTTGAAGATTATGCTTAATTATCCAGATGGTATTGTTGAGGTGTTGTTTCTACCCATCACAAACTGTCCAACAAATTACTTAGTTTCACTTGGAACACAATAAACTAAGCTATCATCAAATCAGTTCTTATTAGCTGCATCAAAATATGCAGGTCTTGTTAACTACTATGTCCAGGGGGAACATGAATAAATGAATACCTGAAGTTTCTGAAAATAGTATCACTGCACAGATTGACTGGACCAAGGAGTCTTGCACTTCAAAATTGAACTGTAACAAAAAATTAATAAAAAAAACATCACCCAATAGTGCAGGTTTCCTAACCAGGATAATAATTGTTTAAACATATTAGTTAATGGGAATATTAAGAAAAAGTCTTTAATAATCGACATTTCTTAAGGGAGTGCTTATTGATAGAGGAAAATATCAAATATCTCTGCTCTTTAAGGAAAAATTTGACATTTATGTATCTTTTTATTGTTTTCTTTTTAATCCCATATATATAACAGTTAGACCAATGACACAGATTCTTTAAAATAATATATGAGGATGCCATGAGGCTATAACTCACCTGCTATGTAATTTTGATTTCCCATTCCTACGGAACTTTTCTTTAAATTGATTATATATGGCAATGATAATTACAATAGTCTTGTGCAATTGGTGGTCATTCTTACCTTTAATAGTCTGAAATATTTACATATGTGTGTATTTATATATACTGTTGCTGAATCATGGCAGATCCAGAACTGCATGTATTTAAAATACATTAAATTCTCCTAGTTTATTGATTTGAAGCAAAGTATGAAAAGAGCAAATTAAACCCCAGTGAATTTGTTTGTATTTTTTAACCAACTTCAATGAAGTTTTGATGAGTTTTACACATTAAGGATCTAGAGTAGGTTTTAAGTGATTATCTTTAGACAATAGCCCTGAAAAATGCCCATATAATTTTTTTTTTCAGATTATATAGAGTACAAATTCTTTATGTAGAATACAAAAAATTCTTGTGGAAATATGCATTCCACTATAAAAATAAATTAAATACCAAAGATCTTGAAAAAAAAGAAATAGTGTTGTCCTTGGAGTATCAGAAACACTGTAGTTCGGAGCTAGGAAACAAAACGAATGATTGACGTTTATGAAAATCAGCTATATCTGTCTAAAGGCCATCTCAGAAAAGATTGTAGCATATATGCTTCCAAAAAGAAGACATTTGAGAACAAAGGGTCTGACCCCTAAAAACAGTGCAAAATTCAGTGTTGAGAGGCTGAAAAAGCCCTACATACCATTGAGACATATTTGCACAATGCTGGAATTTAAAGGAAGTAGGAGAAAAGATGGTTTTACTACTTTCTTAAAAGTAAATCAGATTTTTTTTTTCTCCAAATATATTCAGTACTAAATTTAATGACAAAATATCTAGTTTGTGTGTCTGAATAAAGGTTTTACAATGTCCTGTCTGTCTTTGGAATTAGTGGAATTTAGTCCTTCTGTTGATTCTTTCTACATGTGGCTGTGTCATAACTGGTCATATTACACTCCCAGAGTCACTTTGCATATAAAGCACAGCTTTGCCTGCTACTTTAATAATTTCAACTTACTAAGAAACTGTTATCTTTGAAAATAGTCTAGAGGTTGTTGAAGTATTGATGAACCTGTTATTTCTCCTTGAAGGTTTTTTTAAGGTTATCCAAATTCAGGCATTATTATTTTGTGTCCTTACAAATATATGTTCTTGGAGGATTTGGTAATGTAATCTCTCATTAACAGCACAAAATAAATTATAAAATTTGAAATATAATTTATAATCTAATATAAAAAGTGTAAAAACTGTTCCTCTAAGTGGATAAAATCAGAGTATGTGTTTATTATTGCCCAAGACTGTGTTGTCTTCTGGCTGACATATGGATACCTTCCAGTTCTCTTAATTTTCAATGCTGGTGGGACATAGTCACTGAAGGTGACATGTGGCATGTGTCACAATTATACCTTTGAGATCCAACAGATGTTCCAGTAACTGTCTTTCATATCTTTTAAGTTTTGTCCTTAATTCTTCAGTTTAATTGTGAAGAAGACTTATAGATATACTTAGGCATCTAATGCCCACAGTTACCAAAGAATATTTGTGCCTAAATGCCCTCAGAAATTTGGCCTTATTCAGTGGACTAGATGTACACAATTTTAACTTGAATTTCAGCAAGTAATTTCACTACCTTCAATGTTTATAAAAAAAGAATAAATGATACTTCACTTCAAAAGGGTTATAAATTTATCTGCACAGTACTGAATACATAGTTAGAAGTAGCAAAATGCCACAACTGGACTCAGACTTTTAGATTTCCATAAAATCAACAATTAATAAGAAGAAAGTGCTTTAACAGACCAAGCATTACTATAGTGCCCAGAATGGACGACCTCCAAATTCTGTTATTCTCTGTTTTCTCTACAGCTGTCTAGGAACATTCGTGGGATCACTGAAAAATACATTCCCTCCCCTAAAAAAAGTGAGTAATTTTGATTTTTTTCAGTGAAAAATTGTATTAATTAATACCTGTTGTCCTGGTATAAAGTTATTACCTAAAACATTTCCTTTCAAATTTTTTTTTGCTTTAGTATTTTTGCAGCTAAACTAAAAACTGTGAAATCTTTAGGATAATGATAAACTGTAGCAGCAAGAAAGAGTAATCTGTGAATAGAAAGCTCAGCTTGTTAATCAGCAAGTGCTGTATAATCACATATTTTTCAAGAAAAATATAATACAAAAGGGTGGGCACAGCAGCTGAACAGTGAGCATTATTGAGGCTCAATGTTAAGAGCAAAGAATGGCATATGTGACACAGGAGAATTTTGGGACCTAGAGGCAAGGTCAAATTGCCTATAATGTCTCTAACCATAAGAACTTCTCAGCTTGCAGCCTCCAAGCAGAGAAATCTTCTGTGTCATATTTCTTACCAGCTCCCATATTTCCTGCTTTGACTGTAAGATAACCTCTGGTTATTGCGGGATGTTGGTTTGAGATGAGCACTGTCAACAATATGCACTGTCTGTAAGCATCTGTGCCATTTGCCTCAATTCACTATAAATTGTTCTCTTCAGGCTCTTAATTCAAACTCTGCTGTTGATTCACACATCATACATAGACTATTTTATTGGAAAAAAAAAGTATCAAGCTTAGCAAAGCAGAACATATCTAATCAAGTACCAGTTTTACAGGTATAAAAAGAGGTGGCTTTCCTTGTATGATGCATAATTAAAAATTGTTCTGGATTTCAGTGGTTGTTACATTTCCTATTATTATTTTGATTGTTGGTGTATTTTAAATATAATGATTAGTTTAAAAGAACATAATGCAAACTAAAAAACCCAAACCACAGAAAGCTAGAAACTTTTGTACAAGTGAAATGTGTGAATATTCTTTAAAACATGTGAAACTGACCAGTGAGGTCAACTACTTGTAATAGGACTTTGTCCTTTCCCTTCTCGGACTAATATTTCATTTTCAGTTCTTTTTATTTAGTAAGTGCTTCAATTTTTTTTTTTTTGTGGTTTAACACTTGTAGGCAGCTCAGCCCCACACAGCTTCACACTTATTCCCCCACAAGTGGGATGGAGAAGTGAATGGGGAGAGTAAAGTGAGAAAACTTGTGGGCTGAGATAAAAACAACTTAATAGGTAAATCAAAAATTTTGCATTCAAGTAAATTTAAAACCAAATATTAAAAAATAAATTAATTCACTCCTTCCCACCGGCAGGCAGATGCTTAACAATTTCCAGGAAAACAAGGCTCCATCATGTGTGGCAGTTATTTGGGAAGACAAATATCTTTACCCTGCATGTCACCTCTTATCCTTCTTTCCATGAGCTTTCATTGCTTGTGATGCTGTGTGGTACAGACTGACCTTTTTGTCAGATGGAGCAGCTCTCCCTGTTGTTCTTCTGCATGTTCTTCTACACCTTCACGTTCTTCTGCACCCCCAGACTCCTTGCATATGGGGTGGAGTGAGAAAAACAAAAAACTTCCTTGATACTGTGTAAGCATTGCAGCAACAAAGCTACAACAGTGGTGTGTTAACAGTGTTTTGGTAGCAGATCAAAAACCAAACACCATATGAGCTACTATGCAAAAAAAAACCAGCCAAAGCCAGTACAATCTACACTCCTCAGTCCATACAATAGATGTGATGTCCAATTATCTCATTAGCTATTTCTTTACTTCCCATCCTTTGATACATACACTGGCATAATTTGCTTAGTCTATGAGCCATTCCTGTAAAGTGTCTATAAATTGCTCATTGAGATCCTTTAGGCCATGATTTAAGTTCTTTTCATTATGGCAAACACTCAGGATGGGAAACACAGGGTGTTGCACAGAGTAACTGTGCACCAAAGGCAGCTCATGATGTGTCAGTGCTGCACTTGCACATTTCTTGTGCAGTTCATCCTCCACTGGACTGTCTGTTTCCTGTTACAGTACATTCTATAACATGCAACTCAAATAATGGGTTAAAAGAGTTCGGAGGTACATCCATTGCACATCTAATTATTTTTTATTCCTTCCTAAGAACTACACTTCTGCTGCTGTTCTTTAAGTAAACTTATATGAATTTTTTTTTAGGACAAAACAAAAACATGAAATTCCTTTATACATGTATATAGAAAACTCCCCAGTTACAAATGGAGAAATTTTCAGTCAGAGCACTGGAAAAAACCCTCATACTAAGGTAAATAAATACATCAAATAAATTAAATTAACTTTATGTATCAGCAGGGAATTTGCCCCTCAAAATGATTCAAGTGACAAAACTCAGATAAAAATACTTTCGTTAAAAATGAGAACAGAGATTTAAATAGATGCACTCTAATTCAGACCAAAAAAACTAGAATATTCTCAACTACCTGATAAAACACCACCAAAAACTCTAAAGAAGAGCTGAAAACTTACTTCTACATAGTAAAATGCATGATGTTTTCCCTCTGTGGAGGGGAAACAGACAGAGGTCTTTTATTGTATGTATTGTCCCAAAATAAAAAGCTTTTTAAACAAAAAAAACCTGCAGTAAACTTTAATTCAGTGCTTCTTACAGGCCACTCAGAAAGAGTTAGACCCCCTGAGTCTAAAGCATCTTCTTACTGTGAGTCAGAAATAGAGGGAACACACCGTGTTAATTTACCTTGAGCATTATTAGCTTTATCGGCATGGCAGGATGAGTAATTGCTGATTGAATTTGACTTTATGGGCTTCCAAGTCCTTGGATGTACCTAGGACTTGGGTATAGAGGCTGACAGATGGTCATGAATGATTCTTCCTAATTAGGGAAAACTGAAGGAGTCTATATGCAGAATTCATGCCTGGATAGTTGTCCGTGGGACATATGGCAGAATGCTAATGAATGTGTACTTTACACTTGCACGTATACCCAACAGAGAACAAGTATTGATAAGCAATGTAACACCCATCAGTGCAAAAAGGATCATGTGAATAAGGATTATATTTTTAAGTTTTCCAAAGCAGGTTTGTGTGTTTTCATCACCTGGTGTTCAACAAGACTATCATTTATCTTGTACATCTAGGTAGCTACAATAAATATTGCTCTTGCTACACAGAACAAAACCTTTCTCTGAAGTTGTTATTACAAAAAAAGATAAAATCTAAAGTGAGGTGAATATATTTGACATGTTTATGTAAACTTTTATCAATTTTATGCAAAACCATAAATTTTTCACTCCACATGAGGAAGTAAGGTTACTATAAATCCATTGTTTGTCCTCTTTGTCAAAGATAGCTGAAGGAATAAAAACATACAGCCACACAGGCATTACTAGAAAACCTACTCAGCAAAATACCTTCTGAGATGACCCTATCTAGAAAGTACATGATCTATTTTATAGCTTATAGTGTGGAGTGCAGAAAAGAACTCCTCTGACTTCCCACCCTTTACCTTCACAGTTTGAATGAACCACTGCAGAAGAAAAGAAGATATTTTGAATATGTCTAACATCAAGTATATGGAATAAGTGAGGTCACACTTGGGAAAGTTATCTCCATGTTAATGTTTCCAGTCTTGTCAAAACGCTCAAGAAAAACTTGCAACATTTTCTTCTACTGTACTAACATTCTCCTCATATGCTCTTCATATATCAATATGAAGAGCATATGAGGAGAATGTTAATACAGTGGAATTATATATGTATATGATTGCCAAATTACATGTTTGCAAATATTACTTAAAGGAATAATTGCTGTCTACTTTGGAGCCTTGTACTGTAACTGAGTTGCATACTTTACAAGTTATTCCTTTAAGAACTTCTGTCTGCTTACCTTTATACTTTAAAATTATTTTTATTTTTGATAGTAACAAGTCTTTAGAGCAAATTAGAGAATCATGATTGTACATTTATAGCAGAAAATAAACCTGATCATACACCAATGTGATTATAAATAATGTAAAAATTAATACGTTTTGAAATGTATATTGAATGCCATTGAATGTTTAAATGTTTACTGAATTATGAAATTTAGCAACTTAGTTATGGATATCCTGACTTTTACAAAAATATAATGGTACAGAAAAATATTTATTTGAGAGGGAAACCAACAGCTTATAAAGGACAGAGTCTGAATAAATTAAACAGATACAGAGATACTGGAAAAATTTTCTTTAGAAAACATTAGAAAACATTAGATAGAAGAACACATACCTGTGGAAGCCAAAGAGTATAATCCAAAATATTTTGTTCAGAAATGCAAGTTGAAAGCATATTTAGCTTTTAAAACACTTGTAGGGATAATCCACTCAAAGAAAATTTCATTCCTCTCTGATATCAAAGTATAGTAAACAAAAGAGATAATAAAAGATAAACATGAAATATAAATGGGCATAAGTGCAGCAATATTTTTTCATAAGATGCTAAGGCTTTTGCATATGAAGAAATCTCAGTTTTAAACTGGAAAAAATAAGTTTCTTTGTCAGTCTTTTAACACTCTTTGGGAAGTGAATATCCCTACTTATTTATTGTGGTTTGGATTAAAGGTGTCTTCCATTTTTATGGGAAATTTCACACTAAACCCCTAAATTTAAATGCATATTTCTTTGTTTGTTCTGAATAAATAAATTTAAAATTATGTGCTACCAAAAGACCACTTCCAAACCCATTTAAAAATATAAGTATTTTAGTTATTAATGTATACTTAGAACCACAAGAAAACCTAAAAGAAGAGCTCCCTGGGTAATGGATTGCAAGCTATTTTTATTACATGCTTTCTTGTCACATAAACTCGAAATTTTCTATCTTAACCCCTTATGTCTAAGTAATTATTCACAGAAGTATTATTTATGTAGAAACTCTTTCTAGTTGGATTTGAATGGATTCCAGTTGCCTTATAATACCCATGTATTAATGAATGAACATTATATTTGAATGCCAAGTTGCTCTCCCTGTGAGCTGGTACTGTGGAATTTATAACACTGCTGTAGACTCAACTGGGGGATAGAGCTAGAAAACTAATATTGTCACTGGGATTTCTGGGCACACTATATAAAATATTAATGAGAAAAATTGCAACTTTGGAGATCACTAGGATGGCTTAGGTATGTAAAGAAGGGAACTATTCTCTGCTGAATAACAGTGTATAATTTAGCCATAAGTTCTACGATGTTGTTGCCATTCTGAAGACACAAATTATCTGTAGACATAAGCTGAATGAACATTTAACATTCCTTTAACAAATTTGTGTTTATTTGACATGAAGCAACCATAGCATATTAGTAATTCTGTTCACAAAGCCTTAAAATAAATGTGTTTACCATCTTGTAATAATTCTGCAGAATAATATTGAGATCATATCTATAAATATCTACAGGAATTTTCAGCTGCAGTTCAACACCCATATAAGCTTTATTCTCTAGTTCTGTTTGCCATGATTATTTCAAAATATGTTGAGTCCTGGATGGATTTTCTATAAGGATTCAGATAACGCTTTTTTTTCCCCCACTAAGCCTTATAGATATTGACTAATATGTTAAAAAATTATTTGTTTTCACATAGAAAATTAAGAATTCAGGAGTATATTTTGTATTAGTAGTGTAACTTACAAAAGTTATCTTCAGTATTTGCACAATTTTATTATCTTATATTCTAGTACATTTACATGCTCTCTCTCCTGAAAATGAAGAAAAGTCAAATAGAAGTAATGCAATTATTCAGTTCAGTGTAGGCTTTAGCTGTGCCCTTATTAGATATTTTGGTAAAACTTCATTTTCATGCTCTGTAGAGGTAAAGAAAACAAATTTACTCTTAAGAATGCCATAGAGGAGAATATAACATCCCTATAAAATTGTCCCTATCAGATATCCATGACATGCCAGCATCTTGAATACCTTCTGTTCGCCTGATCTCCCAAATTATATTCTCTCCAAGCAGTAGGAAAAGAGAAAGTACTCAAATACACAACAACAACAACAACAACAAAAATTAGTACCATCCAGCCTAAAAAGCAAACAGCTGAAAATTTATAAGAAAAAATTTATAAAATCATAAATAACATGCAATAAATGAATAGGGAAACCTTTCTTGTTATTTCTTCCAATGATAAGCTGTTAAGATGCTGGTTACTAGCACTGACAACAGCCTAGTGTTCAAGGTAATATTTTCCTCCTCCCCAGTCCTGGGTTCTGTGTGAATCTATTTTTAGCACTTTCCTATCAGTCTGTTTCATTGTTGTCAGGTCTCAGCTAAAATTTGAATACTGCATGACAGCTTCCCCACAAAAATGGAAAAAGAAAGTTAGAAGGGAGAAGATTTTTTTTTAATTACAATTAATTTTTCGATGGATTTCTGATTCCTATAGACTAAGCTATGGAGATGTTTAACTCTTCTTCAACAATGACAATTCATTTATGGAAAATAAAGCAATAATACAGCTAGTAGGCAAAGTGTTACTGTGGTATGGTAGATCAAATCAATAGAACGGAACTAATAATTCCTTAATCCTGGTAATCCACACAAGAATAAGATGATTTTTCTCTCTTATCTCTAATTTTCTGGAAAGCAAACGTCACATAATTAACTAACAAACCTTATTTATTACATTTCACACTTATGCACTATGGCAATTGATGTGAGTTTTGCCAGTGACTTCCATTGTCAATTGAAAAATAATTTTCTCCTCTAGCTGTTAAATGACAAAGGCTACTTTTTCTCCATGTATATTGTCTTCCACCATTCCTTCAGCCTTCACAACCTCCCCAAAATATTCAAAGTTATGCATATATACTTATTAATAACTACTGTAACTTAGTAATTGTAAAGGCTACTGAACCAAGAACTATGCTCAGTTTCTCCTAGAAGTCTCTTGGATCATGAATATTATTAGAAAGATGAGCAAAAAATACTAAAATAATTTGTTCTGATCAAGATTCAAAATACTTCCCTGCAGCACCTACAAAGCAGCAAATCTATTGGCCCTTCACAAATCCTTCTTGTCATCCTGCAACCACAACTTTGGTAAACCTAAAATGTGAACAACACCTTGGTTATGAAATGCTGTTTGCTGAGTTGATTGCTGTACAATATTTAAGAAAAAAAAAAAGAAAATTTGTATATCCACCAGCAAACCTGACCTAGTGGTTTTATGTTTTTTGATTTGTCCCTGTTATACAAACCTCTGTTTTTATTATTAGAGGATGGATACTTCAAAGTATCTTCATGATAATCACTGAAACATAAGTAAAACTTGCTGACTGCTATGTCACAGACAGCAGTGGGTGCTGGGGGATTGGGCTGCTTTGTCTGTCATGATATTCTGCTCAACCTTATGCTCACACTTCCTGAACATTATGGTGTTACTACCATACTACACAAGTACTACTACACAAGATAGGCAGCAGCTCACTGATTGACAGCACAGGGTTAAGCTGAGCAGCAATTTTAAGAAGCCTCAGGGAAGTATGATATTAAATATCAAACCAATATTTGCAGTCAGGCTTTAGCAAGGCAGAAGAAGGAGAGTGGCAAGTTTGCTGAAGAGAAAACAATAATAATATAATCGAATAGAAATGGAATAACTAGATGATACCAGTAAATGTGAAAATTAGACAATCTTTTGTTGTTTCTGTGTTCTCTAAACAAATCACAGATCACGGAATATTCTGAGTTGGAAAGGACCCACAATGAGACCAACTCTTAAATGAATGTCCCATAGAAGAATCAAGGTCACAATAGTGATGTTATTAACACCATGCTCTAACAAAGTGAGCCAATCTCAGGGTCAATAAATGATCAAAAGAACAGGTATTTTTATTTTAAACCCTCAGGTGAGGGTTATAAAATGAATACAATAAAAAGCTTTTCTCCACTGTGATAAAATCAATCAGTTTTGTCATTTACTTTAAATGAGAAAAATTGCAACCCAGTAGATTATGTGGTGTTCAGCCTATGAACACTACTGCCATATGAGCTCAACATATGTACTTTATTAAAATTTGTGGCAAGTTGCTTAATGTAATTTCATTATTTTCTTATATTTTATTAATTAAGCATCATTGTAGTAGAATTTAATATGTGATTTTAAGAAGTAAAGAAATTATTTTCTGTATCTCATTTAGATATATTTTAAAAATTAATTTAGTTTTTCAAATGATGCTGGTATATGCACAGTACTACATATCTTTATTATTATACTCCTGAGTATAGATCAAAAGGCAACATATAAGATGAAGATCACTATAGAGTGCAGTTTGCCTAATTGATTGCTGTAAGATTCATTGCATCAGGCATACAAATAGAAAAAAAAAATCAATATAGTTGCCACTGTCTCTAAACATGTAATTCTGCAGCTTTAATTTTAAAAAGTATTCAAATCTCTGGTTAAATCTTATCAAATTCCAGTTAAGTTAATTAAGCAGATGTCTAAATGTTTTAGTGAATAAGATACTGGTGATTTGAAGCCTATATTAACAGTAGAAAAAGTTCCAAATTCTTAATAACTGGTTGTCTTCTGGACATATACAGGAGCTTTACACAGAATGTAATTCTCTTCAGTAAGCACCATACAATCTCTAATAATTTTTCATTCACAATCCTACTTCTACAAGCCTATGAAAGAACAGGTGAATGCTAACTTGCATGTGATGTGATGGTGTAAAAAGCATCATTAAGAAAGTTCAGATATTGTCTTTATGGTAATATCAATTCTTGGCTGCAGAAAGAATGAGATGTCACAATACTTTCATTGCAAAGGGAAAGGATATCACTCTACCTATATGCCTAAAGTTGGAATATTGTATGTCACATTAAAGGAAAATAACTACATTTAAATTTACACAGGAATACTTTACGCTACAGATCAGAAAATGATGGCTGTAACTAACACATCCCTAAGAAGAAAGAATAATGCTGTAGAGAAATAGGGTTTTTTTACCATGAATGTATTTTGTTTTGTTTTGGTTTTTTTTTTTTTTAGTTCACAAAACTGAAGAGGATATTACTTTCTTGGTAAATTTTTTAAGATAACTATTAAATGGTAAAAGTTTCAAATTCTTGTTTCCTGTTCAAAAGTATTCCTAAGTGCAGTCACAGGTAAGTGGAATCCTGTAATTTCAAATGTCACTAGTGCGTGGCCCAGTATAAAACATTATCCTGTAAAGGGAAAGCTTGCAAAATATATTTTTATGTCCTTTCTAAATCTGCATATTCTAGCTGAATTTGAGTATTTATCAGGCAGAAGATATAACACTGCATATTAATGTAAACAATTTCTGGAATTCCACTCCTTTATATACAAACCACATAACACAAGCTCCAAATATGTTTTACAGTTTGGAGATTTAAAGATGATAAATGCTTGCACTGACAGGAAGATTTAATATTTGCTAGCTGTCAAATCTTAAAAGCTATGGAGTGATACATTATTGTTGCTTGCTTTTATGACTGCCCTTTTTAATGAAAAAGATACAGATTGTATTTAGTGCAAAGGAAATTCCCCAAGGCAATAGAACCCAATTTCCAGGACTTGCATACTTAAGGACAACATTTAGCCTTGACATGAAGACAAGTCTCACTTTTAAGGCTTGTATCAAAGTGCAAGGGAAAGGGTCAGATTCTTGATTATGAATAGCTAAAGGGATAGATTTCTATATATTTATAGGAATATAGAAGTTTTGTCTTGAAAATTTATTGAAAGTCACTTTTTACATTTAAATATTCACACATATATGAAGACACAACTTTCCTATTCACTACCCACCATATTCTGATGAGTATGTCTTATGTATGAGTTTCTAATCAGTCTTCCCAGAGGAAGATAAATACTGGAAACAGAGCAACCTTTTATGACACTTGCTCTTCCAACCGGGTTTGAATTTTATTAATCTGTTTCTCCTTTCTTTTTTGTTGCTATTTTGATTTTATTTTTGGTCTATGTGAATTCTTCATCTTGCTGACCATTTCCACATTCATTCCATTATGATCCTGTCATGACTTAATTGCTCCAAATCCTCAGGTCCAAGGTTTACATTACTTTTCTCATCCAGAATCCTGTCCCTAAATTTCAGGAGGAAAGCAGAAAATAAAAGTAGAGAATATAGGAAGTCAATTTGCACTACAAGAATAGCAATGAAAAGGTGATGTTTCTTTCCTTGAAATTTTCCACACGTTGTGAGATTGTATGGAAACAAGAATAGACATATTGATGCACCGGTAATTGCATAAATTAAAACTGTTTAGCATATTGAAATCTAGAATGAAAAAATCAGGTATATATTCATTAAAATATATCTGAAATAAACACATTTTAACTAAAAGTAGAATCTAGAATAAGAATATTTACTTAATTCTCAGAAAATATTGAAAAGAAATTATTTTCCATTATGGAATCACCCCTGTTCCTCTAGTCCAGTTCCAATCAGCACTATTAAGTCAGCCTAGTAGGACGCTCACTCTATCTGGTTTATGTGTCCTTGTCCTCATTGGCATACTAGTTTCTGCATATAGCAGTTTCTCCTCATTTCAGACTTTTATACTATCTGACAAACGTTCAGCTGAGAAGGTAGGTATTGTTTAATTACTTATTATTTTCTGAATTAGAGAGCTTAAACCTTGAAGACCTTACTTAGCATGCAGCAGCAGATCTATCTCTTTGGTCATTCACCAATTATTAAAGCATTTTCTAACGTGTTCTGATTTTCTGCCCCAAATAAGTGATATTAGTGTGAGCTTGGAGACAATTATGCAACAAAGTTCATTTATAGCTCTGGTTTCCATCCAGGAAGATGTGGTGAAGGTCTCACTTATATGAGCAGTCTGTTTGGATAAGTTTCATGCTGTGCTGCCATACCACTCATGAGTCACTTTCCTCATACTTCCAATTATTCATTCACCTTCAGAACACCTTATTTTCATGCTTCCCTAGAAACAAGTAGAAGGCAGTGGAATGCAAAAGGATATTAAATGGCCTAAGTGTGCATACACTTTTTCTGTAGCTTGACTTCAGTTAATGGGCTAACCAATAATAGCTTCAGGAAATATATTATCTTTTCCTTCCTACTAAGTTGCATAATGGTGTGTATTCTCTGGCATTCTGAGTTCCAGCACTGAAATCAGGCATTTATCAGAATATGTGCAGGATGTATTCAGTTACTCTTTGTGAAAGTCATAGAAGCTAAAAAAGGAAGGGAATTTTTGAAGCTCTGAGCCTGTGTGGATGGTACTCTTATATCCAGACTTTCCAAAAAACCAAAAGGAAATTCCACAAAGGAGTGACAGACTATGCGTAATATTGTACACAGAAAAATATCCTTATGTTAGTGAGAAAGGATGCTTTCTGCTGCCAGTTTAATACTTTATATTCGTTTTCATTAAATAAAAAAAATTCTCAGAGGAATAAAGAAGACTTAAAAAAATTACCAAATTTTTATACTCATTGGAATGGATGAAGTAATGGATGTACCTCAGTTTCTTAATTGTAACTATATCAAGAAACAATGAATGAAAAACTTTCAATGATATCTTGGATAAATAGGTGAATTTGGGTCAAGTTCTATGATTTAAATAAGTGGATTTATGTTATCCAAGAGGAGATTGTTTCTCACAAGGTTTAAACCAGCAAATGTTCCAAGAGAAATCCATAAAATGCGTCACAACCGATTGTTATTACAGAAATAGGGCCTCAGGCTTTGTTACACTTCCTGGTTTCACCTGGGATAGAGTTAATTTCCTCTCAGGAGCAGGTACAATGTTGCGTTTTGAATTCAGAATGTAATAATATTAATGTTGATTTGGTTTTTGTTAAGTCCTATTTATCATAAGTCAAGGGGTTTTTTTTGTCTGTGCTCATGCTCTGCCAGTGATAAGGTACACCTAAGGAAAACAGGAGAGAGCATTGCTGGGATGGGTGACCTGAATTGACGAAATGGATATTCTACACCATAGTATGTTATGCCCAGTATATGAACTGGGAGAGTTTCCCAGAAGGCTGACCAATCTAGGTTTAGGAATGTACTCTGGCATTATTCAGCAGGTCAGTGCATCTCTTGGTTTTTTAGCTTTATTTTTTTTCCCCCCTTTTATCGTCATTATTATTACTATTATTATTATTATTATTATTATTATTATTATTATTATTATTATTCATTATTACATATTGTTTTGTTTTCCATTATTAAACTATTTTTATGTCAATCTACAAGTTGTTTTTTTATTCTCCTCTCCATTCTGTGGGAAAAGACTGGAGAGGAGATGTTGAGTGAGTGTCTGTGTGGTGTTTATTACCAGCTGGGCTTAAACCCTGACATTACTGGAGTCAAAACCCTTCCAAAGAGACCCTATAGCTGCAGCTTCAGATTTGGTCTCAAAATTGTCTCAAACTAGATATAAGACAGAACTTTTTGACTATGAGGCTAGTGAAACACTGGAACAGGTTTCTGTTCCAGAGAGGTGGTAGATGTCTTATCCCTGAAAACATTTCAAAGACATGGAAAGGAATCTAAGCAATCTGATGTATTTGAAGATGTCCCTGCTTATTGCAGGGGCTTTGGATTAGATGGGCTTTATAGATCCCTTCCAATCTAGATAATTTTATGATTCTATGGTTATATACTCTTTGTGAACTTTGATTATTTTACTTTATTCAATATTTCTTTACCCCTAACCCTATAAATTGCCTTATTTTTTTTCCTCAGAAAAGAAATACTAACATGATGGTCAGCCTGTCTACTTAGGAGAACAGAGTTCTGCATTCCCTCCTGCTTTCCGGTTTGCAAACATATGTCACTGTAAATACAGTTCTCTACCCACTGGACACATTCCACTGGTGAATCTCTACTACTTTGCTCTACAAGATTCTTTCATTGTGATAAAACTTGTTACTGAAATGAATAAAATAATGTACAAGTTATTTCCCCTGGGATTGATGACTAAAGCATTTGATTTGATAGGTTATCTTTGGAGCAGTACATACCTGTGCTGGGTTATGCTGTGTAAAGTGATGGGGTCTGGGTAGATCAGTAGACTGACAAGATGTGGGAAAGCAGAAAAGATCTAAATATCAGAGGTTAAAAAGAACTAGGTGATTTTCAAAAGGATGCAGAAAAGACTTCACATTGTCTATTTCAAGGTAAATAATTGAAAGCTTTTAAAGTAGAATAATTAGGAAGTATTAAAACTCTAAAAGAATCTAGAACCATGGAAGTTTCAGGAATCAGTAAAAAATCACCATTGTTTCACAATGATGTTTATCAAACATATTCCTGTAAGTCAGAGCTCATTACCTGAAGTTGTGGTAACATAAGAAAATGGAAGAAATGGAAGACATGTCATTGGTAAATTCATATAATGATGCTTAAAGCTACATGGTCAGGTCAGCTTGTTTTGGTTTTTGGTTGTTGTTTTTGTTTTTTTTTTTTTTGACGGGGGGTTGTTTGTTTGTTTGGGTTTTGTTTTGGGGCTTTTGGTGGTTTTGGGGGGTTTTGTTGGTGTGGGTGTTTTTTTTTTTTTGGTCAGACAAATGATCTCTGTTCCTTGTCTGGTGTAAAGTTACAAATAATTGTATTTTCAGCAGCTGGTCAGAGTATCATTACTTGAGTAATGATAAGATAACCTTACTGATGAGCTCAGAAAACAGGTTCTTCAAGTGTCAGGGAATTAATTAACAAAAGCCTGATATGTCTTTGTTTCTGGAACACTCATTTTAGAGTAGTGAATCATGAGAAAAAGTCATCACACTCATTAAACATTTTTTTTTCTGAACATTCTGAAAGTTCTTTTTCATAAAAAACAGTATTTCCAGCTCTATACCAATTAAGATATCTGGAGGTGTAGCTGGGGATGCAGTTATCTCTCCACAGCACAATGAAATAAAAGTTAAACAATAAGCAATAGGTACTGCCATACACATCTCAGCAGAGATCTGGATAAATGCACAAAGAAATGATTACAAGGAGTGTCACTCTCATTTTTCAAGCTGTATTGCACTGAATAATACACAGTGAAAAGAAAAAGAAATTATTCCCCTCTGTGATCTCATAGTCAGCAGATATTTTGTTGATGTAGTACCAGTCAGACAAAAAAGGTGTTTGATCTTACATGAGCACACGCCCAAAGGCCTTTAATCTGTCACAGTCATTAATGCCAATGACATTTTCACTGACCTGCTAGAATTCTTTAACTCTTTCTAGACAACATTTTGTGACATATCCATCGTTCCAATTAAATCTGATGATCACTTGGTTGAGAGAATATTCTCAGGAGCAAAGAGAAAAAGTGTCTCCATTGTCTTTTAAATTACAGATCATGATGATGGCCATATGACACTTGATTAGCAAAATACTGAGTGGAATGCATTTTGTAATTTAGCTACCAAATGACCTTTATATTAAAGAAGTCAGGGATGTGTGGGATAGTATGGCACTAAATGTATCAGAAGAGCTAGAAAGAGACTAAATATTACATTCTATACTTATAAAGATTGAGAAAACTAGTTTTTTGTACTTTTATCTCTCCTGAATGTTTTAAAGGCAAGCATCTTCATTTGGTGGTCAGAGAATTATTTTTTCTTGTGGCATGTATACAAAGCAAGAAAGAAATTCTATATCATTTCGAAAATTCACTAAAACAAAAAACTGAGGGAGAGATGTTTACCTATCTCTATTAAACAATCTCTGAGGCTTTCAGGAAGAAAAGCTCAGGTGTACTCTATCTCCTTGTGGGTTTATGTGTAAATCTTTTTGTAGTGTAAACAGACTAGGCATAGGATGAATTATTTTGACCACTATCCTTAGCAACTCCACAAGTTGAGCAGACAAATCCTTTGAAAGGTTCAATGTCAGTTATTAAGGAGACAGATGGGATTTGCAGTCAGCCTGCACTCTTGATAACCTTACAACAGTGGTGCTGAGAGTCATGAAGTTACTGGGCTTGCATAGTTTTACAGCCATGGAAGTGAACTTACAGTTGTCATCTGGCTGCATTCTGAGCCAAACCATACAGAAATTTTAGCCACTTTTCTTCCCAAGGCCAGGCATAGCATCCTGATAGCTCTGGAGATGGCTGTTCTCCATCTTGCAGGTTTCATATCAGAATGTATACTGGAATGGATATGTGCAAAGAAACCACTTCCTTCCACAACTACATAGTAAAAAGGGGATTAGACATACATAAGTTTTTGTAGGTTTTCTATTTCTATTACCAGTATATAAAGACAGATATTACAGGGGGAATAAAGGTCCTCTCTATCCAATTGACATTTTCACAGCTATGGATGACCTTTCTCTTCTTCATTTAGTATTTTCAGATCACCTTGCCTCACATTGTCTTGTCAAAGTTAGAACTGAAACTAGAAAAACAAGATCCCTAAAGCCAGATTATAAATCTAGGCAGAACATGTCTGTTTTATTGAAGGTAAGTGTTGTAAGCTATCTCCTGTCCTCAGCTGCCAAGTTCAACAGGATGAGAGGCAGAGAGAAGACACTAATGAGTGGCAGATCTTCACACAGAAGATAATGAAGTGTATCAAGAAAAGTAAGGAAATCACAAAAGTATTAAATATGAAAAGAAAACACATAATTTTTTCCCAGTGTAGTGTATGAGGTACTGACTTTCCATGTTATGTTGTGTGCTCAGGAGACAACAAAGATCATGGCTCAGGGAAGCATCACCTTCTAGTCAGTCAGTCACTGGTGCTGCATATAAATATTTTCTTCTCTAACATGTTCTCCTTTCTTCATGATGCTTTGGCAAAAGTGTGAGCGCCTACCACACTATGTAGTAGAAGGCGACACTCAGTAGAACATGCATTTTTGCCTCATTTTCACTTTTTCCAGTTTATGGCCGTGACAGACAGCTACCACAATTCCTGAAGCATCTGTTCCCCTGCTAGCCTTAGGCATTTGACACAACAGGATGAGGGGATATAATTGTCACCCTAACTTCACCTCCAGGCTGCATTATGATCTTAGAAATGCTCATCAGGCCTTGGCCTTGACAAACATCACCCAGGCAAAGCTCCTCTTACACTTACCAGAAACACTGTCTGTTTTTTGGAATTTATGTTGTCCAATGGGCTCCTTTTTTAACGTACAGGTGTGGAAATTTATTTTTCTTACCTGAATAACAATCCAAGTGGAAAAACATTTTTGCTACTGAAATTTCAAGGAAAGTTATTTACCCAAATTGCATCCAAGATGGAAAATTATTACTCCTTGAACCAATTTCCTTGTGACCTTATAAACAGTGGTCTTTAATGAGACTCTTTGACCTCTCCCAGACTACAGTAGGCTGTGACCAGAAAAGTCCCTCTTACTGGGACACCTCTCAGAGCCAGTGAATTCTCAAGCTTACTATATTTGAAGATCATCACCGAAAGCCAGTGCTAGAGCCTGGGCTATTTCTACTCCTTGAAGCTCAATCCTTCACCCAGTGCAAAGAGGCAAAGCAAATTTTTCACAGGTTTATATACACCTTGGATCTTTAGATCACTGTGTGTGCATGTGAATATACTACAGAAAATGTAATATTAATGTTGCTGTCTTAGATTTTTAAAGTATGTTAGGTTTGTAAACAAATTAGGTTTAAAATTTAGTTACTATTGTGCCTATAGTATATTGTATAGAATCTTTTGTTAAGGCTATTGCCTAAAGAAACTATCAGTTTATTAAACTTGAAATAAACTATTTAATTTTAAATACTTTTAAAGTCCTTTTAAAATTCTTTGAACACTTAAATTCTTTTTAAAGCCTTTGGCCTAAACCACTGGTTAAGTCCAGGGCTAAATTTGGAGAGGGGTCTACTATGAACCTTGTGAATCAACAGAAGTGTCTGCTTTACTGCTTTTTGTCCTTGCCTTTTCCCATTGTTACGCTTTTCCATCCCTAGCCTCCATGTAGATAATTTTGGGTTAATTTGAACCTGAGTTTTCTCTGTGTGCTGCAACAATTTAGTAAGTAGTAGAGTGAACAATAGTAGTAGACTTGCCAAAAATTTTTTTCCACTTTCACTTTTGTATTAAATTTGCTTTTGCTGATACTTTTGCTAATGATCCTTTGAGTGACCTGAAAGACCCATTTCTGACAAAGGATCACAGACAGCAGGCAATCTGAAAGAAAAAAAAAATAGAAAATCCAATCTCATCACATGTCAATGACAAGGAAGAAGAAAAAAGGGATTTGGTTGTCCCAGTTATATTGAAATTAGGCTATCAGTTCTGGTGGCAGGAGGTCTACCCAAGCCTTCTCTGTTTAAGTGTCTGTCATGCATAGTATGAAACACATATATGCACAAATATATTAACCTGCTGGAGCTTCTGAATGTCTTCTCAGCATGCTGTGCAAATGCTGCTATGCTCTGTTAATCTAAATCTGTGTAAAGTATAAGAAAAGTAATGTTCCATATACTGCAGTAATAGACATATGATGTGAATCTTGCATTCAACCCATTCTGTGAAATATTTAACTATTATCTTGGGTATTTTCAAAGTCATAGGAAAGATGATGAAGAATAAAAGGGATCTGCAGGGGTTTTGTACATGTTCTTAATTTGGAAATGGAAAAGTGCAGTCTGACAGCTATCTTTTGCAATATTATCATAAGAGGGTTCTAGATTCTTTAGATTAGTTAACAAATTTTTCTCTGGTTTGAGTCTTTTTTACTTAATCAGTATGCAGAAGCAGCATAGCACACTGGTGTATCTACCCCAGGAGTGACTTCTAGATGCCATTGCATTATAAATCATTGAAAAAGCACTAAATTCATAATTACTCTTACATTAAACTCATTGAATAGATTATAGTGCATTTAATGGCCCATGCCCATCCTTTTTATTTTTTCAGTGACACTTATAGTTGGAGAGTTGTCATTTCCACAGTTTTCTTTATATAAAAGTGGGTTGCATTGCTTCTCACCTTGTTGTATGTTCGTGGTTTTGAGTAGCAACTTTTTGTAGGTTTTCTTTGTAAAGGATAAAATCTCACCCTCCCCATCATTATTTCTCCTTTGAGTTCTCTGAAAAAAAAATGCTTTCAAACATTCTTCTCTCCCTCTAAACATAAAGACAACAAAGAACAAAATGAAAATACATCAACTCCCTCACCCCAGTATTAGCTTTCCCTTCCTTTGGTAAACCCTAGTGCTGTGAGCTACCATTAAAAGGAACTTGGGTCTTTTTTTCTACTTTAAGCCTTCCCTATTAAGTGAGAGTTCTGCAGATCACAGAGCTACAAGTCAGTTGCAGAATGTATGTTGTGGTAAGTAGAATTAACCTCTTGACCTTCCATTCTCTTCTCCTGTGATGCACACAGATATTTCTCTAACCATGAAGATGTTTTTACAGACAAACAAAGGATGGCTTTTTGCCACTATTTCTCACTGAAAGTTGAGCTAGTAGTCCATAGAATTCAAGTTTTTAGGCTATTTCAGCTGTATTTAGTGAAACTAAAGTTGCACATTTCTACTAAATATCTATCTTTTCAATGGCAAAACTGTATCCATACTTATGTATCCACCTCATTTTGACTTGGAAAATAAAATGGTAAATTTATATTAGAAAAAAGATTTGTTGTACTTGTTTATTTATTCTTAAAAAGGTGTATTTGCAAGCATTTACATGCATTTCTTAAAGCTTTCCTTTCTTTAAAAAAAAAATTATGCATATGATTTTGCAGAAAATAGCAGGAAATGAAGCACTAGCTGTCAAAAAAGAGAAAACTACAATCTGTTTTTAAAAAACAGTAACAGAGAAGAAATTATTTGAATAGTTATATTAGGGAGGTTTCTGCGAAATCTGAAATTCAGCTGAATGCAGTAAAGCTTGAACCTGACATAATTAAGCCAAAATATTTCAGAAGAAAAATTTGTTATGTTTCCTAGGAATGGAAACAACACTATATTGAATAACAGATGCAAATAGAAGCTATTTTGCTATTCATAGTATTAGGACCAAGAATTAATACCTTACACTGTAAATGATGACCTATGTCTCTTTGCCACAAATGTTGTAGATTGATTATGCAGCAAAGACAACAGTAGATCAAACTTTGTGTGTAATTTATTTCTGTTTTCTCTGATGAGTGAGAAAGAAAGCAGTAAAATTTGAAAAATAGTTTCCAGGATAATTTTCTGACCAATTTAGGAAGCAATTACTTGTTAATTTCCCATTAATATATAGGAAATTATGTAAGTTGTTTAACTACACTAACTTCTGTAATTCTTGCAAGAAGGTGTCTATTACCTTTTATTTCACTATTTCAAGTGAAAGTAGAAGAAATAAAGGGATTTATTCAGAAAATAACATTTAGCCTGTTTGTAAGAATTTAATTTTTCATTGAAAAAAATAAAATCAATTGACTTAGAAAAGCGTTGTGTGAAAAACATTGTTTTGCCAAGACAGAGGGATGTACGAATCTCTTGGACATTTGCATGTTTTACATATTACAGTAATGCTTATTTTACTTGTGGACGTAACTACAAAAACAAAATCTCTCAGACTGTGATAGTACAAGAGGACACAATTTGTACTTCTGCAAAGCTATGATACATTATTTTTTGTTCCTCACTGTATCATTAGAAACTTTAGAAAAGAGGCATAATTGGACCGCTGTTGGGAAGACATATGTATTTTCAATCAACCGAGTTTTTTAGAATAGGTAAACCAGAAAGGTCTTTGGGCTCTCCATTGTATGGCACAATTGTACTCTAAAAGGCCCTAAGTACCATACAGAAAAAATAAAATATTCCTCTTGTACAATCATTGTAGCTGCCGGAATGTCTTCTCTATCCAGTTAACAGGTCTTAACAACTTACTGCACTGTCTTGTTACTTCTATGAGCACATGTTCTTAGCTCATGAGAAGGAAAAGTAATCTAACTTCAGCCTCTAATGAATGACCTGAACCAGCTTTCTGTTGTTCTGTAACAACATTTCCAAACAACTTTTATTACGCTTTGTAACATTTTGTGACTTAGTAAGCTTCTGCAACTTAATAGTGAAAAGGTTTTTTGAATTATTTTTTTAAAGTGGTGTCTCCACAAGGACACCAAGGGATAATTTTTACATAATGTTAATATATATGAAATTTCTTGACAAAGGAGAAAATCCCTATAAAAATATGGATTAACATATTTAACCAATAAAATTTTATACAGTGCAACTAAAGAAAAGGGAAATTTTCCTCAGGTGAAACTATCTGGTTTTAGGCTAGTCATGCAACATTCGACAGACAGTTCGTTGCTTATTAATTTTTTCAATAATGTTTTTTCTGAAAAATGTTGTAGGTTTTCAATGGCCTCACTTTTTCTCTCTCAGTGAAAACATGTGATTGTTTCTTCTGCTAAGACCAGTGAGATCACAGGAGAAAGGAAGCTCACCTGGGAAGATTGTCTCTTACAAACACAAAGAGCATTTATACAGGTGTATATATATATATATACACACACATGTAGTTTGGTGAAATTTGGTGGTAACACAGCAGATGTGAGACTGAGTGAGAAATTTGAGCAAAAAGAAGAAAATATATTATGTAAATATTTACTACATTTCTGAACTAAGTGATCAGTTAGTTGTTTGTTTTTTTTTTCCTCTAAATGGAGAAAAAACTGGTAGTATTATTAATGAAACATATACATCCCCAGTTCTAAGCTGGATATTGAATTATTGTTCTCTTTTCTGGGCTTTCAGGATAATCTCATCGGTTTTATTCCGCACTTCTCATTCAGTCATTTTCTTCTCTGGTCAGCCTAGATTTTATTATTCTATCTGGCCTATTGGCTACTGTGTAATTACAACTGCTTTGAAATTTGAGAGAGAGAATCCACCTTTTTTGATCCTTTCCTAAAAAAAGCTGAGCATCTGAAAGCATGAAGGCATAGGGCCCAGGTCTCACTGTCAGTCTGTAGTCGTTTGGAGCCAGACAGATTAGACAAGCTGCTCACATACAATAAATTCAATGTGTCAGACTTGTTGTTGACGTACAGAATAATTCTGTGATGTTGACTACTTGGTGCAGACACAACAGATGCAAAGTATGACAACAAGGTCCATGGCACCACTGAGATGCCTTGAGCTGGAGGTGTTACCTTTCCTTTCCCATAAGTCTGGTTTTGTTTAAGAATCATGGGAATAGCGAAAACTGTCCTGAGACATTATTTACTCAAGAATAATCTCTCTTGTTGCAGCAGTCGTTTTTCACATCACCTTCTATCTATCTTCTCTTCCTAATTGAATTTTATGCAGCATTTAAAATTTCTTATCACATAATCTTTCTATTTTACTTATTCTTTTAACAGTATTTGTTGTATATTTAATCTGAATCTTGATATTTTGTCAAATATTTCAGAATATGATGAACCCATTTTAAATGGTTTTTTTTTACACTTAGAGACAGAAATCTGAATTTGACATTCCATTTTTTCTAAACTTTCTTTCCACTAAAGCTTATTTGAAACATGGTTTTTGAGTTTGAGATAACAGAACTCTCAATAATTTTACCAAACATTTTTTTAAAAAATCCTCCTTCTGATATTTGTCTTATTTCTTCAAAATTTTATCTTGTTTCTGATTTCTACATATAAGCTTGATTTTAATTCCTTTTATACTAATTCTTCTATAAATCTGATCCATTCAAGTATTGTTTTCACTGCTCATATATACTCATAATGGGAACAACTAAATCACAAAATGGTCTAAGCTTTTCTAAGCATTTTATGTCAGTGTGTTACATGTCTACATTTTCTTCATACCATGAAGTTCAGAGGTCACTCTGACCTATATGTCAGCACGCAGTTTTATTTAATTGGCTTGTATTTGTCCTAAAGTCTGTGTTGGCTCTGGGGACTGTAAGATGTTTGCAAGATAAAATTATGTTAATGTTCTATTTGTAAGTTTAGTGCTGTTGAGGTAGAATAAAGGCAATATTGAACAAACAAAATAATATATTTCAGTTACGTTACAGAAAAAAATGGCAAGAGCTCACATTGAATATAGAACATGGGAGGTGAAAAGGTACACTTGTCTTTTCTGCTCAGAATCGGTTTTCACAAAATAAAGCCTTTTAACATCTGCAATCTGGCTTCCTGCCAAGCCAAGAAAATTATGAACAGGAGAGAAAATAAATACAGACTTTTCTTTCCAAAAATAATTTTGTGATTATTATTTAAAAAAATGTTAAATGTGCATCTTGTTTGTTCTTGTGTACAAGTATACAGTAAATAATAAACTCTTCACTCTGCTTAGATATGCAGGTTTCATAAGAGCAGTATTTAGCTGACCCATCTTTAATAGTTATAGCTGTCCATCTGCTTCCTTTGTTTTTATAACATGAAAAATTATATTTGTTTCTTATAGGTTAAAATCACAGTTCCAAAATAACAAATTTCTAACTCTGAAATCAAAGCTTGTCTAATATATTTTCATCAATGTTAGGTGATGAAATGTCAAAATTGCTTTTTCATTTTTAGTTCTTAAATAAACTACATTCAGGCTACTGAATGCATGTTCTGTATGTCTTCATGCAAGTTCTGTAGCTTTACATTCTGACCAAAAAATTAATGATCACTTTTTCTTTCTCGTCCTTTAAAATCGTTCCACATATCCTGATGAAGAGACATAAAGACAGTCTTAACATGATTCATTCATCTTGTTATGCATATAAATGTTAAATTTCTCTGGGATCCTTATCTGGTGTGGGTAACTTTCAATAACTTTCCTTCCTTGTTTGTCTCTAGCCTTCGTGTTTTAATTTCACTTCTGGGTAATGCAATATCTTAAATGAATTATACAGGAGAACTGTAAGACAGGAGGTGTACTCTGCCGAATGTTAGGTATGCCATAATGTAAAACAGTAAATATTAAAGAAAAGCATCCATGAGGCAGAGCATAAAAACAAATAAAGACATACATGTGCTTCTCTGTCTGAATCTAATTTTAAGAAGTAAAACAAATAGGTCCAAAGCAGAATGTCAACCTCAAAAAATATTTACATCTTTGTGTATAGGATACAGGTTATGTAGACTTGACTGTATATTGCTTATATATTTCTTTAATATTTTTTTCATCACTGTAGATAAATTAATAATTATATTACTTTTATGACTGCATGATTATTCAGTAGATATTTATGCACATGAACCTGTATACTTACTTAGAATAAAGGAAGAAATAAGCTTTTGAAGAAAATAACAATAGAAAAAAAAGAAAATGCATAAATTGCCTTTTGAAACAAGGGTAACTTCTCCTTAGATAAAATGCAAATTTATTGTTCAAAACAGCAATGAAAAAAGGCCCTAATATTTTTTTACATTTTTAAGGCACAAAAAGGAAACAAAAACATACCAAGAAAGCATGGCACTTTCAGTTTCAGATTACAAAAATATCCTAAACTAATTAAAAATGCTGATGATACAAAGCTAGGGGAGTGGCTGACACATCTGAAGGCTGTGTTGCAGTTCATCAGGACCTTGATAGGCTGGAGAGCTGGGCAGTGAGAAATCTGATGAGGTTCAGCAAGGACAAGTCTTGGGTCCTGCACCTGGGGAGGAATAACCAGCACAGGCTGGGTGCTGACCTACTGGAGAGCAGCTCTGCTGGGAAGGACCTGGGAGTACTGGGGGATGAAAAGCTGACCATGAGCTGGCAGTGCCACTCTGGCCAGGAGGGCCTGTGGTATCCTGGAGTGCATCAGGAAAAGTGTGGCCAGCATGTCAAGGAAGGTGATAGCACCCCTCTGCCTGGCCCTAATGAGGTCACATCTGGAGTGCTGTGCCCAGCTCTGGGCTGCTCAGTTCAAAGAAGACAAAGAGCTACAGGAGAGGGCCCAGCAGAGGCCACAAAGATGATGAGAGCATCTCTCTTATGAGGTGAGACTGAGAGACCTGGGCCTGTTTAGTCTGGAGAAGACTGAGGGGGGATCTCACTAATAAATATCTCAAAGGCAGGTGCCAAAAGAATAGTGCCAGACCCTTTTCTGTAATATACAGCCACAAGACCAGGAGTAAGAACCATAAATTGAAACACTGGAAGTTCCATGTCTACACAAGAAAGAACTTCTCTACATTAAGGGTGGCAGAGCACTAGAACAGACTGCCCAGGGAGGTTGTGGAGTCTCCATCCTGGACATATACAAAACCCACCTGGACGTGCTTCTGTGTCACCTGCTCTAGGTGATTCTGCCATGGTAAGGTGTTGGATAGGATAATCTCCAGAGGTTCCTTCCAACCCTAGAAAAGCTGTTATTGTATGAATTATAATTTAGGCATTTTTTCTTTACTTTTTTATATCCTCATAGATCTCCAGGAAAAATTATTACAAATAAATAATTTTTAATATTTATTCCATAAGAAAAAGATGCAACTTTTACTGCTCTAACACAACCACATCCAGATAAAAATTATTGTAGCAAAACTTTAAATTTCATTTTGCTTTTTATATTCTATTTATTTCAGATTTACGTGCATTTAAAAGCAAATGCAACTTGCACTTGCAAATGAAAGTCATTGCCAAGTCCAAACCAATACATCACTACTCTACAAGAGCTGTTCGCTTTTCAGAATCAGTTCACATGACTGGGTCCTAAGGGTAAAAAATAACAGAAAGACTAAAAGAAAAGAAAGAAGAAAAATGCTAAGCATTCTGGGTGGTGAATTATGATTATTCATAAAATAGATGGTTTAAAGTGCATGCTTTATTATTACCTTAGTAAACTAACACACTGTTTATGTGAATATACAAAACATTGTATAATAGCATAATAAAATTGCAATTGGGTAGATAGTTGTGATGGAATGAGTATTGCTTCAGTGGTGCATGCCAACTTATAGAATACTAATGCCAGCTGAAGTAACATTTTTTGCTCCAATGAGTTAGGCTATCAGCATCCTGGAAGCTGCCTCAGTGAGCATGCTTTTGTCTGTTTCAATGTTTAAAATATTATGGATTAAGAAAATATTTACATGTATGCTGAGTATTGGATCAAAGAAAACATCCCTCTTTTTTTTTTCCTTTTTTTTTCCAGTCTGTTTTCTAAATTTTTATTGCAGACAGAATCTCACATTTTGGTTGTGGAATTCAAATGTGAACTATTGAAAGAATTACTGTCAGTATAATGTAGAAAAGTGAGGCTTTCAGGGGCTTTGCCTGTCCCTTTGTTTTCACTTCTTGTGGGTTTGTGGGATTCTTGGTTTGGGTTTGGGGGGTGTGTGTGTGTTTCAAAATGTATGCTTAAGTGCTCCTCATTTTGATGTTCTGTTTTGGTTTTTTGAGTGGGTACAGGGAATTTCTATCCATCATTTATAATAACGCCTTGTGAAGTACCTGCAGGAAGATATGGCATGATAACTGGCAAGCTAAATATGAGTCAGAAACTGTATGCCTATGCTAGTGGATCTTTTTCGCTCAGGGATAGTCCTGTACTGTTTGGATTACACTGTACCTCAACAGTTTGAATCTGCAGGAGAGGAGTTATGGTTTCATGCATCTACTGCAGATTTGGCATTGATTTCATCTGTTTTGTTTTTTAATGGCTTTAAGTTAAGCCTTTGTACTCCACAAACATTTAGAAAATTGAGCATTAAGAAATGGCCCATGTGGAAAATGTCCTTGTTATTTTTGCAGTGCAAAGCCAGACATTGTTTAGCCTCCTTTCACTCCCTATCCAACCATCTGAGTGATGTTTTCATTTATCTACATCAAATTGAGCTGTGCAAATAGAGAAAAACAAAATTATGAATCTCAAGAGGAACATTCAATGAGATTTTAATTACTAGCCATTCCACAAGCCTGACAAATTTTGATTCTAAATGAAAAAAGGAAAAGTAACAAAAAAATCCAACCAACCAAAGAAAATAATCAAAACCCAACGATCCAACAAAAAAAGTGAAAAAAACACCAGACCACCTTCCAGCATTTTTCTCTAGTGGACACCAGAATGGGAGAAAATATTCAAGTAGCAGTTTCATGTGGTCTACATTCCTTCCTCTTTAGTCAAATGTCTTTCTTTTCAAAATAAATCTGATGCTTATTGTCAAATAATTTGGCCTTGAAATTGCCTTGAAATCTACAATGATGTACAAAACCATGCATCACTGTTTTCTAAATTTATTTAAAAATTATTAGTATCACCTACATCAATTATTTCAATACAAATAATTTTAGCTGCACTAAAGAAACTGAAGTTTGTGAACTCTACAGTATCTTAGCTGTGAATGCTGAGGAGGTAGTTGCTGTCAAGTTTCAGGTATTTCTTCAGACATGTAGAAAAATATATTTAGGTTAGGATTCATTAAATATTGCTCTAGAAGTTAGAAAATGAAATAATCATATAAGCTGTTTATTTTGGGCTACTTTTCAGAGTAAAGAAAATGAGCGGTTTCTAGAACATGCTGTAACTGACCAATGTTATACATCTAAACTACATTATGAAAAGCATTAGTCACTGGAGGCATCTGATATCCAGGGATTAGAAAATGAATCTGCATTCATTCATAGACACCTATGACATAGATAGTCAGAAAAAGAATTTGAATCTCAATTTGAGATCTTACTCCTTTATAGATAGATGTTAAAAAATTCACATATTTGGAGCTAGGCCATTATTTTTATTGGTTGGTGGGACAAAAGTTTAGTTAATTGGACATTTTCCTTACTCCCTAAATTTCAGGAAGATGTTTATGTAATAATGTATGATTTTATATATCAGGTTTCTCTTTGGTTCATACACTCTATGTCTTTTGTAGCATAAATTGATTCTGGTGAATTGTCTGACAGACACTATCTGACCTAAAAATAGCAATATAAATATTAGAAACATCCGAGGTACATGTGCTTGAATTTATGCAAGCATGGTCACACACTATTTCAGCTACACCTGACATGCATGTACAGCTTCCTGTATTAATTAGGTGTATTTTATATGTTTAAGATTCTGTCTCCATCATAGCAGACCTAGATATTACAGTTGACATTTAAAGCAGATTCCCAACTCCCTGGTTACTGCATCTTATTTATAGAATTACCTCAAATATTTTGCTTCTTTTTATCCAATGCCAAAATATACTTTTTTGTTTGTTTTGTTTACCTCCAATAACATCTTTTATTTAAAAGCCAAGTAGTTATCATAATATTTCTTACAGGAAAACTGTAGTTTAGTTTAGTTTATGAGAGATTTTCCACCTGTTCTTTGATAATTTAAAATAAATTATAAATTCACACATGAGCTCTCACAAGTAAAAGCCAAGCAGATGTTGAGTTGAATGACACATCTGTTGGCTGGAGAAGAAATTAGATATATGCCAAATTGGATTTGCCCTTTATTTTTCTTAAGAGACTGAATCTCATTACTGAAGCAGGCACAACATAACAAGGAAAATAATGGTTTTTAAATAATTAATTCTATTATAAATCCATATTTTAATGACAATATTTTGGATCTTTTAAATTGCCTTAAAAGCCATTTAGTTTAGACATGAACTGTACATCTAGATACATGACTGATCTTATAAAAATTATCATTGAGGATATTCAATGACATATTAGCAGTCAATGTAAAAATATAGAATTACTTCATGTCACCAAGCAAATATATTTTTGTGAGCAATATAGTAATTAAATCAGTTTATAATTAAATAACTAAATATTTTACTATTGCAAAATAAATGGCTTAATCTGTGTCTAACCAGGAAATAGTACTAAACAGTATAATTTCTAAAGAGCAGAAATAAAATTTTACCCTGGGAAGAACTGAGCAGGCACAGAAACCTCCCCATACATTCATATCATAAAAGAAATTTAGATTATTGGAGGTGAAGTAAGAATAACATTTATTTGAATGTTCTGAAAAAGATTGTGTTATAGAGATAATACCTTTGAAAATGCAAATATGAAATATCTCAATAACAGTTGTTAGCGAAAGGAAATGTACAGAAGTTTGTCATACGGGAGCAAAGAGACACTGAATGAAAAGCAACACATTGAACTTGTTTAAAGGGAATACATCTTTACAAGATCCAAAATTAACCTGTAGCTTTCATTGTCACAATATATCCTTGAGACAAGAGCTGAATTGATAAAAAGGATTAGACAGTTATGTAGGTGATGAAAACACTCACAACCACATTGGAGAAGAAAAATAGGAAAAAAATTATTTTGGCACATAATTTCATCACTAACTAAAAGAACGGATAGAACATTGGCATTGTGTAAATTACTTCATAAAAATCTATTTATTTTTTTTTGGTAACATTAATCAGAAAAAAAATTAATTGTTAAAAGACAGATGTGTCCTAATCAATTTTTTCATTCTCTTTTTTTTTTTTTTTCTAAGAAGCTTAAAATTTTGGTGTAATATCTTCATCTTCATCCTTGTCCATAGAGAATCTGCTTAGGTTTATTTTTATGTCTTTTTCTCAGGGAAGTTTGCTTACATGTTCTTTGGTTCTTCATTACTCAGAGCTACTGTTTTCTTTGTTGTCTCCCTGACTGTTTTTACTGAACAGTATAAGGTCACATTCGTAACTCATCACTACAATTTCTATTTGTAATCTGCAATCTGTGATATCATTTCACATTTGCATTATTCTACTCCACAAAATTTATTCTAAAGTCACAAGCAATTCAATTAACTGAACATAGCTGCTCCCTACAGGTTTAATTAAAGTTTAACTCAAACTAATTTAAATAATGGTTTCCTGTTACTAGTCCATTGTTATGCCAGTTAAACAAACAAAAAAATCTCATTCAATACAAATCCTGACAATTCACAGGACCTTGCCCTGTTGAGGAAATAGAAATCTGTTGTTTTTCATTAGTAAATAAAGAAATAATATTTACTGGGGAACTCATGCTATCATCAGGATTTTCATATCTCTTCTTCCCATTTTAGGTTAAATGACCTTTCACTTTTGCATTCTTCTTCTCGTCTAGGGATTCATTAAATCAGTATTTTGGTGAAGGAGAACAGCAAGATTTAAATAAAAGGAAAATAATAGAACAGCTTGTTTTGGTCAGGATGTCAAGAAGTCATCTGGTCCAACCCATTGCTGAAAGATTAGTTTGTAAGAACTCTTGTCCATGTGGACATTGACAATCTCTATGAATGGAGATTACACTGTCCTGGTCAACCTGCTTCTTTATTTAGATACCATTCCTATGAGGTTTTTCCTTATTCTGGAAAGAATTCTTGTTTCTGCATTGTTTCTGTACACTAATTCTTCTCCTTTTGCTTTGCACTTCAAAAGAAGAGTGCATCTTGTCTGTAATAATCTTCTAGGCCACTGAAGATGATTCAGGTCCTTTCTCAACTGTATTCCCCAATCTGAACTGAATAAACTTCTTGACATCTTCCCATGTGACTTTTTTTCCATGCAGACCAGTGGGATAGTGAAGAATAAACAGCTAAGCTGTTTCAGATGTTTGCATCATTTGTTTCAAAAGGTGATGGTAATTTTCAACTAAAAAAAAAGAAAAGAAAATAAAGATTTCCTGTTGTACCCAAATAAAACATTAAATGAACATACGGGACATTTAATCAAATTGGCAAAGTATGCAGAGGAAAATAATATGAAAATTCTGGAAATAGTTTAAACAAGTTATTATGTGATTGATTATACTTCATGTTGCTGTGGTTAGACTGTATCTATTACCTGACCTATACCTCTTAAAGCTACTTCTGATATCTTTATCCCATGCTGATGCCTGCTATATACTGGTAGCTTAAGTTAATTTTTAGAAATATTGTTGCTGACATTATGAATCAGTTGACCTTAAAATTTCATGTTGCTCTTTCTGTTGAAAATCATGAGATGAACTTTACAACGACCAGAACATAGAGCTCTGCAATAGAAGAAATAATATTACTTCCTTCCAGTTGTATAGCTGCTCAGAATCACAGCAAAAGTAGAGCAAGAAGATCAAAGGAAATATAAAAGATTAGAGGTGTAAACACTGTCAAGATGTGTCTTTAAAGAAAGTAGTCTGAAAGTGACCTTGTTTCATTATCAAAGACTAAGGTTCATATTCTGCACAAACACCAATCTTGGGTGTAAAATCAACTAAAGTAAACTAACTGAAATTAAAAAAAAAAAAAAATCCAGGACACAGCTATGAAGAGTGTGGTAGAAGAAACTTAACGTGTCTTCTCCTTATTTTATGTTTAGAAACAAAAAATAACTGTAGTAAGTGAAAAGCCAGAAGCTTACATTTCATTTAACAGTAGTGTTTTAGTACTAACACTGTAACTGTAATAGTAATAGATACAAATATAACATTAAAATAATAAAACCTTATTCAATATATAAAATGCTCCCTAAAAGAAAAAATAACATATAAAAGCAAAAAAATAGCATAGAAAAAAATATTAATTGCAAGGTTCTTACAAATCACTTTGAAAAGAAAACTTCTTGGATTATTGTTAAAAAATTTGTGAGAAAAACCATGAAACTGCTAATCAACTCTTTGACAACTGCTCGTTTTCCATCAATAGTATAATAGCAAAACCACAAAAAAAACTTCATCCTTTTTTCTATTAAATGTTGTATTCAATTTTACAGTCCCAAGGCCAGATGGCAAATGGTTGTCTGTGGAGAACCATTCATAATGGCAAATCCTGTTGAATTTTTATCCCATAATGTGGTTTTAAATACCTCACAGAAATATATCATGAAAATATCTCATTAAAACATAGGAGAATATTTTTCAGGAAACTGTAATTTTAATTCTGACATAAATTTAATTCCTGAACTCCAAGTGAGATATACAAAATACTTCAAAATCTGAGCCTTGGAATTATTAATTCTGCTTCATATTAAAAATCACACACTTGACAGATGCAGACTTTTTATGGATCAGTGTAATTTTTCATGGGTCCCAAATGTTAATGGCTCTTTTCCTCTGTTCCACAGGGAACAACTATCCCTTCTTTTCAAGTGTTATAACCCAGTAATATAATTACATTATAAAAGAATAAATATGTTTAACACATTTTAGGTTAATTTTCCTGTTTCCTGTCTTACCAGCTCTAAAATTTGTTCTTCTACATCTCTACTAGGGCATGTAGAAGTTTTTCCCTGAGAAACTAATTTTTCTTTAGTTTAGAATATGATCAATCTAGAATCTCTGTGTGTTCAGATATCTAGATGGTAGCAGACTGCATGACTCATGTAGAAGTTTTTCCCTGAGAAACTAATTTTTCTTTAGTTTAGAAGATGATCAATCTAGAATCTCTGTTCAGATATCTGATGGTAGCAGACTGCATGACTATGGCAGTGACGTTCCCTTTCCCGTAACTTAATTTCTAAAGGCAATTTATGTTTTACATTAAAAATAGTGAAAAGGGTGAGGCTCAAGTTAGTTGTCTGTGTTTTTTTACAGCCATAATTCTCCTGTATCTCAATTAAAAGCTATTTTCTCTCAGTGCATGGAACAGAAGTTGTGCCATTAATATAAACATCTGGGATTTGTTCATGACTGCATCACTCTGTTAACACAAAACATGAAGTAAAAGGAATAGCAGGTATGATTCACCACGCTGACATTTCATGTAAAAGTAGAGAAAAAACATGCAGGAGAATGTTTTTGTTTTTTTCTAATAATGTTTTTTTTTCTCCCATCTAGTAACTTAACAAGACCTGACAGTGATTAGGATGTCAGTTCTGGTGAGAACATAGCAAGAGTAGGCAGTATGGGAGAGATAACTAGCCCTGTCAAATTTTGTACTCGAACGTTAGATTCCAGATCTAATTTAGTAAGTGGATTGAAGAGAGGCATGAGACATTGAAACTGGAAAATACAATTCCAGACCTGTCACCAAGTTCCTATGCTGATTTAAGGAAGCCATACATTATCTCTACAGCCCCATTTTGGCACTACTAATAGAATGATTAGACTTAACAGGAAGTATTTGTGTTAGTCAGGTCTTTCAAAATGTAATACATTAAAGAAGTGTGGCAAACATTAATTGGTCATTTTCAGCACTTTCTACCTTGTTTCCTTATTTCAAGGCCATTCCAATAGGCCTTGTAAGCCAACATCTAGGATGCTTATTTCTAGCTACTTGAAACAACAACTGGTCCACTTGGGTCTTTAACTTTTTATCAACATACTTAATTTTTCATATTTTTCCATATTCCAGATAGAGAGAACACAGTCCATCACTTATTTATTCAGAACAAGGGAAAACGCTAAAATATTCAGCTCTTACTTGCTTACAAACTAGATACAGCACTGCCCATCCAATATACTGATACTAATCTGTTCCAGTTTGAGTTAGAGCTGAGACATTGCAAATCCCTTATTCACACTTTCATGGTTAAAGCTCAATATAGTAAATAGTCTTCTTAACTTTGTTTGAGACTGGATACTTTCTGAATTGGTTGGATGGTTGGTTGGTTGATTGGAGTTTTTTAAGTTGTGCTATTCAAACATTTTTATTTTGCTGTTTTCAAGCATATCTTTCCTGAAGTGTTTCAACTATGGTAGTTCTTATATTCAGTTCTTACTGCAATATCCTGTTTTTTTGATTGCAGACCTGTGTGTTTAGTTTTGGTCCCAAGATCGTATTTTGTAACACTGTTCCAGAAAGGAACTGCCAGATTATGTTCTTCATGCACTTGTGAACCTGGTTTTATTTCCTAGTACAAAACTCACACTGACAGAGACCTGCCTCTTGTCAATATTTGATACATAGATCAAGTTTATTTTGCCCCTCCTGCCTTATTCTCTTGGTAAGCAGATGATCCTGTCTTCTGTTCTCTATCACAGTTACCTGTATGTCATCCTTCTTTGTCTTAAAGCTCTAGTCATTCTTTGCTTCTATTGATTATGTGTTTTCATCACTGGCTTCTTATACTAGATACTTGCATATACTGTATCAATAATCACTCCCTTATTGCACTGTGTTGATTTCAATTAGTTCTATCATGCCACTACTTTCTCCTTACAGTGCAGATAATATTGTAGTGTCTTATCAGCATGTTTTGCAACAAGACTGTACTTCTCAAGGAATAGAGATGCCCCCAAAGTGCTGCAGTACTCATCAATTTTCAGAAGGTTTCTTGTTTGATTTAAGGCCTTTCCTTCATTCAGACAATTTAAGGGTAAAATTGACATTCCTTTTTTTATTTTTTGTGATAAATCTTAGTGATTTATTGTCTTTTAAAAACTTGTGTTCTGGAATTTGTGAGTTCACCTTTCAAGGAAAAGGGAAGCTGAATTCACTTTTGTTCATTTTAATTTTCTTTCTGCAGCAAGTATCCTATACACAATTTCTATCTTTCAAGACATTTATAATAGAGGATTGCCACAAAGATGATAAAAAAGGGTTTCAATAGTATATTCCAGTATGCAAATTAAATATCTCATCTAAATTATAGCTCAATAAAAATGTGTAAGGTAGTACCAATTGAAATTTATGACTGAGATCTTTATCCTATAAAGTTTATTTTGTAACACTGTTGAGAACACTAACCATTTGTTCTGAAATATTTAGAACAAATATTTCTACCTCAGCAGTATGATATCTGTGTATTCATAAAAAATGGAAGATATACATTTTTGTATGCATTACGAGACATTAAGAAGAGGAGGTTTGATGTGGTTATGTCAGATTGTTTCTATCCTGTGGGAATGTAGTGAGGGACCAAGGTAAGGAGCATCTGCCATTTCACACGTCAAATTTACAGGGACCAGTGGAGCTGACAGACACCAAAGGAAGTGGTTTTTTCAATTTATGAGGATTAGAATACTAATTTTTGCTGCATTTATAACTCACACAAGACGTGTAAGCAAACTAACCTGCAGTCTTACTAAGTATTGCTGAGGCTGCCAGTATAAATGATGAAGCAACTAACATAAAAGTGGTTTGTTTTTGGGGTTTTTTTTGTGACTTCAGTGTTCTAGGTGAAATCAGTGATAGTGTTGTCCTTAACTGACATGATTAATGACAAACATTTTACAGGGAAAAAAGTATATGCTGTAATTTTCTTTCTCCAAATAGTCATAAGGGAATAAATGATGACTGAAAAGTCAGAAATGTGGCTATGAATAGCTAAATGTTAACTGCAGACAGCAAATGTCTTGTTATGGTAATGATAATTTTGATTAAAAATATACTTATGAATTTAAATTCAATAAAAGTATTTCAAAACCTAAATAAACTCTTTCTTAACAAATAATTTATTACTCTTTATATCTACAGGTCTATATGGACATAATATTACAAACAAAACTAAGGAAATAGTGAAAGTTTTAAAAGTTAAGAACACAAGTGGCAAACAAATTAAACTGATTATTAAAATATTTTTCATCATTTAAGAAAAATCTTTAGAAAAATATTCTTTCAGCATGTCATATCGCATTGCTCTTAAAAGAATATTTGGTTTCTGTGAATGTAACAATTCTGCATTATTTCTATCAGTGCAGCAGATATATATCCAATGAAACAGGACCTCTCACTTTAAAATTTAACTTGATGCATGTTCAAAATTTAATATACCTCGAGATTACAGTTTATGCTTTATGGTAATTATCAACAATATTGCTACTATTAACTATTCGGTACCATGCTCCATTGATATAGCTGTCACTGGCCATCAGCTTCCTATCAGTTGGTGCAAAAGGCTTAACAGATTTTCATGTGTCTCTCATCTTCCAAACTTCTGTATTTTAAGGGAAAAATCTTACTTATTTTTCATTACATTAATTGAAAATTAAGTCATTGCAATTTAATCCCATCCACATCAAAAGGATAATTCTTATCAGCCTGTTATTAACTTCTACTTTTTCAGTTCATTTTTCTGAAATTTAAAAAGCACAGTGAGAAAGATATCAAAATGCTTTATTTCTATTATCTGAGAAATAATATGAAAATTATGGGAATGTTTGAGGTGTTTTGTACAGACCCCAAGAGCATTCTGTGAAAATGAGAAAAAAAGAAGGAGAAAATGTTTCAGAATGGAAATAAAGCTAAGGATCTGGAGTTCTAGGTTGGAGCTCAGGTCCAGAATTCTTTAATATTATTATAAATGATCAGGACACAGGAATAAAATATACATTAAGAAATTTTACCAATGATGCTAAACGTGGAGGATCTGTGGACTCCCTTGAGGGCAGAGAGGGTCTTACAGGGAGATCTGGATAGACTGGGTGATTGCCAGCTGCATGAAATTTACCACGAGCAAGTACAGGATTCTCCACCTGGGACGGGGTAATACTGGTTATACACACAAACTGGGTGATGAGAGGCCGGAGAGAAGATCCACAGAAAGAGAAAGGGGGATTTGGATTGATGGCAAATTGAACATGAGCTAGCAGTGCCCTGGAGGGCTAACCCTGTCCGGGGGGGCATCAGGCACAACAGCACCAGCTGGGCAAGGGAGGCGATTGTCCTGCTCTGCTCTGAGCTGGGGCAGCCTCACCTGAGGTGTTTGGGGCAGTTTTGGATGAACAAGGATGACTTGGAAATACAATGGCAAGTTCATAATTATTTAGTAACTTTCTCTGCGAAATATTTCTTAAGACACAACTAAACTTATACATTTTGTATTTTGATGAGATATACGAAGAATATAGTATTTTTAATCTTTAGTCTTTTACCTAAAATATTTTACAATACCTCAAGTTGGATATTTTAGTACCTCTGAGAATGAAAATACCTATCTAACTTTGGTGCTTTGACATGGACAGAACCTCATTCTGATGATGTTGTGTGATAATTATCTCTTTTCAAGCAAGATCATCCAGGCCTTTAACTTTTGACCACCATGATTCTAAAAATGAAATTCAAATTATTTCTCTAAATTAAGTGGCCTGGCTCTCATTTCATAAAGTTTAGTAAGGTCTACATGCCTGCTTTATTTTCCTGGCTTCACAAATACATACTCAAAACAAAGCAAGCAAGCTCTGTGTTTTTATCTTTCAGTTTCATCAAGTCAATGTTTACCTGTAGTCCACATTTTTCCCTCAGAGCACTGCTTATGCTGCTCATTTTAGTTAGGTCCATTTCCTTTATTCTGGAAAGTAAAGGAAACCACAGTCCCTCATTCAATTTTAACCTCTCCTTTCTGGCATTTTCCCCATGCATTGGTAGTCCTTTGTGTTTCATCAGACAGCACTTCCCTTGGGTTTATGATATGTTCTAGTCCAAGTTTCTGCACAATAGGCAAGCATAGCAATCCAAGAGTTAAGTATGTAATAATCATGATCCTTAAAATAACAGGAATAATACAAATAATAAGCATTAACATTGATTTCATAAATAGAAAAAAATTGCCATAGAATGTGCAAAGATATGCTGTTTAAAAAAGTGCAATATAAATCATATGCTTGTATAAAGCAAATCTTATGCTATAATGCTTAGATTCTACTGAGACTGTGTTATAGAAATATTGAAGAGGGTTGAAAATCCAGTTTTGAATAAAACATCAAAACAATGGTGACAGAAAGGATGTGTCATTTTATGAACTTGATGCAATGTGGTTCATAGAATCAAATGTCTTTCATAAAATGCAAAATATTTAGCATGATTAATTTTAATTATTTCCCTAACTAAGGATTCTTTCAGAATTATATGGGGTGCAATCATAATTTTTCTTGGGGGACAGAACACATATCTTTCTGTGGGGAGACCTAGAATTTTCCCAGTATTGCTCATGGCTCTGTTCCCTTTAAAATTCTTCAGACTGCAGTTTCACCAGTTTTCAGAGGGTTCATATTAACTTTTTCTTCCATGTTCCCACTTCCCTCTCTGCTTTTCTTTGAGTCAAACCTGTCAGCTTTCCATTGATTTTGCTTCTTTAGGCTGACAACCTGCTCTGTCTGCCACAATTAAAACTGTGGGAACATTTTCCATGGAATTGAAAATCCCTAGACACATCATAATCTTAAAAGCCCTCAAGGGCTGCATAATAAATATAGCATGATACATCAAATAAGAATAACCGAAAGAAGGATTTCTCCTGAAATCTGAGAGAGAGAGAGTGAGAGAGAGAGAGACAGGGAGAGTGAGAGAGAGACAGAGAGAGAGAATGGGAGAGAGAAAAGTTGCATGTGCACATATATGCCTGTATGCTGTCTGTAAAGTACTGAAGGCAGTATTTAGCCCTGCCCTGACAGCAGCTCTCTGTGTGAACCTCAAAATTTCCCTTTAACCTTGTGGCTACAAGCAGCTGTGGAAAAAATTCCAAATAATGTTAATGTCTAACCCCTGATTTTAGAAGCATTCAGGGATGTATCAAATGGTAACATGTAGCTCTGACATTGGTCTGATGAGTGATCTAAAGTAAATGGCTGTGCTGCTCTGTGTCTACTTTTCTTTATTTTTAAAACGGAACTCATGATAACTCTGTCCTTTGCAATGTTTTATGACCTCAGTGGAGCAACTATAATGCTGAAAAGTTTTTATTAATTGCAAAAGAAGAAAACATTAAGTGCAAGCATTTTGAGGACTGCTGGACCTGAATTCTATGCACTTTTTCTTTTCTTATTTTAAGAATTATAGAAACAGACAATAATATGATAAACTTGAATTCCAGCATAGTCACAAATGGAAGTGTGGTATGTTTGTGTTTGTTCATTTAATTCCTGTTATTATGTTTATTTGACAAAGTTTAATTGATTTGGGGTATTCATGATCACAATTTAAAACAAAGGTACATAAAATGAGTTGCTGAAAACAAGTTTATCAGTAAACAAAATGAAACACAGGACTGAAAACTTCATATATGCTAATGAAGATAAGACTTACTTGTGCATAACTTCATAAAGAAAATTTACATTTCCTCCTGAAGTAAAGGATAGAAATAGTGTCAGAGATGTATTTCTAGACTAATATAGCAACGTCTTCATCTATGTACTTTTCATTATTAATAGTTTCCTTGCAGTAAAAATTATTTTAAATATGCTTTGAAAAAAGATAAATGCTTAGCCGGTAATTTTTGTGCACTGCACAATGCTTTTATTTGTTTTGTGTAGACTGTATATTTGAGTACAGTATTTATTCAGCACAGATTATTATTTAAAACATGGCATATGTGGAATGCCTGTAAAATACTCATTTCAAGTGCTTTGTAAATTGCCAGTGAAATTTATCCAGTTTACCAAATCTTGCAAGGACTGTAGCAAGGAAGAACAAAAGAAATAAAATTCTCTACTGTTGCTATGTTCAGAAGCTATGCTGTTACCTCGGACACAGGGCAAATAGCACCATGCAGTTAAGTGCGACCCATCACTTAACCTTCTTGATGATTCTGGTATGTACTGAAAAAACAAAAGGAACACAGATGAAGGGAAGATTTACTATGTGCACTGGGCTACATGCGCCTTCCTCTAATGGCTTAGATGTGCATGGAAAAGAAACAAGGAAACAAGAAATAAAACCAGATCTTTTTAAGATATTTGGCATAGGAAGTCAGAATGTAATAATGACCCAGGTAATGGTTTTGGGCATGTGGAAAATCACAAAGATCAGTCTCAGAGAGGTAATTTGTGGTTCATGCTGATCATTCTAATTAGAAAGCAAGAATGCAAAAAAATCCCCCTTGGAGGAGCATATCCATAGAACCCCAGCATCAAAAAGAAGCCCAAGCCAAAGGTCAAACCCTTATGTCTGACTCCCAGCCTCCCAGACAAGGTGTGGGCAAGGTCAGGGTGCTGTAAGGGCCAGCAGCAACCTGTGGGCTGGGGGCCACAAGCAGTGCAGACACCCCCAGGGATCCATGAGGGCAGGGCTGGCAGCTCACTCATGAAATCTTCACTGTTAGGTTACTGAGAGGTATACTGTTCTTGCAATTACTTCTTCTAAAATTCTCTCTGTGAAAGCCTCATCCTAAGGTTCATATTTCATCCTGTCAGATGGGGAATCAGGGTTTCCACACTAACACAAAAGGAACTTTATAGGTTTACTATTGTGTCTACTACTTCATATAGGCTCTATCCTGTGACATAGATACTGAATTGGATGCTCTCCAAAGGGCCCTTCCATCTCCAAACCATATGTGATTCTGTGACATCTATAAAGCTGTTGTGTTGACTGATAAAGAGACAGGTGTGTATCTATCTTCCCCACTGAATTCAAAATAAAGCCAAACACAGAAGGTTCATAAGCTTCATAAGTTGGGTATCTAACAAAAAGTGAGTCGCCATTGCCTTTTGCTGAAGCCACTGAGAAATAATACTCATATCATTAAGAGGTTAATTTTTCACTACTTCTAAAAATCCTTCCTTATACTCTTTCAGACACCCTAGAGTACCCTGCATGGCCTCCCAGTGCCACCCCAGAAAGTTCTGGGTCTGTACTAAGTCTAACATCTGTCAGTCCTGGTACACATCTGACATACACTGCAGCATCTCAAATAGGCTTAGACATCTATGTTCATATAACAGAATAGCTCACAGTGGTGTCTGCAAAGCTACTTAGTTCACCAAATGTTGATGTCTATTTTAAGATGAGCTGAACAGTTCTCTGTGCCTGGATTTAGTCGCTCACCGTTAGATGCTTAGTGCCATTTTTAGATGTCCTAGCATATCTATGTGGAACTGGCAGATATGACACAAGATATGACTTGAGTTCTTCTGGAGTGACAGCTGGAAGTCAGATTAGATACTTTAAGGCATCCCAAATGGCACCAGATACCCACATTTAGACAAAATAAATAAATCTGCTAGTTCCCACTGTGCACCAAAGTTATGATTGCTTTTGATTCTTCTGGATCACTGTTTTTCTTAGGAATGCTACCCATCAGTAGGCTAGAACAGAAAGAAACTGCAACAGCAATTTGTACTGGAAGTTACATGGCCCTTTAAAACAAAGAGATAAAATATGTGAACAAATTAAAAACTAAATTAGTACAAATAACTAGTAAAATAAACATCTAATGGATGAGATTACTGAAAAATGTAGTAAATTCTTCAGCACTCAATGCTTTTACAAGATCAACCATTCTTCCTTCTGAAAGATAGATTTGTATCTAATCAGATTTAGCTGGGGTAAAAGATGAAAGTACTATAAAGAGTTCCATGACCTCTGCACTGACAAAGCCAGATTAAGTAATCATAAGTGATTCCTTCTGCCCATAAAAGCTTTCTGTTAAACTACTGGACAGAAAGCTATGCTGTAAAAGTAGAAAACTTTAATAGAATTTCTCATCATTGTAGAATTGGATTGTTCTCTTGGGGGAAAGAATAGTTTTTTCCTCAGGGAAGCCTAGCAATAGGAAGTGTTTAATTTCACTATATTTTTTTTTCAGAGAATGGGATCAATCTGGATTTTACTGTGATTATACTTCTCCTTAAATGGCCCGCAGTACTTTCATTTTGAAATTTCTAAAGCTTGTGTAGCTTGTCTGTTCAGTGGGTTTAAATTGGCATAACTGTTCACCCAGACTGATATATAATAAATGGTGAAACAAAAACTGGTTTTTGGTTTTTTGATTTTAAATAATGTTTTCATTTAATAGCTGGAATGTTTACAATTACTTTTAAACATATAAATATTTCTGCAGCTAAATCTGAGAACCTAATTAAGTAATGACATGAAATGGCCATAGATAAAAACATAATAGGGCAGACTCTGAAGTGAGTCTAAAAATGTACAGCCTGATTAATCAATTTTGAATTTTAAGCACTTTAAAATGTGTTTAACTCCAATTGCTAGGTTTATAATGGAAAAAAAATTAAAAAAGAAAGAAAAAAATTACTTTTCTTCAACAGAAACAGAAGTGTTGTCATTCTGTTTTTATGTTCAATTAGAAAGCTGAGAGAAGTGCTGAACGTGTCTGTGAGTCTGAAGGAAGCTGCACTCCTGAAAGTGAAATACCTGGTTTAACAATCTAAATGTAACATTTCATTGAGGTGCACTTTCCATCTTTAATACAGGTCTGAAAATTTAACATACAACCTTAACTTAAGAGTTCCAACAGAAACAAGAATTGTTTTTCCTTCACTAATAGGCAAAGAATCAAAATCTCAAATATTTTCCAAACACTTCAAGTAAGTGAGTCATTTTAGTTACCAACTGAGAAGGTAAACAGCAGTGTTTAATACTCAGATGAATTTCTAGAACAGAGATTATCAGACTCGGGCCAAGTATTTTCATTATCACCCAGCATTACACCACAGTCACACATTAAAGCATGCCATGGTGCTAGATTGTTGTACATTGAAACACACTATGTAGCCAAGACTAGCTGTGAATTTGGAATGATGCTGCATGGCAATGCTAAATTTCAGGTCTATTGAGCAGTTGTGCTCACAGCATTCCTGTACAGTTGTGAGACACGGATCACCTTCTGTTATCATGTCAGCAGATTTGATAATTTCTAACTGGCATTTTTGTTCTGTTTGTAGGATTTGATATCACAACCAGATGTCATTCAGCTACTAAGCACAAAAAAATTGTGTTGGTGTTTATAACTCTCTGCTGGACTTGCTCAAATTATTTATTTCTTTTTGTACTGTGTGACTAAACAGGCATTAAGTATTCCTGATTTCCACAAGACCCTGAAAGGAAACAAGTCCAAGTGCAAGATGATGCACCTGGGTTGCAATCCCAGACTGTGAGAAATTCTCACTGAGAGCAAGCTCTTAGGAGGAGGACTTTGGCGGGGGATCGGTGGGGGGGGTGTGCCTCAGAGCACCAAACATACTCTTGACTGCATTAAAAGAATCTTAAGCAGTGGATTGAGGAATGTGATTCTCCCCATCTACTCTGCCCTCACGAGACACCACTTGGGCTGCTAGCTAGCCCTGGGGTCCTCAACACATGAGAAACATGGACCTGTTGGGGCAGCTCCAGAGGAGGGCCACCAAGATGTGCTAGAGAATACAGTACTGGAGCAACTCTCCTATGAAGACGGGTGGATAGAGTTGGAATTGTCAGCCTGGGGAAGAGGTTTCAGAGACAACCTATTGTGGCCTACCAGTACTTAAAGGGAGTTTTACACAAACTTTTTGCAAACACAGTAAGCGATAGAGAAAGAGGGAACAGTTTTAAATTAAAAGTGGTTTGATTTGGATTACATATTAGGAAGAAATTCTTTACTGTGAGGGTGATGACACACCGGAACATGTTGCCCAGAAAAGCTGTGAATAATCCATCCCTGGCAGTGTTCAAGACTAGTTTGGATGGAAGGCTGAGAGACCTGGTCTAGTGGATGGCATCCCTGGATTTTTCAGAGAAGGTTGAAACTAGACGACCTTTAAAGTCCCTTCCAAACTAAGCCACTCTATGATTTTATGATTCAGGCTAATGTCTTGCTGAGTAAAGGAGAATGATAATTTCTCTATATCTACTGATAAAATTCATGTCAGTGAATTTCAGTACAGTAAAGTGTTTGGATTCATTGGTGCCAGGCCATGAGGAGCACCAAATTTCCAGCAGAGTTACCATTGTCTGAGGCAATCAGCAAACTGTACTGGTACAGGGTTGGCATGTGCAGATGCAGGACTTTGCATTTCCTCATTATGAAATTTCTGTTGTCTTATTCTGTCTTATTCCGCCAACTTCTTTATATCACTCTGGCAGAAGCTGTGCCTTTGTTGTATGCTGACTGCTTACACATATACATACACATAAAATTTAGAATTATCCACAAACTTAGTTGGTGTGTAGCTTTTCTCCTATTTCTCCAGGTCATTGGAAAAGGTATTAAACATGATAGGATGCAAGATAGACCCCACAAGAGCTCTACATAAAAATGGCCTTTGGGCAGATCAAAAACAGTCAACCTTTGTTTTATCAAATATGAGAATCATCTTTTGTTCTTGTCTCTTTTAACGGCCTGTGAAAACATCCTAGAGATAGCAAGGTTAAGAGAGAAGACATCGCAATTAAACAAAAATTTTTGCATGAGATGAATTCTGGAAAATTTGAAGTTTTTAATTATTTTCTTTTCTAATATTCTTTGGCAGGAAAAGTATACAGGATATAAATGTTTTTTTTCACTGTCAGCAAATATGCTTTTTCAGATTATAAGAATATGAAATAATTCCCAAATCAATCAGAAGTTGTTTCTATGTCTTGTGGATTCATTATCCTTAATTCACTGTTAATACGAAAGCAGAGTTCATGATGGAGCTATCTTGAGTTCCTTCATATTTTATATTTATTTGCATTTGCTGCCAAATTGATTACATTTATGGCAAATTGCCTTTGTCAAAATGCTGTACGCATGCATATTCACTTCTACACTTCCTACACTGACAGCTGAGGTACCAGCTTGTTACAAGATTTTTGTGGCCATCTTTATGTGAGCTGATTTTTTTCAGATGTTTTATCTCATACATAATTATCTATTCCCTTTACAGAATAACATCCTGATTTAGCTAAGTTGTCTCATAATTACATAATAAATAATTACCATTCAAATGTTGGAACTGTTAGCAACTTTTGATGGTGAATAGAGAAGGAACATGAATGACTTAGAAAAGTTGGTGACAAACTTCACAGACTAAATTATTCACAGAGTCAAGATAGTAGCATCTGCAATGGATTGCAGAAGGATCTCATTATACAGTGTGATTTATCAGCAAAGAAACAAGGGAAAAAATGAATCAATATAAGTATGTGATGAACCCACATGGAGGAAACTGAAACAAGCTTTGGAGTGTTGATTTCAAAAACACGGAACTAAAGGAGTTAAAGAGATTAATTAAAAAGTTGTTGTTGAAAAGGATAAAGTGGATCCTACTCCAGGAATAATTAAGAAGATGACTTTTCAATCAGAAAAGATATGAGAGATTTATTTTAAAGCCATGACATGAAAAAAAAAAAAAAGGAGAATGAATATTCATAGTTTCTTGTAAGGGAAAAAACAAGACACAAACAGAATATCTTAGGTTCAAAGAATACAGAACAGTATTTTGGCTACAACAGAAAACATATATTAAAAAAAGCTATGAAAATAATTCATAAAAAATATTTAAGGAAACAAAAGCTTATATGGATTCAAAAAATTCAATACAAAACACATGGCTTTGAGGACAAAACACTAAACACCATTATGGACAAATTAATCACCTTTGCCTTTGGAAGTCTTTCAGCTGCTTATCCTTAGGAGCAAAAGCAAGGACATTTCTAACTAGTTTCTTACACTTTTTCCACAAGCAACCTCTGACTAGTAGTACATAAGGAAGGATTTAATAAAAGAAGATAGTGGATAAAGTGCACCTCTGATATTGAAATTATGGTATTAAAATGACAACAGCAAAAGTAAACAGATTTGGGTATAAATTCAAAAAAAGAGAAATTATGTTTCTATGTTTTTTTAAATTTTAGAATAATCCTCATCTTAATAGGAAAATGTTCCATGGATATTTGTTGAAAGTGCACTTCTTTTTACAAGGCCAGTAGTCAGAATCAAGCTACAATTTAGCATCTCCACTTTTTGTTGGCCTGACCAAGATGATGTAGACCAAGTAGTCAATCAGAAGTAAATTTGCAAAATATATATGAATATGTTCTAGCTCCATCTAGCTTTACTTTCAGGATAACTCATATCAGAAAAAATGCTCTTCTTTGCCAATAGAATGTGAGTTGTTTTGTCTGAACTGATCATAGAACACTTTCAGAAGTAAATCTTGGAGTCACAATTAATCTTGAGAAGGAAGGTGCCACTCTCCTTTGGTCCCATAAAAGTTTCAATCAGGGTCTCTAAACTGTTTACTGGTAGAAGACAAAAATGTAAAATTTACTTTCTTTTGTATTTAATTTTATTAATATGTCTTGTAGAATTATTTCATTTTCCATTTCTTAAAAGCATTCTGGTAGTGATGCAAAGACTTTAGAGCTATTGTGCTGACATTGAGATATATGTAGCTAAAAGCTTTTTCATTCTTAGTTGCATTTTATAGTCTTGAGAACAAAAGCCTTTATCTTAACTTCTGCAGTCAATAGATTCAATTGGGCTAGTCATTTAAGAACACACAAATAGTTATCAAGAATATGTGTTTTATAAAGGAAAAATATTATGGTAGCCCTAAAGGGCCAAGAAGGATAAGGAAACAACACAGCCTACAACAGTCGTGATTAAAACTTGTCACAGTCCTCATTGTCCCAAGTAACCCAGCCTGCTCCTGTACGGAGCACATCCTTGCCATTATGTTGCTACAAAGGAGGTTGGGACAGCATTCAGCAATTATGTCATTAAAGAAAAATAGTGATCTTGTCAGACGAAAATCTTTTAATATCAGATCATAATCTATATTCCTTCCCAATTTCTTAGTTATTTAGGAGTATCATATTATTTTAACTTCACAAACCACAGTTTGTCCACAATTATTTATGAGAATTTACAGACTTCTGTAGAAAACTGATTCACGTAGCAAAAATCCTTCCCCATAAATGTTTGTGTTTTCTGGATTGATCACCCTTAGCACTGTTAACAGTAATGTATTTCCCCGAAATAAATTTTGATGTATTATTCCCATAGGAAATAAAGAATTAGAGGGAAAGGCAAATAATATTTTGTCTGCTGTTCTGCTTGATGGAATAGCCTCTTCAGAGTCTTTGGTTACAAAGATCTAAGTCACCAAGACTAGCCTTCTTGTTCATGATTTTTGTTTTTTCATTATGTTTGGAGATTCTGAATTGTCATTTTCTTTTGCATGAATTTAATTTTATAGGGTGGAATGCTAAAAGTGGCATTAGTAGAATTCAAAATATTTTGAATTGTGCTAAAAGGTAATGCTTAGCAAGGTGTTTTTCTTATTTTTCAGAATGCTTTGAAAATGAAACAAAACCTACTGAAAATAGAATAAAGCTATTTTTGGAATCCTTCAGCTAATTTGTCTGTGAGAGTAGTGACGATGTTAATGTGTTTGCAATTGCATTTTGGGAAACCTTAAAGCCCTCAACTTTTTCATGGAAAGATGTAGCATTAACTTGGAGATTTTGTCATTCTTCTGGAATTTCAAATAAAATAAAAGTCAGATATATAAAGAAATATATCCCAAAGGGCTAAATTAGAAATATTTTTTCAGTCTCTCTGAGACTGAGATGTTTCTATGTTTATCTCAGTTTTAATTACCATATCTTTTTGTTGCATATATGTAAAGCCTTACAAAAGGAAGGCCTTGTAAAATCATGGCTCAGGCCTGCTACTTCAGCTCAGCAGAAAAAGACTATGGGAAAGTTACTGAGTTGAATTAGAGGTCGAAAAACAAGTTATATAACCATCACGTGTTCACATAGTGGACCATTTTCTTTCTATAATTTTGTATTCCAAATAAGAATTATGATCTAATATAAAAGATAGTTTTGCAACTACTTTTTTCCCTCTATACTGATGACTTTTAACTTGTTTTTTTTTTAATTGATCTATCTTTTTATAATTATGCCTATACAATCACTTCTTTCAAATAAGTGGATTACTGCACTTCTGCCTCCAGAGCACCAGCTGTGCTTCACCAGTAGTTATTGTTGTAAGTCCAGAGCAGAACAACTCAAAAACCATTCCACTGACAAAACTGTGCTGTGCTGAAGCAGTAGGCCACCATCTGCATTTCTCTTCTGAACTCATTTTTAAATAATATATCGTATAACTGAACAATTCCCCCTGTACTTGGGGAGCTTATTCTCTTTTCCTTCATCATTTCCAAACAGCTCATTTTTTCCCTTGCTATTATCTCCAGAAGACTTCAAATTCTACAGAGCTGCAGGTGACTTTTAACAGAACTGAGGAATAGATACAATGGATAATTTAAAGCAAGATAGACCTCAGCAGAAAGGAAAAGTTGCCTGCAGAGTGAATGTATCCAAATTCTAATGATGTTTTCTCTATTGGAGTTACTGCCCTGCTCTGTTTTGAAAGACACAGTTATTATTCTCGACTTAATTTAATTTACCATTTTTTAACTCACTGCCAGATTTCCAGATCACCAAAATTATCATCTTAACATCTACTGTTTTCTTCCTTTATATCATTGCAGAGAGATTACTTTTTTTAACCTAGTTCAACTCTTTGTTTTTTTCACTGCCTCCAACAGCTTTGTAAGCAGCTTCACACCACCATATTTCACATTTACATTTGGTGCCAAGTCCCTTTGTACTGATTATCTCAGCTGGAATGCCAGAGAGCCAGGGAGGAGGGGAAGGGTTTAGCAGTTATGTCCTGCAAACGAAATCATCTGTTATTCAAAAGCAGTATGTGGTGTTCAGTCCTCAGAACTGCATACAGAACTGTGCTTTTTCTTCTGCCCTCTGACCTTGAAAATACCAAAGGAAATGAATAGCAGAAAAGTTGATATATATGAAAGACTACCACTCGGGTAGAGAGATTAAATGTAACTATGATTTGAGGATGGGGCTTATTTTTGGATCTAGGTTTTTATTATAAAATATAAACTCTCTTCAACCAGTCATAGTCCTTGAGTTGGGACAAATCTGAAAATTACAAGAAAAAAATACTAATATTTCACAAAATATCATGAACAATACTTATATGGTAGATTTTTTGCCATCATCAACTTTCATCTAATACAAAATATCATTCTCTAAAATGAGAGGAAAGAGAAATCCTTACAGCTAATATAAACAGAGGGGCTAAGAAAGTATTTATTTTTTTCATTATTTATCAGTTGTGGCTAGAGACCAGTTCTTCTTTAGTCATGATAAATAGGTTTCCAAACGAGGACAGTTTAACCTCCAGTATTGGTATGGAGGTGGAAGATAAATACATCAGGAATATGCAATAAATACACCAGGAATAGATAAAATGCTCCAGGTAACAGGCCTGATACAATTTTGACAATCAGGGACACGATGGCAGCCTTGTTCTCTTTCATGAGACAGTAATCCCTACACATTTTATCTAGGAAGGTCATATATACCATTAAGTGTCTGCCCACTGTCTTCTAGATATTCTGGATGTGCTAGAGGAAGCTATGAAATAAGCAGTTGAGATGCTGATGTCATTTTATTACAGTCATAATTTACATGGAACGGGTTTTGAAGGTATCACTTCAGTCAGGATCCATTGTGAAATCATCTCCAAGACAGAAAACTTAAAATAACTTAAAATAATTAATTAATATCCTTAAAGCAGTGCATTCTATTTTGAGGGAAAAAAATGTGCCAGAAACCCTTCTCCCATGCAAGTCCAGACTCATGGATTGGTTTCAGTGCAGTAATCCTTCTCTGACAATATTGATAAGTTTCTGTATGAGAAAGAAGGTGAAGAAGAAGCTTTAGGAAGACAGAGGGGAATAATTTGTGTCTGGATCACAGTGTGCCTAAATCATGGCTAGAGAAGAACCTAAGCTGTGGGACTCACAGCCTGAGTTTCTGAACGTTGGTATTGACCAACATATTTACGGAGGTTTAAATGTTAAATTCAGAAATTACTGGCTATAAAAAGTACAGTAGAACTGTGAAAAAAAACATTGTGAGGAACCTTTATGCTCTAGAGAAGATGTATGGTTGAAATGAATATGCACTTAAATATTTAAAGTTTTAAATGCAGGGTAGCCACATTGGATAAAGAAACATGTTTCACTGGGTCCTCTGTGGATTTGTACAAGCGGCCCCCATTCTTTTAGATATTGAACTGCATGTTTTACATGAGGCTAACAGGACTACAGAAGAGTGTGGGTAATCAACCAGCTATGCAGATATGCAAAGGCATCAAAGCAAGAGCTGTGAATGGATTTTCTGTATCATTAACTTTCTGTGTACTTTCTTGGGGTAAAAAAAACTACACTGCTCAAATTAATTGCAGTTAGAGGGATGTTTTTTTTCCTCAGTGATATGTGAATCTGGTACCTTCAAGTGGATGGAGATATTTTGACTTTCAGAGAGAAATTAGTTTCCCTACTCATAAATGTCTAGTTCAATTTGTTATGTCTCAGGAGTCTGAGTCATTTACCTTGTACAGAAACAGTAAGGGATTCCTATCTGCGTAATGTGGCAGATAGAGAGCAACAAGGATACTCGTGGGTATCTAAAATGTCTCTGGGTATTAATGTTCAGGCACCTGCATCCCACCAGGTCCAGAGAGAGACAAAGAACTGTTGGATTGGACAGCACAGATAAAAATTTACTAGGGAAGTCTACAACAAGCAATAAATTGTCTCTGTGGTAGTGTTCAAAATTATGTGAAATACACAACAGAATGTAAAAAGGCTGGGACTTTTTTGTCCCTTCATGGCTAAGAAAGCTGTACAAATATATAATTTTTAGGCCACACAACAACACACATTCTCCAACAATAAGAAACAACAATGATGTCACAGACATGGAAAGAAATCAACTCCCTAGCTTCATCTATATCTCCAACTACAAATTCAGCATCAATGGATTATATAAGAATGTTGTTTTTTAAAGCAATTATGTCTGATTATGCTGGTGATTAGCTACACACATATTCCCGTGTCTTCCATGAGACTTGTCCACTTAATGGGATTAGCTTGCCCATTTAATAAATTATTATAATTTTTCATGGAATAGTTGTCTGATTATGCTGGTGATTAGCTACACACATATTCCCGTGTCTTCCATGAGACTTGTCCACTTAATGGGATTAGCTTGCCCATTTAATTATTATAATTTTTCATGGAATAGCCTTCTGGGACACAGGACTTAGAGTGTTTTTTTTAAAAAGAAAGAGGATGAAGACTGTGAAAAGTCCAGTTTAATCTCTTGAAAGTAAATATTTTCTTCAGCAATATAAAGAAAACAACATTTTAAAGAGAGAGTCTAAGGTATAAAATGTACTACATGTATGACTTTTAAGCGTCAATAAATGGCATCTAAACATGAATTAAAATTCTGTGACTATCAGGTCGAGGCATTGATGATCCCATCCTTTTTACTCTTGTGAATCATTATTCTTATTAAGAGCCATTCTATCCTTATTTTATTTATTTTTTTTAAGAGGTCCATATAAATATTTTCTACAGAGCAAAAATCTTCTCAAGTATTTAATGTCATGTTGTATTTGCATGATTGGACAAGTTGGAATATCCAATCTATGCCACAAACTGTAAATAAAAGAAAGTTTTGCTCTTATCAAGAAGCTGTTCTGCTCTCTCTCTACTGTTCTCTCTTACTGCTCCAGACTGTAGTTGATGAAAAAAATTAACTTGAGACATAGTATTCAACATTATAAAAAACTTAACTTATTGAAATGCTCAAATCTGGGATCAATAATTCCCAATTAAAAATGAAAGGTATAGCATTTGAAGAAAAGGATGAGAATTCAGTAAAGCTTCATAGATCATTGCAACAAAGTAGCTGAAATCATCAGTAGAGGAAATCATTTTAATTCTATTTACTCTGTCACCATTTTTAAGCATAACTCATTGTTTCTTCATTCTTCATGTTTAAGAATCTACTTATGAGACCATTATTACTGAAATTAAAATTATAAGCATGACGTGTCGGAATGCAATGTTTAAAATGAGAAAATACTATTTAAAGTATTTACCTAAATGACTTTGAGTGTAAAGTAAATCCTATGTAAAGGTTTTACGCTTACTGTAAGTTTCCAAGGACATTTTAATTAACTAATCTGTAACTCCAATATACACTACAAATGGAAATAGAGCCATAGTTATCTGTGCAAATGTGTTCTCTCATAGATATTCATAATGAAAAAGTACATCAGCAATTTTGAAGCAGGTCTATGATTCAGCAGTCAATAAGTATAACACTACCTGACAACACTGAGCTTTTGAGTATTACATTGAAAAATAAAATTCAGTTAATAATTTCTGCAACTGATTATTATTAATCTTACTAAGATATGATAAGGAACATAAAAATTGCAAAGTTCAAATGTATAAAAATATTCTGAGGTCTTAATTTCCTTTAGTTCGATGAATCATAATTCCAGTGAGACAATGACAAAACATGTAATTCACAAGAAATGGCTAGATTTTCACTCAAAATGAACATATTTTATCCAACCTCCAGTGGAAAAGTGGACATCATGTCATATGTCAAACTTTTCCTTTTATACATATTCTCTTTTAACTGTTTTTCATTCTTGTTGAACCCACATCTCTTGTGCAAGAGATGTCTTGCTACATATAATGTAGCACAAAGAGTTGTGAGAAGAGTTTTTTTTGAGCAAGAATTTTAAAAAGTTTGGCATACCTTACATGGTGCAATGCTCCCACTGGGAATCACTTCTTGAATACGACAACCAGTAGCTGTCTGGATGTTTACCAGACTCTCTGTTGCTTGATTCAGGTGACAGACCTCAAACTTTTGCCAAAGCCTTATAATCCAACTGGCCCATGATCCTGCATGGTTACTTCAGGGTGTGCATGACCAATTTCTACCATCTTACAGTGTGTACAAAATACCTGTGAACTTATGTACAATAAAACAAAAATCCTGCATGACCACTCTTGCCTCTGAAGAACCATTTTTACAGGCTTTTTAAAACTATCTGCATATAGTTTAGTAAATTCTACATCAGGAACTGACTTGTGAAGTTCTCAGAGTAACCAGATTCTCCATCCAGCATGTTAGTTAACATTTATGTAATACATAAAGATAGAAATTTTGCCTCCATTTGGACTAAGCACAGCAGGAACTACCCAGGGGTGTATCCAGAACTGTCTGAAATATTCACCTGGAAACATCAGACAAGTGCTTAATTGTAAAGGTGGTAGACATAGTGGTAAGAGTCAATCCTCTTGTTTGAAGCTGGTGCATCATTTCAAATTTATCCATTGTCTCACCTATGCAGAGAATAGCTGTAGGAATTTCTGAGGAATTTGTTTAAAGGCATCTGGGTTGCACACAGACACACAGGTACACAACTGTTGTAATGTTATGAAAAACATTAATTTTATCTTTATAACATAATTATAACTTAAATTTCATAGACTTTGGCATAATTTTTTCCATGTAATTTGAGATGTATGAAGAAACTTACTAAGGAGAACTGTTAGAATGAACAGAAATCTTACACTAGTATCAATAACAAGGAGAAGCCATCTTTTTATAAAACTAAAAAAATTGTGAAGTGAATTGAAATGATACTGCTGGCACTGAATACCTATCATTCCTACATTTTTAGTTGTTATTCTGACAGAATTTAAGAAATGTGTCTTACCTCTTGACTTCTCTAAATCTAGTATACTTTGAAGATCTCTGGAAAAGAGTCATTCATTATTTAGGGTAGATGAATATCTTAAATATTATTAAAACTAGATTCATAATGTGGTGACATCACACAAATGCTATTATTCTTCTAGAGTTAGGAGAAAAAAATTATGCATAAAAGTAGAAGCATTACAAATTTAAACTTTTTTAAAGATCTTTATTTTTTCATTGAGTATCTCCTCTGTGGGCTTAATAAAGATTTAAACATAGGTTTAATTGAGATGTCAGAATATCCTTTGCACACCAGCAAAATGCAAACCATATGGACTTCTTTGCGGTAAATATTTTAAGATTCTGTGACAACCAAGTCAATTCTACTGTCATATTAATAGGTAGGTGATTAGGTGGGAGAGAGATTTCTTTCTGCTGTCTGTTAATTTTGTAGGAAGCAAATTCTCAAATCACATAGAAATATGGTGTTGCTTTTTATATTAATATGAAATATTTTGAATGTTGCCAAGTTTGTATAATACATATCTGCAAGTTTGACACAATGTTCTCTTGCATGTACAATTTTCATTGCTCTTGAAATGTTTACATAAATTATCAAATGTATTAATAGGACAAAATGCAACTGATTTTGGCATTATGAAAAACAGAGCTGAGATAAATTTTTGGTCATGAAGTCACTTTCCTGCAAGAGCAACCATTATTGTGCATACTTCATACTGAGTCAATAATTGTTTTGTTTTGTTTTTTTCCTTCTTGCCTTTAGTATAAGATTTCCCCAAAACCTTACATCTGTAAAGGTCATAATTTCAAATGTGAACTTAGAGATTTTATATCCGTTTTTTTTTTTTTTTGGTCACCACCGTTATTTTAGAAAAAATAGCTTTTCGCCCATTGTATTTCACAACATGAATGTTTATTAAGGAAAATCATACTCATCTCAGTCTTTGTTCTGTTCAAATGGCTTATTATCTTCTCTCATAAAAAAGGCTCACTTACTAGTCTTGAAGTTTCAGTTTATTTTTATTTTAAACATATGACCAGTCAATGTAACTCATCCTGACTTAGTCTCAGCACTAAATTTTGAAATTACTTGAGTGTTCTCTGCTGTTATTTGAAGTATCTCTGTAATTTGTTTGGGTTTTTTTAATAGTTACATCATGTAAAGGGTGAGTCATCATACAATGATCCCTTAAAGTGACACACTTTCCAGGTGTCTCCAGCTGAGGTTTTTCTGCTTAACAACAGAGGCTCCTGGGACCTTGCATTTTGTACTACTTTCATGTACTTTCTATTATCCAACTGTTTAGTATTATAAAGTTCTTTCTGTATGAAATCTCAGATGTTGCCTCACAAATTTTAAAAGCAAATATATTAGTGCTAGAAACCTTATCACATGAAATTTAGGTAAGAACAAAGAATACAAGTTATATTAAAATCCAAGAGTTTAGCATTGGTCTAACTAAAACCTTAATAGTCTAATCAAGGAATTATTAACCTAATTAGAAGGATGATATTGCTTCTAGTCCAAGTTATCCACTTATTTAGTTATATTAATTTTTAGTAATGCCATGAGACTTTCTAGAATTTACACCTGTCTTTGTTGTTTTTCTGACCTTTACACTATCCTTGTGTGTTTCAATTCTTTGGAGAGAAAATAGGGGAGGTTACAGTGCCTTGTATCCCATGTTCTTTTCTGAGAGTAGTGTATTGTTAACCTTAATGGCTTCACTCTCCTCATGCAAGGTCTGCCTGAGGTTTTTTCTGCTTATTAACATTGACACTTACTTGCTCTTTCTACATGGTTTTAAACTTTCCTGTTATATCCAAACTTACTGTATTTTATATATTTTAAAGACTTGTTCTGTGCTTTCTTTGTTATGACTAAAAACAGTTTTACACAGCTTCAAGGGCTCTGTTCCTTCATTGTCCAGTAATTGTCAAACTAACTGTACGCTTGCTGCCTTTGTTCTTTTCTCCCATTCATAGTTTTGGGGGACCTGTGTCTTTCACAGCTCTCCTTTGCATTGGACCATGATTTACAATCTAAGTCATAGAAGACATTAAATGTATTTGGTTAAACAGAATGTGGGGACTTCTGTTTGGTTGGTTTAGTTTGTTTGCTTGTTTTTGTTTTATCATGAAGCAAGTTGTCTTCTGGATAGTGTTTAAGAATGAGGCAACATCTCAGGAAATAAAACAAAAAACAAAGTAAAAAATCCAACCGACTGGGAAAAATCACTGCATCATTCACAAAGATTGGTCTTAGTTAAGAAGGGATAAAAAAAGAAACAAGATTGCTGGTCTAATCTCAAATGATTGATTTTAAAACTTTTTTTTAAAATTTATTTACATCCCTTTTGACTAAAAGTATGTGACATCAGTGACTGTTGACTCCTTTTTTTCACTATCTTACTCTCATATATGGTCACAGAAAAATCAATGGAAATGAATGTGCTGAAGAAAAGACGCTCCCTGCATATTCTATTCAGGGTCTTGGGGATTAAAAATGTATACATTATGGTATTTATTATCATCTTCTATGTAGCTCTGCAGCAATGTGTTATGTTTTACTCCTACTTTCATTTTTTGGTTCCTCTCTATCACTTTAATCATGAGTTTTCATGGTCTTTGAATCCTTTGAACTAAGTATCTATTCTGTATCTTGATTTTATTGCTTGCTCACCACTATTCTTGATTCATACATGGGAAATGAAGACAGTAAATGGCCATAAAGAAATCTTTCTCAGAAGTACTGGATTACATTAAAGCAGATTAGATTAAAAGAGATATTTAATACATTTCTTGTCACTAAAATACTTTATTAAAATTAGATGAGTATGCTGATTACATGGAACACTCTTATAGCAATCTTTAAAAATATATAGCAGATTCATTACTCAATAATTTTCAAAAATTACCTGATGGATTATAAAAGTGACAAAATTTATTGACATGACTGGACAGCAGGATAAGAAAACAAAACAACCACTACTTAAAAATTTTATAAGAGCCAAAGACCAGCCAGGTGCCCAATTCCTATTGAAAGTAAATGGCAATTGTAAACACAAAATGGTTTATACCTCTAAAAGTCTCTTTCATAAAGAAGTTTGCCTCCAGTGATCAATCTTCACAGGTATTCAGCGTAAAGGAACTATTTTTATCTTAATGAAATGTGGATATAATACCTTGCCTTGGTGATTCCTTGCATGTTGACAATATTGAGTAATGTTGTTCAAGCCCTCTCATCTATCTAGATCTAGTACAAAGATCTAATACAAATTCTTGGGAGATACTACAAAACTAGATTGAGGGAACATAATCTTCTCTTTGTGTCCTGTAGTTTTTAATTTCTAAACAAAGTAAGAGTAGACACTAGCAGATGAAGATAATGGAATGCTTCTTCCATTGTACACTAATTTTCCGCAGATGCAAATAATTACAGCATTTTAGACACTGAAGAATTATGAACGCTAAGTAACAAAATTATATTTAATGTATGAAAAAGGATTTTAAAGGTTTGATGTGTTGTTTTACAAACCAGTTTATATTTTGCCAGTGTCTTCAAAGTAATATGTTGAATAAATTTCTCATAATAAGCTTGGGAACTCACTAAGGAAATTTTGTATGAAAGGTCTTTCCCCCCCTTATATTGCATACAATTAAAATATGGTAGTACAAAAAAAATGTCTGACAGAAATGTCATTCATTACTGGTACAATTTTCTGGTTCCTAACACACAAAGTAAATTGCTCAAGAGCAGTCTATCTCTTCAAACCTCATTATTTTCCATATATTGTATTATTGTAGCAAAGTCAATGCAGAGAGGCGAACACACTTGTGCAAGTTAGTAATGCCTAGGACGATTTCAACCACCTAGCATTGGTCAAATATTAAGCCTGTTCCTTGTTTCTCTTTAAAAAGCATGGTAGCAGTCATATCTACTTTCTATTCATCAGCTTCATGATCATGAACAACATGAAAGACATAGGCTTACTTTGTTCTTGAATTCAAGGACCAGAGACTCCATTTCTGTTGAGGTTAACTAATTATTAGTCTGAAGATTATCCAGGAGAGAGATATCCTCTCAATTCCTTCTGATAAAGATAAATGATAAATACTAACTAGGAATATGTAAGCCTGATTTTATTACTTGGTGGCTAGAGTACTCTTCCAAAATGGAAGAGAAGTATCACCTACTGTAATTCTAATCAGCTTAATGTTGTAGTTAAGTATTGGGGAAGGGGGAGATAGAGAAGAAAATAAAAACAAAAACAAAAATAAAAAGAAAAATAAAACCACTGAAGAAATATATCTCTTCTAATTTCAAGGCACCTACAGTATTCAAATCTTCCAGGATTATCCTCCACTGCTGGCTATCAAATACATTGGTTCTCTGCATCCTTTATGATATCTGGCAACTATCTTGTGACATCTTGGCTCTATCTAAAATGGCACTAGTCTCCAAACTTAAGGCAAGTGAATTAAACTCCTGATCAACAACTGAGCCAACTGAGCTACCTGAATTATTTGTCTCAGCATAAAATATGCTTGGCCAGCTAAAGAGTTTTCATATTGCCTAGAGGCTTTGTATGATTGCCCTACTGTAAGTGTCAAGCACTAATTAAAATGACCTGGAGTATCTGAGACATCTTTTTGGCAATGGCAGATATGATGCAGACTGTATGGAAACTTTTGCTCCTTCTGTCCAGCTTACATGGCAAGGTATTGGTAGTGAGAGGGCTGCAAAAGTGACTGTTGTGAGAAGTTTGCCCTTCCATGTTTGACAGAGACAGTTCCAGCTAGCTCCAAGAGGGAACCAAAGCTGGGATTATCAGTGACATCGATATTGGTTCTGTGATAACATAAATAGGAGGGATTTAAAATGCTGCACAACAGCACACAGTGAGAGAGAAGTGAGTAAATATAAGGGAAACAGCTCAGCAGATATTGGAACCCAGGACATCCCTCTCGGTACCCTGGATGGCTCACAATCCTGGCAGGAAGCCAAAGACACCTGGGAATTCGATCTTAACCCATGGAGAAAATTACCGACTTTATATGAAGAATTACAAGTCACAAAAGTTTAAGTAGCATAACAGTAGTTGTCACAGGGTGAAAGGTGAAATTTTCAAGAATTTTACTGTGGGGGGCAAAATGGAAGGATTTGGGTGTCGTCCTAAGGTAAAATTTTCAAGAATTTTACTGTGGGGGGCAAAATGGAAGGATTTGGGTGTTGTCCTTCCTGTCCTTCTTCTTCTTAGCCTCCATCTTGGTGATGGTAGCACTTTGGGATTGGTTTAGACTAGAAAGTCACAATCTAACAGAGATGATAGGTATTGTGACATAACTGTAAATATCAAATACGTAGTTTATAGTATAAAAGACAACACCAGCCCACGGGCGGGTGGAGTGTGCCTCAGACTGACCTGCAGAACAGGCATTGGCAGGCCAGACAGAAAATATTTTAGTTAAGAAATAATAAACAACCTTGAGAATGACAGCCGAAGATTTCTGATTTCTTCTCGGACAGCTGGGTTGGAGAAAAAGACTTTTTTAACACACCTCGGGATCATCTCAACAAGAGAAAACCTCGAGATGCAGACACCAAGGTCACTTAAGAAGATGGAAGGAAGAGTAGAGCTTCCCCTGCGGCCCCTGGCAAAGGTCATGACTATGCAAGTTGTTTTCCTGCAGCCCATGGTGGTCCATGGTGGAACAGATCTCCCTCTGCAAACCAAGGAGGGCCCCATGATGGAAAAGGTGGAAGCATCCTGAAGGAAGCTGCAGCCTGTGGAGAAAAGCACATGTAGGAGAATTTTTTCTGGTGTGACTCATGAGCTCCTGGGGATTCACACTGGTGCAGGACTTCATTCTGGAGCAGGGACTTCATGCTGAAGCAGGAGAAGAGTGTGAGGAGTAAGGAACAAAAGAGACAACCTGTGATGAACTATCTACAACTCCCATTCCTCACCTCCCTGAATAGCTCAAAGGGGAAGAGATAGAAGAATGCAGTCTGAAGTTGAGACTAAAAAACTGTGAGGGGTTGGGAGAATCTGTGGGTTTAGATTTGTTATTATTTTCCTATTATACTACTCTGTTCTTAATTGGCAATAAAATAATCTTCCCCTAGTTATATCCATTTTGCTTGTGACAATAACTGTGGAATGATCTCACTGTCCTTATCTGTCTCATGAACTTTTTGCTATATTTTCCGTATTGTCTGGTTGAGGAGGGGGAGAATTGGTGGGCACCTCATGGCCAGCCAAGGCCACCATACTGCTCTACAGGTAGAGAAGATTCATAGCCCAGGATAGCTCAAATTATACTAAATTGCTGTTTGAGACAGCAATTACTAAAACTAATCACTTCATAGATACCACAGAATATATAAAAAAACTGTTCAGTTCCTGAAGTAATGAGGAGATAGTCAACTAGCTGGAACCAGGTATCCTCCTGTGCATGGACATGTTAGATGTTGCTGGACACTGAGAAGACCACTGAACCCCCCAGCAACTCCTAAATGGAGGTGGCTTTATTTCAGGCTGTGAAGTCATATAGATAATTAATACAATACTGACACTAAGTAACAGGCTACAGTGTTTATATGGCTTCTGGAAGGCCTCAGGAATGAGACTTGTCAGACTTTCTTCACCTCAAATTGTTTTAAAACCCAAGAACTTCATTTTTACACAGTTCATTTGTAATTTTTAGCTATGGTTGATCTGCTCAGGTTTTTTTGTCTGGTTGGTTGGTTTTGTTTTGGTTTTTTTTTTTTTTTTTTTTTGCTTATGTTTTTATGACCAAACCATAGTTTCATATTTATCAGGAGAAACAACTATTTTTTTGAATGATACGCTTATAACTCTAACGTGGTGGCGTAGTACAGAGAAATACTGGTCTATTAGGACAGCAGAAGCCTTGAAAAACAGGAACAGAGAATACTTTAAAGGAGGGGTAGATGCAAGATACAGTAATGCCAGAGGCCCAAACTAGGAGTGGAGATATTGTATCTTTAAACAGCTCACAAAGAGTCAGTTAAATAATCCCATTCCTAGAGCTGGATGAAACACATTTCAGGGATAAACAAGGGAACAAAGAACTGCAGCTTACTATAAAACTTTTTCCCCCCTAAAACAGTACTAGTTTTATCTTTTTTGTTTATTTTGTTGCTGTTGTTGTTGTTCTGTAACAATTGAATCTGAAGTAATAATATGTATTTAGATGAACTATAAGGATTTTAATAATACAAAAAAAGGTGTTCTTGGGTTTTTTCCCTGCTTGTCCACAAGATTTTCAGCTGATAGTTTAAACAAAATCAGTGGTGACTCATAGGCTGTTAACTGGCAGATAAAAGACAAGAAAACACCCTAGGATACCACATATGCCTTTAAAATTTCATACTTGTGAGCAAATAAGTCAAAGCTCTTTTGACTTTAACATAATCTTTCCTCTAGATGGATAGCTAAGGTATACACTGTTTTCAGATACTTGCCATGATTCATTCTGTATCATCACTGTCAAGAAAAAGAGCCAGGTATACCAGTTCTAATAGTGCTAGTGTTTATTTATTTATCCTGTTTTCTCTTATACAAAGTAGTTTAAAATAGTAAAGCCACAGTAATGTAATTGCTATTTGCATGATTTCGAGAAAGCATGTCAATTATGGAGATCAATGAGCAATTTGTGATAAACTGATCCCCATGGTATCCCTGAAAATTGAATAACAGTAAATAAATTTTCCAATTGATTAGATCTTTAGATGCAGATGCTTGGTAGTGGTGGTGGAAAGCTAAATACATTAAGAAGGGTGTTTGTAGGAGTAACATTAATAAATTCATACATGTGTGTGTGTGTATATATATATATATATACATATATATATATATATATATATATATATATAAGTTTTTATTTCTCACCTTCTTTCACATACTTCTAGCTATAATCTCCTCCACAAGACACCACCCAAGTCAAGTTAATGGATTCAATGAAAGTGCTGGACCTACCACTTCTTTAATTGTTGCAGCTTTGACTGAAAGAGTGTCTTCATTACAACAGTTCATTGTGACTACGGCATAAGATTTCAAAAATAATGCAACACACTGCCCTGATATAACTTACTGGACACCCCTTCCCCCTATATCTATACTGTAGAATAGATTCTGTTGTTTTACAAATTATTATAAGTAATAAGCTTATATAAAATCAGGACTTCCATTGTTTCAGGACTGCCTAATTCCCATTATCTACCTAAAAAAAAAAACCCCAACAATAACAACAACAACAACAGCAAAAAAAAAAAACAGCAAAAAAACAAGAACAAAAAAAAAAACCCCCAAACAAACAAACAAAAAAAAACCCACCAAACAAAAAAAACCCCGAATGATTTAAGAAAGTTTCAGAGTGTTACACTTTCAAAGTTTCAAAAACAAAGTGTACTCAAATATGCATCTTCAAAAACATTGCATACATTCATTTTCTTTAAAATTACTAAGATTTTCTTTCACAAAAAAAAACCCTTCCAAGCAGCAACAAAAAAGCCCCACTAACACACAGAAAACCCAAACCACCCAGAAAATACATTGAAGCCAGGAGAAATTGAAAAGTAAAGTGTAAATGGAATGATCTGTATGTAATTAATGCATTCAAACTGTACTAAAAATATCTTCCACCTAATGTGTACATTTTGCAAATTTTGGTTTCAGTGCCAGTTCAAGTTTTTTGTTAAAAAGAAGATTGCTAGAAAATAATCCTCTCATCTCAATATTTTTATAAGCTATAAAGATTCAAAGTACTTCTATTAATCTTGCTAGGGCAAGAATGTATAAAGGCTGTGTAAAGTACAGTTTTTTATTCAGCCCAAAGAAACATGCTTATTTTTATTACTTTGTATGTTATGCATGGAATCATAAAAGTCAACACAATAATAATTGTTAATTTACAACTTTATAAGTGGCAGAATGAAACTATTTAATACAACAAATTTGATGATAATCAAGATGTAGATGTACCAGAATCTATTATTTATATATAACATATTATATATATATATATATAATATTATTATAATTGTGTTTGATTTGAAAATGTCTTTATCATTAAGGTAACCCTGATAAACTTTGTAGAACATTTTCATGAAGGAAATTCTTTGTATCTTTCAAAATGAAAATGAAGAACAATTGAAAAATATGAATTAATTTGGAGAGTTCCAAAATACAATTAAATGGAAAACAAAAGTTTATAGAATTGCCATGGTGCTTAAATATATGCAGTATTCCTTTTTTTGTGTTATGAGCATAAGACTGTCCTTCAAAATCATATTGTGCATTCTTCTGTCCAAAATTTTTCATTTGGTTTGCTTTTAAATTTTTTTTTTCCAGGAAATGGTTCTAGACTACTTTTTCATGATTATGACAGCTGATATTAATATTGGTGTATAGATAACATTACAACATAATTTAACTTTTAAAAAAAACCACATTCATTTTGCAGTGCTTCACAGTATTCTATTTTGTGGGAATAATAAATTTGGAAATTTCAGGACAGGTACTTCACTAAGGAGTTAATTTTCCTTATCATTAATATTTTTGGTTGCCATAACTCCACTACTTCAAAGAACTTTTAGTAACAGAAAACTAGTGAACAGCCCTCTCATGGAGAAAACAAAAGTTTATCTTTAAAAAACATAAATCACATTGTTCTGCTGTTTAAATATCGAGATGTTTTACATACAGGTTATCATGGCTTAACATAAAAGCATCCTCCCTTTTCATGTAAGACCAGCTAAATTATGATTAATAAAGTCAACATAGTTAGGGTCTGAAGTCTACTGTGACACATACTGACTTACACACACCTACTGAAAAGCCCCACTTGATCTTGGCCTTATGAATATCTGCCACTTCGCTGCCTTATGACTCATTGCACTTGTGCATCCATTCCTGAGACCTGCTCACACTGTCAGTTTATTTACGAGCCTATACAAAGTTTAAAGGTTATTATGTGCACTTAATTGTACATAAAACCTAATTCTAACAAGAACGTTTTAGAAAACAAATTTTTCATTGTCCAAGTGAGACAGACACAGAATTTAATTCTGTCCCAGGAAGATTCTGAGGTTAAAGTATGACATTTTTATGCCTAGAAAAGCTATGTAAGGTTATTTTTAGTTCTTTTTATGACTCCCTCTGAGTCTTGTATGGCTTGACTGAAGATAACTAAGGGAGCCTGGATTTCCAAGTGGAAGGGTACAAAATTAGTCCCAATACTGTTTTTTAATTCTCTAACATAATTATTATGATTCAACATTTGAATTGTGGTAATCTGTAGAGTCCCTGACCAGGGATTAGGCTGAACACATTTTAAGAAAACACAATCTTTCCCCAGCGGCTAAAAAATATTTTGCTTGCATTTAAGTTGACCATTATAAATAATTTTTAATTTAGCAGTGTGTTAATAATGTTATCACTCAGATTCATATAGATCCTATTATGGTATCTAATTGAAAAACACAGCTTGCAGCTAAAAATGGGAAGATGCATTTGGTTAGTTTTCATTTCCTCCGTGGTCTGTCATCTTTGCTGTAGTGCATTTCATCACATTATGGACAAAAGAGTAGAGAGTCAGGCTTAAAATTTCATGTTACTTCTCCAAATTGGTCATTATGCACTAACTACGTCGTGGTTTGACATTGTGCCCTGAAGTGGATCTGTCGGAGAAGGCTGGAAATGGCTTTGTTCAGTACCAGGCAGCCCTATACTCCCCTCACAGCAGCCAGACCCTTGTCATTTCTACTCAATGCAGGTAACACATTGATGATTTATTTCTGTACATTATCTGTGGCGTTGAGTGTTTTAAAAAGTATAAGTTGAAGTTGTTATTAATTATTCTTTGTTAGTTTAAGTAACGGTTTGTTCCTTTTCCCCCCCTGTAAACCCCCTATAATGGTTTGTTCCAAAGTTGTTTGTGGCGTTGAGTGTTTTAAAAAGTATAAGTTGAAGTTGTTATTAATTATTCTTTGTTAGTTTAAGCAATGGTTTGCTCCTTTTCCCCCCCCTGTAAACCCCCTATAATGGTTTGTTCCAAAGTTGTTTTTCCCTGTTTTTCCCGCCACTGGCCTGCCCATCAAAGTGAGGAGTCCCTTGTTCCTCCCCCTAAGCCCTAATATGGATACATCAATCACCATGGTGCTGCCTCCTGCCCCTGTCTGTCGTGTTAACCACCCCTCTTTTTTTCGAGAGACTTCTATGTCACTCATCCCCAGTCTAGCTTCTGATTTGTCCTCAAGGCTTCCTCCCTCCTCCATGTGCTTTTCATTGGACCTTTTGTGTTACATCAGCCTTCCTTTACCTTCACCTGTTGGTTCCCCCATGCCTCCACACCCCACACCCACTCACTTTATAAGGGCTAGCCAGACCCTTCTCCCTTGACACTTGTTCTTGGACCCTTCTTGGAATAAAGTTTCCTTGGAACGTATACAAGTGTCCCTTCTTTCGTTCCTTCATCTTGGGACCTCGTACCTCACACCAGCCTACATAGCCAGACCCTTCTCCCTTGACACTTGTTCTTGGACCCTTCTTGGAATAAAGTTTCCTTGGAACGTATACAAGTGTCCCTTCTTTCGTTCCTTCATCTTGGGACCTCGTACCTCACACCAGCCTACATCACCCACGCCGCAGCTGTCACTGCTCCCTGGGCAGTCTCGGCGAGAGCCTGGAAGCGGCCAGTCTTGTAGCGCCCCTCTGCGGCCACACAAGGAGCAGCTAGCCGGCGTCCCCTCGCTCTGAGCAACCGCAGCGTGCGAGAGCTACAATTATCCAAAAACATGAAAACTACCCGTATACCATTGCCTTCTTGAAGTATTATTCTGTTGGTCCAGACAGTTTTCCCCTCACTTAGCAATGCTATCTGCTCAGTTATCTGTTTACTTGGTTTTGGTCTCTAACTTTTCATTCTATTACTCTTTCTCTTGAAGGTATCTTCAGTGCCTCTTTGCCTTCAGAAAAGAGAGAAAAATTATGGAGATTATCAATGAGGACAGGGAAGCCATGCACATTATTAAAGAATGAAAAATTATATTAAAATTCCTTGGGCACTGAAATTGGATTGTCTGTTGTATTGGTTACAGCAGGAAGCACATGGAAAATTATATTTAAGAAGGGGCAAAGTGTTGTACAGCAGTGCATTTTTTAGGAGGAAAAAAAAAATCATAAGAAGTTACTCTGCAAACCTCAAGGTCAGTGAGGGAAGAGAGGAGATACCACAGGCACAGAAGCAGAGATTCCCCTGCAGCCCACAGAGGAGAACTGAGAATCATGAAAGTTAGAAAAGACCTTTAAGACAATCAAGTCTAACCATTAACCCAACTCTGTCAGGTCCACCATAAAACCATGTCCGCAAGCACCACATCTATAAATGCTTAATCACTTCCACACATGGCAATTCCACTACTTCCCTGGGTAGCCTATTCCAATACCTGACCATCTTTTCTGTGAAGAAACTTTTTCCTAATGTCCAATCTAAACTTCCCCTGGGGCAACCTGGCTTCTTCAGTCTCACAGAATCATTAAGTTTAGAAAACACCTCCAAGATCACTGAGTCCAAACTTTGACCAAACAGTACTTTATCAACTACACCATGGCACTAAGTGCCATTTCCAGGCATTTCTTGAATACCTTGGGAATGGTGATTCCATTGCCTCTCTGGGGAATCCATTCCAATGCTTGACTACACCTTCAGTGAAGAAATTCTTCCTGATGACCAACATGAACCTCCCCAGTACATCTTGAGGTTATGATAAGCTCACTCCTGAGCCTCCTTATCACCAGGCTCCCAAGCTCCTTCAGCTGGTCCTCACAGGACTTGTGCTCTAGACTCCTCACCAGCTTTATTATCCTTCTCTGGACAAGTTCTAGCACCTCAATGTTGCTGCTCAGAAATGAACACAAGATTGGAGGTCTGGTCTCACCAGTGAAGAGTACAGAGGAATTACAATATGAAGGTTCCAACCATAAAAAATGCCTTTGGAAAACAATCTTCCAATTAAATTGTATTCAGAATTTCCTATTAGATATTTTTTCTTGAAATGGAGTACCATAAACAACTTCTGTCTTATTTAAAATGTGGTGATTAAACATTATGGCAATATGCTTACTGCTATACACAGCTACCAACTATATTTGTCCTTTTTATTTATGCTTTTAGCTTTACTTCCTTTTCAGCTGTTTCATTTAAAGTCGATTAATTTCCTTTTTATTTGATATGTTACTTGATTTCACTTATTCTTTTTAAAGATTTTTTATCTCTGCCTACACACCTTCTCTGTCCTCTCATTCTAGCTCAACTTGTAACACTGTAGGTTTTGCTTCTTCATTCAATTATTCATCCCTTTCCTTTGCTTTTCCCCCCCAATTCCCACCAGCATTTCTCACCTTCTTCTCAACACTTTGTACTTATCCTTTGATCCTTTTACTATAAATACCTTGACTGCCTTTCTATTTTTCTTTTTTCTTCTTACCTCTGTTTGCAGTTGTATCACTCCTCTTTTCGCTTGTCCTATCTTACAGTTCTGTCTTCTCATTTTCTTTTTTTTTTTATTATTCATTTAGTGTAGCCAAGAATTGATGACATGAAAGGATTAAAGCTGAAGTGCATTGGATTTTAGGAGGCTTTTTGCAACCATCTGCTTTTCTGATAATTAACATGAAACTTTCCATCAGCTTTCCAGGTTCTATTTAATCTCTGAATTTAGTCTTCTTGTGCACTGGGTGAAAAGTAATTCAGACCTCTCTCTTCCTTTTTCACAACAAAAAGGGAGGGAGGGTGGGAGGGAAAAAAGGATAGTGCTGTGAGCTTCACACTCTTATTTCAATGTAGGGAATCAGATTATTAATCTGGCAGAATTTAGGAACCCATAATGAAAGTAAAGTAAATATCTCTTCTCACAATACTCACAATATAAATTTCCCTTTTTTTATAGTTTTATATTTTTTGAGAAAAACACATTTAATAGAGTACTATATGAACTGCTCTGTTCTTGTCTTCTTTTATTCACTTTTAGGAGGTGCTAACTAATCTTTTTTGTGGATGTAAAATAAACAGGAGGTGCTTAGGGAGCAGTTCTGCAGGGTGAACATATTTTTTTTTTCTACATGTATGCATGCCTTTAAGAGGGTCAAATGAAGAGAAATACACAGGAAGAGCAGAAAGACAGAAAAGGGTAAGACTTGGATGAAACTGGTTCCCTAATATATAGGTTATAACATACTCTATACACTATTTTACAAAATTGTATTATCTGTAATTTGCTCCAATCTCTCATGCCAACTATAATCAAGTATACATTGTCCAAATTGATTATAAGAATGGAGTTATACAGCTTGAAGTAGCTGATGATCTGCCTTATGGGTTGTGCTTTAGTAGCCACGAAAAATTAGAGAAGATACTATAATATGTGTAGAATTGAACAGCCAAAATAAAAATAGCTAATTTCAAATAGTAATTAAACAGACTTTTTATTGGAACTTGCTTATTATTACTTAAAAGTTCCTTCTTTGCTTGTCATTGCTTTAACTTCCAGCTGTCTGATTTCTATTTAAAATAGTAATTGCCAATAACAGTACCCCGGAATAAGGTGGTGTAAAATACCAAAACAGATTGAAGGGAAAACAGACAGGTCACACATGGTCTAGGAAAGCATCTTACAGCTGGATATCCAACTGTCCCTGAGAAATAGAGGACATTTTCTCTGTTGCCTTGATGCTTCTGTAGCTCCTTGCTTCCCAGGAATGCAAAAGCTATAAAACACATAACAAAGCTCTATGGCTTTCTGGGCATCACTTTTATGGGACTGCATATAAATTGCATATAGGAAAGATCAAAAACATCCCAGATATATAGACAAATAAAATAATTTAAAATTATTACATAGGATCTAACCCTACAAAACTAACCGAAAACTTACAAGGAGCTAGGAGCTGTATTATTTTTTGCTTTTTATTCTGAACACTTCTGTGTCACAGTGCCAAGAAGGAACAAAAACCTATTAAATAAAAAAAAGCAGCATTCTGAATGAACTTTACACCCTCTTTGCCTAAATTAAAATGAATGAAGTTGTGTACAGTGATGGAAAAGACTTTATTACTTTGCTTCTTTTCATATTTTTCATAAAGAAGAAACAATGAAATCATAAGTTACATAACCATTTGCAGAAACTACAAGTGACCCAATAAGCTGATGGTTAAGTAAATGTGGTAGATCCCCTATATTATTACTTAATGAAAATCAAAGCAATAGCAATAATAATGTAATATGATGTTAAAAAATAGCAGGGATTAGTTCCCATAGACTTTCCCTGTGTTCTGGTGCACTTGGCTTTACATTTTCTTTTACTTTACTGCAGGGCTATTTGTCCTTGAAAGCATTCTTTCTGAATATAAAGGAAGTTCTTATCTAATCAACACTAGACTTGGAAATTTTCCAAAATGAGTGTTGCTTGCAGCACACTTGAGAGCAGATTTCCTTACTATGCTATTTTGATTTCTGGTAGTGTTCTGGGAGAAAACTGGTTTATAGACTACACAGGGCACCCAAAATGTGGCAGTCCTTACAAACTCCTCTACTACACCCCAATGACTGGATTCAATAATAATTTCATTTGGAATTGTCCTAACAGATATTCACAGCACCCTGTATTGTAATTGAGTTTATCACAATTACTCTTTCTGGCTATACTTCAGTTGTTACTTGCCCAGGTCACTTTATCATCCACTTCCTGAAGCCAGACAGCCAAGAGTAAAATTGGTGAATAAGCTGTGATGTTGCTGGAACTGATATTCTCATTGATGTGTCTGGGCCAAACCAAGGGGTTTTACAAACCCAGGAAACATTTCTGTGGTTGCAACTGTGGGAATAACCTTTTAGTCCTCGAAGTGCAGTGCTAGCACACCCCATGGGGAAGGTGAATCACTGTCAGATTCAAATGGGTCATTCAGAAGTCCACTGCTTCCAGTCTCTATGCACTAACCAATCTCTTTGACAACACATTAGAAAAAGTAGTTCAGAGCATTAAAGAGCATGTGTACTGCATTGGGATTGCACTGTGTGCCCTTGCAGAACCTTGTTCAACCCTTCCTACTCTTTCTGCCCCATTTCTCAATGCATCATCTCCAGCATCTCTCCAGCTGTGCATGGTGTAGATATAATATTTTGGAACAACTGATCATTTATAACTTTTCCTTTAATAAAGCACTCCTTTTTTTTATAAACCAGAACTACTTCTTTTCAGACATCTGCAATCTGCAATTAGCAAACAAGAATTTCCACTGGAGGTTGCAAGGGAAAAAAATTATGAGGAAGCATCCTAACTGGTATCTATATCACCACCTGTTCTTCTACTCACTTCTTGAGAGGCAAGGCTCTCCAAGACAAAACCAGAAAAGACTGATTGTCTAAATATTCAAATCTTTACTTGTAACTGCTGAGGTTTAACCCCAGAGAGCAGCTCTGAATCACACATCTGCTCACTTACTCCTTCACTCACTCACTCACTCTCTCTCTCTCTCTCTCTCTCTCTCTCTCTCTGTCATTCATTCTCTCACTCCACCCATGGTGAGATGAGGAATTCAATCAGAAAAATGGGAAAACTTGTGGATTGAGACATGAGCATTCTGATAATTTATGTAAAATATAATAGCAATAACAATAATTTTGATGATAGTAAAAATTGCAATGAAAAGAAAAATAACAAAAATAGAGAGAAATAAAAGCCAATACAAACAAGTGATGCAAATAGAAAACAATTGCTCACCACCAACTAATTGATACTCAGACTATTTTGGAACAGCAGCCCCACAACAAGTTTTCCCTGGTTTGTATGCTGAGCATGTAATATTGTTGTGGAACATTCCTTAGGCCTTTTTGGTTCAGCTTTCCTGGCTGTGTCCCCTTCCAGTTCCTTGTGCACCTCCAGCCCTCCTGTTGGAGAAGCTGTAACGTCTTTGACTTAGGGCAAGTACTGCTCAGCCACAGCTAAAATATCAGTGTGTTAACATAATTCTCATACTAAATACAAAACACAATGCAATACCAGCTACTAGCAAGAAAATTAATTATCTCAGACAAAACCAGGGCAGTAATATAGGTGCCATGCACGAGGATGGCTCATAAACTGTTGTATTCCAGGCAAATTCCCTTCATGCGTTTGCCCTCAGGGTGATTTGACAGATCAGAATCAGGGGGAAACAGTGACAGAAGTTGTTTTGGGAACAAGTAACTTATTTTTTAGGTAGAAAAGTACAGAAAAGTTCTTATTTCAGTAAGTCTTTTGCAGGTTCTTTCTGGAAATAATTCTTAAAAGTTTGGTTTTTTTTAATTTTAGAAATACATTTTATCTTTTGTTTTTGTTTTTTTTTTTGAAAGAAAACTTCAGGCTAGTCAAATAAATTGATATTTTCTAGAAAAAATATGGGTGTAGTCATTCAATTTCATTCAGAAACTTATCTGTGAGAAATTCTGTTGAAAATTAATTCAAAATTTAAATTATATTCTTACAAAGTACTGTTCTGAGATGTATTACTAATTTATCCCCAGTTTAGCACCTAATTATCTTTAATATCCTGACATGTGTGCACAGAAATTTTGGAATTATTGTTGAATTTAATGCTTTGTTTTGGTTATTGTCATATGGAAATATCTACTTTGTTCCAGAAATACATAGTCTAATTCTACTGTTCACTCACAACACTTTTCTTTTGGTCCTAGTATGTAGGAGCAAAAGCAAAATATATGATGTTTCCTAGCATTATACATTTCCCAGGTATGTTGGAGAGAAAAGTAAACATACTGAATTCTAGTCTTACTGACTGTGGGGGAAAAAACCTATAAAATATTCTTTCCACAACAAATTTCTCAATAACCCCAGTCAACACCTTTCAAAAATTTAATCTAGAGACACAGCTATGCTCAAAATATTGTTACAGTTCAAAGTGCAAATGCAGCTTAAATAGAACCATGAATTTTTGTTATCTGCTTTATTGTTTTAGAAGCATAGTATATAAAACTGTCTCATTAATACAGAAAATAAAATATTATACAAAATAAATTTTCATAATAATAATCCTTTTTCCTGTGTTATGCTTATCTTTCTGGGTCCTAAAGCTAGCTCTCTAGCCTGCCTCAAGCAGAGTGTTGTTGCTAAAAATTTACCCCACTTTGATGTCTCCTCTCGAAGTGCTGTAATATGTTATGATGTTCTCAAGGCTGGATAGGGGTTTGTTCCGTCATCTTGAGTGGTAGCATTATCTTGGATTTATTTTCACATTTCATTTTGTATCACTCTCATTACTTCTCATTCATTCCTAGCTGAAGTTTAGCAGCTGTTCAACAGCCTCTTCCAGACTCATTTGACACAAAAGTCTCTTGGGTTTTGCACAGCGACAGTTTTACATGTGAGACATTTATCAAATGTTTTAAAAGGGCTGCTCTCACAGACCTTCACTGACCATTTTGAAAATGCACACAAACTTGCAGAACATATTTATTTTGGCAATGTAAATCTATTCTAATATTCAGATATCAGCAGACAGACAGCATGCACTTCCAGGTGTCAGGGTGTCAGATTGCAAAAAACCCCTTTATTCGAGAAAACTTATATGGAACTCTTTTTACTGTCAGTAATGGGGAGTAACATTTCCTTTCTTTGTCCTTCTAATTTTGAATTTTAAAAAAAGAGTTTTGATGTAGGAGTGACTTTGAGTTCAAGCAATCAAGGTTTTTAGTTGTTCAATTCAAACTGTTATTTGCCTAAGAGGGAATGTTGGATGGAATCCATTTCTTTCTTGTAATGTTCATGAGTCAGCCATAAGGCTGATTCTTTTTCCATCACCCATGTCAAATTATGCCATGGCTTCCAAGACATCTTTCCCAGCTTCTGGGAACTGCTAAGATTGCTCCATGTCTTTTTCACAATGATTGTTTTTTATATAGTGTAGGCCATGAGGTGACAGCAGGAAGACTGAAAGCAAGACTGAGTGTCTGTGCTCATTTTTTAAAATAAGACTTTTAGGCCTCTCAGAGGCATGAAAAGCTGATAAAAACTGTAGACTTTAGATTCTTTGTCTTAAAATTCAAAGAAAAACATAAATGGCTGAATGGTTGTCAAAGAGGAAATATGTAACAAAATTAATAAGTCGTACAAATATGTGGTTGTCCCCTTATAAAATATGCTACTGTATTCAAAGTTAAATTAGCCCCTCCTGATTCACTCTGAGACAATAATACAACTGTAGACTGCCTGAATTTGTTTAAGGATTGCCTTCAGCAATTATTCAGAGTTCTGAGTGATATAATATGTGCTGTTTGTGGTGTGAATGTTAATACTCAGTTAAAGAAAACTTTGTTGATCAGGCTTGCAGATACCTTGAAAATTCTCAGTACATGCTCTGGCTGCTCCAGCTTGGTTGCAAGGTTTAGTTTTAAACAACAAGTAAGAGTCTCTCTAGTAATTTGCTACACTCCATAACACATTGTTTGGCATCTGTTACCTTCCCTCATTATTAAAGCAGGTTGTTGTACATTACCCCAGCTTAAATAAATATGTCACATTACAAAGAAAAATGTGTACTTAGATTGAAACAGTAAAGCTATGTTTGCTATAGAATTACAAAACATAGTCCTAAAGTGTTGTGGGAAAAAAGCATCCGCATAGTGGGGCCACTCTGGGGATGAATACAAGTCTTTCCTTACATTATCATCATCACGTGAAAGTAGTGAAGGCACTCTTGAGAGACCTCGTTGGAAGTGATATTTTTTCTCTCAGTGCTAGTGTGAGGAACTTGAAAACTACATTATAAAGCAGAGACTGAATCCTTTCATATACATTTCGGGTTAAAGCAATCCAATAAGCGGGAACAGCTGTGACTTTAATCACATAAGAAATAAACCCTTCCATTATACCCTGCTGAATGCAGAGGCAGAATGCAATAACTAAACACCAAAAGGCAAGAGGCAATCAGTGGGATATTTATTTCCTTTTATTGTGACATTATATGCTGATTTCTGTTCAAGTAATGTTCATTTGTTAAAAATCATTATTGACTTAGTAACAGATGAGATTCATCAGCAAAATTCAGTGAGTATTTTAAGGCATTTAAAGGTTAATGTCTTATTCTTCAAGAGATTTTTGAAACCTATCTTATCTTTTAACACTTTACACATTAATTTGGTAATTTTGCATACTCAGATTTGCATTTTGTCAGTTATAATACATGACCAGAAAAATCACTTGGGTCTATAATAAGTTCTGCAGATTTCCTAATCTCCACAAACTTTTCCTTCTAGAGTTAGCCAAAGGGAAGTGAAATACTTACCTGTCCAAAGCCCAAATAGAGAAATATTTTAATTTTTACAGATATGAAAGACTTGCTACACTTAGTGATTATTTTTACATAAGTAAAAATTCTCTTTTGAGGGCCATAGTCATAAGTGACTACATTTCTCTGTGTAAAACAGAAAAAAATTAAAATATCTTTGAAATAACACAGCGTAATGGAAGCTGAGTTTATGAGGATGACAGAAAATTAAAAAGGAAATAGTAGTGCTAGGAGGAAGCAGTATTGTATAACTCACCACAACATTTACCAACTTGTATTGCATTTTTTTCTAGTACAGACCTCTAAAACACTTGGCTTCTGTAATTGCACATATGTCAAGCCTTAAAATTTAGGAGAGGAAGGGATAGAGACATAGGCAGAGGCATTCATTCCAACCAGATTTAGATTTCTGTATCTGAGTTAGTTATATTGGGGGTTTGATACAGATATGTTTTCTTCATAAATCTGTCTTCAATGTAATAGTAATACTAAAGCTAGGTACCTCAGGTTTGAACTCATTCTAAAGCATTTGAAGATGTCTTAATTAGGTGACCCAAACTGAATACTAAAGCAGTTATTTCTTTTCATTTGTGGTAACTAAGCCCATGAAAACTAATTTTGATAAATGATAGGAAGAGATTTTCTTACCTAGTCCTTTATGTCTCAGCTCAAATTTCAAAGCAGACATTGTATTGTAGAGTGAGATTAGAAATATAAGAAATCATACAAATGGATAAAATTTATTTGGCTTCAAAATACAAGTAAATACCATCTCAGAACTTTTACTTGAATTAAACCTGTTCTGTTACTGAACAGAATTTAAATTTTAAGTAAAGTGATGGACAAAATTATTTCCAGAAGTTTCTTCTGCCTGAGAAAGTCTATTACAAGTTTTTTAATGAGTTTTATATCTTGCAGAATAATTGATGATTCCTATTTAAAATATATGAATTAACAATAAAAGCTCAAAGTGGCTTAACTATCGACATATGGCAATGGCTTAGAAATAATCAGAAGATCCATCAACTAGAAGAGGTTCCTGACATTTTCTCAGGCTTCACAGACTTTGCCAAGATACTGAAGATTTCCGATCTATGATGGGTCTGCAAGAAAAACCCTGGGCAGCTGTGCCAGGAGAAACTAATCAACCAAGTTTATGTTGTGAAAACTCTGGGAAGACTGGTTCTGACAAGGGTGGGCTGAGTAATAGGTGTTTCAATGAACAGAAGCCAATGATATCTGAAAAAAGGAGGAGAAACTATAGTAGAGCACATAATGGGAACTCACATGCTTGGGTGAGAGTCATTGAATATGATTTCAAACAGCTGAAGTATGCATGCCTGCTACTAAGCAAGAATTTCTCTGGTGTGCTGGGCAACAAATATATTTAGGGAATATTTTTAGGGAATATTTTTACCTGATTTAACTTGGAATGAAATTAATTGCTCCCTGCACTTAACTGTAAAGCAGGTCTAGCATGAGTAATTTGTGTATGTATGCATTTCTTATCCCTGTTTAATATTGGTAACATTTTGGTCCAAGCTATCAATTTCCTTGTATACCAAAGTATGAAGAAAGAATTTCTATCAGCGTAACAAGACGAAAGACATATTTGAAGTAAACTATATATATGATTTAACAAGTCTTGTACATCAAAGAACATAATGTCCTCAGAAGATGTCCTTCAAAAATATTTATAGAGTACATAAATTTCACATATCAGCATGGCTGATGTCCAGGCAGTTTTCTGATATTTTTTTCAAAAACTTGTTGTGTACAGACTTCATTGTCCTCCAGATATTGTTTCTTTCACTTTTACCTCTTCAAGTAACATATAATTTTCCTTTGTCCAATTCCTTGGATACTTGGCCTGCTTGAAGATTTGTATCTCTTTAGTTTAGACTTATCTTTCCACGTCCTTCTGGATTTGTGCTGACAGATGAATTACTTGCTTCAGTATTTAATGAAATTGTGAATTATATCAATCATTGTGTATAGTTCCCTTGTGTTCTTAGAGCTTTAGGTCATTCATGTATAGTAGCTATTTAATTATCTATTTCCAATTAGTCTTAGCCTATCTCCAGAGTACATTCAATTTTTACAGAGAGAAGAGACTTAAACACTAAGTGTAACACACACCAAAAAAAAAAACAAACCAAAAAACCATATAAAATATTCTAAACTATTTTAATAAGCTTTCCAGTAAGACTGATTACTTTTAGTGATTTTGTTGTTGTTCAAAAAGTACTTTGTTAAGTATATGAAAATAAGGGAAAATCTAGGTTTTCTAGAATAAAATTCAAAAAATGTTTGAGAATGGACTGGGGAAATGCTTTGGGGTGTTGGCAGATGTGAGATTCCACATGAGACAGCAGTGTGTGTTTATAGCCTAGAAAGCCAAACATGTCCTGGGCTGCATAAAAAGGAGTGTAGCCAGCAGAGTGAGGGAGGTGGAACCACCCTATGTCCAGCTCAAATTCTCAGCTCAAAAAAGACATGGACCTGTTGGAGCACATAAAGAGATGACCAATGAGTATGATTAGAGGGCTGGAACACCTCCTTTATGAAGACAGAGTGAGAGAGGTGGGACTATTTAGCCTGGAACAGAGAAGGATCCAGGGAGTTCTTATAGCAGCTTTCTAGTACATAAAGGAGGCCTATAAAAAAAGCTGGAGAGATTTCTAAGGGATGTCTCAGAGAGTAGAAGAGGGCAGCAAAACATTACAGCTGGAAGGTCCTCTTTCTCATAAATTTCCTCAGTAAGTTTCAAGGAACATAAGACTTTTCATTAAACACTACCACTCTGAAGTAAATTGAGTCAGACACAGAAAAAAAGAATGATGAATGCCTTTTTACTGAAGAAGATATTTGAAATGGAAAAGCTCTTTGTTGTTTCTATTCTTCAGTCACCAAAACTCTGTTGTAGTACCACAGGAGCCTCATGGTAGAAACAGCTGTCTTCTAAAAGATGTGACCGGCCCCAGCATTTTAAAATCAGCAAGTCTTCACTGCTTCCAAGGGAAATACACAGATTTATGAAAGATGAGATTTTTCAGATGTTAACCATTTCACCCAGGGAATGGTGAAAAATCTAGCAAACTGTAGTACACATGACTACTGCTCAAAATATTTTTTTACTATGAATGTATGTAGAAGTTTAGTCAAATTACTTTTAGTTTTCAAAGTTTTCCTCTTCAAGCCTTTGTATGAAAAGCATGAAACAAACTTTTAATAGCATATATATGACAGGATCTTAAGGCTCTTCACCAGACTCTATGATTCAACTGACAAAACTACTCTTCCTTCTGTGTAGACAGTGTGAAGGATCAGATGAGAGCTTGCTGTGTGTTGAAAATCAGCCATATTTTTTTCCTGATATAAAAAATGATGTATCAAGTTCAAGAGTATATTTAACATATAGAAACTGTTTCAGTTAGGTCATAAGAAAATAATGAATCTGTTGATACTTTCAAGCCAGTTTCCATGATAGAGGAAGGGAAACGGTTATATAGAGGCTGTTATTCACCATTCTTGCATATAGAAGTAGTAGAATATTTCAGATGTAAATAATCTTGCTAAACTCAAGTATCTACAACATAGATATATAGAGCTAGACTAGACTAGGTCCTTTAAGGGAATATCTTCAAGATTAATGGAATGAAATAGGCACCCACAGTGGGCAGTTCATATATTCTAATTTAGAACACTACTCAGGCTGAACACTGCTCCAAAAATGCCTGATTTTTCTCCACTAATTACAAAAAGAAATAACACTTAGAAATACATACTAAGGCTGGGTTATTTTTTAAAAAGACAGAATGTTCCCAATCTTGAGTTAAAAAAAATTCTTTGGGATAAAGAAATCCATAGTTCATAAATGAGGTTCCACTTTATTGTCAGTAACTCAGGGGATAAAAAAAATTACAAGTTATTATTCAAACTCATTGGATAGAAACAAATTCAATACATTTAATTTTAGATAGCAATTAAAGCAGACATAACTATAGCTAATTAAAGTATGCAAACTTTACAGTAACTCCATTCAGCTTACATTTCAATCTTCTAATCATACACTGAGGTATTTTTCAGAACAATTAAAACACAACATCAGACTTGCTCTTCAGCCCGAACAGATTTTATTATGGTAGTCTAGGAAGCTAGCTAGAAAAGCCTAGACTAATTCTATTAATATTCATAATTTACATGCTTGTTTTCTATTACTGTTTATAATATTTTTTTTTAATTCCTGGTTCTCCTGTTAGGATAGCCAGTAAGTAATCTCTCTGTAGTTTATTAAGCAATTGCTTCTCTGTTCCAGCTGAGGTATTTCTTTCATTGTCTTATGACTAGATTGAAATTTTTACATACATGTAATTTAATTGGAGCAAGGAAACACTATTTCGTCCCGTTTTTGGTATTTGACATAATGCCAGAGGCTTATCATAAAAATAAAAAATGGCTATAATCAACCTTTTCTCTGAAGTACTTATTCCAGGTTTCATCTAAAGACAATCCTGCCACAGAAATACTCTCCTTGTTACCGTACAGAGGCTGCCCATGTAAACAAATAGTTTTTCTTTGATTTTACAGTTCATGTAGAGCGAACTGCAAAATTCCTGTGGAGAGGAGCCTATAGGCTTGCCTCTGAAAAACAGCATGCATCTACCAGCATCTGTCTGTTAGCCAGTTTAACTGTTTACGTTTAACTGTCTATGTTTAACTGTCTATATTTAAGACATCCTTCTGGGTGACTTTCCATAAATATTCTATCCTTTCCTATATATTTGACTCATCCTAGATAAGATCAGCTGAATGGATCTATATACTAAAAGATTTAATTCAAAATGAGTAATACTCTCAGAAGTTGTCCCTGAACCATTTAAGTCTTTTATAAATGTTAACAGGATTTCTTCCCTTGTGAACTGGTGCTTTATTTAGGTACAATGTCAGAATCCATACCATCTGAGTCACTGCAATTATAGTTGGATGATGATTCTTGGCATTGCATGAAAAAATTTCTAACTTTGCTTGGAAAATTAAGATCCTAAATATCTGATGTTTTGTAGAAAAGTCAAGTTTCTTTTTTTTGTAAAATAGCTCTTGTTGTAGCTGGAATTAAAGAAAATGTTTATTAAGCTCCAGACATATGGCACAGATTAGAAAACTACTAGGAGGGAGCTCCAATTGGTAGGTTAATATTCTAGCATGATAGATTGATCAATGTAAACCACATAGCTCAGTTGAAACCGCTGTTCCAAATTGCCAATTTCATCTTCATCCAGCAGAGAAAATGCCAACCTTTCTCTCTGCAGTAAAATCTCCTTGTTATAACAATGAAGCAACTCCAGAGTTACTGTTATTGTGAAACATCTGGTAACTACAAGATGTAGCTCCTGTGAGATAATCATATACCTGTAAAATTAGAAGAACTTACTGAACTTTGTTGTATTTCATGTTTGTAATACCCCTGAGTGTGGTGGGCTCATAATTCCGTAATCACTTTACCTCTGCACCAGAAATGAAACCACAGATGTTACACTTTGCTATAATGGCCACCGCTTAACATAAATAAATGATCAGAATAACAGTATTGCTCATATTTAAAATATGTACACCATAACTAATATCATGGGAATAAAAGTTGCTGGGAACACACTAAAATAGGTGCAGAAGGCCTCATTATGGACATCATTAAAAATAGATCAGGAGATAGAAAAGAAATTGTGAAATTTGTTCTTTTTTTAATTGGGTTTTATTTTCTGTTAGAACATTTTCTTCTCAAACTAATAATGTGGTTTGAAACAACTTTGTATCTGTTGGAAGAGTCTTTTGGATCTTTTGGAAGAGACATTTTCTTCAGCAACTTAGAAAAAAGGAAAAGAAAGTAAAAAAAGATTGTGTTTTGATAACACAGCTAAAAGAAATATTGGTCTCTAAGTAAGTAAGACAAATTCACCTAAATAAAATTTAAAAAAAATTGGAAAATACATTTTTTAACTTTTGCTTTTCTTAGATGTCTTCCCATTACTTTTAAAACTAACTAAAAATGAAAACGGATTTTTTTTTTTTTACAAAACCATCGCATCAGATTTATGTCTTCCCATTACTTTTAAAACTAACTAAAAATGAAAACGGATTTTTTTTTTTACAAAACCATCTCATCAGATTTAAAAAAAAATTCCCAAAATAATTACAATAGTCACTTTTGATCATTGACCACTGTGTACCTTCTCATCTGATCTAAAGAACTGCTAGAAAAATTACTGAGAAATTACCCAGGGAATAAGCTGGGGTTGCAAACATATATAATAACTCACTTATTAGCAAAAAAAAAAATATTTTTAGATACTTATCACTTCATATTAACAATAAGAAAGTTGGGATTATTTTTTTCTTAAAAAAGAAGCATGACCTCAAATGAAGAATAAATGACAATTTTAGATGTGTTTGTACAGGAATGACTCGCAATACTAAGGTAATGCAGAGGTATTCTTGGCAGGAAATGTTAAATATTTCAAGAGCAGTTTCTCCAGGGATATTGCTGCACCATCACTTACCACTTCTAATGCATATTTCAGAAAACACAAAATGTATCAAAAGGACTTACACCTTATTCTTACAAAATCCATCATACTGAATCATATGATCATAGAATCAGAGGTTTTTAAGCAATATTGACAAAAATGACACATTTAGCATATTCTTATGTTAAAAACCCAGCTAACATGGGTCTATTGTAATACCACCTCATGGCCTGTGCTGCTTTTCCTTATCCTGAAATTTGCAGAGACACTTCCCCTCTTTTAATGCTATAATTTTGATTTTATAACATTTAACAATCATGTCATACTTATAAACAAAAAGAAATCCTGTGGTGACTCAGGCCTGTTAGTACAATGATGTTCATTCTCTAATGTACAGCCAATCAAACACTAGCAACAGTGATTTATTTGTATTATTAAATAAAGTGGTTTATTGGCAGCAGTTGTGCACATGCCAGCAAGAAGCCTGGCACCACAGCACATGTGAATGGCAAATCCACTTTAGGAACAAAATTAACTGTGCTTCTACAGTAGTCCTCGGTGCAGGGGATATTTCCACCAGCTAAAAAGCTTTGGAGATGAAATTTCATTGCATTATTTGAGCCTTCAGGGGAAAAAAACCAAACAATTAACCTTCAACAACCTATTCCCTCCTCTCCACCCCTCCCCCTAACCACACAAAAGCCCAAACCAAAACAAATTGACAAAACCCCAATAAAAAAAACCAAAACAGCAACAGTCCTCACTCCATCAACTTTCTGTGTTGGTTTGGTAGGTACATTTCTAAAACTCATTGCATTTGTAGTTCACAGTAGTGGCACATTCAGCACACAGGAAAAGGACAAGTATTATTTCTACCTCCCTTGCCCATCTTCTACAACCACCTTGGAAACAAGTGTCTGTTTGTACTGATGTGAAGGGAAGGCTACCATTAACAAGAATTTTAGAAAGTCAAAACTTCCCATATGTCTGTAAAACCTGTTACTTTGATGTACTGAACCCAACAAAAGAAAACTTCATAAAGTAAGAACTTTATACTTCTTACAGAAATACACTCTTTTTTTTTCTTTTTTTTTTTCTTTTTTTTCTGTCTGGCACAGTGTGAGAATGATGTATATGTGGAAGTAATGGAGATTCATCTGGTGAGCTTAATGGGCAATATGTTACTTTTTGCAATAGTACTTTTATAACATATGGCACACTCAAGTGCTGCAGTCTCTTCAGGTGGAGGGTTTTGATAGTCCCATGTATCAGAAGTGTCAGGAACTCTCAAGTACTTGTTGATCAATGACACTTCTCTACTATTTTTTTATTAAGTTGTTAAAGTATAAATGAGATATAATCTTACTCTGCACAAGTCTGGGGTGAATGTCTTCAGAAAATGCGAAGGATGAGAATATACATTTCTGGTGGGCAGGCACATGGCTGCATGGTGAGACCACAGCAAAACACAGCATCCTCTGCTTTTGCTGAGTTGCTAACTCTTGGTAGAACCAATGCTGCCACAGAGAGCAACCTCCTGTTCAATTATACAAATTTCCAGCTGTGGGATGTGTGAAGAGATATTCCTAAACAAAGAAATGACTGCAAGCAAGTCTGTGGGAGGTGTGACCAGATTAATGAACTGCTGTCCTTGGTGGCTGAGGGGCAGGATGAGGTGAGAGTCTGAGGAATACATTGGAGCTATACCCTGATATCTGTGATGCGCAGAAGCCAACTCAGTGTGGCCACTGCAGAGGCAGGTCTTAAACCTGGTTTGTGCCAGAAGCAAGGCAACACCACAAGGGATAAGGATGAGCGATAAAAGATTGTAGAATGCATCAGTAAGAGGAACTCGTCCTCGTCCTCTAATTAACCCTCTGATATACCTTTATAAATATGTACAAGGCCCTGGGTACAATTGTTCAAACACAAAATGAGGAACCTGAGCAAACAATCTCAGAGGATGGAGAGACCAACCCTGCAATAAGACCAACAAACAATGAAAAGTTGTGATCATTGGTGATTCCCTCCTGTGTGGAAAGGAAGTCAAGACAACATTTTGTAACACTAGGTTGTTTTTTTTTATTTTTCTGTTTGTATGTGGAGGGGTTGGTATTGATTTTCTAATTTTTAATTTGCTCTTCAAATTTCCTCATACTCCTTCCTAGTATAAATATGTACATAATTTTTATGGCTATTATGATGTATAGCGGCTTTAAAATTAAATGTTGTTGAGAGAAAATAATGATTTCATATATTTTTCTTTTTTCTTTTAGTTTCATAACAAAAATCAACAAGTCAAAGAACTAAAAAAAACCCAAAAAATCCCCAACCATATCAACTTGCAAGGTTTAAGTTACAACATAACAGCCACATTATAATGCTTCTAATTTTCCACTACAGTTACTGCTTTTTTTCTCACATACAGTTACCTATTTTAGCATGACTTATTAAAAACTCTATTAAAAATAATATAGACATAGAACTTGAACAGAGGTTTTCCTGACTTCAGTGCATTCTACCTGAATCCACTGGCTAGCTTTTTAATTCTGAGCATTTTTTAGTTATAGCATTCCTTTTTATTGTAGTGAATAGTATCTTATAATAAACATACAGTAATTATGTTGAAGATTTTCTGTATACTTTCTTTAACTTTCACAATAATTCTTGTGTAATCCTGGGCAAAACAGTTGAAGTTCTTATATCAGTTATTTGAGAGATAGCAGTGAAGACTCAAGAATCATGAATATAGGAATATACATGCTGATAATGCCCAAAGGTCTTGTAGCTATTTTATAAGAATAGGCTTCCATTTTATATTCTGACTTCATGAAAGTATTAATAATCAGACTTGTGAATAACCAAAATTTCAGAGCACTAAGAGGTTTATTCCAAGGGCAAATTCCAACAACACAGTCTTTTACAGGAAATACTGTGAATTTCTGCTTTACAGCAGCCCTGTTCAGCCTGGTGTTCATCTGCTGCACTGCTTGGCCTGTAGATCCAATGACAGACAAGAACTCACGAGGAGTTAGACCTCTGATTTGGTCATTTAAACTGTGATACATTGTTGCTGATAAGCAGCCTTTTCCAGGTGGACATACAATGGTCAGGGTTTCCTAGCATCCTATAATGATACCGATTTCACTATCTGTAAGGTAATGGTGAGGAAAAAACAAGAGTATTTTGTAAGCAAAATACTCTATTACTTGCTATCTACATGAAAATACCTCAGAAAGTTGCACTCAAACAAAATATGAAGGACCAAAAGAACAGTACAAACATACTCTGGAGTGAAAAACTAAATTAATGAATTTCTAAGTATTATTTTATTTTTCTTTAATATCTTTATTAACAGAGACAGCATGGATTCCACAGTGAATATAGATAAAAAGATCAGAAACAAATTTAAGGTATCTACATGGAAGATTTTTTAAATTATTTTCTTCATTTCATCATTTTTCTATCAGAGTGACCAAATCTCATCAGATTCAATGAGTCTTAATTGTATCCAATACTTAAAAAATTGTATGAGCAACTCTTATAGCATATTAATAAAGAAAATATCTGAGTATCTTCTGCTTCTCCTACTTGTTGTGTAATACCATTCTTCACCAAAGCAAAAGGTACGGAAAGGTCCTCACAGTTCTGAATCATTATTGACAGCATTTCTATACACAGGCTGCCTAAATTATAAGTAAAAAGAGAGTAAGTTTAGGGGAATATAATTAATGAAATTAAGTAGAAAGCATAAAATGGAGGGCAACATGAAATGTAGTTGAATGGAAACTGAGAAGAGACATACAAAAACACCCGAGTAGAACTGGTAATTTAGGCAAAAGGAAAGAAATTGAAAAATAGGAAAAAAAATCCTGGAAACAACCCAACCTAGAAACATCAAATGCACAAGTAGGGGCTGATTTGAGAAATGCTTCAATTTTTTCTATGAATGAAGTGAGATGGTTGAATTTTTAGAGTGATTTAGCATAACCATTTTAATTTTTTTCTTCATTACATTTCCACTTCAATGAGTGGAAACTCAAGTATTTCAGATACTTTTATCTTATTATAAGAGATGGATATGAAAACCTGTTCTGTTTTTCAGATCTGTTCTTACAGATTAGAATACAATTAGTATGTTTTTCCCCTAGTAATTCTGTTAACAAAATGTACTACACTAATAATTTTTCCTTTTCAGTTTCGTCTTGCTCTATTTTATTCACAAATGAGCAAACTGAAAAATCTCAGAACTTTTCTTTACTTCTCACTCTCATGAAAATTGGTCCAGAACTTCTTAAATTCATGGTTTAATGTCATGGTTTGGCCAGGAAGTGAGTTTCTGGAAAAGTCGTGGTCAAACCAATCAGTGGCCAGATTTGAAAATTGGTACCTGTTGTGGCCACTGAGGATTTGGATACGCCTCTGAGAACACACAGGGGTTAAAAGCAGAAGATTCCCAGAGAACTTCCTCTTTTAGAGTCCAGCAGTCACAAGGGCCGATGTTCTCTGGGCGGTGACACGAGTGACATGGAAGCACAAGAGGTTTCAATTGTGTTTCCGGGGGAAGCCTATGGTGCAAGGGGGGACTCCTCTCTCCCTGATGGATTTGAGGGTTGATTATTTGAGGGGTGACGATGGAATGAAAGTTGATTATGTGAGAGATGGTGACAGGGTGGAAATATATGGTGTTATGTCATTCTGTGAAGAAAATGGAGGGGGGAGGAGGAATGTATTTGGAGGGTTTTCATTCTTAGCTTTTTCTGTGTTCCTTTTTAGATATTGTAATTAATAAAGTATTGTGTTTTTCCCTCCATCCCCAAGTGGGAGCCTGCTTTGTTCTGTTTCCGGGTCACATCTCGCAGTAACCATTTTGGAAATACATCTTTCATGGGGGCCCTGGCATTGTGCCAGGGTCAAACCATGACACTTACTTAGGTCTTATACTGAAATTTTAGCCCTATGTTAACAATAGTTTCAGTTTAAAATTAGAATCCTTCACACATTTGGACAAACAGGGATACAACATTTATTGTTTTAAAGAACACAGTGAGAAAAACCCATATAATGTTATTGACTCTCTTTTAGTGTAGATGCACCAGGCAGACATGAAAAATTGCTTTCAGGAACTTCCTATATCCAGCACTTACATAGCGGTCTTAAATAAAATGTCCATAGTGAAGATTTAGGGGCATTTTTGATGTCCCACAATGTCTTAAACATCTTCACAGACCTGACAAATATGAAACAGGTTTAAGGGAATCACACACATTTCTGAAGGAATAACTGAATAGCAGCTGGGGTACAAAGCACCTATCAATACACATATATCTATGGGAATTTAAGTGAATCCAAGGCATCTAGATGACTACTGCAAATTAGATGCTTAACTCTTCAGAAATTAAGCAATTCAGATTAATTATGTTCTTTTCGGTGTCTGTAGTTATACCTTTACACGTGAACCCAATCTAAGTTAGCATTATAACAAATAGAAATCTGAGGTTTATTTCACTGATGCAATTTAGGACCTTTAGAATATCTTAATTGACTTCAAGTTGCTACAGCAGTAAAACTGAGATCTCTCATAGGTTTGGTGTCATCTTTCTCAGTCACTTATAGATATGTCCAGCATCCCAGGGCACCTCAAGAACATTTCACACTGATTCGCACATTCTATGTTTCAGGCACTTTCCAGGCTACAAAATATATTTGATATCCAAAGATTATGCCATGACATTTGTCAAACCACTTTTGGCACAATTTTGGGGCAACATCAAAAAACACCCTGAGAGCCTTTGATGAGTAATTTTTTGAATAGACTTCATTACAGTATTTTTTTTTTACTCATTTTCCATCAGAAGACAATGACCTAGCTAGTTGCCTACAGCCCAGTGATATACATCATAATAAAGGCATATCTGCAAAGATTGTAATGGTTTATTATAATCACTACAATGTGAATTACATGCATCCTAATAAGTCCCCTATTATTTACATAATATTTTTAAAGCCTTACTGTATGGTAAGGAATATGAAGTTAAAAAATGCTGGAAACTCTTATCCTGCACTTATGCATGCTGGTTTTGGCCATTTCAGCTACTTAACCAATATAACACCTCACTGATATGTTAGGCAGGGGAAAGTGAGGCAGGCAGGACAGCTACCTCATAGATTCACCTGTAGCACCTAAGCAAAAGGAGCAGGGCAGGTCTGGTGATAATAACCAAGGTCAGCTGAGAATCCTGTCATGACTTGGCAGTGTGTTGGTCAAAAGGCCATTCAGGCTCCACAAGGTGCTAGGTCTGGCAAGACATATCTACAGGACAGGACTCCCCAGGCAAGGAGTCAGTTTGTCGTCCTTACCTTAAGGAGTCAGCAGATAAAAACCCTAGGTGTGATTTCTCATGGCTCTTTTCCCAGCAGTGTGGTTTAGTTGCACCACACCAGAGATGACCTTGAACACCATTGTGGAACATTATGGACAGCTGCTGGAAAGCAGCTCTGCACAGAAGAACCAGAACTCTGTTGTAGTAGCCAAGAATGCAAATGATATCCTGGAGGGCATTAGGACGAGCATTGCCAGCAGGTCAAGAGAAGTGATTCCACTCCTCTCCTCAGCCCTGGTGAGGTTACATCTGGCGCGCCGTGTCCAGTTCTGGGCTCCTCGGTGCAGACATGGAGCTCCTGGAATGGGTCCAGTGGAAGGCAACGATGTTGATTAAGGGTCAGGAGCATCTCACTAATGAGGAAAGGATGAGAGAGTTGGGCCTGTTCACCTCAAACAGAGATGACTGAGAAGGGACCTCATCAATGTCTATCAGTATCTGAAAGGAAGAAGTCCAGAGGATGTAACCAGGCTCTTCATGGCAGTGCCAAGCAATAGAACAAGAGGCAATAGGCAGAAAATTACGTCCAGGAAGTTCCACCTGAGCATGAGGAAGAATTTTACTGTGCATGTGACCACACACTGGAACAGATTTTCCAGAGAGGTTGTGGAGTCTCCTTCAGAGGAGGCAGTTGAGAACCATCTGGACACAATCCCATGTCATGTACTCTAGGATGACCCGGCTTGAGCAGGGAGGTTGGACCATATGATTCACTGTGTTTCCTTCCAAGCTGACCCATACTGTGATTTTGTGATGTAAACAAGATGAGATCAAAAGATTTTTTTGTTCTAATACTGACACAGAAAAATCATAACTCTACAAATTATCATATCTAAACATTTTAACTTTTAAATACCGTCTTTTTTGTCACTGATTACATTAATAGTACAGATAACATTTTTTTTATGGTCACAATGGGTGGATCAAACTAAGCCATAATGGCTATGAAAGAGACACAGAAGACTATAGATTCCCTGTTTTTTGTTTATATAGGTCAGAAACCTGGCAGAGTTTGCTGCAATACCTCTATATCTTGTACACAAAATAACCTTTTTCTGAAATAAGGGCCTAGGTGAGAAAAGGAGAAGAGATGAAAGAAGGTTTGACACTTGCATGGTTTAGGAGCAATTTCAGTTTATATGTGCATTGAAGTGAAGGTCTTATATCCCCAATTAATAATTGCATTCAGTCTAGGGTTATACTCCATAGTGATTGACAGTTTTGGCTGCAGTTACTTGCCATCTGTTTTGTTTCTCTCTCTCCCCTCTCAAATATTTTATTTTCCTTTGTTTCCTTCATCCATTCCAGATGTTCCCCCATCTTCAGGATTTTTTTCATTCTCCTCCAGTGCTTGAAACACTCTTTCTAAGATGGTGACCACTTAACCTCTCTCACTTGTTTGAAATATATTATCCAAAAGTAATTTGAAACAATGTAAAGAAAATTATGCAAGATTATTTTATTGTCCACAGGATAAACAAATTAACGTATTTACACAATCTTTTCCTTATGAGGAGAAGCACTGTGCCTTACTCTGGAATTGAATATTCTTCTCTTAGTTTTAGTCCAGAGATGTCTCTGAAATTTGGAACTTTTGTCTTCAGAGTACAGATAACCTTTTGTGGAGGAGATGTTACTGTAATAGTTGTGAGGTATGCAGCCAATATAACTGCAGTAGTAGCAATAATTTTTTGATTAATATATATCTTTTACTGTGTGTATATAATGAATAATAGGTTATATCTTAATAAGGTCTCAACATAATATATATTTACATATATACACCAACTGTATATGGCTTAGCCTTATGATGGTACAAACCCCAGTATTTTCAGATTAAACCCTGTTGAACACAGATAAATATATGCATTTATGTTCAATTTATACACTTAATTTCTGACAATGGCATCTCAGTACTTTCACATCAATTTCTACTTATTACCATGTTAGTTGTAGAAAATATAATACTACAGGAAATATAGTTAAAATTGCAAAATTCAAAAAGTTAGTCCTTCAGAATAATCAGACATGTATATAGATCAATCTCATTTAAAGATGCCAGAAAAATTAATCTCTGTCTGCCATGAATCTTAAGCCCCTAGTAAGAGATGATTATGTTTTTTCTTGTATGATTATTCCTGGATATTTAAAGATGGATACAGCAGGTTATAGAAACTCTCTTACTGAAAACCAGTAGAAGTGATGTCACATGGGATCTCTGTCATAACATGATCCACTCCTCTCATTCACAATGTCAAGATTCTTTAACTTTTTAGAAGTATCAATATTTTTCTAGGACTGTAGTCCTGCCTTAAATAAAGGGAATTTTTTTCACCTCTGTTCTAACATGGATTTAAGACACTGAAACTGTGTTCCTTTCTGGAGACATTTACATTCAGGGCTACAAAGTACCTACCCTAACCTGGAACATCTGACTATGACAGTAACACAGTCCCTTAAAACATTAAAAAAATAAAGGGAGAGAAAATTCACTGGAGTGTCAAATTTTTGATACAGGTTTTTGGTTGTTCTGTTTTTGATTTTTTATCTTTTCCGTAGTAAAACATAGTGAAACTACATTATAATAAAGAAGGAATTAATTGCATGACATGTAGCTATTCGCTTTAATTGAAATAAAAAAACACTACAGCAACAGAACATATCTATCAATAAGCTACCATATCATAAAATCCTAATATCACCATGGTATTTATTGTTTTGTGTTTACATGCTCTCCTAATCCTACTTCAATATTACATAGGGCTAAAAATATTCACTGACTTGGACAGAAACAATGTCAGGGTTCCACATACATCTTCTGTGGATAAAATGCAAAACACTCAGATGGAATTCTCTCTGAGTAATGATTTATATAGAGGTTATTCTTTTGATATTGCAGAGTCCTTCAAACATCAGTGTTGGATAAGTTGAGCAGCATTCTTATTTCACCCAGACACAGAAAAAAAAAAATATTATAGAGAAGGTGACTAATAACAATTTACTGTACATCATTCCTAACACATTTCACAGTTTTAACCTTGAGATATGACACTTGAAGCACTGTCAGATGCCACAGTGAGGAAAAGGATTCCTCACAGCAAGCCTCAGGCTACTTATTGGTAATTGGTTTCATGAACACTTACAAAGTGATGAAATAGTTTTTCCTATTTATGTCTATTTCAGAAACAATATTGATCTACTAGGCAGAATACAGTCATGTCAAGTGTTCCATTTATTTCTGGAAAAAATCATCATGATCTTATTCTAAATTCCTATGCACAGCATCATACTTATGGGCAAAGGAGAAGCATACCTTATGTGTAACTAAAGCCAAAAATATTATTGCTAATATTGCTGAAATCTGAGGAATCTCATAACAGTTAGTTCAGATCTAGTCAGAAAAAAAAAGAAAGCACAGAAATGCAGGTAAAATTACTAGATACGCATATTATAGTCTACCCCTTTCCCAGTGTTATGCTTTCCTTTCCACTGCCTCACAATGTCATATAATCAGTGGTCAGCTTGGTGGTAGTGGGTATTGTGAAGCCATCAGCACTTGGAGCTTTTGCCAAAAGAAACATGATGGTTGTATAAGTGTTTATTTTTTCCTCACTTCACCATCCATTTGGGGTCTTTCAGAGTCTTTGCTAACACATTTTACTTCTTTCTCTTTCTTCATTGGTCTACATCTCAACATTACATATTAATTTATTAAATATGGTGCCATGGGATTTTTTGCTACTTGTTCCGCCTCAGACGAGTTTTGTCCATCTCCAAGTTTGCATTTTTGTAACTGACCATGGATTAGTTGTTATATCTCCACTGCCAACCATGTGTCAATCTTATGTCTTATCCTTGCACACATATGTGGGTATATCTCTCATTTTCCTTTCTGCTGCTTCCTTTGTTTCTCAAGGTCTCTACTGTCCTATCAGGCCTTTATTTCTCTACATTGCACCATTGTAATGGAATAATTAATATCTCATTCTTCACAAAATAATTACTTGTTACTGCTATGTATAACTGTGGTTGTACCATGCAAAGATTAAAATTACCTTTTAGGTGCTTTTTTAAGGACTTTTATTTTTTTTTTCTTTCTTAATATTACAATGACAAAGACATTGATGAGGTATTCCTTGTTAATTTGTCAGTCCTTTGAATGATGCTCTTCAATTTGACTATATCAGTTCTCTAGTAAATTAATTTCTGTTATTGTTTTATTAAGTTCTATATACATAATTTATTTTGATTATTTAATATTATTTCCTCTTTCTTCTTTTGAGATGAAATATAAAAGTAATGTAGAAAAATCTTTTTGTCAAAATAAATATCCTTCAAGGTTATGGAATGGACTCCTTGTTTATAATAAGATACCTATGTACTCTTATATCTGGTCTGGGTACCCTTATCATTGTGGCTTGGACTATGGTCCAGTAGACTATGACTAAGATTCACTAATCAATCATGATAAGGCAGATAATGAAAATATTTCCCCAAAAGTCTTTATTTGCTACAACTTTATCCTTCTCCCAGACATTCATTTTATTGTATTAGGTTACCGTATTGAACAAGTAAGCATAGATTTAAACAATATGTGATGTATTAAAAGTTAGTTGAAATTAAAAACAAGACACGTTAATAATCCAAATTTAATTTTTTTGCTAACTAGGAGCAGAAACTATTATGTTCACATTTTCTTGATTAAGAGGAAGCAGTGCATTAGAAGAACTTGGGATACCGTGGTGTACATATTAACTTTGTCAGCCTAATGAAGGTAATTCGCCTTATACATCACATTCCTTATTCTTCTTCATCCACAAAAATAGCAATAATTTCCACTAACATAGGAAGCTGAATATGTGGTTAATTGTGTAAGCTGTTCTCAAAGAAGAAAACGCCTGACTGTGCTACTGCTTACACACAAACAGATCTATTTGTTTACTCTCTAAATAATTTATGCACCTGTGTCTGTGCATGGTACACTTGAAAGCACTTTTTACTTCACTTTAGAAGGCAAAGCATAATTTCAAACAGAGCAGAATATTTGACATTATCATCCCTTTGTCTTTTTTAAAATGTACTAATTTTCAAAGTTAAGAAATCTTACTCAAAGCTCAAGAGCTAAAAAAATTATTTTCGAGTTGTTCTTTATATAACTCACATCATCATTTAGATGCTGATTGCTTAGCTACATGGATTTTGTTTCTCGGAACATCATGAGACTCAGCTGGTTTTATTACTCTACAGGTGATGATGTTGCAGGTTTTCTATTTTAATCTTATCAATAAAACAGTGTTGTAAAGATAAAATATTCAAAACACTATTTATATTTTTTCTATTCAGGTCCAAAGTAAGTGTAAAAAATTGTTAATTTTTGAAATATTTCATATATAAATTTATGAGACTATTAATAAATTAGAGGTTTTAAGAAGTTGTAGGAAATCTACATCTTTTTACATGTATATTTAATGACCACATTTTATGCAAAAAATAGAATTAATTTGTTTTAACCAATCTAATTACACTTTTTTTTTACTGCATAGTAAATGGAGATGAAATTAGCAGTTCTATGATTTGATGCAGATCTCAAGTGAACAGAATGGTCTCTTTAAAGTCTTTCTCTTTTTCTCCATTGGCATCATACTAAATCCCAGCTTTTCTGATACGGATATTTTGGTACATCCATTTTAAAGCAAAAATGGATTAATGTATTAAAAAATAGTTCTGTTCCTTTTAAGGCTACTAAGAAGCCCAACTCTGGCAGATCAGCAGATGGTACAACACAGACAAATGGTCAGAACATGAAGCAGTAAGTATTCTTTGGTTAAATGTTTGTCTGCTTATTCCTATACTTTGATGAAGATAGTATCATGACACTAACTCTAAAAGACTTAAAACAAAGATATGTTTGAATTACAGTGAAAATATAGACACATCATCTGAAATGTAAAGTTACCTTAAGAACGAAACTCAAGTTATTTATTTGTAGTCTGTTCTTTTCAAAAATTTACTACAGCCTTTTATATAAATGCTTGCAGCTGTTAAATATATCATCTATATGCTAACTGTGAACAGGCTCAAAACACATAGCAACTTAACTCAAACTTTAGGAAATTAAAAGATGTTCATAAAATAAAAGAACAGATTAAAAATATGAGAAAATAACACTGCTTTTTGTGACATGAGCCTTATGATCTTACTGAGAAGGCTAAATCAAACACATATGAGGCACAGATTAAATTATAAGGAAATGTAGTTCTGCCACTAGAAAGGCTTTGGGATACATCTATTCTGAGATATGTTATAGAAAGTAAGTTGTCTCCCTAGGAGTTCTAGAACTGAAACGTGCCCCAAAACCTCTGTAATCAAAGCTGAAAATGCTAAGCCCTTTTAATCAAAAAGAGTGCTATTTTGTTGCCTAAAGCTATCTTGAACTGTTCTTAAATGACTTCTTTTTAATTGGTCAGAATAGTCAGTGTAATTTTTTAAATGGCAGGATCTAGGCACAAATAATGCTTTTGATTCACTGTTTATCTTCATGATAATGGGCAGACATTAATAAGAAAAACTGTTACTTGTATTCAACAAATGCCTGCTTTTATTTTTATTCCTTGCAGGAAGATAAATCCAATATTTAGACAGTTGTACTCCTCTGATGGCTTTTATTTGCTCTGGGAACCAGAAGACAAGGTTGTAATTTCCCTTTGACTATTATCTGCCATTAAGGTCTTTCTGTTTTGCAGTATTTGCAGGTAGAAATGAAATTTGTCATGTTTGTTTGGGTTTTTTGTTTGGTATTTTTTCCCCTTGCAGCTTGGTATTTTGCAAAATATTTATAAAGCTTCCTGTGTTTTGAGTCTGTTCACATGACCTGTAAAAGTCAATAAAGTACTCAACAGGAAATTCAATCACAGATAATTCCATTAAAATAAACATTGCATTTGAGAGGAAATTCTGAAAAAGTCAGACTGTCTCATGGAAACCATAATTGTGCTGAGAAAAACCCCATAAATTATTTTCAGAAATCTAAAAGTCAAATATGCAGATTTGATCCAGTCACTAGATTTTTTGTAGTCAAGAGAAGGAACCTCCACAGAACCACCTCTCATTTAAGAAATGTGAGTCCATTGGCTATAAAGTTCTCAGGGACTATAAAGCAAAGTTACACCTATTGTTTCTATACATCTAAAATTGATCCAAATTTTGTTTATTCATGGTGTTAAATTATTTTCACAATTATAAGCAGTGACTATGAAAGATGAAATTAGGATTCCATCATCAGAACACAGAATTTGAGAGCTAGAACCCAAGACCTGTATTTTATTCCACATGGGACTACTTCAGTAGACTACTTGAGGATAAAGGCATATATTTTAGGGATGACAAGGCGTGTGGTTTGTTAAAACCTTGATATTTTGACTTTCTTTTCCTTTCTAAATCAGAAAACCATTGATCTGCTATACAGCTTTCTAAGTTCAACAACTTTATTTTTTTAGCAAAACTTGTGTGTCTTCATCAAGCAGAATCACAATAAATCAGATCAGTGTTCATGAACACATTTGTGACCTTAGAAAAAGGATATGTAGTTTATACTGAGATGAGAACCCATGCTACTTTCTAGCATGTGTTCAAGAGAATGTGCAAGAAGTCACTAAAACCGATGCCTGTATTACAGCAAGATATCATACTTTACATGCTTTACAAATGAGAATGAGCTTGGGGATGCCCTTGTGAGTAGATGTAAACATAAATATTATACTTAATGATTCGTCGTTTTTTTTCCTTAAGAGATGTTGTTTTTCATAAATCATGCACTGTACCATCATGTTTTTGATCAAAATTAGCTGAACTCCTGTGAGTACAAGAAAGAGATGAACAAACTATAAAAATTATGTGAGTGCGATAACTCAAAAGAGCTGCACTTAAGTGGCTGCAAGTGTTTCACTAGTGTAAGCTAATGAGATGTCTATATTTTCTTCCTTGTATACTGTGTTTTTAATTAAATGCTATGGTTTTGCCTTACAGTAGAAAGTTATTTTCTTATTAAGAAATAGGTGTACTATGGCCTCACTTGCCTAAAGAACAACTCTGTAATGCAGCCCTAAACTGAAGACTCTTTCCTGATAGCAGAAGTGCTGTTCCTCATAATGTCTTATATCTGCCATAAACAGAGTTCAAGAAACTGGGTGCTATTAAGTAATCTTGCACTAAAGTCAGATTTCTGAGCAAAACAAGTGCCAAAGCAGTTCTGTGAAAACTAGTTTGTTAAAATCCAAAATGCAGCTTATTGGAGGGAAGCTGGAATCCTATTTATGGACTCTTCAAATTTATACAAATCTTCTATTTCAAAACTATTTGAAATCTATCTATTTTAAACAGATACAAATCTTTAGAGAAGAGTATCTCTGAATGTCTTCCAACAGATCTGTTAAATTAAGAAGACTGTCATAATTCAAACCTAAATGACATTTTTCAGATTACGTGTTTCAGTCTCCACATCAAAAAATTGAACTGACAGAAGTTTTTGTCTAGTGTATTATTCCAGGAAGTTGTTGGTTTTGGGGGGATTTTCATAGGTTTGTTTGTTTGCTTGTTTGGGTTTTCTCTGGAAGATGAGTTAATTTCTAGCTCTTGTAATTCAAAAGGAAATATTCTGAGTCAAAGGTAAGTAGAAACCATGCTGTTTGAAACAGCTAACAACCTTAAGCTGACCTTGATTAAAAGGGAGTATTTAAACAAATAATTAGCATCTTTATTTTTTTCAGGTTTATTTTAAATCATTGGCACTTAGAATTTGTGTTCCAGTTAAACACAAGAGCCATAGAAATAGTGCGAAAATTTTTTCCTCCATGATTTTTCTTTTGCAAAAGGGGATTTACTTTAATTTCTTTATTTTACTTTAATTTACTTTAATCTTCACAATGCAAGATACTTTGACCTTTATGCTCCTTAAAATCAAGGCTAAGAAATAATTTCATAACACACTTTTGCTAAGAACCAGATTCAGTGTATCTGCTTGCAGTTGCATTTGTGGCTCCCTAGAACTAGCTACCTTCATTGTTACCAGTAGATTTTTTGAATATCTGTAGCAATCCTAAATATCTGCAACCAATGTTTTCTCTCTACAGAGCTGACAGATTTATAAAGTGTACTATCAAATCTGGTTTTTTTCCCAACTATCTACATGTTCATATCAAAGGGTCACATATGTACGGACAAAGGAGACAAACAAAACCCTGTTCTCCTCTGTGAGATCTACTGATTGATAAAAAAAAACCCCAAACCTTACATGCACATACACAGAAATTATGGCTTAGGATTCTAGGGTCACACAAGGGATATATATATGTTATATAAGTTGCGTGAATGTGGACAGCTTTTTTTTTAATAAAGGGATAGTACAAGCAATATGAACCTGCCAATTCACTGAAAGTCCAGCAACATCCAGGAATTAGATCTTCACCCTGACTTTTTTTTTCTTTTATTAAAGAGCTCTTATAAAACCCTAGTAAGAAAAATTTCATTGATCTCTCATGATATTCACAAAACACATAAATATACCTGGAGTTTAAGTTTACTTTCATAAAAGATTATCACAAAATATTGCTTTTTTTTTTAACAGTTCACATCTGAAAAATAAAATATGTTGTCAATATTAAGTATTTAACACAATTTTTCACTCTGCAAAGAGAAGGTCCTTATAATTTGAGATTGCCAATGCAGCTGATTATATGGCATCTTTCCTGCTAGGTAGGAAGTGAACACCTGGAATACCTACAGTCTAAAAGATAACTCCTTGGCAACTCCTTTTTCTGACATAGACAACTTTGATTATTACAGTTACTCTTTTGATCAATAGGTTCTTCCTCTAAAATGTATGTTATACTGTACAAAATTATTCCTGTCAGAATAGAAACTTATCCCAGAGCCATTATCACACGGTTTCAGAAACAGTGAATAGAGATCATATTGTTTGCCATGGGCATATGATATTACTGTTTACTCAGTGGTTTTGCTGATGGTTGAAGTTAGGGAAGTAAAAGCTGAATTAACAAATATTTCACCATGTTTTATGTGTGTGCACAAAATTGTGCAGAATTGTTTCTAAATCCTAAAACCAGACTACTTCCCTGAGTCTATCATGGCAGCATCATTACTAAGCTATTCCAAGACAATGCATTTTATTTCAAGCATCTTAATAACTTTCCTCTCTGCATGAACACATAGTATAACTTAATAAGTTGAATGGAAAAATTAAAATATTACTGTCTTTAAGTATGATGTATATTACATTTAAAGGTCTGGAAAAGAACCAATACTTGGGAATTATTTTGACTTGAAAAGATGTTATGTACTAACAACATGAGAGTACAATATATGAATCCAATTGTTTAGATGTAATATCAATAGTCAGCATTGTCTGGTTTATAAAGAACAGCACAGAAATAGACTACAATATGTGTGTATTTATCGTGTTAAACTCAGTATCTCCAAAGACACTTGGACATCTAAACAATAACATAGTCACTGAAGACAATAATGTTTAAAGACTAGATCCATTTTGACTAGCTCTCACCCTACTTGGCATATTGTACAAATGCTATTACAGTGACAGAGGCTGACAGGCAGCTTTTAGGAGTTTACATATTTTCTGCCCCCTCCATATCACTCCTCACCACCATAATTCTGCTAAGATTTCACTTTAAATGAAATTATTCATTTAACCTGGATAATCTATTATCATTTTATTTCCAGAATTAAGACGATGATGAACTGAATCAGTAAAATTCAAAAATTTCTTTAACCTGGAACATTAAAAATATCTTCTGACATTCAAAACAAAGACAGTAGTTCAGACCCTAAGCAGCAATTAAGTTTTCTGAATAATAAGCACACCTGGGGATAAGAGGTGACACTCAAGTCTACCTAAAATTATCCTTGGTACTTATCTGTATTTGTTTGTACACTGGAGAGGTGTCTGTTATGAGGCAACTGGTACCTGCTTGTCTTTAAGTTTTTATTGTGATTCAGGGTTAGCCAATATTTTTATATGGGTTCAGATAGAGAACAAGCAGACTGACTGTAGCAAATGGTTAAGATAATTGATTTAATGAGAAAATATTTAGACAGTCATCTCCATGGTAGGAGAACAGATTCAACATTTTATCCAGTGTTCTCTAGTAGAAAATACAGTAGCAAAAATGTACCTACATTTCAAAGAAATTCCTATAAAATCACAGAAATTCTGTATGCTGTCTGCATGCTAGACTTAGTGCATAAAGAGAAAGCACCAAAAGTCACAAGACACACAGATTCAACATCTTTTAAAGCTGTTTTGTCTAATTAACTCTTAGAATGTACTTTATTTTTCCTTTTTTACTAATAATTAGTTATTTTTCTCTCTACGCAACATCTGCATTGTGGTCCTTTCTAACCAATCACCCTGTGCTCACAGCACTGCGGAAAATGGTGTACATTAAGAACAAGAAGGGGATCATACAATGCCTAAAATCTTTCATCTTGTCTCCTATCCACCTCCATACCAAAAATCTAAAATTCTAAGTTTTTCATCCTGTGATAAACTATACTACTGTCTATTGCACACACTCGTAGATTCTAATTCATTCCAAAGTCTTGGAAGATTTCTCCACGGATGAAGGGTAAAAGCAGTGTTCTCCTGAGGATCAGGACACCTCAGCACAGGCAGAGAAATATTCCCTGTGCCCTAGATTCCAACATGTGCTGCTATAAAGTTATTTTCTATCTCCCACTAAATGGGAATAAGAGATGAGAATGATAAAAACATTTCTTTCTACATTTCCAGAATTTTAACAGTAGCATGCTAATGTTGCTCTTTACAAGAAGGTAATCCAGTTTTCCCAAATATCTGCTTTTACACCTTGGTACAATTTATTAGCTTTTGGGTCTGTTTACAGTATGCTTTCTAAGAGGTGCTTCTGTCACTAAAGAGCAAAATTAGACTTGGTGACTAACCTTTTTCCACTCCATCTGAGTGAGGATGATTCTCTTTTCTTGCACTGTAATAATTTTCTTGGGTACCAATCATTACATATGAGCAAAGAATGATGTTCAGATGCCATATGGTGATATTTTTACAGGATGACTCTGCATGCAAAAATCAAAATCAATGATAACAGCCTGGAGTTTCCTTTATGTGGTCATACTGGAATTGTCTTATATTTTCCTATCTTTCTTTTACGCATTTCTTTTCGTAGATAAACAAAATGTCTTCCTTTGACTCCTTGCTAAAAAAATCCGTGTCTCACTATGGCAGAAGAGGGATGCTAGCCATAGTTTAGTCTAAGTAGATGATAAAAAACCTACAGGGATATGCATGTTATTGTCATGAGCTACAATAAAATGTTTTGATCCTGATATTAAAATCGGTGATTGCATTTATGTCTTCATTCTAAATAGTTCCTTGTCATAGTGAGCTGCCTTGCACTAGTTTAACTCACTGAAGTTAAAGTATCAGAAATAAGTTAGAACAGCAGTACGACACACTGGATCTTAAAGCTGTAGAAGTTTAGAATAAATAGCTTTACCGGAGCTCAATATTTTTTATAACAATAATGTGTGTGGATTTACACAGAGGGAACCATGAATAAATGGTGTCCATATTATTTTATTAAATTAAAAAACCTTACTTTTATGAAGTAGTATCTCCCATCAAGTATTAAAGCACATGAATAAGATCCCGCTGAGCCTTCTCTTATCCAGGCTGAGCTGTTCCACCTCATCAGCATTCCCTCATATGTAAGGTGCCCCAGACCTTAACCATCTTCACATGCTGCACTTGCTCTCCTCTATGTCTATATCTCTATTATGGATGTAATCCAATCCAATCCCTGTTAGACTGTGAAACCTAAAACTGCATCATCTCCCTACTGTCAACATTCCTATTGATGCAGCCAATGAGACTGTTGATCTTGGCAGTGTGGCCATGTTCAGCTTGCTATCCAACATGACCATCGGGTCCCCTCTGTACAGTTAACTTCCAGCCAGTTAGGCTCCAGCGTGAACTTGGTACAGGGCTTGATACATCCCTTCATGAAGTTCATATCCACCCAATTCCTTGTTTGGCTGAGGTTTGTCTGAATGGGGTCATATCCATCTGTTGTATCAACTACTCCTCCCACATTTATACAATCTCTGAACTTTTCACTCCTGATCCATTTTTGAGCCCTGAGGTGTACCACTTGTGACTTGACTCCAGCTGGGAATTGTGCCCAGTTTTTCAGTTCACTTCACTAACTATTTATATAATCCTATTTATTTATCTAACCTAGCTCACTTATTAATCTATATGGTAATTACCATAAGACTCTTAGTAAATATAACAAACTGTTTGGGTATCCAAGGAAGTTATCCATGAAGAAAAAATATGGAAGAATCTGATATTATTATAGGGTAAATATCTGAGGATTTAAAAGGAAAAGTAAGAGAATAAAAAAAAAAATTAGACTTAGAAGATTTTCTGTTTTACAGAAAGGAATTTTAGGAAAAAAACTGTTTAAAAAGGTAGAAAATCATAGTCCCAAATTACAGTGGTAAAAGAACAGAGTTATATAATTGATAAGTTATAGATGTCAAGTATAAGGAACATTAAGGTCCAAAAACTAATTGGGCACTGTTAGGTTAACAAAATATGATACTGATATTTTTTCCTTCTATAGTCACATCTCTCTTCTTTTAAGAAACATTTTTTCCAGGAGTTTCAAGAAAAGTGATACTGTGCTTTGTAAATCATACCTGCATGGTAGATTTGTCACTAGTTATCTTATAAATGCAGAGAGAAATTCTTAACTGAATACCCAGGGTGTGATTTTGTGCATATTTTTTTCTCCTCACAGCCAGAAAAGCCCCTAAACTGAGCTCAAAGCTGGGAGAAATTTGAATATGGCTCATGCATATTAGAGATTCCAAGCCTAAAATAATAGAATAAAAATAAATTTGAAGAGACAGACATCAATAACCCTTAACAGCAGGGGAATGAGCAAGTTTTTTTATGCGTATATTTCTAAAGGAAAGTGAGCAATATGATAGGATTGATGTAATGACTTCATTTCAGTTTAAATAATACTATTGCCTATGAATTCATTGGTCAGCAATAGGTAAAGAGAAGCTATGGTGTGATGATATCATGGTTGAAACAGAGCTTAAAACAGTAAAGTTTAGAGTAACAGAGAATCACAGAATAATCTGAGTAAGAAGGGACCCATCAATTTTGAATGTTTTCAATATATGGATTATCAGTGAGCTGAATAGCTCCCCAGACCATGCTAGCTACATTGGCCAGGTGTCCATTGATTACATTGACAGCTTAGTATTTCCAGGTTTTTACTCCACATATGTTTCATGCACACAAATACAATAAATTAATATGTGTCAGCTGAGATCAGGAGTTAAATGGCCAGTGGAAAAATGGCTGAAAGAGCTTTGAGACTACTGTGGTGTCATAACAGCTGGGTTGCACAGTTAAAAGAAAACCAAAACAACCCCAGAGGTTTTGCTGATTTTGTGAGACCAATCTTTCGCTTAATTCCCTTCTACCAAGAGTTGTTTTGTTTGTTTTCTTTAAAGAAGTGTTGTTGGTTTTTTTTTTCCTGATAGATGCATGGATAGAGTCCCTTCTACCAAGAGTTGTTTTGTTTGTTTTCTTTAAAGAAGTGTTGTTTTGTTTTTTGTTTTTTTTTAGATAGATGCATGGATAGAATCTGCCTTCAGCAGTCAAACAGTTTTTTGAGCTATCATCATCAGGCTGATGTGAACTGACAGTACTTACACCCAGGTGTCATTGTCTAACATGCCTCTTGACAAAAAAATACAGCTTGACAGATCTTATTTTTCTGTTTCACCTCTCCATACACTGTTTCTTCACTTAACAGGAAATGTTAAAGGACTATTTTTTTAGCATGAAAAATAGTTCATGTTCATGAAATCCTCCCGTGTGCCCACAGATCCTCAGGATCTCTACACATGGACTAATCTATTGTCCACAGATACTTTGCATTCCTTCTGTAACTTTCTCTACGAGGTTCTTCCCTATACTACAACTTTGAAAAATTACAGGGAATTGGTTTTGGTTTTTTGTCTAATACAATTTCTACATGATGGAAAGAAGGGTTCAGAAGCAGCTGATTAACAGATAATTCTGGCAAATTAAGAATAAATATATGACTGGAAAATATCAAATATTTTCATTGTCGATAAATATAAAGCAAAAGCCTACCAAAATTTTATTTCTAATAAGAGTCAGAAATTATGTGTAAGGCTTGAATAGTTCATAAGTATGTTTTGCTTTTATTATTTAATTTCCAGTTTGGGAATTCAAACTGTATGTGCTGTATCAACAGTAGATCAAGAGTAACAAATACTGTGTAAGAGGCCCCTGATATTATACAAAGTAACTAATTCTGCTGCTTCTGGTGGACAAATTAGGAACCTAAAAAATGGCTAAGGAGGTACTTTTATGTACTGGCCATGATGTGCGCAGCAGTAAAACAGCATAGTTTTGTTCAATGCAGAAGAGAAGGAGACAGTTTAATAGAAGAATGGTTCCCTGGGTGGAGCACAAATTTAATGTTTGCATGACCAGTCTTTAAATCTGTAGTCTCTTTATTTAATGCATAGCATAAAATTGTCCTGAAGAATATACTAAACTGGGGAAAAATAAAAAAAATTTAAAAAGAAAAAGAATTGTTTTGTACTGATATGAAATCAGTAAGAAAATCTACAGTTGAACATAGGGAGATGATATACAGCCGTCAAGAGAGGCATGAGACAGCACTGACATAAAAATACTATAAAGTAATCCCATTAATGCCTAAGGTCTTTCTATTCTCTGAGCATGCAGAGCATAATAAAAAGAGCAACATACCCTATGTGCATTTCAGATGTTAAAGGAACATGAGATACAGGTTGTGGTCAGTCAGTGAAGAAGGGCAGAAATGGGCTGCATTCATGCAGTTGATGACAATAATGTGACAGGAACCAGTGGAGAGGTAGAAAAACCTGAACTGTCAGTGACAATAACTATGCAGAGCTGAAATTCCTAAATATTTGGTGACATGTTAACAGCAACATAACAAAGCATAGCAGACAAGTACACACTACCAGAGACCTAATAGTTGAGACAGTAACAGAATGGCTCAGGGATGCATGTTTTGGTCACAGCAAATGTAGCCAACACAGAGATCCATGACACCTTGAATGACAGCTGTCAGTGATAACTGTATGGCATCCATTTCATGTTTCCCTGTACTCAGCTACTTAACAATACAAATGATATAAATTTTATATATTAAGTATTATATGTGCAGTGATGACAAGATGGCATAAAAAATGGAACCAGATTTGACAGTAGAACAAGAGACATAAAATAAACATAAATTCTGGTTAAAAAAGCCATAAATATAAAAAAACCTAGAACAAGTTACCCAGGGAATATGTTCTATGTCTGCCCTTGGAAGTAACCAAGACTTACTGAACAAAACATCAGCCAATTGTGTCTATTTTGAGCAGGATTTGAAGTAAATATTTTCTGGATATCTCTCCCAAAATAAATTGTTCTATGGTTCTAATATGAAATATTCCAGATTTCTCTATGATAGTGCTCTTGTGGCTGTGATGATCAAAGCACTTAATAAAAGAAATTTTGTAGAAACATCCTGGCAGAAGGGGGAATTATACAAGTTTTAGAGAATGCAGAAGTTTTTTTAAATTTGGGTTAATACACATTTTGGATGATTCATAAGTATTTTATTTACTTTTAGTGATTAGGTATTCACACCATATGTCCATGACTCCTCATTGCCTGATGGTACATCACCAAGGTGTTGAATGAACTAGGTTCCAGCATTTGTGGAAGTGAAGGAATTTCATGGCACAACTTCAATATTTTTATCCTCAGGTCTTGTTCTTCATGATAGACAATGTTCATAAAAAAGGAATGCATTATATATTTGGTTCAGAATTTACATACCAAATCCTTTTGGCTTTACCAGTGTTGTCTCTTTCTGTCCTTGTCCCTCCATTTTAACTAAAAAAATCAGAAGTTGCCTGTAGAAGATAAAATACTATATATTAAAAATATAGGGATGCATTGAAAATAACTAGAAATATACAGGCAAACAATAGAATTTTTTACAAATAATAGTCCTAAGACTTTCTTCCCTTTTATGCTATTGAGGAGAAAGGACAAAAGCAGAACAGAGTTCCAACAGTGAATATTAAAATAAAAAACATTTTACAAAAATATGCACTTTACTTTGATTACTGTGAAGGAATAATAATTTTCCTGCCTTCCTTTTTGTGACCTCTGTACTAATGTTAAATGTCATCCTGACAAGCATGGACAAATCTTTCAAATAAAAAATATACATTGCTTACCATTTATCTTCACTTTCTCCTTTTGTGATTTTTCTATTGCTATTAAAATAGTTTTCCTGTAGATTCAACTATTTCAATTAGCTTGCTGTTCCAAAGGTTCTTCATCATGCATTTGTGGATATTTTTATGCAGTACATATTTTTCTTTTTGAATTCAGTTTCATATTTTATCTTTTATGCGATATTAAACTTTTATAGTCATATATATTAAAACATACTTCATTTTTCCCCTATGCCGATGAAACACTGACATCAATCACAATTACATGAACATTTCTGCAAACCTAAAAATTAAAGACTTTTTATTTTTTGTACAGATTTCAAATCTGAATCTGTCCTAATAAAATGTGCTCATGATTAGTACTTCATGTTCATCAATCCAGAACTGAAGGAGTTGTACATTTTAAGTATATTTATTTGAAAACATATATTGGCTAAAAGCAAATAAACCCTTTTTAATATATAATTGATCATCCATCTGGTACAGATTATCCAAATAGTAAAGCTAATATTAAAAATTATAAGTCTCAGTCCTGCTATCCCCATTAACATGGAAATAAGATCATGTTCTAATTATGAAATTAATATGCTATTTGGGATGTAGCTGGTTAAAGACTGATGAAGGTCTGATGAACCTTAAACTGAAAGGTTATACTTGGAATAGTACAGCACAGGTGTTTCTTTCCTTGAAATTTTATTTGCTTGAATAAGAAACAAATAATATCTATGAATTTTAAATTGCCTGGGAAAAAATAAACAATGAGGTAAAATATCTCCTTCTGTGTGTTCTTTTGCAATAGATCACCTTCAAGCTATTCTTGATCTTTAAAAATCCTGGGATTTGTAAAATATCTCCTTCTGTGTGTTCTTTTGCAATAGATCACCTTCAAGTAGTACAGCTCTTCTTGATCTTCAAAAATCCTGGGATTTTTTTGGGTTTTTTTTGTGTGTTTTTTTTTCTTTTGTTGTTTTGGGTTTGGTTTTGTTTTTTTTGGGTTTTTTTGTGTTTTTTTTTTTTTTTTTTTTTTTTTTTTTTTTTTTGGTTTTTTTTTTTTTTTTTTTTTTTTTTTTTTTTGTTTGTTTTGGGGTGTGGTTTTTGGGGTTTTTTTTGGGTTTTTTTAATTTGGTTGGTTTTTTTTGGGGGGGGGTTGTGTTTGTTTTTTTTTTTTTAATTAATTTAGTGAGGCCTAAAGGAACACTTCAGAAGGATTTGTCCTCATTAAATTTTTTTATTGCCAATGATCACTCTCATTTCTTTTCCTGTTACAATATTCTCTTTAACTTCTTAACAAGGATAAAAAGTAGATGTCCACAACACGATTTAGTGATGGATTAGGCATAAAAAGGACAGATGAACTCCTTCAACATGTATTTTCATGTATGGTCTGAGTTCAGACTATGAAAGAAATAATTTATACTGAAAAAATTACCTTTAAAATAATTTTTAAAAGGATAAATTATTTTACTGGTTCATAGAATGAATGAGTAATCCAGATTTTTCTCTAATTTCTTATAAGAATATTGCTTCTAATAGTGTCATGTTGAATATGTAGTTAGCTTTATCTATACATGAATGGTCCTCACTTCTGTTACCTGTACAAGACAAGATAATTTCATTATTATATGAAAAAGAAAAATAAAATTATATTAAGATTTCTAAATTAGATACTAAATTTAGAAAATACTTCTTACACTCTTCAACTAAATGATTGGATATCAGTCAATTATGTATTAGTAAACTGCTGATGCTAGGGAACTTCTTACCAAATGTCAAGCTCCATGCTACAATAATTGAGATTCTACATTTGCTTAATAAAATAATTCTGTTTACAGAAGCTAACAAAATTGTCATAATTATTTGTGGAATAAATTCAGAAAAGGGAAAAAGCCCCCACAACTCCAAAAAACTTAGGATCATTTCTGATATAACTGAAAGAAAATATTAGCCACAGGCAGCAAATCAAGTTAATTATAGGCATTGTTCACTGCAGTGACTCTTTCTGCAAAACACAAGCACAGGTCCATGTGTGCCACATGCCCTTTTTTTTATTATTTGAACTAACAAAAGAGATAAATCATTATATCAATTTAGAATAAGATTTAAATAAAAGTAGATTGCATACACTGATAAGTTGTTATATGTCCTATGTCTGAAGCATAGTATCTTAAAACTCAACTGCACAGGTGCTTTAATCATACAAGATATAAAATTAAAATCTTCCAGCAGCATGCACTTTTTCTGATGCAAATATTGCAGAATATAATTCTCTTCTCTAAGAAAATTTAGTAGGTTCTCATTCCTGTTTTTGATGAGAATGTTAACCCAGACACTTGCCAGTTATCATAAGCTCATGCAAGGGATGGGTATCTGGTCCTTGAAAGTCTCATAGCTACAGGATCAAATTCAGTGGCTCAAAAAGATGGATCTAGGTATTGTTTCAGAGCTCTTAGGATATTTCATCTGATTCTCCCCTTACCAGCTCAGAAGGATCCAGCCATTGATCTCAGACACCTTAGGACCTCTTACAATAGAACCAAAATTCATGCCTAGTTTACTAAGGCCAGTGAGTTTTTTTCAAGGGCCAGCACCCTGTATATATTTTTCCTGGATGCTTCATCTTGTATAAGACACCTTCTTTCTAAACTTGATGCAATTGCCTAAAGATGACCAGTTGTGTTGGTTTTGGCTTGGCTACATTACATTTTTGCTTTACTGTAAATGGCCGAACATCTGCATGCTGATAGGCAATAATTGATCAATTCCTTATTTATCTTTGTTTGTCCACAAAGCTTTTGCTTAACCTATTAAATTGTCTTCATCTTAGCTCACAAATTTGCTCACTTTTTACCCTTCTAATTCTATCCCCCACCACAGTGAGGGGAGAGAATGTGTCTGAATAAGGCTTAGTAGCCAGCTGGGGTTAAACACCACCACCACTGCATCTGAAATGCTGCAGGGTAGTTGAGAAATTCACATGAAGCTGGAATTTATTCTCAAGACCTGTAGAAGATCATATGGAGCAGTAAGAGAACAGTAAATTTGGGGTATCCCCCACAGACACTGAAGATTTAATTTTATACAGGCTTATTAAATTCTAATTGTACAGCCTTTGTTCCATACTAAAAATGTAGCTTGGGCTTTGATTCAGTTGCCTAAACACTGGATTCCAGTGTCATTTGCTATACATTCAGATAGTCCACATATTTTAAGCTGCCCCTCTAGAAAGGCAGAGCTATCTCGTAAATCAAGCATCACATGTTAGTCTCAGAGATGTCTCAGATACCCTAGGGCATTTCAAGTAACACTACAAGACTGTGTGGAGGGGATAGGAGTAAATGAAGTGATCCATTAGGGACTGGGCTTTGAATTCCTTTAGAGAATAGCTACATTAAAGTTAGGTACTAAAATCCCAATTCTGAAGCCTCTATTTCATCTTGGAGTTACACTTTTTTATCATATTGAGTAATAATAATCAGATTTATACTTGCTGTACACAACCCCACTCCAAGTAAAGCATTATATGTTTTCTGTCTGTAACTTACCTATTTGTATGGATATCAATATTAATACAGAATATTTATTTTAGGGATATTAGAAACCGCTACTGTGCAAACCCTTTAAATAATTAAAATAAACTATATATATGAAAATAAAGCCATTTATCTTGTTAAGTATTTGTTAAAGTATAGGAAGTAACTTTGAAATATATATTTTTAAAGCATAATTTTCCAAGTCAAATCTTATCAAGATACATATTTTAATTTTAATTTAAAAATATTATTAATCATCTTGCAAAATCTTTAAAATAGTCTATGATTTACAGCTAGCAGATTTCACATCACAGATAAATTTCTTTACACTGTAACCACGAGGTCAATATCAAAAATATGATATGTCTTGAAGCAGAATGAAGCAAAGTGTGAAAAGTACTCTCCCAATGATAAGGCAAAAGGATGTGAACTCTAACTGTTAGTAAGAGGTACCTTTCTCATTATTTAAATTAATGGCTGTGGGCCAAGAACCTAGGTATGGCACAGAAGTATATAGATGTTGTGTTTGAAAAAGCACCCCCGCCTCTGATTTCTTCATTTTAGTTGTAAAGGCATGGCAGAGAGTCTTTTAAGGATGTGCCTCAGCGTATTTTGAATACATACTAAGCTGGGAGATATAAAATTTGACTGGTATGCTGGGTGCATTGGAAGAATCTGTTCACATTAAGCAAATGCATCTTGTACGTCACATCACTGACTGCATCTTCAATTCTTCAATGTATAGCAAAAACATTCCATGAGGTTTGTTCAAATAGTAATCTTTCAAATGCATTTTGGAATATGCCTCACAGAAACTGTTGTACTTAGGTGTGGATTTTAATATTATAAACTACTTCACATTAAAAAAGTTATTAAATTGCTTTTTTGATGTTCCTAAAATATTACCACTCACAGAGATACTGTTTTATTTAAACAGTGAGACAAAACAATATCTCAGTTTTAGATTAAATATTGACTTTTGAAATTGCTAATGAACCTTTTTTTATTATGCACTCCCTGCATCACCTACTTTGAATTTGATCCTTGAAATTTGTAAAATCCACACTTCTGGAGGGCAGTAATATTTTGGTTAAGCCTGTGCTTTTGTGTGGAATGATAGTAAAGCACAGAGATCTCAACAGTGATGGTTTCAGATAAGATATCAAAACAGTCACTTAAGAAATGTAACTCATCTGACCTATGTACTTTGCAGGCTCAAGAAATTTTCCCCTATGACCCAAAACCCTTAAAACTCCTTACCTATAGTAAATTATAGCTGATGGTGTAGCCTGCCAAGACTACCTCCTAATCTTTTCTTTTTGAATCTGGTTTACTGAGGATCCAACTATAAAGATGTTAAAGGAGGAAGGTCTCACAGAACTCTGGTTTTTACCAAAGATTCTAGAATGACTTTGCATTATGATCTGGGAACGAGATCTTTTCCTGCTATACAGTGTTCAATTCCTAGCCTTTAATCTCTTAAGTAGACTACTTTTTCCTCTCATGGTGCAAAAGTTCCCTAAACAGTCTACAAAGAGAGAGGAAGTTGTCAAGATTACATCCTTATCCAATGAAGGATAGTAGATTTCTCCTTCACTTTAAGGAAAAACTCAGAAGAAATATGAAAACATCATAAGTTTACATACTAAGAAGGAAAACTCACAGAATCACGGACCAGCTGGGGACAGAAGGCACCTCTTGAGGTTACCAAGCTGTGCTGGTTTTGGCTGGGTAAAACTAATTGCCTTCCCAGTGTCTTGTATATGGCTGTGTTTTGGGTTTGTGCTGAACACAGGGTTAATAGTATAGAGATGCTTTTATTATTGCTGAGCAGGGCTTACAGAGAGCCAAGGCCTTTTCTGTTTTCCATACTTCCATGCTGGCAAGGAAATTGGGAGGCTGCAGGAGGATGGGAGGAAAGACAGCCGGAACAAATGACCCAAACTGACCAAAGGGGTATTCCAGAACATATGGCATCATGCTCAATGTATAAAGCTGGGAAAAGGAAAGAAGAAAGGGGAGTGATGGTATTTGTCATCTAAAGTCACAATTACCTGTGATGGGGCCTTGCTCTTGTGGAGTTGGCTGAACACCTGCCTGCCCATGGGAAGCAGTGAATTAATTCTTTGTTATTCTTTGTTTGTGCACATGGCTTTTGATTTTCCTATTACCTGTCTTTATCTCAACCCATGAGTTTTCTACCTTTTATCCTACTAATTCTCTCCTTGAGCCTGATGGTGAGGGAATGAATGAGCAGCTGGGTGGCACTTTGGTGCTAGCTGGGGTGAATTCATGACACCAGTTCAAAACCCTATTTACTAGAGTTGGTTATTTGTGGTACTTTGTAGTCGCATTTCCAGTATCTTGTCAGATGGAAACTCCACAATTTTTATGGGAAACCTGTTCCAGCATGCAACCACTTGCTCACTCAAAAAATACACATTTAAAAAAGTGTTTCCTTGTGTACATCTGAAAATCCATTTTTTAATTTGGGCCCATTGCCTCTTGTCCTGTCACTGAAAAGAGGATGTCTGATTTCTTTATGCTTTTTCTATTAAGTATTAGTGAATATTAATGCAAGTGAGAAAGAGATCTTACTGATCCTTCTCTAAGCTGAGTTCTATCTTACTTAGCATCTCCTCCTATGAAAGATGCTCCAGACACTTAATCATCTCCCTGTGAGTAACCACTTGCTGGACATGGTCAAAATTCAATGTGTCCATGTCCCTCTTGTACAGTATAACCTATATTTAGACCCAGTACTCCCAGAGAGGCCTCTCCAGGAAAGAGAAAAGAGCAAGGATCATCTCCCTGCTGGCAACATTCCTCTTAATGCAGCCCAGGAGGCTACTGATCTTTGTGGCAGCAAGGGCATGTTCCTGGATGCTGGTCAACATACAGTCCACAAGGAGTTCCATATCCTTCAATGTAAAGCTGCTTTTTAACTGATATGTTACCCATCATGAGTTAGTGCATGGGAGTATTTCTGCCGCTATGAAAATCTTCCTCTTCTCCTTTGGTTAATTTTGTGAGATTCCTGTCTACACAGTTCTCCATCTTGATAAGGTCCTTCTGAATTGCAGCCCACCTACCTGGTGAATCAACGATTCCTCTGAGATTTGTTTCATACGTAAGTGTGGAGATGTGACCCTGGCTGTTTGACAGGTGCCCACTAAGGTGCTCTATTATTCCCCCTGCTCAGCAGGACAGGGGAAAAAAATAAGACAAAAAGCTCACAGGCTGAGATAAAGGGAAGGAGATCACACTCTGATTACTGTCACAGGTAAAGTTGACATGACCTCGGAAAATTAATTTACTGACAATCAAACACAGAAACATTAATTAGAAATTAGAAATTAGAAGAAATCTAAAAACACCTTCTCCCTACCCCTCTCAGACTCAACATCAGTCCTGACTTCTTTGCAGACAATTCATAATGATTTTTCTCTGTTTTTCCTTCATTTATTCAGCTGTTTTGTAGTTGGAATGATAATTAAAAATGTGTTCAATATGACGCTGAACTAAACTCATGCTCTTGTTTCCTTGTTTCTTCATATGCTTTCTGACAGGCAAGCTTTCATTCTCTACTGTGTTCTTACTTAATCCTTCAATTTCTACTTCTTGAACCATTTTCCATAAAGTCAGTGTTCTGTAAATACCTTAGTTATCTTTCTGAAGACAATAAACATAAGCAGTGAACAAAGAAAGAAGCCCAAATCTAACACTAAAGAAGCCCAACACTAACACTAACACTTGACAGAAAATGTCAAGTTATACATACAGGAAAGATGATACATAACAACTTCATAATGGTCTTTGTAAAATTCTCTCTCTGAAAAAAAAAAATAGATGAGGAATTCAGTCATCTTGCACATAAAATTTAACCATTAATTTGAGAAGGAAAACATTTCTAAACAGTATGAATTTTGCTAGTGTTTTCAGAAGAAAAAGAAAGATAAAAGAATAGTTCAGTCTGATCAGGGAGCACCAAATATCTGAAGCCAAATGACAAACCAATATAATTTTTTTAAAGCAAAAAATTAATTGACTAATTATTACCTTGGGCTTATTTATTGTTTTCAGACTTATAGTTCTCTTTACAGACACTGTACCATATGTTGCTGAGGGTAATATTCTAAGATAAAGAAAAGAGACAAGCTGCAGTTTTGAGAATTCATGTCAGTAGTTATTAAAAACTAACAGTCAGCAGGAAATTATGCCTTTTACTAAATGATCTTGTGAGTCGCTGAAGCATGATACTTTGTTTAAATGATTCAGTGGAATATGCAGTGTTGAGAAAACCAAAATTTAAATCAGCCTCTTGGACCATCAGAACCAATTCTGGTAACAAAGCCTTGATTCTGTGAAGGAGTTCACTAGGTTAATCCTGTTTTATTTAGACACATCTTCTACTGCCTATAGAGTCAACATTTTAATACTCTTTTGAGGAAAGAATGGAGGAAAACACAAAGGGTGTGCAATTTCATTTAAACATAATCTGGACGCACTAGTTCTTCAACTATAAACTCATTATTATATAAGGGCTACTCATGCAACATTTATTTCTGAGTGATGATTTATTGTGTCCCCAGAGAACTCTCAGTGAAAAGAAAAAGGTTACAGAAGTAGCATTAATGCCTGCCTAAGACTATGTAGATTTAGTAAAAAAAAAAAAAAAAAGTGCAAACCACAGGGAAGGAAGCTACTAAGCTGTATAATTTGATTAGGTAAAAAGAGTATTAAATGTGAAAATCCTAAACTATTTAGCATTGCTCTTTGCATATAAATTAGAGATTAGGTAGGAGCAATATGAGAAGTTTCTTTGTAATACATACGTCTAATTACAATACATTTAGAAAAGTGTGTAATATGCACAAAGTAGATTAAGAGTGCCTGGGTCCAGGCTTCTTTAAAGCTTCTGATGTGACAGATAAAGTTACTTTTTTTCAAAAGTAAAATCCACACAGTAATATATATGTAGATGTTTGCCTTAGTAGCCAAACAAAAGTAGAAAAAAAAATCTACCATAATATTTTACTGCTAGCGCTGACTGTTGTCAAATTAATTGAGTACAAAACATAATTTCTTCTTATTCCAGTGAGAACTATGTTTTCATCTAAACATATATTATTCAGCTTTATCTAATAATATCACATCACTTTGTGATATGCCAATGTAAATAAAACTATGGAGTCTTGCTCCTTCCCACAGCAGCATGGGAAGAAGAAGACAACTTTCATCTCTGCAGCCCACTTCTTGGCTTCTGTTTGTGCATGGGCTCAGTGGTGCTCCCAGTTTTCCATGTAACCACCACAGTTTGCAACTGAACAGGAGCTGGTGGCTTCAAAGACAGAGACAAGAACTTTCCTCCCAATGTGTTGGTGTACAATCTTATGATTATCTTTCTCTTTATACCTTCAGTTTTACAATATAAATTATTATCCTGGTCAAAGTGAAAACATTTAAGGGATGTATCAAAATTGCAAATGTGGAACTGATACTCAGCTTCTGTAACATATTCAGGAGCAAATTTGGAGCAGATCTTGACTTAATCTCTAATATATGTGTAAGAAATGTTGAGCTGAATGACTTGCATGAACATGAGTTCAAGTGCATAATAGCTATATTATAAATGTATTATGTAACAACTGTATCTACTACTGTTAAATTTAATAATCAGGGGAACACTTGGGGATGATAAATTTCAGTCTATAAAGTTCAAAAAAAAAAATTATGGACAATATTAACACAGGGAGGAAACAGTAGAGAAGATCTATGCAACTTGCTTGGTCATGTTTAGCCCCTGAAAATTCCAATTAATAAATATGAAACAAGTATAAACCTATTTTACGAAACTGAATAATACCATTTAATAAAATAAGTGATGTACAACATATAGGACCTGATGTAATAAGGAAAATATGTAGCAGATGACTCTGCTTCTGGTGGTCATTTAAAGTGAGATGCAAAACTATAAGAAACATTTCATTAATCATGACTAAAGAAGGCTAGTCTCTTTAATGTGCTATCAGGACAAGTTACTGATAAAAGAACTAGACAATTTCTAAGACCACCGACTTATTCACTGGAACATTGGGTACTTCAGGTTAAAAGTGATTTCTGGAAGTCTCTAGCCCAACCTGTGCTTTAAGCAAGGTCAGCTGTGAAGTCACACTAGTTAGTACGGCTTCATTTATCTGGGTCTCGAAGACCTCTGAGGATAGAAGCAGTATATGTGCCAGGATATGAGCCAAGAGATAGCATTGCCTGAGAGGGGAAGAAATCATGCAGAGGCAATGTGCATGAGGCTAAAGAAAGTTGTAAAAGTGTGCATATCTGAAGACATTCAATGTTAATGTTGCAAAGATTCATCAAGGCAACTGAAGTAGAGATTTAGAGTAGACATGAAGGCAAATATATTACGTCTTAGATACAGGAACTAATTTTAGAATTATGGATACAAATCCATTGAATCTAGAGAAATGCTAGTAAGAAACAGATTTTAAAAAGTGTATTTTAATCAACAACAAGGAAATTATTATTAAGAAAAAAATCAAAATCCCAAAACTTGACATTTAATTTCAAGAGAAAATAATGTCCAGTATTACTATAATGTATTTGGGCAACATTTATAGCTACTTTTTAATTAAAAACAAAGGAAAGACAAGGATTACCTTTCAAATTGTCTGCATTTCAGAACTTATAATACAACTACTAAATAGCTGAAGTTAGACATATGATAACATGAAAAATGAGCAAATATTCCTAAGCAGAAGTTATACATTAAAATCCATGCAATGATTTTTATCTTCCAATAAGAAAAACTTAAAAGGTAAAAAACCTTGAATATAGGCCAAGCATACCTAATAAGGATACTGGAAAGTGATTGATTTGGTAAATCTGTAAAAATAACAGTAATGTCATGTGTCAAATAACGATTGAAGACTAGATCCAGCCAAATATATAAATTACTATTTAAGACTTAGGTGGAACTGAGGTTTCTCAGAAAAATGCAGTTGAAAAATTCCTCTTCATTACTAGCCATAGAGAAAACTGAGCTCAGGGGCGTGGTTCTTCACCACAGACATCTCACACAGTTTGGTGGCCTAGAACCTGTTGCATAGAACTAGAAAGGCAGGACCCAGCATTCATAAGAAACTGGCACTTGTACCCAGCAGTACAGCATCTCACACTAAAGTATCTAATACCACTTGTGATACCATTCACTTGCTACTTCAAAACAATGATCACCTTCTATGGTTCCTTATTAAATATGCAGACCCTTTGAATATGCCTCAGAAACTGTGAGCTACATCTCATACAGCAGTACTTAGTACCTATGTATGGGCAACTATATGGATCCCTGAGGAAGCTGGAGACCCATTTGTCTGAACAAAGGCCTGTATCTTTCTTAGAGACAGATGATAAACTCCTCTGACTCTAATGCCTAACCTTTTACATGAAATCCCTGAATGTTTTTGGTTTTAGAAGTGATGATCCAATCTAGGGTGCTTAGCAATCAGCTATATTTAGGATTCAAAACCAACCTCTGTATTTAGGATTTAAAAAAAAAAGTCAGGGTTTTTCAGGATTTCTTTTGTTTTGTTTCTTTTTAATCAAGACATCAGGCATCTCTCAAATGTCAATCATAGCTATTTAATATAACAACTTAAATATTTGATTAAAGAACTGGCTAAGTAGAAGAAGCTGTCTACTTATCATGGTGCAGATATGCCTCTGTGTGCACCATGAATGTGCTAAACTTGAAAAGGCTAATTACTAAATAATTAATGATTGGAGAATTCATACTGATTTAAAGAGATGATTCATATTTCAGGATTCATAGGTGTTTTTGGGTTTTGAGTTTAGAGTTTTTTAATCAATTGACTACTTAAGGCAGTATGGAAATAATGCTAGAATTAGCAGACAGAAATGCAGTCTAAAATCAAGAAAAGGTTGAGCTTCGGGATTTTAATCTAAATCTTATTTAATGATTTCTGTTTTTTCAGAGTATTCAGAGTACTGATTTCTAGTAGGTTCAAACCTTAAATTGATTTCATATGAGAAAGAATAAAACACTGAGAAAAAAATAAATTTACCTAATTAAGTATGGCTGAATGTTAGGTTATTTCTGGTGCTCATTTGTTACTGCACACTTCTTAGCACAAATTTCCCAGCTGCTACCTTTGTGTTGTTTCTCCACCAGTAAGGTAGAGAATGCTAATCAAGTATGCTAATCAAGTGTAGTGGAAAGGTTTCCATTAACTGGATTACATGAGCCAAAGAGGTAGACTTTATATCTTATAATTAATAAATATAAAGGAATTCTTACTAATTTTAAAATTTATCCATGGTAAAAACTTCAAGGTTATAAGCGTAAGACTTACCATAAAATAAATTAAAACTGCTGCACAGTTTCTAGAACAACAAAACAAAATTAATGTAATTTGCATGATCATTTAAAAATTATTAAAGCTATGAGTTAATTACTGGAAAAAACAAAGAGAAAATGAAAAGTAGGGGGCATAGTAAGAAAAGGTAAAAAATAAAATGGAAAGACACATAGTAAATAGAACTCATGACACAGAGCACACATTTAAAGAACTCAGAACTTTACCTGCTATGAATAACCAATGAAGAAATTTGTAGTGAGTGCCCAAGTATCATATCTTTATCTTTAGAATGACAAGGAAGGAAATTATCAAAACAAAATCGTACAGTATCTTAAAATTCAGAGATTGAAATTAGTGAATTATACTCTGGTGAACAAAAAGGGAAAAATCTTATGATATTTTCATACAAGCAAGTCACAATGTATTGAGTAATTGACATAGGAAAGAATACTTTTATTTAACACTAAATCCATTTCCTCCAATTTCTTCTGAAATGTATTTCTTACAGTTTAGGACTGCATTTAATTTCATAAGTATTTATAAAACACAGGAAATTATAGGAACATATAGACCTAATCTGGAAATTGCTCTTATTTTTGTTTGTGTCTGGTATGAAGATGAGTCCAGTGTCAGCACTTAACAAATCATGTTGATTACTTTCGCGGGAAGTGCTGTGAGATTTTTAATGACTGTGGCTGATTAGAGCCTGAAATGACAGATCATGAAAAGAGCAGAGTCTTTAAATTAGGCAGTTAGCATTTTGAGTCAGGGAAAAAAAAAAGAAAAAGAGAAAAACACTCACATATTTTACTGAATCTAACTTAGCTTAGCTATGTAGTGAATGTACTGGGAGAATAGGAATCTGCTATATGATTCTGATATATTTTCTTACAATATGAACTAGGCTATTTTTCATATACATTGCCATATATTGTTATTTTAAAACTAAAAAAAAGATAAATTTTTTTATCCCATTTTATGATTCACTTGTAGTGCTCAGATATCATGGGGAAAATAATAAACTAATAATTAATTAATAAATATAAAATAAATATAAAAACAATAAAATTATAAAAAACCAATAAATTTGGGTTGTATTTTTTTAATGTAATTTTCTTGTGGTTAAGTATGAATACTACACATGTATAGCCAACACTGAATAACATACTACACCAAAAATGGTATTTATGATTTAAAAAAAAGGTAACAAGGAAGCCAATAGTAATTTTGTCCAAATAGAACTTCCATATATGGTTGACTCTTCCATATATTTTTCTATATATGTTCAGTTCCTAGAAAGGATTAATAGATACATTTGAGTAGTGAATACACACTATAAATTACATTATTGGCCAGGAATCCAACCTACACTGTTTCTTTTATCTTGGTTGTCAATATAACTACGTGTAAAGCAACCACTAGGAATATTCAGAAAGTACTTAAAATAAGAAAAAAAAAAAAAAAGAGAGCTTTTCTGGTAAAAAACTTTTTTTTTTTAAATCGAACAAATAAACAAAAATAACCCTTCAAAAATAGCAAAAGTTTGAAAACAGGTATGTCGTAGAGAAGTTGTTGTAAAGATTGACCTCTTCTCAGAATGGGTAAATAGGAAGAGATATTCAACAAGTGTCAGACAAAAGAAAAATCAGCTCCCTTTCTTTTAATCATTTTGGTATTGGTGCACTTCCTCTACTTGATGTGGTTCTGCTGCCACTGCCAGGCCAACTGTCTCTGTCCTAAGGATGTGTATTACTTTGATGACTACATTGACAAGGGAATGCAGTTAACAAGGTGTGCTCAAGCTGGAATGAATGCTATCAACATTACCATCCAGCAAAATCAACAGAGTGAACGTCTAAAAAAACTACACATTTTGACACAAAACTTCTCTTTTTTAAAGGTACTTGGCTGAAACCTTGGTAGAACTACCACAGAGAAAAATATGCTTCAAACACACCATTGTTCCTTATGTTTCATACGGTTTGATTGGTGATCCAGGACTTAGTATGTTGCCTATATCAATACCTGCCTTATAAGGTGTTTACTAGCAGTGTATGTCCAGATTTCCTTTTGGAACTCCATTTTTATAGCCAAACAACCTAACAACACTTCGAACTCACCATTCTCAGAATAACCTCTTATCTGTTGGTACTAGAAGTACTAAGAAAGTTGGTACTTAGAAATGCTAAGGCAATTATATTCTGTGGAACCTAAACTAACCTTTAGCCATTGTCATCTGCAGCAGTAATCCTTGCGGGTCACTGCCCATCAGTTGTAGAACTACTTTTCATAACAAATCTGACAATTTTTTCTAAAAGAAGCTCAATTCCTCTCATTACAGAATTCCATTGTTTGGAGCCTGATAATGAAGTATCCTGTTGGGAAAGAGATATTCAACAAGTGTCACACAGATTTGTCCATGGTGAATTCATCTTTGAATCTTGTAATTTAAAAAAAAAAATCATATGGCAACTAGAAGGTTCTTTTCCTTTTATGGTAAAACATTTGTGCTCCTACTTGACTTATGGCTAACATACCAGTAATTGACAAAATAGTCATTTACATGTACATTAGCAATACTTAGAGTTTTATAGTAAAATATGTGACAGGTGCAAAGTACATATCTGGCATAATAAAGGCTTGTCATATGTTGGTATAGATTTTGGAATACACTGCTATTTTCACCAAATGATTTTAAAAAAATATATGAAAGAGGTATACTTTTATTAGCTGCAAAATGATTTTTACAATTTTTTCCTTTAAAATTTATCATCAATAACCATTTTACTTGTATAAATACAGCATGTATTTTACATTTACATGATTTTACCAAAAATATTCAATAACTCTTATAAAACTGGTTGATCTAGAAGCAATTTTACTTGTATAAATACAGCATGTATTTTACATTTACATGATTTTACCTAAAATATTCAATAACTTATAAAACTGGTTGATCTAGAAGCGGAAAATGGAAATAATCTCTTATCATGTATTACTACTCCCTAAGACTCCAAAACTAACTAACCTGAGAAACAATAATGCATCAATAAATATTTATGTAGCAAAATTCATAACAGCAAAAGTCCTGTGACCTTAGTTCCATGTTGACTCTTTCAGCTTTGACTGCTGAAAATATTGAGAGAAATGGCTTCTGTGAGATCAGTGGAGTGACTGTTGTCTACTCAGGATAAGAATGGTAAACATTCAGAAGGATTAGGAACAACAAACAAAAAATTCTCTCAACTTTAACATAATCTGCTTTTGCTAAACATTCATTGCATGTTCAGTGCACATGGACCAGAGTGGGGAGCTCTCTTCTGAGAAACATCAATGTACACAGCCGTTACTGTACCATCCAGACCTACCTCGTGCCATCCCATGGCCTTTTAGGAGAACAGAGGCTGCAGACTTGCTAAGAGTATGCCCTCACTGCCTTACAATTTGCCTATCTTCTTAGAGAGAACAAAGAGAGAGAAGAAAGGTGTGAACTTAGGTTCATATTTGCCTTATAGAGGCTTTTTTCTTTAAAATATGTATAAATTGCCTGTAAGACAGAAGACCTGCAAACAGGAACTATATTTTTGACAGATTCAGAATATGCTCATGAGAAACATGGACTCTGTCTCTGTAAAATGAAATTGAATGAGTTTTCAAGTGGGTTGATGATTAAAGATTGCTAACTTTATTAATTTTCAGCATACTCCTGGATATTTTTTCCCACCTGTTGACATGTTCTGGGATCCTTCTAAGCAGTTTGCTGAGTAGCAGTTCCAGAAACCTTCTCAACAGGCATATGTACATGTTATATTACCTGACTCCAACCATTTTTCAGTTTCAACTATATCATGGTGGAAGACTCACATAGCTGGATATCTTCCATGGATAGATATGGTGACTTTTAGGAAAGACAGGACACTAAGGCAAGGAGGCAGTTATCCAGAATGTAAGACTGAAGCAGCAATGAATGGAGCCCTGCTTAGCGATGTGTGATGAATTAGCTGACTTGGAATTAGTGTCAGTTAGAAATAGTGAGCAGACCAAGGAGGAAAATATTATGGTGGATGTCTTCTATAGACCACCTGTTGGAATAAATCCCACATTCACCTGTTGGAATAAATCCCATGAGTATTGGTTCTCATGGGGGACTTTATAACATTATCTGCTGGATGGACACTACAACGGGGCACAAGTAATTCAGGAAGTTTATGCAGCACTTCACAACTTCCCAAAAGAGGTGATTGATGACCAATGAATGTAAGTGTTCTGCTGGACTGATAAAAAAGGAAGGACTGACCAGAGAGCTGCATGTTGGGTCCATTATTCAAACATTGAGTAAACTATAAACACATATTCTCTATAACTGTTAAGTAGGTACCTGAACACCCCTCCATTAAAGATTTTTTAAATTAAGAAAATGTAACCTAGAGCTGCACTAATAAAACTAATATTTTAATATTGTGGACATTGAATTTAGAAGAATGCTTTGTGATTTTAGATATCAGTTAAATATATTTCCTAAAATATATCTCCTAAAAAATTTAATTTATTCTACCTAAAACTAAAATAAAATTTTCCAAATTGTTACCTCAAAAACTAAGTGGGAAAGTATAAAACTGAGGTATATGGATACATTGCTAACATATTTAATAGTGATTTCAGAGTTGACCCTTAAATTCAGCCTTGTTCTTTTTTCAGAAAACTAAAACTGAATCTTCTACTAAGTGTTCTGATCATGAGGGTACACTGTCTTCTTAGGCTGACTCATCAAATGTCATTGATAATGTCTTTATTGGTCAAATTCATGAAAATAAATAAATTGTTACTAAGTCAAGGCCTAGGTTCCTCACTGTTCCCTATATAGCTAAATAACACAGTAACCCAGACCATTATCTTTTATCAAGTAGCACACACTAGACACATAAAGTTAAAGAACACCTGGCCTTCAGTCTTAATACCTTATTGAGTACAGTACCCACAGTACAGTGGATGAAGTTAGAAGGCACTTTGAAATCTACGGAGTTCAGCTCCCATGCTCAGAGAAGGGGCTTGAATGGGCTGCTAAAAAATGTGCCCAGTCAGATAAGTCCAGTCAGACAAGGCTGGAGACTTCACAACCACCTTGGGCAATCTGCTCTAGTGTTTGGCTACTGCTGAGGTTAAAAATATTTTACTTATGTTTAAATGGAATTTCATGGATTTAATTTGTATTCATTCCCTCTTTTCCTGTCACTGGGCATCACTGGATACCTCAGAAGAATCTGTTTCCATTTCTTTATTTACCCTCGTCCCCTCAGTCGATGAGACACTGGAACAGCATGCCTAGAGAAACTGGGGATTCCCTGCCATGGGAAGTTTTCAAGGCCGGGTTGAACAGGGCTTTAAGCAACTCGATCTAGTGAAAGATGTTTCTGATGTTGGCAAAGGAGTTGGACTAGATGATCTTTAAGTTCTTTTCCAACCCAAACCACTCAGTGACTCTATGATGGGTGTCAGAGGTGTTGGATTAGATGATCTTTAGAGGTCCCTTCCAACCCAAGCCATTCAATGATTCTATGATTTATAAACACTCATTAGATTCTTTGGGTTCCTATGGGATTAATATTTTTCTAGGCTAGTTGGAGTACAGTGTAGGAGGAAGACAATGTGCTCCAGATCGTATGTTCATAAAGTGAGTGACCTATGGTCAGGTACCAAAGGCAACTTAAGAATTTGCCTACTGAACATAAAATCTCATGCAGACATGGAACAGCTGATGTGAAGCTTCTACTTTCTGATTGTGTTAAGAACACAATACAGAAAAGTGCAAGAAAAGCAGGATTTCAGAATGTTCTGAAGACAATTTTTTGCTGGTGCTAGAGAGGCTAAGGGAGGCACTCTGATGCATGTACTGCTGACAAATAAGAAGAATGGGTGGTGGATGGGAAGGCTGATAGAAACTGCTATACCTGTGATTTAACAAATTTAGTGAGGGAAATGAGGAAAGCAAATGGAAGCATAAAAAGTTGCTTCTAGTAAATGCAGGCTTCATCTTGCTAAGGGAACTTCTAGGCTGAACCTTGTGGCATCTTGCTCTTCAGGGGCCCAAAAGACCTGGATGATCTTTCAGGACAACCTCATTAAAACACTAGAGCACTCTGTCCCATATGCATAAAATTAAGTAGGCATAACAGGAAGACACCCTGACTGAATTAAATGCCAAAAGAAAGCATATGGAAGATAAAAGCAGAGAAAAGATACCCAGGAGGAACATACAGAAAATGCCATGCAATGCAGGGATGGAATTCAGAATGACAAAGACCAGCTGAATTTCTAAATAGTGAGTGATATGAAAGGCAACAAAAACCACTTCTATTTATATATAGCAGGAAAAAAGAAGATCGGGGAACCAGCTGGTGGAAGACTTGGAGAAACTCATTGAGGTAATCAATGTCTTTAACTAGATATTTACTGGCAAAATCTGCCAACAGGTCTCAGACTTCTGTGCTTGATGACAGAATTCAGACAGAAATCCTACTAACTACAAAAAGATTCAAGACAGGAACCACTTTGAAAAGCAGGATATGCACAGCTCAATGGTATCAGGTGGGATACATCTGAAGGTGCTATTGCATACAAATTTAACAGCCAGTCTAAAGCCTAAAGCAACTCTGCTTCTGGTATATATCATTGTTCAAACCCAGCCATCAACTAAGACCCACACAACTACTTTCTCAATCCCACCTGGTGGGATGAGGGAGAGAATTGGAAGAGCAAAAAAAATAGAAAATTTGTGTGCTGAGATAAAGACACTTTAATAAGTAATGCAAAAGCCACATGCACAAGTGAAGCAAAACAAGGAATTAATTCACTGCATCCCATGGGCAGGCAAGCATTCATCCATACGCAGGAAAGCAGGAGTCCATCATCTGTAATGGTGACATGGAAAGACAAAATGTCATCATTCCAAGTGTTCACCCCACTTTCTCCTTCTTCTTCAGCTGTATATGCTGAATATGAAGTCATGTGGTATGAAATTTTACCTATTGGGATCAGCTGTCCTGGCTGTGTTGCTTCCCAATTTTTTATGCACCCTCAGTGTCCTCATTGGAGGAGTGCTATAAGAAGTAGAAAAGGCCTTGTCACTATATAAGCACTGCTCAGCAATAGCTAAGCATCCCTTTATTGTCAACACTTTTCAGAACAAATGCAAAACATAGCCCCATAATGGCTACTATGGGAAAAGATTAATTCTGTCCTACTTAAAACTAGCATACCATATTAGTATAGAGTTATATGCACAGTCTTTGAAGAGGATTTAACAGGAGGTACTGTTTTTGCTACCTTACTTCAAGAAACTTGAGCAGGGGATTCCTGCTGTACTTTTCTGGCAGCACCACTTCACCTATCTGGATGACTCATACACATTGCTTTTGTTGTGCTCTAAAACTGGCTTCTCTCCAGGTTGAATTCAAGCTCGTCAGCAAATGACCATCATTTTTATAGTTCAAGCTCCCTGTCTTCTGTTTATGTATTTATTTTCAGCCTCAGCTGTCATATTATGATTGTGCATTTTACATACTTAGAGGAGATAACCTCTCACTGAGGTTGTCAGGGATGTGGTTTTCTGACGGCTTCAGGACACTTTAATTGAACCTGGTGCACACTCTTTCTATGGCATTTTCAGGTTTGTCAGGATTAATGGTAAATAGTGTTATGCATGCACTGTAATATATACCATGACAGTGGTAAAAGAATTTATGTAAAATATCTTTCTATCTGCTTATTATTAACAACTATGTAATTACTGCTGTACATTTGAATTTGATTCTTCTCATGTCTAACACTTCTGAACAAAGCTGTTTGATGTTATTGCAAACTGCTCACATCATTTTGAAGGTGGTGACAACCAGGACAACCTCTAATTTCTGCAAAAAGGTGAAAGTCATGCTGAGCATCAAAAAGAAAGTAGGAGATTTCCAGGAACTGCAGAACTGGAAGCCATGTTCGGGTTTAAAGTGGTTGGAAACAACCGGCATAGATTTCCCATGGTTAAACTCTGCTGCACCAGCCCAATTTTCTTCTGTGATGAAACTTCTGGCTCTGTGGATGAGGTGAGAGCAGGAAATATGACTTTCTTTGACTTTAGCAAGGTATTACATGGTATTTTTACAGCCAGATTTATGAGAGATGGTTTGGATAGTCTATAGATAAGAAAAAACACAATTGGTGGGACCACCAGATTTTAAGTGTTAGCATTTCAAAATCTGTCAGTGCATTGCATTCTTCATGAAGCAGTCCTATATTAACAATCTGGGTGATGTGGCAGAACTGAGTTGTACCAGGTATTGGGTCTGATTGAGATACGAGTTCATTTTTCCTCAGCAGCCCTCAGCGTTGTGCTTTGCAGTGGTAACAGGAAGGATGTTGATACCACACCAGTGTTTTGGCTACTGCTGAGCAGCACTGTCCCTCTAACATTCTCCCCAGCACCATCAAAGGGCTGAGAATGGGCAAAATCCTCGGAGGTGAAATAACCAAGATATCTGACCCAAATTAACTAAATGGATATCCCATACCATGTGAATGCCAGCTCAGATATAAAAGCTAAGGGAGAGAGGGGGGACTGGGAGATGAGTGTTTGTATTCATTAATCTCTAGAGTTTGCCTTCTAGAGCAATAGCTATACGTGCTGAAGCCCTGCTTCCTGGGAAGTGTCTGAACATTGTTGACTGATGGGAAGTAGATATAAACTTTTCCCATTGTTTACGCATGTGCCACATTCTGCTTTTTTTTTTTTTTCTTTACTTTAGCAAACTGCCTTATCTTAACTTATTAGTTATTATCCATCTTACTCTCTTCCCACTATCTCACTTGGCAGTGATAGAATGGCTTGGTGGGAACCCAGTGCCCAGTAAATGTCAGCCTGCATACCAACTTATGCACAAAAGCCCCCTTTTATTCTCCTCTCAATTCTCCTCCTCTTTTTCTTTCCTCCCTATTTTTGTTTTTCCCTACCTCAGTCCTTCACCTAACTCCTTAATAATCTTTGCAGATTACCACAGTCCCCTCTCAAAATCCATACTATTCATGGTTCTATCATTTCCTCCTCTTATTTATTGCACAGCTCAGATTGTCTGTCCTTAAAGCTATGCCTTGTGTTTTTTAACAGCCTATCAATTAGCAGCTGTAGTGTTTTGATCTTCTTATTTTCTTGTTTATCACTTACTTGACAGATTTGTGTCTGTGTGTGTTTTATCTCCTTCCATGTTACTTTACCTTATAAAAGGTCCTTGACATAATAATCTTAATGAACCAAATGCTCTCCACTCTCACACACTAGCCACTATCCACTGGGGAAAACATTCTAGAAAAGGTCTTGTATATGGTAGTGAACAAGAATTTGAGTATGAATCAGCAGTACAACTTTGTGACATATTAGCCAACTAATAAGTAAGAGTGTACCCTGCAGGTTGAAGGCAAAGATGATCACCCTGTGTGTGCCACCTGTGTGACCCAAGTCTGTGTCATATTGCCTCAGGTTCTGGGCTTACCAGTACAAGAAAGACACTGAGAGTCCAGAATACTCACAGAGAGGGTCAGGGGCTCAGGCATATGACACACAGGAGACACTGAGAGATCCGGTGAAACTAAAGAGGAATGTCTTTCAAGACTTCTGTCTTTGAGTACTTAATGGGAGGTCACAGAGGAGACAGACTTATTGGTGTTCACAGTGAAAGGACAAGAGGTCAATGTCAGAAGTTGAATCAAGGAAAAGATTATTACTAGTATCAGAGCAAAATTCTCCACAGGAAGTGTTTAAGCACTGGAACAGGTTGTTCAGAGAGTCGGTTGAACAAGACACTTAACAGTGGGATCTAACTTTTTAGTTAGCCATGCTTTGTGAAGGGGAATAAACTAGATGACCTCTAAGGGTCCTATCCAACCTAAATTATTCTATCATTCTAATTTAAAGGTCAGTATAGGCCTGGAATAAAATGTATTAGAGAAAGGAGAGGAATATTCAGCTTCATTTGTAAGATTTGAAATGTAAATATTGAATCTGGATGAAAAATAGTACTCTAATTTAGTTTAATTTTTGCAAGAGTTCTGCTGAATTTATATTAACCCATTACAATATGTTTACAAGGAATGCTCTAGGGATAAGCTACACATTCCTCAACTTTACTTGATCCAAGTCTGACTGCAAGTGACTGGATGACAGTACAACATTCCTCATCCAAGTATATGTGAATTTATAAACTATCCTTAGAAACTCTTAGAAGTGCAGAGGCTGTCTAGTGTGTCCTTGACTGAACCCAAATTACAGAAACATTATTTCTGAGTTCTTGTTTCAGCAGCCTGGCCCTGAGGGAAGAGACAGCTGGCAGGACCTAACTCAAGGAGGTAGAAACACTTTTCAAGGACTGTTAGTGACCTTGGAGTCTTTCTGGAATGCAGTGATGGGGTAAAAGTGTCAAACATAGGACTGAATAGTACCCACACATTTTAAAATCTGCTTTTGTAGAAATAAGGCTATCAGCCAGAAGTCGGACTTTTAATTTATTTCTGTTTCTTGAAACCTGACCTACCAAATGCATTTTGTTTCTAAGTATATTACCAAATTTTTTTCACCTCAACCTGCAGCAGAAATTCTCTGTCTATTCTCTTCTGTATCTAACGTGTGATCAGTTCAGATAGGGCATCTTTAGTTGGGCTGCACCACAAGCTTTGAAAAGGGGAAGCATTGATATGGAACCTCCTGCAGAATTTCTCCCTCTCTAGGAAGTTGTTCAGCACATATCCACCAGAGTGAGAACATGGTTGGGATTGGCCCTGGTTGGTCTTAACTTTGTCCTCAGACAAAGAATTTTTAGAGCTCCTCTCCTTCTTAGTTCTCTGAAGTTTATAAAATTTACCTTCCAGAATTAAGTAATTTGAAGGTTTAAAAGATGTTTCAAATAGCCAAGAAGATTGGGCACATCAACAGGAAGTTTACTTGGGGAAGCAGTGTCACCAGAGTCCTCACAAAACCCTATTTAAAATTCCTTATAAATACACAGACTTAAAAAGTATATATCTCTTAATTTCCAGGTTTTGGTCTTTAGCACATATTTGCCTTCTTCTTTCATGGTTCATTCTGTCATTGAATCTCTTACCTCTGTATCAAAGAACGTGTATTTTTAAGGGTAAGATTTGGAAATGCTATGCAAGTAAACAACATATTCTGATAGGAGAAATTCCTTACATTACTTTACAGAGACTTTTTTGAAGCATATGTGAATGATTTTAGTCACAGGCATATACAAAATTACCAAAAAAAAAAAAAAGGTGGAACATCTCAGAACATAGACTTTGAGAGAATGCAATAACCAAGAAAAAAGTAGAAGAACGAAATGAAGCTCCAAATGGGATATATATATCTGGAGGAAAAATATATATTATGAAAAAAAGCTGCAATTTATGTAGTTTACATATATGAAGGTGAGCAGAGAAGCTAGCTTAACTTGAAAGTAGGTATTTTTATCAAAAGATATCCAAAGTACTCAATATTACATTGATCTTTAAGCATCTACATAATTTACAACAAAAAGGCTAAAGAATGAAGAGGAAGATGGACCAGGATTAAAGTTCAGTTCAAAGTTTTCTGACCTTTTGGAGTATATTCACGTGCTTTTTCACAGCAGATCACTTCTAGTTCCACAATGACATTTAGAATTAGACTATGAGCTGTTCATTTCATCTGCAAAGCCAAACATCTAGAACTGCTTTAACACAAATTGAAACCATTCATTCATGTGTCTCAAGTCAATCCAATGTCCATGGATGTTATTATAAAAAAAGTTCACTTACATGCAGTAATCTGCATATATAAATAAAATAATAGTTTATACAGCAAACTAAAGCACAGCTTCCCAGTAAATAAATCATATGCGGTCCTTACCTGATAGGTAGTATAAACTAGTATAATTTTTATTAAATTAATCAGTATAATTATTGCACATTTCAACCCAGTATATTGAGAATATATGCTCCAGAAATTTGCTCCATATATGCTAGCTGTGGAATGAACTATGCTCTTTATTCTATAATTTATATATTTCATATAATAAAATAATATACTTATAATAATTTATTACCTTTTCCATAGTTCTCAGCTAAATGCTAAAACTGATGTAGTAAATTCAACATGAGTTACATTAGTTTCTGAAAAAAATGTAAGTATCCCAAACCCAAAGAATATCATGTATCAGTGTATAATGTACTTTTCTTATGGGAATGGTTAATTAGAATAGGCATGTATAGGAATTAAAAATGTTCATAGATGAAAGTACAAGTATATAATCTTGCTTTGGGCCATATAAGCCTGTAGAAGGATAGATGAATTCATGCATCAAGACACACTCCCTGTATAGTCTTCCAGGACAGAAGTTATAACAACTGGAACGAGAGATGGCATTCTGGAACTCTGCAATATTTTTGAAAAGTGAACAGAAATGATGATGATGATGAAGTGACAGAAAAACTTACATTGCATAAATTTGTTTAAACCATTATGGGGTTTAGAATTCCCTTAGGCTATTCATTAATAGAAAACTACCCAGAATGACACTGTATGTCAATTAAATTTATAGGCCATTAATAGAAAATCAATCTTTATGGTTTTAATCAAAACAGAGACAAGAGACTACCCAAATCTTCTGTGGCAGGTGGTAAATGATCACTGCACGATTAGAAACAATTCTTAACCATGTCACTGCAGTACTTCCAAGGTAAATGTCACAACACATATGCTTCATTTTTTCTATATTTTTGAGTATTGGTTTAATCCTGAATATCTGATGTGTTGGAGGTCTGATCTAGTCTAAACAAATCCTATATACTTTCTTTTAGTGACTCAGAATATTTCCCCTTAAATAAGTGGTTTATATATATTATAAAACATATTATTATATTACTTTTGTGAGTGTCATATATGACTTTCATTTCCTGAACATCTGGCCCAATTCTTATATATACTGTATTCAAATTAGGTTAATTTTCTTCATCTCTTACTCGTTCTTTTAACCTTAGTTCTGTTATAAACTTCTAAAAAATCAAGTACACTGGTTCAAGAATTATTTTAATGACTATTTGCAATATCTGAAAAACTGTATTATTTTATAATATTGTAATTTTTGTAAGCAAATAGAAATACTGCAACTGTGCTATGTAAGTTCTTTAGTTACTCTGAATGAAAAAAGGTTATGTTGCTTTTTCTATCACTATAAATATCTTTCACCTCAGTGTCTGCTTGTGAAAAAACTCAATAAGTGAAAATGCTTTGAAGGCAGGTTTCCTAATCAGATTTTTATAAAGAGATATCATTCATTGCTCAGCTTAACAGGGCAGTTGAATGCCAACTGGTAATTGAAGTCTGTCTGAAGAAAAATAAAATATCAATCATACTTGTCATTAAAAGAGAAGTGAAAAGGTATACAAATGAATGTGGTTTTCTTTTGACCCAAGGATTTTTTTTAACAGAAATACTGATTTATGCAACCATTAGGTTTGAATGCATGCAACACAACTTTCTCAGATTGAATTCCATTGATTTTCTATAACAATGTCAAGCATTCAATGCACCACAGAAGCTGTGAGACTGAAATAAATAATCCCTTATGAAAGAAAGTGATTCTTCCCTTCTTAAACCCATAGGTGAACATCTTGTTCTCCTTCCGACTTGCTCTGTTGTAGCTTAAGCTGTAAGATGCTAGAACTTCTTAATTCCCTGTCATCATTTTCATTTAAGATAATATGCTTTGGTTTTTTTATGATCTTTTTTATGCTCTTTCCTCTGGGACAAGTTGTTAAAATTGTATGCCTTTCTGTTTATGAAATGTGAATAGATGTAAAGAGCAAAATAAATGCCAGAAAATTCAACTCTGAATATAGTTATATGTGATATTGACAGAATCTGAGTAGTATAGAAATAGCCTTGAAAGATGCTATTTCACATGGAAGATTCATATTTGAAAGGTGCAACAGACTTGTAACACATACTGCACATGAAAATTATTATTTCTAATGAGATCTGCAGTGTTTCTGATCACACTGTCAGTCATAATCACTTTTCTGATATTGTTAGTTCTGGTTATTTGAGTTTAATATTTATAGCTCAAGATACTCATTTATAAATTTGAGTTTGATGAGTCTTGTACTCCACACCAAATTTATCACTTGCTTTGTTATTGATTTGTTAGTTATTTACCCTTCTTTTTCATACATATGATTTAAAGTTGGTAAATAATTTAAATTCCACTATGACATTCATTTCAAGCACCTTCAAATGTTGTTTTGAAATTCCTACCTTGAACATAAAACCACACTATTGCTTATGAGGAATGACATACAATTTTCAGGTGAGTGTTTCCATACAAAAAAACCCTACTACTATCCCTAAAGTATTTTACTGATGTACAGCTTAGTTAATCACAAAAACATAATGTAAGATTTTCAGGTGACACTAAATAAAACCTCAACTGTTTTGCAAGTAAGAAATATAACATAGGGCATTGGATTGTCTTCTCACTCTTATTCAATAACAGACAAATCAGTTCTTAATTTCTTTTGTTGTAGTTCCCTGTTTCTTAAGGAGTTCCAATAGCTATTCAGCACTTTCCTCGAGTGCAAGTAGGTCTTCTATTTTAATTGGCAATAGTAGGTCAATACTGGTACTCATTTGTAATTATAATAGGTCTATATTTGTACCTAATAATGGTAACATAAATAACCATAAATAGAAATCTCTATTTGAAAGGGATATTCTGTGAAGATGTGGTGTAAAAGTGACTGCTAACTTGATAACATCTACTTTAAGTATCTTGTTCCTGATATTTTAATCTGCTCAATGTATCTATTTTTCTCACCCCCAGGAAAGAATGACTGACATCTTCAGTGGGATATTTGAGCAGAGACACAGTTTTGATTTGTCTCCTAGAACACTTGTTTCCATTTTTTTAAAGGAGGACCATGGCAACTATGTTCCTTGATAATAACAATTTGTTTGACAATTTGAACCCTGTCATTTTAACATCTTCCTCTGACTTTTAGGGTTTAGAGCAGTAAAGGAAGGTATTTACTAGACTTTAATACCTAATACAACTTAAACCAGCATGTCAACAACCAGGAGCTTCACTGAATACAGAAATCAGCTTTTCAGAAATCAGTTGTTCTCTCTCAGCATCCTCATAATCAAACTTAAGAAGTGTGGGTTAGATGAGTGGACAGAAAGGTAGATTGAGAACTGGCTGAGCAGCAGACCCCAGAGCATCCTAATCAGTGGCACAGGATCCAGTTGGAGGCTTGTCCCTAGTGGTGTCTCCCAAGGATCAGTACTGAGCCCAGTATTGTTTAACTTGTCCATCAATGACTTGGATGAAGGGGCAGAGTCTGTCAGCAAGTTCACTAATGACACAAAGCTGGGAAGAGCAGACGATACCCCAGAGGGCTGTGCAGAGCTTCAGGAGGACTTCAACAGGTTGGAGAGATGGGCAGAGAAGAACTGTCTGAAATTCAAGAAAGGCAAATGCAACATCCTGTACCTGGACAAGAATAGCCCACCAGTACAGGCTGACTCTCTGGAAAGCAGCTCTGCAGAGAAGAATGTGGGGGTTCTGGTAGACAGCAAGCCATCCATGAGCAGCAATGTATCCTTGTAGCCAAGCTGACCAACAGAATCAGTGAATGCATTGCGAAGAGCATTGCCAGCAGGTCAAGTGAAATGATTCTGCTTCTCTACCCAGTCTTGGTGAGGCCACATCTAGAGTGCTGTTCTGGGCTCCTCAGACATGGAGCTTCTGGAGCAGGTCCAGTGAAGGGCAACAAGGATGATCAGGGGACAGGAGCATCCTCAGCCTAGAAGGAAAGGCTGAGGAAATGGCCTGTTCAGCCTTCAGGAGAGATGACTGAGAGGGGACCTCATCAATATCTATCAGTGTCCGAAAGGAGGGTGTCCAGGTTCTTCATGGTGGTGCCAAGCAATAGGACAAGAGACAATGGGCAGAAACTGATGCACAGGAAATTCTACCTGAACATGAAGAACTTTACTGTTCAGATGACAGAGCATTGGAATGGACCACTCAGACAGGTTGTAGAGTCTCTGATTGTTTGAATAGATTATCCACTGAGGTCTCTTCCAAAATGACCCCATTCTCTGATCCTGTCAGAAAAAAGCAGGAATGCAATATAGCAGTAGGTGTGGTCAAGAGAAATTGATAGTGCTTTAGATGTAGTGATTCTTTCTGAGACACTATGCTTTCTTTCAGAAATTTTATGAGATCTCATTTTCATAATTATGTAATACCTAACCAATGAATGTAGGTTGTCATCTGGAGTTGCATACTGCCTTAGGACAGAGCAAGGCACAGAATACATCTCATTTGTATCTCATTTTACTTCTGTGTGTCTTTTGTCATGTGTGTGTCTTATAGGTAAAGAAAAATTGGTTTACTCTGAAATCTTTTACTTGTGTCTTATGTGTATTATGTTTCCTGGTCCTTCATGGGAGAAAAGATGCTTTTTGTCAGGACAACAGCTTCTGTTCATACAAACAGAGCACTTTGGGGATAATTTAACAGATGTTAGTTGAAAATTACTAAGAATATTCAGTGGGGGAATAAGGTGGTGAAAAGTTATATTTAGTATTTAATTATTAAAATGGAACTTACTTCATCAAATGCATGAAGGAGATCTGGATATCTTTATAACCTCACAGCAATCTCCTTTCAGGTAGTTGCAAAGAGCAATATGGTTCCCCCTGAGCCTCCTCTTCTCCAGATTAAACAGTCCCAGATCCCTCAGCTGCTTCTCATGAAACCTGTGCTCCGGACCCTTCAGCAGCTTTGCCACCTTTGCAGCTTTGGACAAGCTCTGGCACCTCAATATCTTTTTGCAATGAGGGCCCCAAAACTGAGCATGGGAGTTGAGGTGCAAGTCTCACCAGCGCTGAGTATTGCTGCCCTGGTGCTGCTGGCCACACTATCGCTGATACATACCAGGAAGCCATTGGACTCCTTGTCCACCTAGGCAGACACTGGCTCATGTTCAGCCAGCTGTTGACTGACACCCACAAGTCCCTTCCTACCAGGCAGCTTTCCAGCTGCTCTTCCTCAAGCCTGCAGCACTGCATGGGATTGCTGGGACCCAAGGTCAGAACCCAGACCTCGGCCTTGTTGAAACTCATACAACTGGCCATAGTTCATTGTTTCAGCCTGTCCAGACCTGTCCCTTCAGAGCCTTCTTACCCTCCATCAGATCAACACTCCCACACAACCTGGTGTGAACCGACTGAGGGTGTATTCCATCCCTTGTCCAGATTATTGAGAAAGATATTAAAGAGAATTGGCCCCAACACTCAGAATAATGGAACACCAGTGGTAACCTCCTTCTGTGCATATCACCTTTTATCACCCCACATTTTGGGCCCACCCATCCGGACACTTTGTTACCTGGCAAAGAATGCACCTGCCCAAGCTGTGAGCAGCCATGTACACAATTGTATGTTTGCCACCAGACTGTTGGCTGAACCTGGCTTCCAGCACTAGACCTGCTCTTATTACTCAGTTGTTGTTTTTGTCAATGTTCTTCTTGTTTTGCTGTCACCCTCAGTTTCTGACTTGCATTGCTTTGCAGAGTAACTCATTTCTGCTGCTCCCTGGCACAAATAACATCACCTCTTTCACTTTCAGATGTCCTCTTGCTCCTGCCAGATGGATAGGAGGTTGCTTTGGCTTCATGTCCCCAGGTTCAGCCAGTAATGAGTCTGAGCACATACTCCTGATTCACAAACAAATACAGCTGGTCACACAGATAAAAACAGCAGTGGCATAAACATGAACAGCACACTCACTTCTGTTCCACCTTTCCAGCTGATTTGGTTTAAATCTACTTGTAGAATATGCACAAGCACAATGTTCTTCTTTTCAGTAGCTTGGCCCAGAGCCTGGTTTCCTCCACTTCCTTGAATCTGAACCCATGGGTATCAGATCCATGTCCTGCCTCTCTGGATAAGGTCACTCATACCCCTTACTCTGCTTACTGGCTGCTCTAACTTGGACTTCTCTAGTGGCTTGTGTACATATGAACATAGAGGACAGAGAGACACAGCCAGAAAAAGGAACTGAGTCATAACAAGAAAAGACAGATTTCAGTTACCAAGCAGAGGATTTAATAGAAATGCATTAACCAACAGGTTACTTACATACAAAGAGTGACTTTGGGCCCCTTTTTCTCTCTTCTAACTGCATCCTTTAGGATGTCCTTTGTCCTTTTGCCAATAACCCCTTTTAGTTTGCATGGTTTTCTGGGGAATTTATTTTGTTGACTCATTTTGGTCAGCTTCCCACCTGGGAAGATGATCTAGTTATTGTCCTTTAGTAATCAAAGAAGTAGCTGAGCCAGTATACTCTTTCACTGACTATGTTGCCAGGTTTCCTTCACCTGTCACTGCTTCTCTGATCCTTTCCATGGTTTTGTTCAATGTGATTAACCTTTAGTGAGGTAACTTACCTAGGTAATGAAAGACATGAAATATAAGTCTTTCTAGTATTCTATCTGGTAAATGCCATACAAATTTTTGTGACCTGTATACTATAAAATAGGCAAATATTTAATTAGTATATTTACTTCATTTTCATATTTTAAATACATACTTAAGACAGTAGTTTTCAAGTTCCAGAGCTGCTTTTGCTCCACACTAATCCTATGTCAGGGCACGTTAACTCTAAATAAAACACATGCCAGCTCTTTTTTCCTTACAGAGAGAACCCACTTTGATGTTCGAATAGCAGGTGCCCTAATATATACGCGATGCCAATCTGCAAAACAAGGCAGATTATAGATTATACAAGCATGAAAAAAAATGTGTAGACAGAGCCTGAAGACCTTCTGCCTTTGCCACAAATCACAGTTGCTCTTTATCAGTTTGTATTCTGAGTCTGGGAAGTATGGGAAGAGAAGCCACAAAGAGTGTTATGATTTTCTCTGGATTATGCAAGAAATCAAGTAAAACTTAGAGTGAAGAAACTAAATAAGTATTTAAATAAAACAGACATTTCCTATGAGTGGCAGAATTAGAGAAATCTCTTCCAAAAATCTGTGTCATTTTTTTTTCCAATTAATTTTCATTGATGATATCACCTGCATAATTTGTGGGTTTACTCATGTGCCTAACCTGAGCTCCGGACTGTCTGTATGTATACTGGTGTTTTTTCAGTACTCATATGCTGGCTGTCCAATTCTCCCAGCTGTTCAAAGGAGACACTAAAATTTGGATTATTCCTATGACCACTAATTTTTATGAAATTTGGTTTTGATATCCTAACATTTCTCTCATGTTTATTCTAACATGAAAAGTTATAGGTGGATTTAGACAGACAAAAAAGATAACTCGTAAGTCTTCTTTCTTCAGAAGACCAACAGAAGGATTGAGAAATTATGATTCTCTGTTTATTTACAAATTTCAAAAATTATATATGAGAAAGAGAGTAGAGAGCTAATTTTTATTTACTTCCCTTGAACACTTTGTATGTTAAAAATAATTGTTCAGGAAGATGGAGTTCATAGGAAATCCTACAGGCCTTAGACACAGTGCTGGGTTTGGCTGTCTGTGTTCTTAGACAAGTGAGTAATAGACATGTTTTGTCCTGGCAACCTGGTCTGAGTTCTTTTCAGTAAAAGAAAAAACAAACAAACAAACAAACAACAACAACAACAACAAAACAAACCCAGTGTGTATTATTTTACGAGAAGTATATATTCTTTCTGAGGGCAGAAAAGCCATTCTTCTCTTAGTCTTCTCTCTGTGCAGTGATAGAACAATGTACAGACTCCTTTCTCCCTTCCATGAAGAGCCAATGAGTTTTGTTATGCCTCAACAATTGTTGTCAGAGGCATCTCAGGGAGGGGTGACACACGTGCCATGTCCAGGAGACAGCCAGGAGATGGAGGAAAGCCTTGTCTCTGGGGATATTTTGCCTGGCGACCAGTTCATGCCTCACATGGGACTGGCAGTCAGCAGGGGAACACTAAAGACACTTGTACCCCAGGGACACCCTACAATTGATGGCAAAAGGTCTCTGCCAATGGACTACACTGGGACATTGGACTGGGCCAGTGGTCTCCTGTTAGCAGGCAGACTTTGGGAGGAGCCGGGGGCATAAAAAGTAACTGCATCATAAGCCTGGGGGCTGTTCAGTTCTTTGTCTTTTGACTCTTTGGGGGCTTTTTGAACTTGGTTTTGGAGTCCTGCCTTTGGGCTCTCCTGCCATCGCTGGCTCTTCCTCGCCCTCACGTCTGTCCTGCCTCCCTATGTCCCTGACCAGCACCCTGCCTGCTCCATCTCTGCACCCCTTCCTGAGTCACTGTCCTACTCTGCCCGCCTCCAAGTCTCCCACCACCATGCTCCTCACCACAACCCTGTGCAGGTTCCTGGACCAGACTGATGTGATCACAAAACTACATAGTCAGAGTTCACTTTTCTTCCCTTGTCTATCTATGAATCCAGTGTTCCAGAACACGAAGATGAAGCATTTTTAAATTCCTGAATTCCCATACTCAAACAATTGGAACACACACCACTATCATCACTAAAATTTCTTTTCTGGGCTCTTTATAAGGAGGAAAAAAATAGACATTTACAGAGCAAAATTTTTGACATTTATCTCATGATGAATAGCACCCAAAAGTAAACATAACTTTTCACTAACTATGAATATTTTAGAGTAGAGGGGATTAATTTAATTACTTCAAGTTCCCATGAAAACACAGAATGCAAAATGGTAAAATACTCTATTTTTTTCAAGAAGAAAGGAGACTTTAATATGGTTCCTGCAGTCAAGTCAATAGAAAATACTAACCGTGCTCTACGAGTATGTTCTAAGAATGATGGGTGAATCTGCTAAAAAGAAGAAATTTGTAGGAATATCTGATTTGTTGTTCATAATAGGACTTAATGCTGAGCTAGGGGCCCCTTTCTTCAGCAGTGTCCAAGACATGTATGACTCTCAGTATGCCTAGAAGCGCATCTCTAGATAATGATGGAATACTGGGCTGACTACAATTAAATAGGTGAGGTATTTTTAATTATGCAGATAGATGACCAGGGATTTTTGCCAGTACAGCCTTTCATTGACTATCCTACTCTATTCTTCATTCTACTGAGTTCACCTATCACATCTCACAGCTCTGTGTTTCCATATTCATAAAAATAATTAAGACAAGCTAGGAGCATTACAAATCCATTGCCAGCAGGCAAAGACACTCCTGTAACAGTTTCTTTCCAGAGTTATGATATCCAACAAAAAGCCAAGGAAGGGATAAGGTGAAATTATAAAATACCTCTTTACATTCATAAAAGTGCATACATATAAAACACATATGCAAGTGAGACCATCATTCCAGTTTCAAGTACTTATTGCTTGACAAGTGGACATATGTGCCTTGGCTTCCTTTCACCTTCTACTCTGCTGGTAATACAGAGCAGCTGTGACCCTAAATTTAAGCTAGGATTATGACTGTTATCTCTTGACAAATTTGTTCACAATTCTGCAGACATTTCTGCTGATTCAATACCACTTTACATTGGCATATATCCAGATTTCTGCAGAAACTGCACTTATGCTGAGCTTTTGAAATGTCTTTATTTTGTACAAAGACAAGGATATGAGTATTACAGCAAATGTCAGTTTCATGTAAAATGAAATCAGGTGTGGTCTGATCCTTCACTAGCATACATCTAGAGTGATTACAAAGGTTTGATGGCAATTTAAGCTAGAAATATACCAGGGTGAAACCACTGACTTAAATATGGTAGAAGGGCCTGATTCTGCTTTTTTTTTTTTTTCTATAAATATGTCTGTGTATGCATGCATATGTGTGTGTGTTTGTGTGTGTGTGTGTGTGTGTGTGTGTGTGTGTTGAAGGAGGGGATTGTCCCGCTTTGCTCTGCACTGGTGTGGTCTCACCTCAAGTCCTACTTGCAGTTTTGGGCACCACAATGTAATAAAGACAGTGAGCTGCAAGAAAGCATCTAAAGGGGAGAGTAGTAAAGATAGTAAAGGGCCTTGTGGGGAAGCCATATGAGGAGCAGCTGTAGTCCCTTGGTCTGTACAGTTTGGAGAAGACAAGAGACTGAGGGGAGACCTCATTACAGTCTACAAATTCCTTTTGAGGAGCAGAGGAGAGACAGACGCTGATCTCTTTGGTGACCAGTGACAGGACCTGAGGGAATGCCATGAAGCTGTGTCGGGGGGTATCCAGGTCAGATGTCAGGGAAAAAGTTCTTCACCCAGAGGATAGTTAGACGCTGGAACAGGCTTCACAGGGAAGTGGTCACAGCATCAGCCTGACATTGTTCAAGAAGCATTTGGACAATGCTCTCAGGCACAAGGTGGGATTCCTGGAGCTGTCCAGTGTAGGGTCATGAGCGGAACTCCATGATCCTTGTGAGTTCCTTCCAACTCAGAATATTCTATGAAATATGTATATGTAAAATTACTACAGTATGGATTCTGAAAGCTTGAACTTGTTTTAGAGTGTTAGAAAAAAACTTGTTTTAGAGTGTTAGAAAACTGGAATGAAACATTTCTTTAGTCTCACTTGCATTACCTATAGTGCCATATTTGCAAAAACATTCTTCACATCAAAAAAGAAGGAAAAGAATTCAAGATTTTAGATTTCCATATGGCTTTAGCAAATGTTGACTAAAATATCTCACGTTGTAGATGTTGTAGTTTTGATTCCTTTTACCCTTGGAAGCAGATAAAAATTTCTATATGCAAAACACAAATTAAAAATAAAATAATTTTCCTTTCATTTTTCCACTAGGATCTTATGAGTTCTTAATGAAGCTGAAGTAATTTTAACAATAATAAAAAAAAAATCTGTCCTAGTTTGTATCTGTACAAGTCGGATTTAATTATTGAGAAATATTCCTTGAGAGTGTCTACATAAAGACAAGATCAAACAGATTATGCCTTTCAGTTGTACTTCTAGTAATTTTAAAGTTTGTGGCTTTTTAAATTGCTGGCTGTTGGAACAATAAAATGAGATTCAATGGCAACTTAACAGCTCAGCTAGTGCAGTATGATATTTTTCCTGGTGCCGCAGGATACCTATGAACATTTGAAAATGTGTTTTGAAATGTGCCAAATAGTTTTATTTAATATGGACACTTCAGAAAAAGAAGAACTGATCAGCATGTGGGCATTATGGGCATTGCATTGCTCTGACACATTCTAGCAGCATGAGACTTGAAAGAGCTCTTTTATTAAATTTCTGATTAAATGTCTGAATGCTTGTTGAGAATGAAAAGTAGGACTGCAATAAATAAAAGTAGAGCTAACTGAATATATTTAATTCCCAAAAATATTTGTATATCTCTTCTCATCCCATACTGCTCAGAGACTTTTTTGTTAAAGACCCCAAGTGCATTTGTTTGAGAAAAATATTTGCAGAAATTATAACCAATGCCTGCCTTGTTTATAATGTTCCATGTCAAGTACATTCTGGAAGGATAAGGGGGCTAATTTGAACATTTTAAAGAAATATAATGTCCCCAGTATTAATTTTGTACTGAAAAATTTGGAATGTACCACATTATAAACACTGTGTTTCAGGTTGCATTGGGGGCTGATAGCAGGTACTGATAGGCATATGAATACACCTGATTAATCCACTTTAATTCCCTAGAAGATTAACTTTAATAAAAGCAGATAGGGAAAGATAACTGGCCAGCCAGTCTTACCAGGTAAAATTGAAAAAGGAGTTGAATCTCAGGAAGCAGCACAGTCCCACAGAGTCCCTGCTTACTCCTCCACTCCTCCAAACATCCCTTCTCTTCCTTCTCCTTCTTCTCCCAGCTTTATATGCTGAGCATGGCTCCATATGGTGTGGAATATCCTGTTGATCAGTTGGGGTCAGCTGTCCTGGCCTTAATGCTATATAAACACTGTTTATATATATAACACATAATATTTTAGCAAAAGCTAAAATATTGGTATGCTATCAACACCATTCTCATTACAAATACAAAATACAGCACCACAGAGGCTTCTGTGATGAAAATTAAATGTATTATAGCCACAACCAGCACAAAGAGAGAAAGAACTCCTGAATCTGAGTGGTTTGACTCAAAGGACAAATGTCTTTGATCACTGAGAGAAACAAGCAGAGCCAGCCACATTTAACAAGCACTCGTTCTTAGTGGAAATTATGACCAGACAAGTACAAAATTCTGACAAAGAAACTGATGAGAAATCTGAAAATTTTGAAATTCCAAATCTTGCCATGTGGGATAATAGACCAGCAGGTTAAAAATATCTGGCTTTTACTGGTTTGAGATGTTTTCTCACTTTCACCTTTATGTCTGCATTAACAACAGGATTTTTAAGAACCTTGTGAAAAGTTTCAGGTCTGATTTAAGAGATCTGAAATTTAGACTTTGGATCCTAAAAATAGTTGCTTATTTGTAATTAATTTTGAAGAATCTGAATGATCCAGACTTTTTTTTAATTAAAATCCCCCTATATCCTAGTTTTCCACTTCTGTGACCACCTGCAGCATGACTTCATGTATAAAATGTGTGCTGTGTTCTGTAACATTGTCTTAACTTGTCCAATTTGCTGCTCTACACTGCATATGGTACCATACAAATACATCTAGTACACATAAAAATACATTATATGTGGACCAAGTTACTTGCAAAATGCAATACTACTAATCATTTTCCATGCAAAGCAAACTGATTTAAAAAAAAAAATCATATTTAAATCACTACCCTGCAATGCAGGAGAAAACAGAGGTATCCAGATGGTAATTTTCTGCCCTTTAGTTAAATTTAAGCTGGCAGATTCTCCTTGTAAATGTCTTCAAAGGACTTTGTTGTCTTCTTAAGCATAAATACTTACATTATGCGGTAACTTACTAAGTCTGATTTTATTGGTCTTACTTAAGTTTGGTATACTAAGTCTTGTTCCAAGTCTCATATTTCAAAGAAAAATTCTTAAGACTGAGAGTAAAATTTACTCTGAAGTCACAGTGTGTCAGCCCCTCTTGCTGAATTAGCCTCCCTTTATTACAGCAACATTAAAAGGGTTATTTAGGCCAAAGAACAAGGGACACAGTCTCACACTGAAAATGTTTCTCTAGTTTAATATGTTAAGGACTCTCAGTTGTGAAGGAAAAACAAGAGGTTTCATTCCTACTCAAAAAATATTTGATGCATATAATATCATATTGTCTTACATTTAAGTTTATAAAAGATATTTGGAAAAAAAAGGCCAGAAACTCCCATTTTAATGACCTTCCTCATCTATGCCAAGACAAAGTTGCATTTAATAGGACACATATGAGCTCTATTTGAATATAATTATGCAACTTATTATTCATCTAATAAATTGTGATCACTAGCAAATGTCTGACATGACAGAAAATAAGACGTTTCTTTCTTGAAGGGTTCTTCTTCCTGCATTTGCAGTGCAAATGCTTACATAGGTGATTGCTTGCACTCTTTTTCTTTGTAACAGTGTGTAATATTACTGATGTGCTAATTTATTCCCTAATGTTCTACCGGTCCATCTCAGTCTCTTGGAGAGCTGGGCTAGGCTGGTCTGGGCTGGATCTTGGCATCACATTGCATCACATCAATTCCATTCCATTCCATTCCATTCCATTCCATTCCATTCCGTTCCCGTGTAAGTACATTTTGCAGCCTCAGCAGTCAAGTCTGAGGCAGAGTTTAGCAAGGGAAACCTGCTAAACTTTGAATCCTGTCATTCTGTGGGAGAGTCTCCCTTAAGCCTTTGAATAGTCACACTTTCCTGTTCTTGCCCTTCCTCTTTCCCTCAGTCTCTGCACAGATTTTTGAGGTGAGTTTGGGAGTGAACCTTACCAACAAACTTCATCACGTGAACTTTTATATTAACCCTGCTTTTGCTGATATCTTTTTCTGGCACTCTTTTGTGACACACTGTTGTCAACATGGTGCACATCACCTGAAGCTTTGTACATTTGTGTTGTGTGTCTCTGGCTTTGTTTCACTCAGTAGAGTAAAAGGGTCTCCTCCTAATCCAAATATTTCTGCGCTTCTGTAAAGCCCTGACTGAAGCATTTCAGATTAAATTACCTGCTTACTTGAACCCTTTCTGGCACTGTTCCCAGTAGGATAGAGCAGCAGTGAGCACAGGTGACTCTAATAGAGTCACAGAAGTGTTAGTGTTGGAAGGGACCTCTGGAAATCCCCCAGCCCAACCCCCTTGTCAAGGCAGGGTCCCCTAGAGCAGGGGACACAGGAATATGTCTGGATGGATTTTAAATATCTCTGGAGAGCCCACAAGTTCCCTGGGCAGCCTGTTCCAATGCTGTGCTACCCTCACATCCTTGACATGTTGTGGAGTTCCCCCCACGGCCATGCTTGGCCATCTCTCTGGGGAGGTCCCTGTGCCTGGCTGTGTTTGTCATAGCCCCTCCATGCAAGGGACTCCTGGCCCAGGGTCTGGCAGCTGAGGAGAAATGGCTGGGTCTTGGAAGAGCAGCCCCGTGGCCTCGCAGTGCACTGCACCTCACCTCACCACTTGCCACACCAAGTTTTAGACTTACCACCCTTACTGAATTTCTTTAGCAAGCAGTAGGTTACATTCAACAGGAAACATTAATTTTCTGGAATTCTTCACTGTCAGCCACCTCCTGCCATGGATTTTTACATTTAGTTGGAGGACATGTTTCATATCTGCCATGTGTGATGAACTCTGGCTTTGTGAAAACCTGTGGTTCTCTATCTCGAAGTCTTCTTCAGCTGTCAGAAGGATTTTGTCATCCAGTAAAGTAATCTCCGTCTATTACTGAAACTCAGATTGAATCAAGTCAGTGGAAGTGGTTGGATTTTCTTCAGGTTTTTCTATAATTAGTTCTGCAAGAAAATTATTCATCCTTACAGGTAAAGTGCACAAAATACCTATGTTTCATTGTTCAATTCTTTCTACCATTAATATTATGGAAAGAAAAAACCCCATCACATTAGATGCAGATGACCCATGTATTTTCTTTTTTATTTTCACTTCAGAAATGTATCTATGAATATATTACTGAAATATCTTTGCATATTCATTGTTTCTAAAGACTTCACAGCCGAACACTTGTAGATTCAGAAGACTTAAGGTTATCTATTTGAAATTTTTATAGCTATTACAATAGGTGTTGCAGGAAAACCTGGAAGTCTTAATAATCAGATAAGATAAAAGCAAGATGGCTGCATTTCCCTCAAATTTAGATGCTGAAATCCATAGCTAAACTAGTGACTTTAGGCTCCACTTATTGTCAATGGAGACTAATAGGCTTCTCCAGGATGTGATCTATTTCTTATTTAAAGGTTTACAATTATATGAACAGCCTTTGAAAATTATGTATTTCTCTCCACTGACTATGAAGCAGTACTGGGATAACTAGGTTAGATATAGATGTTGACATGGCAGATATCCACATTTAATCAGTTGAACATCAGTTACAAAAAAAGAAAATTCTTGCCCCAGTGAATTTGCTATCTAAATAAGAAAGGGGGAAATTGAAATTAAAAGTCATTAAATAGCTTGGAAAAAATCAGAACCTAAAATATCTCCTGAGTCCAATGAAAAGGTTTTAAGCAGAAGGCTGTATCTGCTTCAATTTTCAGTATTCAGTTTTTCTTTCAAAGCTTCTTTGGCACCCTGAAAAAGTTCTCATACTATACTGCTATGTTGATGGCAGTTTTTCTATGTTTATTTTGTAACTTATTTCTATTGTACTAAAAATGCTGTTTGATTCACTTCTACATGGAGACTTCATAAAAAATTGAAAGGCTTCAATAATTTTAAATCATTCTACACTGCATATAGAGATTTAAATTTCAGTGCTATTTTTTTTATTAGCACTTTAATTTGGAAGGTACTAGGCTTCTACAAGATTTAAAATTATTGGAGCATTTCAAATTTTTATAAGCTTTCCAGTAAAGATGTGACTATGGTTCTGGGCATATAAAGTGTAGGACAATTTAAATTTAATCTAAATTATTTAAGTGCTTCAGACTTCAGGGAGATTTTCAATCTCTCAGACTGGGATCCATGTTCAGAGACTAGAGCAATCTTATAATATAAAGTGCTTTCATCATTTTAAAGACCTGTGGGCAGCATTCTGAAAAACCCTTTTTTATTTTCAGTTTGTTAATTTAAATTATTTGTTTTCATCTGCAATGTATGGCAAGGAAAAAAGGTGTAATAAGATCATAAAGGGAAGTCTGTTTCCTCTAGAAGATGTTGGATAAAAATGAGCTTTCCTTCTGAGATACATTGTGAGGTAATGTGAAGAACACCATTTATTAATGTACATTTTGAAATTTGCTCTAAGATGTTACACATTTTATAGCCTCACCTATGTCCGTTGACATTAGGTATACTCATTATCTTACCATATCAAAGATATTTATCTTCCATTTTCAATCTTTTCAAGACTTAGTTTCACACGGGGTGTCCACCATCTTTTGTTTCTCATTGGTGGGGAACACCTGTTTGTGGGTAAAAGACCTTCTCTTTTTGTATGCCTTTGCTATTAATATTGATGTTATTATGTTTATCTTATTCCATAGCTTTGGTCTTTCAGTGAATTGAGGAGTGGAAAGGGAAGCCACTTATCTAGAGTTGAATTTTCAGATAGTGTTAAAGTCAGTACATAAAGTTAACACTGAAAGGTGTTGGAATCACTAATTTTGTAGAAATGAGCTTTTAGATTCAGTTTGAGAAAAAGTTACATGAAATCTTTTGTGCATGTGTTAATCAAAATGCATCAAGAGCTACCAGGGAGTAGCCAATTGTGATAGTAAAGCAAGGCACTAGAAACTCTTGAACTAGATCAAACCAGTGGCAAAAATGCTGTCTGTGATCTCCCAGATTCATGGGTCAGATCCAGCCTGGTAGAGGACAGTCACATAATTTACACCCCCTAAACCAGAAAGAGCCTTAAAGATATACTATTTGAATCACTAAAGGACTTGAAGATCTAGGATGATTCTTTTGATGTGAAATAATTGATAAAGCCAATTCTGTGACTTTTTAATAAAAGAGCAGTGGCCTTCTGTTTGAATAGAATCTTACTGTACAATCCCTGGTAAAGCTCATTTACCACCCACCTGGCTCAAATGCCCGTAGGACATATGGAAAATACCTATGCTAAAAAAGCTGCTGACCATGTAGAGTAGAAATAGATAATTTCTAACAGGCATTTGAAGCACAATCCTTCTCCATTAATGAATCAAATGGAAAAAAAAAGAAACAAAGTATATTAGCTTATGAAGGAGTGTGATTTGCTCTCATTTTTGCAAACTCAAGGACCAGATTCACTGATTTACTGTAAGTACTTCAGTTGCTTTTCTGTACAGAGACGTCATGAATTTGGTTTAATGACAAAACACTAAACTGAGTCTACAGCTGTGTTCACTTCTAAGAGTAGTATAAACCATCTGGAGAATACTACTAAATGTCACCCACAGAATCAAGTCCATATTCTCAACTGCCTTAATTTTAGTTTTTTCTAGTAATGCCAGTTTATACCATTGTGAATATGTATAAGAATCTTCATTAAGTCATTTTTGCTTAAATCAAATTTTTGGTTAAATGAAGACAAGATGACAAGCTGAAATGATTATTCAGTTCTAATTGTTGTATGAAATATGCAACAGAAGTTCTAACTAAATAACAAATCATCCCAACAAATCTGTATAATACAGAAAAATCCTTCTCTCAGGGTTCCTGCACTGAGTAGACCTGATGGATCATTGATAATGTTATAGAGCTACAAAATAATAGAATATCCTGAGTGAGATATCTATGTCCATAATGAACTAAAAGGGATTTTTTTAGGACCAAAAATGTATCTGTGGGGAAAGTCTACCATTCTTGTATCACAATGAAAGAAAGGACAAAAGTTTAAAAAGAGAAGTTTAAAATAAAATGCAGAAAAGATGAGACAGAAGTTGGCAATAAACTTTGTGATAATATGTCCATGCTCACAAAACCAGATGAAGTTCATGCTACATTTTCACCTTAGAGGTGGAATAAAGATATTTTCAATATTCTAAAATTATCACTGAAGTCATAATAAGCTGAAAAAAATCCAACCAAAAAAAAACCATAACCCACAAACCAAGTCTGTGTTCCCAGTCGTTTTCTGTTCACAGAAAGCAAAGGAAGAATATGAGGTGAGAGAAAATCTTGTTCCACCATCCCATCAATGGTATTGACAAAGGGTACTCTTTGATGTAGTTTTTCCTACTAATATTTTCCAACTTTGTCTTATTCATGTTAACCAGAATAAAAAGTTTCCAACCATCATAGCTGTACTAGGAATTGATAAAATTGTGCATATTACCTATGTATATATGTAAAAAAAAATGTTTGCATATGCATGAGATTCCTAATTACTACATTTAATAATAAATGTTGTCCCTTATAGTTTGAAGAATTGCTTTGTTTTTAAGATATTTGATTTGCACCTGTAGTTGTTTTTGTTTTGGTTTGATTTGTTTTTTTTTGGGGGGGGGTGTTTCTTGTTTGGTTGGGGGGTATTTTTGGTTTTTTTTGGTTTGTTTTGTAGGGTTTTTTTATTTTGTTTTGGGGTTTTTTGGGGTTTTTTGTTGTTTTTTTTTAAATTTGGTAGAAATCTCTGATTGTATTTGTGAGGAGAAATTTCACTTTGACTAAAGAGAAATTGTAATCAGCAACTTAATTCGGTTTATAAAATTTCCAGTGAACAAATTTTTCTCATTTTCTAGCAGATGATTTGTTTGGCGATTTATTTGTTCTAAATTTTAAATTAAATTATTACTTTAGAAGAATCTGAGGATTTTTAGGGAGAAAAGCAACAACAGAAAAATGGCCAAATAAGAAACATAGACATGTATTTGCTTGATTTTGCACGAGAGCGGAAATCCGCACCCAGTTTCACTTGATTTTTTTTTTAATTTAAAAAAAATCCCAAACTCTAAAAAATTTCACTACAGCAAGGAAAGTAAAAAATGGCAAAATATTTCAAAGACTTTTTTTGTTATACAACTCTGTATTGCTGTGTAAAATGTTCTTCCTTAAGTCTAATTATCCATTATTCAATCAAGCAAAATGGCAAATGCAATAAAGGTTCATTGATGTAACCAAAAATTCCAGTCAATAAACTCAGGGGGGTAAGTACGGCACCTATAAAATCTTGTAATACACACAGTAAAAATGTTTGTGTGTTGTTAGAGTGGTACTCATCTACAAATTTTAAATTCCTTATATGCATTAATTCAGCTTTGTTGATAAATTTGTTCTTTTTTTGCCCTGAATTTCCAGTAATATTGTGAAACTTAAAATGTAGTGAAGGGACAGCTGATTCTTTAAGAGGTAAAGTTCTCCTGCACAGACTATGATAAGATCTCAAGCTTTTCCTTATAGATTTTCTTGTACAAAATATTAGCTAAGCAATCTGTGTTTTTGTTTTCCTTTATTTGCATTGCCTCTTTGCTTATGAGCTGTTTTGTTCTTGCACTGCTAATTTTTTCCCTTATAATGTTTTGTATTTTGAATAACAAATGTTTTAAATTTATTAAAATTAGAAAAATCATCTTTTCTGTCTTTTATACTGTGATTTAAATTTCTAGTGTAATATCTGCTCTACTACTGTCCCTCCGTAAAATGCTATGAGGACAGCCACAATCCTACTTTTCAGTTTGGTTATTTATTATGAGATTAAATTACTACAGGTTCCTGTACTACAGTCCTATCTTAGACAATCCACCTGGCTGTTTGGCTCCTTGCAATCTGCTTAACTTTGACATCTTCAGCAGGTATCTGTAAAACTGTAGTCTGTGTGGTCTTCAATGAAAAAATCATCCCTCTACAACAGCAGATATACTATTCTGTTTTACCATGATTACTATGACCCTTAGTCCCAGTATATCAAATTTAGAAGTTACCCCTTCCGAACATCCTTTATCCACAAAAGTTATTTGCCTTACGTGGCATCTAATGCATCAAGAATTATAAAAAGTTATCATTTTTTTTTCTATAAAATCAATAGTTTGGTGGAATATTTGTGGTCTTCACTAAAGACTATTCCTGAGCACTGTAACTCTATTGCTTATGTACACATATTGCTAAATGCTTTAAATTGTTTTAATTACTTATTAGCATGGTTTTGTTTTTTGGTCTCCAGCCATTTCCCAAATAATTTATATTAAGCTCTTGAGAGTTAGGGTGGGTTACGGACCACTCCAAATACACAAATTAGGAGAGTCTATACTATCTCTGGAGTGTATAAAAATTTAATAGTATGGATTCTAGCTGTTTTGAGTTAGCTGATGTGACTCAGAGAAAGGGCCCCGGTGTTTTTAATATATTCCTTTAATTCTTTGAGATGTGATTTTCAATTTATGTGTTACAGAGATTTATGCATAAACCTCTACAAAACTGAAGGATTTAATTTGCTGGGAAAACTATTTTTAGTCAGGATTATTGCTCACCAATTTGCCCGACCATTAGTTTCACCCTTCATAAATGCTCTGTTTGCTACTTTCCAGGGGAGAAAAGGATTTACTAACACCCAAAAGACATCAGTATTTCTGATATGCCTTATCAGGTGCCTATTCTCTGAGAGACGCTAGTACTGTGATTATCTGGCAAGTTTGTGGATTACAGAAAATCCCTTGGAGGAAGTTGTATGCATGACTGTAGCCTCAGGAGAAAGGAAGGGCATAAGAAAAAACCTCTCCTCTGACCAGCATCTACTTCACAGAAGGACAAGCCTGAGGACAGTCATTTTTTTTGGAACTGAATCCTAGATGAAAGAGCAATCCCAAAATAAGACACAATCTATCTAGTCAACTTTTCAGCTGAACTGAATAAAAAAAGGTCTTTGGATCAGAACTAAAATAAAGACAGTCAGACACACTCATTTCCCCCTCCACACACCCCCTATAGTTTTTTCTTTGAACAGAATCACCCCATTAAGATTTGAAAAGCAGTACATGTTAGGAAGTCTTCATGCATGTTATGGTGTTAGTCTAATATCAAAAATTATTTCAAAATTTATGGTCCTAAGTAGAAGTATTGCCCACTTCTGTAGGGTGCCTAATCCTTGCATTGCAATGTATGTTATTATTGTTGTTGTTGCCATTATTCATATTGAAATGAATATTATTAATAATAATATCAATATTGGTATTATTTTGGCCTGGAAAACCCAATTATTTAAATGAGTTTACATTCTGTTATTCTAGGTTTACTGTTCCTCTTTGCTGCCCTCTGGACAGTTAGACACAAACTGTTAGAAGCATTTGGATGAACTTTGGGTATGCTATTCTAATGAAGTGTTTGGCATTAGCACCTATGGGTTCTGCTATACAAAGGACACAAATATATGGAAAGGACACAGAATATGAAGAGGAGCTAAGCAGAAAAAGGAGCAGTGGAAAACTGGAAACTTCATCAATCCATGCAGATCACCTACAGAAGTTTCTCACTGACTAGTTGCACTGCCTTAGTGTGAAAAGTCCTGGAAATCTTCTCTCACACTCATTGTCCTGGGGACCTACCCAGAAATTTGCCTGGCTCCTCAATTGTTGTGGCTTTGAGATTAATTTTCTTTCTTAAAATTCAGTGCTCAGGTACCATAGTGCTAAGTAAACTCATTAATTATTTCTCTACATTCTACTAGTTCATTGTAGCTGTTCCACATTTCACTCTTTTCATCAAATTTTCAATCAATTCCTCTCTATTTGCAAGTAGGTCAAGGATGGCTTCTCCTCTGGTTAATACATGGTTGGCTGTCTTCATTTACTAGGAGATAATTCCTCTGTAAATGGTGTTTTGTGATTCTGAGTACCTTGAGATTTTGTCCAGGAAATTTTCATTCCTGCAAGTCTCTAGTCACATACCATCTGTCATTTCTTCTTTGTTTTTAATTCCTTGCAACTTTACCTAAAAACTGAATAATTGCATTTGTTAACAAGGGTTTGTGGAGTTCTCACATATGTAGGCCTGCAGTTTTCAAATGGCTTAAAGGAATTATACACTCACCTTTGCTTGGGTTTGTTTTGAGTTGTTTTTTGGTTTATTTTTCTTTTATAATGGAGTAAATTAGATCTACCCAATGATGAGATGCTATTTAAAATCCTAGTAAGAATTCTGATTCCAACTAACTTTTTGTTTATACACCCAATTGTCTCTATATATTGGAATTCTAGTTGCAAGAATAATTTTTCATAGGCACACTTTCAATGAAGCACATTGTGTTATTGTAATACCATCATTTAATACTATTTTTGTGTCTTTCTGTTATCTTTTCTGTTCTGTTTTTGCAATTATCAAAGGATGTATTTTGTTATTTACCTTTTTTTTTCTCCAGATTTTTTCACCATGTACTCTGTATGAGACGCAATGTTTTCTTAGTAACAGTTTGGATTTCCAGTATGTACCAGATGGAGTTAAAAGGAAGCTATTTTTCCCTCTTCTAACTGCTAACAGTTGTTTAACAATTTTTGGAAGAAATGTACCAATTCTGAACTTAGGTTAAGTAGTCATATGTCAAAATATGGTAAGTCTCAGCTCAGACTACTGCAACATGCAAGACTTGCAGCTGTTATCATTAATAATACAGAACATGGAAACAATTGTAATATCTGTTGAAATCCTCAGTATCATAGAAATTATGATCAGCAAATCTTTGACATGATTATTTCATCAGTCTATAGTTTGTGAATACTAATGAGATGTACTTTTGACACAGGCATCATGTCTGAACTAAAAAGCCATTACTGAAATTATAATATAAATTAAATGTGGAATGAAAGGCTAATAATGAGTGTGCCAGATGTTATACTCTGAATGCTTAGAATATTTATGGACTGTTCCAGTCAGATGGTGGATGCTCTGGACACATGGAGCATTTGCGAAATACAACATCAGAATATACTGAATAATACAGTACGATACAGATGTTTTCTAAGGGATGGTAGTTACTGCATTCCTGACTAAGCACTGGAAAGAAAATTGGAATTTCAGTCATGTGGAAAAGGGATGTTGGTGCATATTCTACTACTGGTTAAATAGCATTCATCTTTTCACTGATGACTGGAAAATAGTACTACTTTTATCTCATTCAAAACCAGAGATACACAGGAAGAAAACAATCAAAAGACACAGCCAAGCATTTTTGAGCACCTATTAACTGAATTATGGAATAAATCTGTCAATATTCTGTGTGATAAATCAATTCTTAAATATATGCAAAACTTATTTAATGCTTTAGTGTATGCTTCTTTTTGCTTTTGGTTTGCCCCAGATAATGTCTGTGCAATTTGGGAAGTTGTCTTGTCACTGATTAACTCTGAGAAGCAGACAATATCTGTGTGTTATAACAAATAGTAGGCAGTAGGAAGTGAGAAGTGTAGCTGTAAGTGGCCTAAATTTTTGTGTCTAGCTGAAAAGCACACATTCCATCAAGAAAAATCATGACCAAAGACTGAGATCCAACTGTAAGTACTCCAATGAGATCATGAAAAAATGAGAGGGACAAGTGACTTTGACATTTATCAGTACTTCATTATTTTCCTCAAATCCTGGAACTCATTAATCTAAACTAAAGACTGTTGGCTATTTTTTAGTGTTGCACTGCTCCTTGCTGAACTTCATGAACTTCCTATCAGCCTATTTCTTCAGCCTGTTGAGATCCCTCTGGATGGTTACACAACCATTAGCGGTTTGGTGTTGTTAGCAAACTTGTTAAGGGTGAGCTCTGCCTGATCATCCAGATCATTGAGGATGTTAAGCAGGACTGCACCAAGTACTGACTGCTGGAGTACACTGCTAGTCACTGGTCTCCAACTTGCCTCTGTGCCTCTGGATCATGACCCTCTGGGTCTGTCCATTCTTCCAGTTTTCAAAGCACCTCACTATCTACTTATACTGCCATGCATCATACTCTCTAAGTATCTTAAAGGAGACAGTGTGAAAGATATTGCTGAAATTGGAGTAGATAATATCTACTGCTCTACCCTCATCTGCCAGGACAGTAATTTCACTATAGAAGATGCAGCTTTTTGAAGTGCCCTGTGTTTGCTGGTAAAATACAAAAGACAAATTCTAGTCTATTAAAAAATTTTCAGGGAAAAAACATGGGAAATTATTTTAATTAAGAAGAATGGCCAAATGATATTGTATTTGTTGTAAATGTTAGATAGAACGGGTTTGGGGTCAGAGATTAAAGTTTTTCTGGATCCTGTAATGAATTTGGTGTAGGATGAGGGATGTCTGGATGAAATAATATCCTCCACTATCAGGGAGTTATAGAGTGCTACTAGAATGTGAAAAGTAGCTGAGGTTTCCCTTAGAATTATGTTCCAGAGGGAATTTCTAACAATTTCTAATTCTCTGATAAAGACAAACAAACACCACTGTATCTAAAAAAAAAAAGGCTGTCTGTCATACAATAATATTTGGAGTAAATGATTAAACTCCAAGAGTTTCAATGGGGTGTATCACAGTCATTAAATAAACACAGAGGGAAACAAATCTCAGAGCTGGTCATTAGCTAAAAGTTCTGAGAAGTAGACTGCAGTTTCCCAAAGTCATTGAGGAAACTAAGTCTCATTTGACAGTGAAAAAAATAATCCAAAATCCTGAACGCCTTTGTGAATCTTGGCCTGAGGCAAAATTGGTTTAAACTATCTATTTTATTCAGGCTGTGAAAGATTTTGAAATGGACTTATATTACTCTGGAGACAGATGCCAACCATCCATTTATAAGGTGTCCTAATATGATACTTTTTCAACTCCATTTCTCACAAATTTTTCACTATTCATGAAACTGTAAAAGGTTATTTCAGACCAAGAGAAGTAAAGACAATTTTCTAGCAGGGCTGTTGGGCTTGAGGCTTCAGAAATGCACCTGAGAGGTGAAATATCTAGTTCAAAGACTTAAATTTAGTGTTTGCTAAATACAAGAGAGAATATGTATTACATAAAAGGTTAAATTGAAAAGGTTGTGATAGAATTTGTTTTGGATAGGTTTCTTTAAAGAAAATGTCTTATAGACCCAGTTCTTATGAGTGAAAAATAAGAACCAAACTTCTAGTGCATGTTTAGATATACTCAATAAATTTCATAGCTATTTAACTCTTTAAAATGGGAGTGGAAGTGGAAGTTTAATATCTTTATTTAAACCAATATAGTAATTTACCAAATATTAGGAATAATTACTGCTGTGTTCTCTGGCAAATAAATAGTTGGCCAAAATGCAGAGTTTTAGCTCTTTTTCATCCATTGAAATTACATAGCTAGTGAAGTAACAGAACCAATTTTTCTAAGCCAAGTAAGGCACTGCTGGTCTGTTATGGTTTGCAATTATGATTTTCATTTATTTGATACAAAGTTGATGAGTTTGAGGTTCATTAGGATTTCTTTTGAATTACCTAATCATTTGGTGCAGACCATTCCAGAGCCAGCAGATTATATGATAGAGTTTTGTCATTATTAGTCTGAGCTATACTTGAAACAGCGTCCTAGAGCTAAAAAGTGTCCATATTATATTTCCAGTTCCCTCAATGAAACAGCTCCTGCAGGGTTCATACTTAGCAATAACAACAGTTATATTGAGCAGAAAAACTATAATTTTGTTTGGGGTTTTTTTTTGTTTGGTGTTTTTTTGCCTTTCTTAGGTAAATTTGTTGCCACCAGCTTTCATATTCACATCTTACAGACCTTTAGGTAATAGGGCTTGGATCAGAAAGTTGTATTCAAAAAAAATAACAAGTTTCTGAGGATTATTTTTTAACTTCATATTAAGGGGCTTTTGGTGACAATAACAGATTTTAAGGCTTAACACCAAAGCTACTAATTATTTATGTTCACAATTATGTTCACTACTTTCCAATGAAGTAATTGGAAAAAAAGTCGTATGCTAACATTTATAATGCTGCAAGGTTTGGGACTTGTATAAGGCAAATCTCCATATGTTTTCCTTCCATAGTAATTTACTCTAGAGGTTGTTCTTCTGTACCATTAACTATTTTTTTAAACTCTAAAAGTGGGCAAAGCAGCTGTAAACAGCAGAAAACTAAATCTGTAATCAGATGGTTACCTTGGAATTCAAACTACAGAATTTATGAGTGGATTTTGCTGTATGAAGAGATGATGTGAATGGTACCCATGTTGCCTGTTGTGACAGCATTTATTTAGACTACATAGAGATGAATATTAAGAGGAACAAAGAATGATATTCATACAGTCTGACCTGTTTGAATTTTGAGGAACAGGCATGATTCTAACCAAGTGACCATCCAGCCTACACTTGCATTAATACTTTGTATACCATAGAAGCTTATCATGTAGAATAGTTGACAGAATATTTCTCAACACCATATAGGGGCATCCACACTATCGTCAGATGCCATGGCCTTATATGTTAATTCAAACTCCATACATATTTATTAATGAAGAATTAATCCAAACTCCATGTGAAACAGAAGTTCTTCTAAAAAGGAGGAAGTTGATATGTGACAGAACACAATGCAAGTGTAAACTAACTTAGAGGTATTGCATACATTGGGGCACTGAGAACTGAGAATGTGAATTTTCTATGCTGAGCAATATGCAGCATTTTACACTAGGCCTGGTTCTTTTGCTAATTTTAATACTTGTATAACAAATATACTATGATTTTTATATTGATTTTATTTTGTCTTTTTTTTCCTGTAGTTATTTAAATATCCTGGTGGATATTTATTAAGACCTACACTAAAATGCTTTAATAAATAATATTAACATCTTATCTCGGGTTTGTGGTTTTTTTCACTATGTATGTCTGACTAAATAAGTGTCCTGAGGACATAATCCTTTAAAATAAACTATACAAAAAACATTTTTTTCGGGACTGGAGACAAAAAAACCCCGAATATTTCAGCTATCTTAAAGGCGATCATTAAGAAAATTAAGAGCAATTTGAAATTGGTATCTACACGTTTTCATTTACATTACACAAATTTCATGGGCATCTATAAGTAGGAAATTGTACTCTAAGCTCTCCTGCACTTTCTATTAGTCTAGGGTATTTTTATTAATAGTATGAGAAGATATTGAAATGGGCAATTTAACATTGGTAAAAATCAGAATACAGAAATTAAAGATGCAATTTCCTAAATATAAATTTGGTACTATTTGATAGGATGTTTGACATATTTATGTGGGGAAAACAGGCATGAGACAATATCTATAGAAATTCATACCTGCCTTTTTGCTCATAGGTAGACTGCCAGAGGAAAGGTGACAATCCTAGGTCATCTGTGAAATGGTGCTAAATTTAAGTGACTTAATAGTCCACAAATAAACATTAGTAATTTTCTGCAAGTGATTCCACCCACAAGGTCTAATCTTGCTTTTAAATCTAATATAAATACTAGGAAATTGAACCCTGTTTCTAGTTTAATTGAATAGGTTTTTTATGTTTGAGTGACATTTTCTTGCTGCAAAGCAAATACTCTGAATGTAGGCTTTTTCCATATTTTTGTCATTAACCAGTGTGACTATTTCTAATTATGTTTTCCTTGATGTTTGTGTATGTCATTTTGCAAACAAACACAAAGAAACCACATGTAGTTTTGCATTCAGCTCACAGAGGTATAATCTGTTCCCTTTGCTGGAGGAAATCCTCGGTGATGTGTTGCCAATATTTTAACAAGAGACTCTCACAAATCATTCTCCCCTTAAGCCTGTGTTAAATCCGTGCATCAGAAGTATTTGTACTCCAGAGAGGAATGGCAATAGACTCGTTTGTTTCCAATTTAATGTGAAAATACATTCTCATAAACATAACCAAGAAAGATAAGATCTTATTTGGCTAACATACTGGTATGAAGCTCCTGGAAATACCCAGACTATGCTCCTTAGTAAAAACATACTGATGAAAAACCTGTATGCAGATAGATTTACTAGGATAGCACTGTGCTTTGAAACAGCATGTGAGCAATACTGTTATTCATTATCTGCTGAGGTGCAGTACATGGTAAGGTGTTTGTTTTCCTCACTATGGTATCCTTAATTCAATAAACTCCTAAGAGTTCCCATATTTAAAATGTTGCACATGTGGTACATACACGCACATACATACAAAAAGCCCCACTACAAAATTTTGTATACTCTGAAAAAAGTTTCCTCCTTTTAAAATTGCGTAATGACATCCTTATAATACCACTTGTGTTTGTGTATTTGTCTTTCCCAGGGCAATTACAAGGGCTTAGGAAAGCACTATTGTATGAGGATTATCCTTAAGAGTTTTCAGAGAATGAGACTAACAGTGCTATATTTCTAAGGATCTTAACACAAATAAGTGATGTAGAAAGGATGCAAACATTCTGTTTCTTCTTCTGACAGTGGCTGAGAAACTCTTATGAGAGCCATAACCTTTAGGCTACCATAAATTTGAGGAAATTTGAGGAAAGAAATCCGTTGTTCTATGCTTTTAGAACTGTTTCACATTACACAGATAAATGAATTATTTATCAGATGAAAAAAGAGGGATGCAGCAGAAGCAACTGTGGCACATCCTGTTCTCATGTGTTCTATCAGCAGTGTTGTGTGATTTAAAATGGTGATGCTGGCTTAATTTTTCTCTAAGGCCGTGAAACATACATCTCCTCAAGAGTAGTTTTAATCTAGTACTTGCATGAAATATTATATTAATTTTGCTTAATTTTGAATAGAAAAAGTATTTAATAAAACTATCCATATCATAATCATGAACAGTTCCCAACAATTTGAATTAAATTATGCTTACTCTTTCTGATCAATAGGTACATAAAAATGGCATGAAGAGAGAATCACTTGTAAGTTTAGCCTGGAGAACAGGAGGCCCAGGAGACGCCTTATCACTCCCCACCCTCACCTGAAAAGATATTGTAGTGAGTTGGATGTCAGTCTCTTCTCCCAGACAACAAGTGGACAGGACTTGGCAAAATATCCTCAAATTCTGCCAGGTAAGTTTTACATTGGATATTGGGAAAAACTTCATCACTGAAAGAGTGGTCAAGCATTGTAATTACTTCCCCAGGGATGTGGTGGAATCACCATCCCTGGAAGTGTACAAAAAACACATGGATGTGACAGTTGGGGGTGGTGGACTTTAGAGGTGGACTTTGCAGTGCTAGACTCAATTGAGGTTGGACTCAATTTGTGACCATAGTGCATGTAGGAGACAATCAAATATTAAAAGGAGAGAGAGCTACAGATAACGAGTTCATTTTCCTGAATGCACAACAACAGTGAATGGAAAGCCAAAAATGAGATATGAAGAATTAGGAGCACACATAAATTCCCCTTGGGAGGAATGCAAATAGCATGAATCTCTTTATCTGTGTGTGCACTTAATTTATTACTGTTCACATCTCTTATATTTGTCTGTTGTGCTGAATAATGTTTACATGATGTCTTGGTTTGGGACAGGGCAGTGTTAATCTCTGCATTAGCCACGAGTGGGTAAGGCCAGGACCCAGAGGTTATTTCTACATCACCTCCCCTCATTTGCTGAGGACAGGGGAGGGGTTCTGGGTCTGTCTCGTGTAAGGAGGAAGCAGTCATGAATTTTCAGGGCTTGTCCAGGAGACGTGAGTAAACATGTAATTAGCCCAGCTTTTTTCTTATATGCTCTGTCATGAGGACTTTGCTGTTACTGTTTGCTGTTTTACTTATCAGCTGCTTTCAATAAACTGTTTTGTCTCAACCCATGATCTTTACCTTTTGTGCCTACAGTTGTCTCTGTTTGTCTCACAGGGAGAGGGAATGAGAAGTGAGGAAGTAGCATGTGGTTTACAGCAGTTTAGTGGTAACACTAAATTAGAAATTACTGTTCCTAAACAACATCTTTATTTGGCACCCAACATCAGGCACAAAGTGTTGGGGTGACAACAGTTCTGCCCAGAGCTGGTTGGAAAGGAATTTCATCTAGCCATTTGCTGCATTAGGTAACGAGCCATGGGTCACAATGTTACTTGGTCTGTTCACGTGTGTCTGGTACCTAACTCTGCGTGTATTCCTTTATATGCAATATGTGCTACTCATGATGATATTTTTCAGAGCAGGGAGAGGGATCAAAGTTGCTTTGTTACTGTACTGTGTGATTCCAGCATCTGACATTATAACATCCAGGGCCATGAGGGTCATTTGGTATGTGTATTCAGGTCTCCAATCCTTACTTTAGGTTCTGTCTCTAAAAGTCCATTAGCAATCATATCCAGTCTGTGAGGGGAACTGGGAAGGATGATTCTCCTCGGCTTTTCATCCCCTTTTCTTCCTTTAGACCTGTTAAAACAGCTTTTGAGGATTTCGAATTTCCCTTGGATGTTAAGGAAAGCGTGTGCTTGTTGCTAGGTCTGCCAGGTCTCCTCAGTGCAGTCCACACCATGTTTAGAGTTACAAAAGAGATATTTTAGGACAGTCTTTCAGACATAAGCTCTGAAGTTGGATAGTCAGAAGTGACATGGAAGATGGGAGAAAATGGGCCAGCTCTTGAAGGACAATTCTGCTCCAATGGTTTGAAAATTCATCCCTGAACAACTCAGGACCCTGAAAACATGGCAAAATATTTGAAAGAAAAATGCTTTTGCAGAGAGGTATGAAGTTATGCAATGAGCTGAGCCTCACCTACTATTTACCGGACACTTCTCATCACTAGATAGCAGCGTGTTCAGGAGGAGTTGGAGGAAAGCAGACCCATAGTGACTTTGATCACTAAAACTGCAGCTGAACCAGAAGAACAATCCATTTTATTAGCATTTTCCCCTAGACAAAAGAAGAATTCAAGACCAAATCAATTCACTTAGTGAGGGATGAAGAGGAAGTAGGGCCCTCACAACATTATTATTTATTTGCTGTTTCCAGTAAATTGTTCTTATCTCAACCCATGATCTTTACCTATTGAGCCTTCAATGCTCCTCTCCATTCCACTGCAGTAGGAGTGGGAGGGGGAGGGAGGAGTGAGAGAGTAGCTTCTAGTTTGGAATTGTTAAGTAGGAACACCAAATTGGGGAATACCATTCCTAAACCTTGACACATAGTAAGGTGATAAAACAGATCCATGCATTCTGGCTATCCTTACAAGGTGATGTATCAGATAAATTTTGGCCCCCCAGAGCTAAGTGAATATTTTGACATGGAGGTCAATGAATTCAGCATTTCATTGGTCTCCTGTCTTTTCTGAGATGCATAACATTAGCCATTCCAACTATATATTACAAAACCACATCATTATTTAAGATCTGTCCTCTAACTTTCATTCCTTCCTGCCAACAGACTACTGTGTGCAGCGGTGCATACTCATTTTCACTTAATGATCAGGAAATTGATTAGGATGCAAAGAAGGACAACAAAGTTGATTAAAGGTTTCCCAACACTCACTTGCAGAAAAAAAAACAACCAAAAAAACCCAAACCTTTAAATATGTCTAGCTCGTTTAAGATATAAAGGGAAGGTGATCTGATAACGTGAAAAAATATCTGATGCTGTCAGCACTTTAAATGAAAATATAGCAGACTGTTACAGGAAGAATTGGTAGGAATGATATAAAAATACCCACATGAAAACAGTGTTCTGAACTTGACAGAATAAAATTCAGGCAGTGGATCAGATCAACAACAGACTGAAAATGATGGAAAATCTCAAATATTATGCCTCATTTCATCTTTTCTTAATACTCTTCAAAGAAATAACAAGATGGCATTGTTTAGAGTGTGGAGATCAGAATGGTGAATTCTAATTTGAGTTTGGTTACTGACTCATAGGAGAACATGAAGGGATTTTTTCCATCAACACAAGAATTCTGAAGTATAACGTGGGGATAATAAGAGCCAACTTACTTTTAGGAATGCAGGGAAGAGAAAGTGTATTTAAAATATGAAGTAAATTTATAAAAATGAAAATGGCATGTGTATCAGGATTTTCTGACTGTTGCTTAAAGCAGTAATTCGATTTCTGAAAGGCATAACAGAATATACATATTGCAGCAGAACGCTAAGGGTGAAAGAAAAATCTTTGAGTTTTACTCTGGAGCAGATTAGAGTTTCAGTGTCACTTGAAAAAAAAATAGAACACATAAGGAAGTTTTAAACACTGAATTGTCTCAAAAACTATATATCTATATATACCCAAGAACTGAAAAATCAAGAGATTAGTCAAGTTATTCACAAAGTCATCAAAGCTCTCTGAATATGACAGGCCTTTAAAACTGATATAAACATTATCTAATAATTACAGGTAATAAAATAGGGCTGCTATTGTTCCACTCACAAGAAATAAAAAGTATTTTTAAAACCTGTATTGCTTAAGTTATGTTTCAGATTGTTTGCTATTGTGACTATTTTAAGAATTTTAAAGGATTAATTACTATTAACAAATTTAGCTACTGTAAGTCTGTAAATAATTGCCTGCTTTAATTCAGATAACCATTTCAGAAGACAGGACACAAATTAATTTCTCTAGTGGTCACTAGGAGTCATCTTCACTAGGTCTGGATGTGTGCATCCTTGTGATAATGTCCTGTATGATCTAGCATCAATGAAACAGAAACAGCATTAATTAAACAAAAGAAGCATTAATAAAACAGTAAAAAAACCCTCACATTTAAGAGAGGGAACATGGTCAGCAGTGGGTAAATCTGACTCTTTAAGCAGACCATTGAGTGTAGTAGTGTGTGCTTGCAGACTGCAAAACAAATAGTGACCTGGGCTGCATGAAAAGCTGCATGGCCAGCAGGTCGAGGGAGGGGATCCTGCCCTTTTACTCTGCTCTGATGAGATCTCACCTGGGGAGCTGTGTCCAGCTCTGGTATCCTCAGGAAGGACACTGATCTGTTGGAGCAAGTCCAGAGAAGGGCCATGAAGGTGATTAGAAAAATGGAACAGCTCGTCTATAGGGAAAGAATGAGAGAATTTGGATTGTTAATCTTGGAGAAGGCTCTGGTGTAACTTAACTGTAACCTTCAAGTACCTGAAGGGAGCCTACAAGAAAGATGGAGAGAAACTTTTTGTATGGCTATATAGTGACGGGACAAGGAGGAATGGTTTTTAATGGAAAGAGTAGATTTAAATTAGATATAAGGAAGACATTTACCTTGAGGGGCCTGAGGACTTGGAACATGTTGCCCAGAGAAGCTGTGAATGCTCCATCCAAGGAAGTGTTCAAGGCCAAGTTGGACGAGACTTTGAGCAACCTGGTCTAGGGGAATGTATCCCTGCTCATGGTATAAAGGTTGGAACGAGATGACCTTCAAGGCCTCTTATAGATCAGGCTGTTCTATGATTCTATTGGCAAATGTAGTGCAGGGGAACTTGTAGGGTCAGCAGCTATTTTCTTCTTCACTTCTGAATGAGCTGAGAATTTACAGTTTCAATGGATGTATTTCTATAAACAACACAGAACCCGTATTCATTTACACAAGAGCTTATTTATGAAATTATAAATGTAAACAATGATACATTTAAGCTGAAATATGATGAAAAATACTGTCCTGATTTAAAGCCAGGAAAAACAATTGAAGCTATTAAAATCAGAAACATTACAAGATTTGTAGCAGCTGAGTTATAAATCCTTCATGACAGGGAAATGTATTTTTCAAAGAAATTTTTTTCCAGAAGTATTTTTGTGAACATCTTCTTAATATATTTCTGAAAAGCCTATCAGAAAATTTATAATATCCCAATGGATGAAAAAAAAAAGTAAAATTAACTGAAAAGTTAAACATTTTTTTATTTTAAGAATGAATAGTGGTCAGATAAAATCAGTTATCAGTTGAGATTACTGAAAGATAAAACAACTACAATTTTCCTGTCATACCTGTCTGCTGCACTCAATGTTTTCCTATTTTGGCTATTCAAAAGCAGACCTGGTTTCCCTCTTTTCCCAGTGCATCTGAGATGCAGATTTATTTAGAAATTATTAGGATTAGGAAATAATTCTCAGTTACAGATCAAGCATATATGTTAAAAGGGCATAACCTTCACAAAAGAAGGTATGAATCCTTAGCTATGGAAAAAAAAAAATCCAATGTTATCTTTCTTTTGCATCTGGGAGATATATGGCATTATATATACCATTGGACTAATTCTTACATGCCATCTATCTGTGTACTTTTGTCCACTTTGATAAACCTAGCATGCATGGATGATTTGCTTCCTGAGCCCTTGGGATTAGAAGGTGTTGTTTATTCATTAACTAGGAATAAATGATTCAAACTCAGTAATTGAGATAATGGTCCAAATTGGGGAATGTTAACCTTGATTAACCTCCATTTTACACTTTCTATATCTTGTCCAAATTGTTTTGATCTTCTGGTAATATTTTATCACGGTCTTTTTCACAATAGGATTTTTCAAATTAGGAAAAAGATAATAATATGTTTATTTGTTCTATTATCCTTTATAATGAAGTATAGTTTCTATTTTACAAGCCATAATCAAGAAGATAGTTTTCCTAATTCTAGTATATAATTAAAATAAAACTGAGCTTTTGACAAAAAAATTATGAATTAACCACAAAAAATCCAAAATTGAAACTGTTTTTAATAATTGTCTATATGATGAGGTATCACAGAATTTATGAGGCAAAAGTAAAACAGAAGTCTTTTTAATTCTAAAATTCAGACTGCAAAAATTATACCTTATGATTTTATGTAATTTTATGTAATTTTAGCCAGATGGCTTTCCATCAATATGATTCAATATTGAAATGTTCATACAACTTTAAACTCATGCTAGAAAATTATTTGGATTTTTAGCAGAATATTTTCATAGAATCATTCAATATCCTGAATTGGAAGAGACCCAAGAAGATCATTGTGTCTGGCTCCTAGTTCTGCACAGCACAGACGCAAAAATCCCATAATGAGCCTGAGAGCATTGTCCAAACACTTCTTGAACTCTGGTAGGTTGGTGCTGTGACCACTTCTCTAAGGAGGGTGGTGAGTTGACCTTGGCTGGGCAACAGGTACCCACCAAGCCACTCTACCAGTCTCCTTCCCAGACAGACAGGAGAGACAAAATAAGATTGAAAACAACTTGTAGATTTAGATAAGACAGTTTGCTAAAGGAAAAGCAAAAATTTGCATGTGTGGCTGGGTTTTGACACCAAAAAAGTGTAGGGGATTGATCCTGGCTGGATGCCAGGCACCCACCAAATCCTTGCTATCACTCCCCTCCATAGCTGGACTGGGAAGAGAAAAATATAACAAAAGGTTAATGAGCTGAAATAAGAAATTTCCTGCCACCGCTCCCCTCTTTTCCAGGTCTACTTCCTCTACTCCAGTGGTTCAGGGAGACAAGGAATGGGGGTTACTGTCAGTTCATCACAGGTCGCTCCTGCCATTGCTCAAGTACAGGAATCCATCTCCAGCTCTAACATGGGTCCGTCCCATGGGAGACAGTTCTCCATGAACTTCTCCATCATGAGTCCATCCCATTGGCAACCGTTCTCCACAAACTGGTCAACGTGGGTCATTTCCATGGGGTGGAGTCCCTCAAGAACAGGCTTCTCCAGGGTAGGTCCCTACAGGGCTGCAAGTCCTAACAATAATATTGCTTTAGTGTGGGCTCCTCTCTCCGAAGGTCTGCAGATCCCTTCCAGGAGTCTACTTCAGTACAGGATCTACTTCAGCACTTCTCCCATGGGTTCACAGCCTCCTCTCAGGCATACACATGGTCCCTCATGGGTCCCCTCCATAAGCTTTGGGTGGCTCTCTGCAACCCTGTGGTCTTCCAAGGGCTGCAGGAGAACAACTGCCCCATCATGGTCTTTACCATGAGCTACAGGGGAATCTCAGCTCCAATGCCTGGAGTGTTTCCCCCTCCTTCTCCACTGACCTTGGTGTCTGCAGGACTGTTCCTCTCCCATGTTCTCACCCTTGTCTTCTCTGGCTGCAATTACATATATGCAGTAACTTATTTTTCTTCTTCTTAAATATGTTATCACAGAGGTGTTACCACCATTTCTGGTTGGCTGACCCTTGGTCAGCAGTTCAGACCTCCTCCTGTCTTGGAGCCATCTGGCATGGGCTCTGCTGGACATGGAAGAAGCTTCTAGCAACTTCTCACAGAAACCACTTCTCTAACAAAGCCTAGTCATGCAAGCCCAATACAGGGAGCCTGTTTCAGTGACCAACCACTCTCTGTGTAAAGAACCTTCTCCTAAATACGAACCTCTTCTCACAAGGAAGTTGTACCTGCAATGAAGTCTACCCTCAGTCTCCTCTTCTGCAGGCTGAACAGACCAAGTGACCTCAGCTGCTCCTCATACAGCTTCCCATCACAGCCCTTCACCATCTTTGTTGCCCTCCTTTGGACACTTTCTAATAGTTTAATATGACTCAAAAACTGCCCCCAGCACTCAAGGAGAGACTGTCCCAGTGCAGAGCACCCCAGGACATGGCTGCCCTTCCTGCCTGCCAGGACACTGCTGACTCTTATTCAACTTGCTGTCAACCAGGACCCCATTGGTTCCTTTCTGCAGAACTGCTTTCCAGTCTATACATACATCCAGGGTTGCCCCAACCCATGTACAGAATCTGGCCCAAGTTTTTGTTAAACTTCATACTTCATACTTCATGCCCAGCCCTCTAATCCAGCTCTCTCCCCCCTGCTTGCCCATAGCATGGTGTGTTTATCCAGCTGAATGCTGAGTATTTAACCCAGAAGGATACTGTGAAGGACTGCATCAAAAACTTTACTGAAATCCTAAAAGGTTGCATCAACTGGTTTCCCTTGGTCAATTAGGTGAGTTACCAAAAAGAAATTATGTTTGACAAGCAGGATTTTCATCATGAAGTCATGCTGACTGTGACCAATGACTGCATTGTTCTCCGGGTGTTTTTTAATACCTCCGTGAATAACCTTCTCCATAATTCTAGCAATCATTGAATTGAGACTGACAGGCCTGTAGTTTTCAGGGTCATCCTTCTTTCCCTTCTTGAAAATTTGGACAACATTAGACAGCTTCCACTGGGTCCTTCCCAGATTCCCACAACTGTTCAAAAATCTTAGACAGATGTCTTGCAGTGATATTATCTATCTCTTTTAGTATTCTTGAATCCTATCAGCCCCCAGAGACTTTTAGGGATCCAGCTGAAGCAGCAGCACTCTTGCAGTGATATTATCTATCTCTTTTAGTATTCTTGAATCCTATCAGCCCCCAGAGATTTTTAGGGATCCAGCTGAAGCAGCAGCACCTGCACAAGTTCAAGGTCAAATGGGAATTGATCATTCTTGCAGTCATGGTCCTCCAGCTCAGAGCAGTGGGACCCCCTTTACCCCATTGTTAGTGTTGAAGAAAGAGGCAAAAAAAGCATGAAACACCTCTGCCTTGTGTCTGTCCCTATTGGTGAGGTGACCATCCACATACTGTAATGGGATATAATTTTTGCTATTAATGTATTTTGTTATTAATGTATTTTAAAATACTCTTTTTTTTTATTTCCTCCCATGGTACTGTCCAGCTTCAACTCCAGCTTAGTTTTGGCCACATGAATTTTCACACTACAGAGACATCTCTGCAGTTCTCCCATATCACCTGACTTTGGTTCTGCTGGACATACACTTTCTTTTCTTGCCTTATTTCCAAAAGGAGATCCTTGCTCAGCCAAGCTATCTTTCTTCCTTGTCTGCTTGACTTTCAACATTTTGGAATTGCCTTCTCCTGTGTCGTTAGAGGGTGGTGCTTAAAAAGGGACCAGCTCTCGTGGACCCAAACACCTTCTGAAGTGGACCTTAGTCACTAGTTCCCCAACCAGCCTAAAGTCTGCTCTCCTCATGCCCAGGGTTGAAGTCTTGCTATTTATTTTCCTGCTGTCAGCAGAATTTTAAACTCAACTGCTTTGCAGTTGCTGTGATCAAGATGGCCATCAATGACCACATCATTCATGCAACCTTAGTATCTGTACCATGAAGTTATCATCCACGTGTTTCACCCATCTTCCAGACCTGTTTGTGCCAGCTGTGTGAGGTTCCAGTTAATATCCTGCAAATTGAAGCCCCCTATAAGGATTAAGGCATTTGATTTGGAGGTGTCCCTTAGTTCCTCAAAGAATAATCAGTGTGATTGACCTGGCTGGGTAGTCATCAGCTGACTTCCACAGTGATATTTCATTATTTGTTTGTAGCTTAATCCTTACCTGTGGGGGGGATAGAATGTAAGAGAATAGAGATAGTGCAGAAGGCGATCTCACCCCTGAGGAGTCCAGCTGTGCTAATTATCAAAGATAGGAACAGGCCTGCCCTTAATAGGCCACAGCTGTGTCCAAGGATGAGTGCTATAAAAAAGTGGGTTAGCTAGTTGAGAAGAAAGTTGGAGTTTGTTGGCTGTGCTGTGAGGAGCTGCCTATGAGAAATCACTGAGAAGGTATGGAAGAGTTGCAATAAGATGATAACAGAGGCTCTCAACTGTGCCATTGCCAACTGTGAGCTCCATATATTCTAACTCCTCCATTACATACAATGCCATCCCCTTGCCCTACCTATCCCTCTTGAAGAGTCTCCAACCACCCAGTCTGACCTCCCATCACTGAACTCAACCCACCGGGTTTTGCTTATGACAAGATGTCAGATCTCTAGGACTGTGCCAAAGCAGTCAAGATGCTCTTATTTTATCTTGTTTCATAGTTTCAAAATAAAAGAGTTTCAGTGTTCATCTGTTTTGTGGGTTAACACCATTAGGCTTCTAAGACCCACACAGACATCCCCAGCAAGATGTGGGATGGAATTGGAAAAGCAGAAGTGACAAAGCTCATGGGTTGACACACAAAAACAGCAAAAACCCAGTAAAAAACAAAAAACAAAAAACAAAAAAATCCAAAAAAAACCCCCACAAAAACACACAAATTAAAACAAGTGATGCAAAAGCAATTGTTTACTAGTCAAACCAATGCTCAGCTGGTCCTTGAGTAATGACAATCCCTGGCTAATGCTGCCCTCCAGTTTTATTGAAAAGCATGATGCAATACTGACCTTTTGATCAATTTTGATCAGATAGCTCAGTTCTGTTGCCTCCTAGATTTGTCTTCTTCCAACCTACCCACAGGGGCCAGAGTGAGAAACAGAAAAAATTGATGCTTGGTAAGCACTGCTCAGAAATAGCTAAATTGTTGGTGTGTTATAAACACTTCCGATTATAATTGTAAAATGTAGCATCAGACAGGCTGTGTAGAAATAAATTCCTTCTTTGCCAAAGCCAGTGTGACTTCACATGGGAATCACATGGGCCTCAGTGAAATATTAGACTTAATTCTTAGGAGATCAGGACCTAAAAACAAATCCACATCAAAATTAAGTCTAGACACTTTAGTGTTATCACTCCAATTTCTCTTTCCTGGATGCCAATCATAGCAGCTGCCCTGTTGGATAAAACTACCTCTGTCATTAAATCTTCTTTCCGTTTCCAACAGAAGGGAGGAGAACATTCTCTATGGAAGACCAAAGTTATTCCTTCAGTCTAAGATCTCCCAGAATTTTCACTGGAAGGCATTTTACTTTCCTTTCAAAGTTCAGCATCTGTCTAAACATGTGTGATCTTGAAAACAAGTGAAGTCTCTATTACTCTTCCATCCTCGGGCAATTAATGAGCATAGAGGGAATATGCAAAGAGGGAAAATAAATTACAGAAATATTTGCGTAATCCTGGCAGTACATTGTAAATCAACAAAATCATGCTGTTGGGATTGTGTCGAAGAGAGTCCCAAACTACTTTTTGATGCACTTAGCATCTGTTTTTAAAAAATATCTTGTCCCTCCAGTAAGTATTATTTGCACATTCCCTAACCTACCTCTTTGCAAAGTTGAGCTTTAAGACATTTTTCTATGTGCTTTCTCTAATGTGAAAGAAACAGTGTGTGCCCATGTATCCAGACTGTATTTGAATTGTATTTTGTGTAAAGCCCTTATTTATTTGAGAAATAACAAATTAACAAGCAAAAACCATGAAGTTGATTGTTGTCATGCATGCTATATGACATACCTTTTCAATAACTTCTGAATAGTTCCACGTAAATTTCCTTTTTTTTAATATAATTTAAATTTTGTTTACTACCATTTTCTTCATGACATTCTCTTGGGTTGTCTCACTGGTCACCAGAGAGAAGAGATCAGTGTCTGCCCCTCTGCTTCCCGTTATGAGAAAGCTGTGGAGTGCCATGAGGCCTCCCCACAGTCTCCTCTTCTTCAGGCTGAACAGACCAAGTGACCTCATATGGCTTTCCCTCTAGGCTCTTCACTGTCTTTGTGGCTCTGATTCTGAACAAATCTGTCCCAACAGTTTTGAGAATAGCTAATGAATTGTAGGTCTGATAGCAAATATTCTTAATAAACCTGTGTGGTAGGTTCATCCCAGCTAACATGCAAGCACCTACACAGGCACTGGCTCATGTCTTTCTGTCCCAGTGGGGCAGAGGGGAAAAAAAGGAAAGAGCAAGATTGAGAAAACTTATGGATTTAAATAAAGACAGGGTTATGACTTGTCAATGACTATTTTGGGCAAAACAGATTTGACTGAAAATTTAACTTCATTTATCAGTAATTAGCAGAGGTATTTAATTACTGACTTAGGTATTGGCAAACTGATGCCCTGCCCCTGACCAACACCAGCAGCATAGGCAGGCTGCTGTCAAGTGTAATGTGTGAGGTTCTCACATCGCTGGTGAGCCAAGGGTGAGCATGACTCTCCTGCATTCAAAAGTGATTTGCACGATTTACTGCTGCTGTGAGATGACCTGAACACCAAGTGCTCCTAACAGTGGACTAAAACCACTGCATCAGTTATGGTCTTGTGCTTATTTTCAGCAATTGGATGAATTTCCGTATTGGGTGCATTACTACTCATCTTTTGTACTGTCTCAATAAGGCTTTGTTAATAAATTCTTGTCGGGCTACATTACTGTTCAGACAAGAGAAGCAGAGATGGAAATCAATAAAATATCTATCTTCATCCTTTCCCAGGCTCAATTAATTTCATTCCAAATTTCTCTCTTTCTTGAATTCCACCCACCCCCCCAACTTTTTTTTTACTTCAATCTTTCATTTTAGACACTTCTTGTTCTGCCTTGTTATCACCACAGGTTACAATCAGTTCCTTCAGTGAGACAACAAATCATGCAGGAAGTCACAGTCAGTACACTGGGGTTTCTCTCTGCTGCTCCTTGTTTCTCATGCTTTTCATGTTCCAGGGGCATGATCCCTTCAGATAGGTGGTTACTCTGCCATGGAGTGCCTCCTCTGGCCTTTTTATTCCCTCATTTCTTCTGCTGCTCCCTTATTCATCCTTCACTTTTCCTATATTTTTTTTTTCCCTTTCTTAAATATGTTTTCACAAAGATACAAATGTCTTTGCTGATGTGCTCATCTGTGTTCTGTGGTGGGTCCAGAGGAGCTAGTTGGGACTGGTTGTGTCCAGTACAGGGCAGACCCTTGTCTCTTCTCACTGAGGTCAAGCCTGTAGATCATGCCTGCCAAGACCTGCCATTTACACCCAATGCAATTTTTCAATTTACAGGAGTAGATTACAATGACACTAATTAAAAACGGGATGAAAAATAAAACTGGACAACTACAAAGCCTGACCTCAACAGGAGACCACAACCAGCAGAACAAATTAAGAAGGAAGAAATAATTAAATAAATTGACATGCACGGAAGGTGGATGAATCAAAGCAAGGGATTAACAAAGACAGATTGTGTCACACTGATAAAGTATTTTCTTTAACAAAATGACTCTTTTGTTAAAGACAAAGGAATTGGAGTAGATGTAATCTATCTTGACTTCTTTACAACACTTGCTTTGGTCCCTCATGGGAAATTTTCACTGAAGATGGTGGTTAGTACATGACTTGGAAGTTTAATAAAGAATTATGTGATAAAGAGATTACTAGTGGAGTACTCAATGGATTAATTTTGATAATCTTTAGTACCTTGTTTAATGACAGTGATGTAGTTGATGCTAATGGATTTTTATGATGACAGAAAGCCTAGAAATGTATAAAGCAGTAGGAGCACCTGAAGGTCTACTGGGAAGAATAAAACAACCTTGAAAAAAGAAACAATAAAAATTATAACATGAAGTGCAATCCACCTGGGGAATTAAAACCCCATCTCTGCTAATAGGTAAAGATCTACCAGCTGGATGACAAAGTGAATAAAGAATTTTCTTACATTTATTGATAACAGTGTGATTGTAAGTCCCCAGCATGAGATGAAAAAGCATTCTCTTGAGAGCTATCAGGCAAAATATTGGGGATAAAACCAATAGAAAATCACCTCAAGAAGTCTTTGTACTCTTCTGTTGATGTATATAGAATACACAAATACACAGAAGCAATAGTTCAAAGGCAAAGAAAACAACTGAAGAATGTATAGAAGAATATATATGACATAGAGAAGAAATTTGTGTGTGTGTATATATATATAAAAAATAGCAGAAGTGTATTGTTATGAAGTTTCTACAATGTGTAAGTTGGATGCTCTCTAAGACAAGACGGTTATGAAACATCTTTATTTAGTAGCATTGATCTCACAAAAATAATTATATGCATGCATACATCCATCTGCAGAAAGAGATTGCATTCAGGCAGGATGTTTGCATATCTAAGTTTTGGACATGTAACTGAAAATTCTCTAAGGGGACAGTGAAAGGCTAGTTGCCCCATCCCACAGACTGTCAGGGTTGTAATGAGCAGATAAGTTCCACTTGGTTTGAAATAAAGAATAAGACTGATTTTCTGAAATTGAAATTAATTGCCTAGATAATATTTTCAGTATCTGAAATAGATGGTGATGAAGTTGATGATTTATGGTATTTCATGTATATCTTTAATTTAAGAAGAAGAGTTTAAATAGATCATCTTAAAGTTTTGAAGGACTCGGACATCATCTTGATCCACTAAGTATCCTAATTCTGCAGGCCTTCCAATTTCAGATGAATATTTAAATACAAAAAACTTAATTTCAATCATTATTGTGAATGTTTTTGAAATTCAATAATGAGAAGAAGAATGAAAGATGAATTATAAAAAAAATTGAAAGGTGAGGAAGCATTGAGAGGAGATGAGGATGAAATGGCTATAATTAAAAGCCCAACTTTTTGGCTGTAGAAGTTAAGTAGTAATAAAATATTAATATAGTCAAGTGAATTACTCAGTTGAAGTACCTATGAATTGCTCTAAAAAGCTAGGAAAAACTGAAAACATATGTGAAAGAGATGAGACAAAGAGACAAACAAAGACATAAAGGATGTCTGAACAGAAGGTGTGAAGCATAATGGTGTGTGAAATGAATTAAGAAATGCAATAAGAAAGTACTATCTTATTTGTTTCATGTATTTTTCTTTCAGTGAAAGAGCTATAAAACAAATATAAATGAGTCCATGAAAGCTCTTTTGTCTCCAAATTAATAAATTGAATTATTTTAACATACTTAACTTGAACAAAATTAAATAAGATTACAGTGAGTTACTAATCAGTATCTCATATGAGAATCAACCTATTTGATTCTGCATATTTATGATACACTATTTGAAGAGGTGCTCTATGCAGATGATAGCGAATGAAACGGGAATTTTATTGAAAATAATCTAATTAGTCAATATGAATGCTCTAAAATCAGTTAATCACACTATAACTAAATAACTTTGTAGTGCTTAGAAAGCTAACTGTCTATTTATTCATTTTGTTTATAACTGGTAAAAAATCCCCATTCATATATTTCTTGCTTTCTCTAGGTTTGTCATAAACTATTTTTAAACAAGTATTTTGACTTAAATTTTAACTCTAGAGAGTTTTTATATAGATCTGATAATTGAATCTTTTTTGTAAGGGAACCATTATTTTTCTCTTCTTTTCGTACCTTCATCCTTAAAACTCTTATAAAATACAGTCACTTTGCTTAAGAGAAATAAGAATTTGTATAGCAGGCTTTAATTTCTTTAAATCAACCAAATAACATTTTTTAAAAAACTTGTTCAAGTAGTATATGTATCAGATAAACCAGAGGAAGCTTATCAGATAAATACGTAATATTTTACTTTATTAGTTTGGAGACAAAAACACCTCTTCATGAATGAAAGGCTTGCTTTTAAACCGCTGTTCTAAAAACAAAGAGAACTAAATTAAAACTTCACTTTTAGGCTAGCTTTTCATGTCACTTTGAAGTGAAGTCTTGGAAGGAAGTTTCATAAGTAAATATACTTGGACTGGTTTTACAGCTTTAATACATACATTTATAATTTTATATACATACATACATACATATATATATATAAAACATTTTAGCTGTAAGGGATGTGACTGCTTTTACATGTCTAAAAAATGTCTAATGATATTACATTAATTAGAATATCTAGCTCAGCTTCCATCTTGTTTCCAGAAGATTCCTCTCTTTTGTACATTTTATAGTGTGCCATCCAGCCCCTTGCAGTTGTCTCAGCTGCCCTATGACATCTCAAATAAGAACAGTTTTTTATTCTTTAGACAGGTGAATACTATCCATGATGTCTTTCAAAGCTTTTGTCTTAGTCTCACACTGGTTCTCAGACCAACCACAAATCAAGATACAAAGCAAGACTATGCAACACTGAGTTTAAATGGATTATGACTGAATTGAATAAGAATCAGGCTGGCTGTGCACACAATTTGTGTGAGCAGCAGGTCTGAAGAGTTCTGACTTATTAAGGTGTGCATCTTGTGTGAATACTGGTTGTGGAGGTCGTTTCCAACTGTAGGACCCAGCCATATATTATAGCAGTTTATGCCGGGAATTGCCTTGCTCTTTCTCAAAAACTCTAACAGCTGAGTAGACATTTCAGAGGTCAAAATCCTGCTGCTAAAAAATCCCACAAGTCTGAAATGTGAAATTACAAATCTTGCTTCCATGATAATCATTAATTCTGCATTATTATTCTTTTGCAATCTATGCATATGACTGAGGTGGAGATATTGCAGCTGAAATACATAGTAAGAATCTGTGTTTGGTTTTCTTGCATGAAATTCCATTTCTTTGTTCAAATATATTTTAGATATTGCAGATGGTATGGGTTTTTCTATTTAAATCTTTCACCTTTTTTGAGATGATACTTATGTAATCTGTTTTAAATTTTCTAATACTGGTTTTATCAGTATGACTGTTTGATATGCAGTCAATATTATATTGACTCCATCCTGCTTGCAAAATTCCTTTTTTAAATCTGGATTCTGTATTTTGTAATTCCTCTACATTCAAAGGATGTTCATCCATGGGTGAAAGTCTTTAATGCAGTTTCCATTGGGTTTTGATGTGATTTTTTTTTCTGTTTAGGCATCCATCCTTTCATTTTGATCTCACAAAACAGCTTGATTAATGGCACCTTTATAAAATGGTGGGTATGTATTAATGTGTGAGAAAGAGAAGAACCAATTATGAAAATATGTTCCCTAAATAGGATAGTGAATGCTAGTTCCAAATCCTGCCATGACAAGCAGAGATATGAAACAATAGTAAACTAGAATCAACTACAATAATTAAAAAACAAAACTCTACATTGTAACACCAAACTTCTGTTTCAATAAGTATTTTAAGTATAAATGTATCCATTTATACTTAAAATATTTATTGAAACAGAAGTTTGAATAGAATAATGAAATATTTGCCAGATTAATGCTAATTTTTTTCCAGGACAAAAAGACATTGAGCTGAGTGCCAACTAGCAGTGGGTTTGTGCTTAAAAAATATGAAGCCTGCCTCTGACAGATAGCTATTCTTATGTATCTTTTGCCCAAGTATCCTTTAGATGGTAAAAAGTAGGTTTTATTTTATTGGAATTTTATTTTATTTGGAATATTATACTTACTATTATTAGAGGTTAAAAATAGGAACTTTTTTTAAGTATTTTATAATTTTAAAATCTTCTATCCTATAATACTATAGAAATATGGAATAATCAAATATAATCAAGAAAAATATGCTTGCATTTTGAATTTTTTCCCCTATGCTCTATGCCCTTGGACAAAAAAACAATAAAGCAAAAATCTCATAGAAACACTTCGTTAAGGGGATGTGATGTACAGAGCTCCTTTGGGAAATGCGTGATCAACACAAGTAGATGGCAAAGCTAGCTTTGAATTTCCAATGCAGGTAACCAAAAAAAAAAAAAAAAAAAAGAGCTTTTGATTAGTTGGGTGTATGAGGTGAGAAACTAATTTGACCTTTGATTAAGTGATCTCACTTTTCCGGAACCCTCACATATCTCTCAATTATATTCTGCTTTAGAAAAAAAAAAAAAAAAAAAAAGGCCATTATCTTAACTGACATGAAAGGGCAGAACAGAAGATTTTCAGCTTTCACTAGCTCCTGCAGACAGTGCAATGGGAAATGAGTGGCCCATACAATTTACAGCCTCTTACTTATTACAGGCTGCAACTGCTGCAAGCACAGGGGGGATAATCATCTTGTCAAGAGTCTGTTGCTGAGAATGCCAACATATGATCACTCCTATTGTTTCAGAAGCCTTCTTAGGAAACTGTGGCACTGTATTTGCATTTAAAAAGCCATGTTGTTCGATCGCAAAGATAGTTTATTTCAAGAAATACTGTAAAATATTCCTTAAAATGATTAGTTCATTCTTTCCCATGAATACCACCTAAAGAGACATGAAATAGATATTGTTATATTGAAATTCTGGATCAAAATCATTAGACTAGCAGCTATTTGTAAGAGATAATCATCCTTTCATTGGTGACTATTCTTTCTTGCTCAGAGGATGGTTGGTGCTCTGTTTAGAAAGTAATAAAACTTAAATGAATCAAAATTTGTATATGTTAAGTTGTCCACAACTTCAGAATGTATAGCAATGTACCAATTTTTAGTAGCTCAAAATTGTACTTAGGCTCTCCGGTAGCAATAAAACTCTTAAACTGTCATTTTTCATGGAGTCAAGTGCTAAACAGTTGCTTCCAAAGTAGAAACCTTGCCACTCAAAAGAAAAATAAAGGCCAAAGGAGTTCTATTAAATGCAAAAGTCTACAAAGAGACAGACAAAAAGTTTTTTACTCAAGTCCAATAGCAAAAATTTGCAAGGAAATAAAGAGAGGTAACTTTGGAAGTTACTGTGGCTCCACTGATTTGAACCTATTTCAGTACATATGTATGAAGTCAATTAAAATATTGTGGTCAAGTGGAAAAAAGTACTAAAGCTCAATTAAGTAGGAGCCATGTAAAAGCTCCTACTTCCTAAAAGCTGTGGAAACCTTCTGGAGCCATCTGGATTTGCATAAGCAAAGCAGAGCATTGAGGGGTTAAAGGCTATATGAAGGGAATTAGATTTCTGAACTAGGATGCTAATCTCTTTTAACTTCAGCTGCTATTTCAAGATCAGAAAAGGGGATAAAAAGCCTTAATAAGGACATACATTGTGAAAACTGAAGGGTGCAATCAGATATTAAACCGTTCAGTATTAACATGCCTGACCTAAACCATTGAAATACAAACACCAAGAGTAAGTGAATTATAAGCAAATCGTCTAAGGAAAGGACAGATGTTGTATTTCTTGAAAAAACTATTAGACCAGAATATAAACTGGAAAGTAATTAGTTTCTGCAAGTATTATTTCTCAGTGATTAAATTAAGGGGAAAAAAAAAGAAAGAAGAAAATAAAAATGTTTAATTTAATATCAAAGAAGCTGAAACTTACTAATAGAGATTATATTAGATGTACAAATATTCTTTATAATAATAAGGAAAATAAATAACTCTGCTGTCTAGTCCCCTTATTTTAGGTGGGGATGGTTTTTTTAGATTTATTTTGATTTACAGTACAGATACTGTATTTGGGAAATATCATGCATGGAAGAGATACCAACAAAAAATGACATTCCCTACAAGAGGACGTACTTAGAAAAAAAAATCATACATATATATGTTTAGAATTAGCCTGAAAAGGATATCATTGTTTCATAGGCTTAAACTCCACAGCAAAAGTAAACTAAGCTTAAGAATACCTGAAGTATTTGTGATCTTGTCAAAGTTACTATCTTTCTTTTCTAGCCTTAGAAATATTTGCATCAAGTTTTGTTAAATCTTGATTTTCTTAACTTTCAAAATATTTTAGACTCAAGTTAAGTTTCAGAATATCTAAATATGTGTTCAAAAGAAGATGTTGCAATGCAGAGAAACCAGGAAATAAGCAGAGCCAGGAGACTGAGAAGATTCAGACAGACCAAATTTACCAGGCTCAGATTCAGTCTAGCATAGAAAGGCAATCAAAGATAGAAATGACACATCATTATCATGGAATTAAATACTGGAAGAAAAAAAAGTCTTAATAACCTCCACCCCTGCACCTTTCAGGGGCTCTGGCCTCCTCCCCACAGGCTGTATGGCCTCCCCCTCCCCCACCCAGATGCAGCTGGGCAGGGGAGAGGTCCAGACTCCACTCACCAACGCAGGATTCCCAAAGAGGAAGTTCTCTGGGAATCTCCTGCTTTTAACCCCTGTGTGTTCTCAGAGGCGTATCCAAATCCTCAGTGGCCAGCACAGCTGCCATTTTCAGATCTGGCCACGGATTGGCCTGATTTAGACCTTTCCAGAAACTCACTTCCGGGCCAAACCACGACAATGTATTTTTATGATTCTTATCAAAAGAATAGAGGCAGGTTTTCCTTGGAGAATATGTATTAATTAAAAGGTTTCATATATAAAATTAATATCTATATAATACACTGCTGGTATCTCTTTTCTGCTGGTAAATTAACATGAGCAGTCTATAAGACATGAAAAGACTTAACAAAATATCAGACTTAATTTTAATTTTACTAAATTTACCATATTTCTACAGAGTTCTGAATGGGAAATTGGCATTACCACAGTTACTTAAATGTTTCTCAATAACTGCGGACACTTTTGCGATAGTAGCATGGTGACCCTAATGTTGCATAAAAATTGCATTAATTTTAAATATAAATTTGGTATAGCTATTTTTTTCACTCAGAAGAATACTCAGGTTTTATTCATAAGAATGATTCAGATAAGAAACTTAATAAAAAGATAAAATATTTTCTTCTCTTATTCCCAACACCCATGAAAAATTATTCAGAACTTCAGCTGGAGTTATCTAATCCAATATGCCATGTGTGTGAAGGGAGAATGTATGTGATAACCAGTCATCTTTTATGAAATTATGGAAATTAGTACAATCAAAGAACATATGGGACTATTAATATACCAGTTTGGGCTTAATTGCAGTGAAAACATCGTAACAAATCTATGTCGGAAGTGTAAGTTTCAAGAGTGTTAATTCTAATTATGAGAAAGACTGTCTCAGAGGGCCTGTTGTTTACATGATATAACTAACTTCATTATTTATATCAAGAAGATAAGGCACATTTTACATAGAAGTTATGGCCCATCTTATGGAACAGTTTAGACATCTTTAGCTGAGTGCAGAGATACTTTAAAGTGGCCCATCTTGATTCAAAGTATAAAGTGAAAATCCATTAGATAGTACACAATCAACAAGAGATTTAATGAGATGTAAGGGTTTAAGGAGATATTAAGTTAAGCATTAGTGTGGTCAGAACTACACCTCCCTATAACAGACTTTAGTCCTTTTAATACACCTGAAGAGTCTCTGCTGTCCAGGAAAGTAGCAGTCAGAGGGGCAGGGACTGCATCATTCCCATGCGCTGCTGTTTTGCCAGGTCCCACCACCTCTGTTTATCATCACTGGTAGTGCTTACAGCTTGACTAGAAGATCCTGAAAGTGATCTTGAAAATGATTGATCATTGAACCTTTAATGTTTAATAACATTCTAGAAGAAGAAAGTCCTTGGTATATCTTGCTGATTTGCATCTCAGGAGATTATGGTTATTGCTTGATCTTTTAACATACTTTTCATCTGCAAACAGCAAGTAGGGGTGAAAGAAGAGCCTGAAGCTGCTTGAGACTGTTTTAATGAGTGAAGCCTCCTTGAACTGACTTTCAGAAAAGACATTAATTGCAGAAAGGTCTCATAATAATTATAGTATCTTGAAACATTTAAGTTATCTTGGCTATAAAGCGGAGCCTACACAATCAAATTATTACAGGCACAATATTAAACTGCCTATTTTTTTGTAGTTTGCTCCTACTATTATCATGTTCTCATTAGCCAAGTAAAAGTATTTCATTTCTACAGATTTTATAGTAGGTGGGGTTTATATTGTACTTTGGGAACTGCAGGACTAATAACACATCTCTTCAAAATGTGCAGTGAAGCAGCAGCACTTTAACTACCCCATGTGTGCATTCCTGCATTTTGAGAATAACATAAAATCAAACAGACCCTATAGTAAGAAACCTTCTGAGCTTACTGTCCCATTAAGAAAAACTTATGTACTTGTCTTTTTTTTTTCTTTTTTAATGTTTCTTTTTTTCTTCTTTTATTCTTTTGTCCTTAAAGGTAAGGCAGAAAACAATGACTTAGCTGATAGACTGACATAAGTGGGTGATAGGGGTAGTCTATAGTGGTCCAGAACTGTCATGAACTTCTGGAGCAAAAACCTCTCATTGAGCTGAGGATTAATCATGATAATGTTCATGATAACACACAGGAGATTCATAGCCAGGTTAGACCACTACTGTAAAATCATCCTGGTTATTTCCATTCAGGAAACAGATTGAAAGAAATATTTTTCTTCCAAAATAGCAGCCATACAGAAAAATCACCTTTTTTTTTTTCCTCCTCAGAAGGTAGTAAAGCAACTAGAACAATTTTTTAGCTAAGAGCAAATGTAAAACAATTCAACCAATTTGACAATCAACTGCATTTTATTCCAGCTTTCCTCTGTGCTTTTTCTTCCAGGATAGCTACTTATGCTACATTGCGCTCTACTCTTTCCCAGCTGTACATCACTTATGTTAATACTTCTGCTTTTTTCACAACTTTTAAAAAGTCCAGAAGATTTTAAAGACAGCTTTTTACCTCCAGTTATGTCTTACAAATCAGGGTGATTTTGTAAACACCAATATATTTTTCTTATAAAAATCTTTTCTACTGAGGTAAAGAGCTGCAAAACTACACTAATAATAAATTTTCATACATTTTTTGATGCTGTTATTATTTCTTTAAAGAACAGTTTAATGCAAAAATTCAGAGAAAAGCATTACTCTTTAAATCAGTTTTATTTACAATACCATGATGTTTGAAAAAATCTCTTGAGAATGATTTTGTGATATGTTCAATGTATTAATTCTGAATGAATTATTTTGATTTACAGACTTGTGAAAAAAATGAATTTGCAAAAAAAGGTCAATATTATACCTAATGTCATCTACAACTAATTAATGTTTCTGCTTAGCCAAAGCAATTTCTTTTCAGTTATTCTCTGATCAATTGGTGAATAAAATTATTACCTGTTTTTTACTACTAAAATATAGAGCATACCTTAATAGTATTCCTCCTGAGTTAGTTCTGGATATGATTAAACTAAAAACAAAATAGTTCAATTCAATTGTAGGTCTTATGTTTAGCTGAGTATTGTTCACACAGTGATGTTGTTTACCATGAATTTAACAAGAATTTTGACATTGTCTTTTGTAGCATCTTTATAGCAAAAATGGTGAGCTATGGTTTGGACATGTGGCTTTAAGAGAATTCAATGTTTGGCTTAAATTGGGTGTTCTAGTAATCTGAGAACAAAGTCCACCTGGAGGCCAATAATTATTGATATTCTTCAAAGGTATCTAGAACTCTTTTTGATACTGGCAATTATAGGGTTTTTATGTCTGTATCAGGGTAATGTGAAGGAAATCTCCCTCAAGGAATTTGTGGATAGTATCAAAAATTGCTGTCAGTGTGAGCATTAAATGATGCACTCTTTGAGGAAGGGATACTGCAATGATAGTCCGTGACAGAATAGAGAAATTACCTATCAGGAACTTCAAGAAGCTTGACAAAGTAAAATGCAGCTATGACTGTGAAGTGGGTTGAGTGCTGGCCAAATGCCAGTACACTCATTAGAATTATTTACTCATTTTTCATTATCTGCAAGATAAGGATTAGGAGAAGGGCAAAAGCAGGCCAAAGCTTTAAAGAGTATAAAGAAAACTTTATTAAACAGAACTAAAAGAAGAATAATAATTATCACAATAAACCTTCAGAACATTTCTCCTCCCCTCAGCTTTTCTTTCCTCTCCTACTGACAACATAAAGAGAAAAAATCTGGTATTTTCAGTCAGTTTACCACTCTAAAATAATCCTTCTTCAGTTCATTTAGGGAGAGGAGTCTCTCCTGCCATGCCATGGAGACATTTCCACAAGAGACAGTTCTCTTATTATTTTAATGTTCACTAATAGCAGCTGCCTGGAAATCTGCAGTTGTGAAGTCCCTCCCACAGTTTAGTAGTTTTCCCACATCTACCACCATGGGTCATTTCAGCTTATTGTGGTGCAGCTTTAAGAATGAGATGTTCTAGTATAGAAACAAAAGTTCTCTTATTTCTGGGAATAGAAGTTTCCTTCTCCCATCCATTGGGCAAGGTTTCTCATCCCTCTCATCTCTGTTCAAGATTCTCATTGGATCACAGCTGCTGCAACATTTGCTTGCTTCAACAAGGGTGTCTCTGCTCACAGCTGTGGTTAGAATGCTACATTCCCCCGATGCATTCCATGAGTTACAGGGGGGAAAAAAGAGTCTGATGTACCAATTATATCTTACAAGAGAATTTCAACCCAAAACTAAGGTATCTCCTCATTCCTCTCCCATCTGAGATTTGACTCCTTCTTCACTGACCCTGGTGCCTCCATGTTGTTTTCTTTATGTGTCTTCAGCCTTTCGTTTTTCTCTCACTCAAGAGAGGATTGATGCCTGCAAGTTTCATCTGTGCACTGAAAGACTTAATATCTCACCCCGACTTGCGGATGGTTATCTGATCTCTGCCGAGAGGCAGCTGCTCTGGTTGCATGGCTGTTTTCCAGCTCGTGCTGCAGTCAATCCCAGCTGCAGGACGGTTTTCTGCATGGGACTGCAGGGCTGCCTCTGTTCTCAGCTGCATGATTTTCCACAGTGCCAGCAGCAGGATGGCTTGGCAGCTTGCAGCCAGAGTGAGGCAAGGCTCGGCTTTGGGCAGAGAGAAGCTGGAGCCAGCTTGGCCCTCTGGCCCTGGTTAGAACTTGGTAGCAGCAGAATCTCAACAGAGCCGCACCATGGGCTGAGCCAGCTGGGTCATGCAGTGGAGCAGGACCCAGCCCGGCCAGAGCTGCAGCTCCCCAGCCCATGTGGTGGAGCCAGGCCTGGCTCTGCCAATGTCAAGTTACTTATTCAAAGGCTGGAATCAAGACAGTTTTTCCCAGGGTTTGTTGATTTTAAAATGTGGTTTCACAGAGGTGTGTTCAGGTTTCTTAAGTGCAGGGTGTCAATGTTCAAAACTAGCTGACTAGTTCTGTTGGGTCCAGAGGAAGCTGGCAGCAGTCCTCACTTAGAATCACTTCCGTAACTGTTGGATTTTCTCATTAACTAAAAACTAAGCTATTAAACCATGATGTACTGAAACACCCCATACAACAATATAGGCCGAATACTTACTAGGCTAAGTGGTGAAATTAAAGCAGGTTATGCAGAGTCTAAGCCAGACAGGACCAAAAACCTGACAGAGATGGATACTTCAAAACCTTCCTAGGCAAACTCCTTTACTCTTTGTCCTCAGAGTGAGAAAGTTTTTGTTCATATCCCTTTTGAAATTGTCTTGTTTCAACTTATGCCCTCCTACTATGCACTTTTGTGAACTGCCTGGCTCCCTCTTCTTACTAAACTCAACTAAGTACTGTAGGGTTCCTGTTAGGTGCTCCTAAAGCCATCTGTTTCCCTTCTAGAGTCACCAACCCCAAGTCTTTTTGTTCACATAAGGCAAGAGTTCCAAACCAGGGGCATGGGACACTTTGCTTGTGAATGCTGACACAAGTCTTTCAGGCACTAAAAAGACAGACATAAATTTATTGAGTGTGCATAGGTAAAAAGCAGAAATAAATATGTATCATGACAAGTTCCAGTTAAATAATAGGAAACACTGTGTACCATGAAAGTGATCTATCAGAGGAGCAGCGGGTGCACTGTTCTTGGAAACCTTCAAATACTAATTGGTTAAGGGTCTGCACAATATGATTTGCTTTAGTTGGACCAGATAATTTACCCTCCATCCTCAATAATTCTACAATTTTTGGAGATTGAAGTGAACAAAGCCATTGTTATTTCTCATTTTTCATTGAGATTCAGATTTATTTTTGTGCTTATATTTTTAGAGAAACAAATCCTTAGAAAGAGACAGCGAATTGATGAGGCAGGTGCTTCTTTTTCCTGTGTCAAAAGCCAACTAACTGTGCTGTGCTGCTCTGCCATTTGGGAACTTGCATTCAGGTGAAAAAAATGCATCTCCACAGCTCTCACTTTTGTGTGGATGATTCAGCAAAACTTTTGAGGAAAAGAGCGAAATGGTTGTTATATGGGCACAAATGTAACTATATTGGAGTCCGAATTCTAGAAGAGAATACACATTAAGAAATTCACTCCCATACATGCATAGTTCATTTCAAAGGGCTGACCAGCATAATTTTAGAATGAACTATTTTAACTAAAAGAGACAAAAATTGTAGCATTCTCTGACTCCTGTTTTGCTAATTCAGAAGTCAAGCTTGTACCTGTTCAAAGTTAGTCAAATACTTAGACTGATCCTTACCATTATAATGCCACCTACATGTGGATTAGACTCCGGAGGGAGTATCATAAGGTATTGTTTGGACACATATAGTTTATATATTTCAAAACACAAAATCTTTTCTAATTAAAGGTTTAAATAATTAATAAATAATATAGAAAATTATTTGTTGTAGTTACAAGTCAAAAGTTGTGCATTACTGTTCAAGGACATATTTCCTTTTATTTAGTGTGCCTTACAATGCTGAATGAACTAATGACTGAATTTAGAGACAATCTAGAACCACTTCATGCAAACTGTATTGGCTGATTGCAGCTGTTAATGATCTGTAAAAGGAAAGTAAATTTACCCTTGATAGATATTACTGTACCAAATGCAGTAAAAAGCTAAGTGAAATGTGAAACAATTCCTGCTTAGTGGAGAAAGATAGTATTAGTGTGTCCAGTTTCTTTTTTAGGGGCAAAGAAAATAGGTCTGTGTTCTGTTAATTTGCAGGTTTGTTTTTTTGGCTGTTTACTAATGCAAGCATTATTTTTATACATGAGCTTATTATTATGTATACAATTTCACAGTTTATTTCAGCTGTATTTACCACCTCTTAGATCAATAAACTATTTAAATTGAGAAAAATTTTAGACATGGTTGGTATACTCTCAGACTGATTAATTTATTAAAGAACACAATATTCCCACATACCCTGATTGGCCTACCTTGTATTTGTAACTTTTCTTCACTTCTGCTAAGCATAATGTAGTTCTTTGTAGTTTTGCATTTTAGTCTTGGATTTTTTATTTTAGTCTTGAGTTTTTCACTGAAGTTAATTAATGGAAAATATATTCCATGTTTCTCTTTTCACGTTCTCTGGACTCCAATTTTGATTTTTATTTGATGGGGGGTTTTTAATGAGGATATCTTATATTGGTCAGAGTAGTGAGGTAGATATGCTGACAATACTTTTTTCCATAGCACCATAAAATATACTGAAAGAATTTTGAATCTTTAGAGCGAGCTCTATTTAGCAACAACTAAAACATCAGTGTGTTATCAGCATTATTCTTGTTCTACACCCAAAGCATGATAGTGTCCCAGATACTATAAAGAAAATTTGCTCCATCCTATCTGAAACTAATGACAGTGTGGAATAATGATCATGTAAGAAGAATCTTACAGACAGTAGAGCTTTGGGACCTCCCCTTCCCTTCCCTTCCCTTCCCTTCCCTTCCCTTCCCTTCCCTTCCCTTCCCTTCCCTTCCCTTCCCACTTCCCGGAACTTCCCTTCCTAGAACTTTCCAGAACTTCCTTTCCTGGAACTTCTCTTCTTTCCCCTTTCCTCCATCTCCCTCCCTCCTTCATTCCTTCCTTTAATTCCAGCTCTGTCTCCTCTGTTTTGCTTACAAACACTTATGAAAGCTATGACTCATAATTAGCTTTTTTCTAAGCTAAGAACTAATTGCTGAGTCATACTGCAACACTAGAGACAAAGTAAATATTACAAAAGTTCGTATATCTGTATTACATTTGCATTTTGGTGAATACTCGGCTGTTTTGAAAGCCTTGAAATACTGTGTCTGCTCTTGGATCAGTTTAGGCACTTTACATAACAAATATGTAATGTCAACCTACTGTATATAAATAGAACTGCTGCAAAATACCACTTCTGTATGTATAATCTCATGAATAAAGTTTGTATTTTTTTAACTTCTCTCCTCTTCTTTCAAAATAAATTAAATTTGGGATATACTTCGCATGTAATATACTGTCAACAAATAAAACTTGCCAGTATAGTACATTGTAGACAATCTTATTTTTCTCAGCCCACATTGTCATTTTTTACATCAATAGAAATGTTCCTGCAATGGGTTTTTGCAATGTTATGCTGAAATAAGAAACAAGTTAGTGATAGACTTTGATATTTCAATTCCTTTCCCTTTAAAATTGTCTTGGTTGACTGACTGTATTCTTAGAATATCCTCAACATTACTTTAATGATTTAATTCATTTGCCATGATGATATTGTCAAGCACATTTATAAGTTCTATTTCTACAATGAATTAATAAGTTTTTTTGGTGTTTAAATATGAACTATTTTTACCAAGTGCTGAGTATTTTTTCTATTATTTGAAAAGGGGCTGATAATTTATAAGTGTATCACTCCATGGCCATGAGTTAGAGGTTACATCTCTTTTCTGGTATGTCTTTGTTTTGACTTAAAACCTCATGTCATGAAAGTTGGACAGTGCTTATCAAATTATACTTATTATAATCAAATTTTTATGACCTTCATATGCATGGAGTAAGTGATGAAGCCAGGAAGTGTTTTACTACAGCTAGAATCTGAATATAATGATATTGACTGTCTGAGGTCATTACTGACACTCCTTAGTCAAAGTTTTCATATCTGCTCTTTTAGAAATTCACTGTTGTGGTTTAAACCTGACCATCCACCAAGCCCCACACAACTACTTACCCATTCCCCACACCGGACACCAGAGGAGTTAGGGAGAAAAGGGGAAGGGTAAAAGCCATAAAACTCATGGGTTGAGATAAAGACAGTTTATTAGGGAAAGCAAAAGCTGGGCACACAAAGAATGCAAAATAAGGAATTAATTCAGTGCTTCCCATGAGCAGGCAGGTGTTTAGCTAACTCCACGAGAGCAGGGCCTCATCACATGTACCAGTTACTTTGGAAGACAAATACCATCATTCCAAATGTGCCCCTCCTCCTTTCTCCTTCTTACCTCTCTTCATATAATGAGTATGATGTCATATAGTCTGGAACATTCCTTTGGTCAGTTTGGGTCACCTGTCCTGGCTGTGTCCCCTCCCAACCTCCCACAAAACCCGAACTTCCTTTCCAGCATGGCACTACAAAAACCAGAAAAAGCCTTGGCCCTGTGTAAGCCATGCTCATCAATAACAAAAACATCTCTATGTTATCATTATGTTCAGCACAAATCCAATGCATAGCCCCAAATCAGCCACTGTGAAGAAAGTTAACTCTACCTCAGCCAAAAGCAGTACCCACATTTGTTGAATATTCAGTGTTGTACACTTACAAAGTTTTAGCATCCCGGGTCTGTGAACTCAACTCTGAAATGCCCAAGAGTGATTCTGTACTACAGCAAAGGCAACCCATTTCTTTGGGCAGCAGTCTGCAAAAGGAAATGTGGTACAGAGTGAAAATGGGGGCGGAGTGGAGAGGAATTTAACTACTCAGAATGCCTACTCTGAAAATCAGTATGTCAGAAAGCTTCCATTTGCAGGTGGGAAGAAACTAAAAAAAACACAGGACTTGTTACTGATATTCACCCACAGAAACTAAGGAAAGAGGAAACACTTGCCTCCTCCTAGGAGTCTTCAGATTAAAAATAAAATAACCCTCATCGCCTTTTTAGAATAAAATAGAACACATTGAAAGGGTAGATATTCTACAATCAGGAGCGTGACTGAAGCAGTAGGCTGTCAAGTCATGTTTCATTTTGCTTGATTTTCTATAGATCAATTCCTTACAGAAAGCTCAAATTACTAGACAATTATGTTAGAAGCGGTAGAGGGGTGGATCGTCACAGAAACACCATCTTTTCTAATTTTGTTTTGACAAATGCTCTCAGTATGAGGTGTTCTTTTAAGATGTCTAGCAAATTGAATCTTTCAAAAGATATAGGGAGACCGTCAACATAGCATTCAAATTGCTTACCATTTTACATGTAGGCTTTACACATCTCACTTAGACTAGTCAATGCAAATAAATAAAGGTTTCCAATGCATGATTTGAGAAGATAACTAGTTTGAATGTTGAGATGTACTTTGTAGAACTCAAAACTTGGCTCAGATGATCCTGTTTCTCTCATCAGCCGTAGCTGTTTACATGACTAACACGTGCTTCTGGACATGTTTACCAGTGGGACTACAGGTTTTTGTTTGTATAGGCTTTGTTGGGACACTAATTCTTAGACTGCTCTTCTGAACATAGACATTAAGTTCTGCTTTAGTAGTTCATGTAATTTTCCGCTTTTTTCCCAATAGCTTCTTTGATTCATCTTCTGGCACAACTTTTTGTTTCCCCTAAAAAAACCCTATACTAAAATACAATCACATCCTTGTATCATAGCTCCAACAACCTTGCAAGCAGAGAACCTAATAATGATTGAAGAAACTCTGGGAATAGAGCACTATAAAAATATATTTTTTTCTGAAATATCTGAGGATTCCATTCCATTTTGAATAAAATAGAGGTATATTCATTGGGATATTTCTTCTCTCCAGCTGGGATCTCACTCTGGATCTAGGTGTATTTAATTATTGCATGCAAAATGGAAATCCTTGGGAGAAATGTTTGTCCCAGATTAGTCAAAAGTCATGGGACTGCTACATCTTCCTCAAATTTAGAAATTGTATACCATAGTTACCACAGAGGAGGTGGGATTTTTTATTTAATTCTCCAGATTTTCATAGAATTGCTCCAATAATTTGTGAATTAGAAGAACCACTTCCATTCACCAGTCTGGTGTTCTCAAATAGCTAATTAAACATGATTTATCAATATGATCTAATAATATCTCTAATGTGTGCTAAACAGAAGAATATGTATTTTGCAAGTCATATCTGTTTATTTTGGACTGAGGTAGTGAAATATTTTGATGTTGTTACTACTTGTCTACTTCTGCAGATGGACAGATTACCTGTATTGACAGTTCAGGGAATTTGTTAATTTTTATTAAGGCAATAATAATAGTGAAAATTGAAAGTTAGTTGCTATTGACTCCTTCCACATTTCAACTTAGACAATATATGAAAAGGTTTTGGGCTTTTGTTTGTTTGAGCTTTTAATTTTATTTTTAAATTTTAATGTATTTTAAGGATATTTTGTTCTCTTTTTTTTGCTTTTAATTTCTAGTGGCTTCTGTCATGACAGCAAATCCTAATGAATATTGAAAATAATTTCTTGGTAAGAAGCAAATTATATCTCACCTGCAAAAGTTCACATTGAGGTTTTAATTTAATTAAGGAGAGAATTAACTAATACTTAGGATATTGCTATAATTTATGAGCACTTTTTTTGTGGGTGTTGATTCCAGTCCAGATTACCAAAATCATTGGATACTTGTATTTGTCACTAGAAAACTCATAGAATGGTATCCCATTTGCAGATTATTCTGCTAATAGTGACACTGGATCACCATGTAACAAGATTTCTGAAAACATATTCATATGTAGTCTAGGTAATTTGGTTTAGACATTCTCCCAGTCCACAGCAGAGGAATAATTTTAAATAAAGTCAATATAAAGATGATTAAGAATAGAATACCTATCCCCCAAGACTGAATTCCAAAACAGGCCCAAAAATTTTTTTTTCATTTGTAGGTTTCTTGTCATGTAATTGCCAAGTTGTTTGGATAATGGAATTAATAGAAGGACACATTATTCATGATACCATAGAATTGATATTGGAAAAGATTTCTATGATCGATTGCAAGTGTTAACCCAGGCCACCATATTAACCAGTAAACTGTCTCCCCAGGTGCCACATCCAGGCACCTTTGGAATGCCTCCTGGGATGGTTATATCCTCACTTCCCTGAGCAGCCTATTCCAATACCTGACCACACTTTCAGTGAAAATTCTTCTTGACATCCAATTTAAACTTCTCCTGGTGCAAATTAAGGCCATTTCCTCTGGATCTCTCACTTGTTAACTGGGAGAATAGACCGATCACCACTTCACTAAGACCTCCCTTCTAGCAGTTGTACAGAGTGATATGGTGGTGTGTGCACACACATGATGATGTTGCACACACACACACACACACACACACACACACCTACACGCTCCTGTGAGCCTCCTTTCCTACATGCTCCCGTGAGCCTACTTTCCTCCAGGCTAAAGTTCCCTCAGCTGCTCCTCATCAGATATGCGCTCCAGACTTTTCACCAACTCCACTGCCCTTGTCAGGACGGGTTCCAGAACCTCAATGTCCTTCTTGTAGTGAGGGGCCCAGAACTGGGTTGCAGGATTTGAGATGCAGCCTTACCAATGCCGATGATCACTGCTCTGGTACTGCTGGCCACTACTGATGCTAAAAACTATTACAAACATGGTATGCTAGAACTCTTCTGTCAGGAGCTATTACTAATTTATCAATTAAGGCAAAGAACAGGTATTTTATTTCTATTTAAAAATGCACCTGATGGAAACATAGGTTATAAATAAATTACAAGAGAATCTTTAACTCTTAATGTGCTGGGCATACAATCATAGCCACAAGGTGAATAAGCCCAAAAATTTTGGGGGTTATGATCCATAAATTTTTGATAACCAACTTTTGAATTTGCATAGTAGGAAGATGGATTAAGTATATGGGAAAACACTTTGCAATCTTTGCTACTCAAAATAGAAATTTTCACTTCAGAATTAACTCATAATGTTTAAGACATTTATCTTATTTATTGTACCTCCTGTTTGATAAATCAGATTCCCTCTTATAAGTAGAATCAAAATCTGGCAGATATTTCATGTGGAATATGGAGGCATATATCTTTATTTAATTAAGTATTTGACCTTACCTATTATATTTAAAATATAATATTTAATGCAGCAACATGGGTTAACTTTAGAAACAGAGTCTGCATAAGAAACTTAACTTCTATTCAACAGAACCTTAAGCAGTTGGCAATTTATGTGAGAAATAAATGACAGTATTCTTTATTGGTCAAAGATTGTATCTAGGTAGGTATTTGTACATATGTATCCATCTTCACTCTCTTGTTTATTCTTTGAATTTATATTTTAACTTGTGAAATATGAAACAGATGTTACCCCTTATATATTATAATTAGTATGCCAAAGAAAAGACTGATAGTCATAGGATAAGCAATATCACTCTGTACCCACAACACCTACACAGCCCAGGAAGTTCCAGAGTAATAACAGATTCCTGGTTCTCCAGATAAGATCTATGCAAGAAAATTAATAAGAAAATGCCTTCATTTCATCATGATGGCATTTGGGAGTTTTAGTACCCTCTAGTCCATTAGTCAGTTTTGTTAATGATTGTGCTCATCCTTTTAATCATGTGAAACACATTGACTGAGCTTCATTTAGTTCAAAGTGCCTTTCAGAAGCCTGAAGAGAAACTGACTGGTGTGAAACTTTACCTTTCTCATTGTAACATCAATTTGCTAACATATAGGTAGCTTGGTTTATGACTTATAAGAAGATACAATATATCCATAGTTTTTGAGCAAAAGACCCCACCCATTTGAATGAATTAAAAAGTGAAAATTTAGTGCCTAATATGTTGCCAGATTATCTATTTTATTTGTATTTCTAACCTTTTTTCCTACTGATAATCGTGGAAAAGTTATTGATACCCACACTTCTTTATTTTCATTATTCTTGCACAAATATATTGTATTTACAAAATTATTTCAGTTCTATGAACAAGTCTTTTTGCCTGAAATTAAAGAAATTCCAATACCAGATCTCAGCAACAGTCTTGGAGGGCTGTTCTTTGTTTTCAGAATGACTGCTTGATAATCAACTAAATGAGCAGATTTTGGATTTTTTCCAGCATGAATTTGAAAAGCTATATTAGAGAGAGATTTAAATTTTGTAAAAAACACCAAAGCACTTTTCTATTAAACGTACAATATTGTTTATATATACATATATATCCCTTTTTTCATTATGAGAACAGAGTGTGATATATTATGACAAGGTTAAACCCTGCATATGGAAAAAAAAATAAAATAATTATACTTAGTACAAGCAGAATTGTGGCATCTGATTAAAAAAAAAGGAAGAAAAGAAAAAGGAAAAGATCCTGTAGAGCAAAAGATCCTATAAAGCTTTGTTTCTGCATAACATTGGAAGTGTTTAAGCTGTGTAGTTTCAGGAGCTGCTTCATTGTCTGAGACTTTTACATTTGTAAATGTCAATCTTTTACATTTTAAGCCAAATTCAACACTATCTCAATTTAAAAAAAAACTATGACATACTTCTGTTTTGTTTTGGGACACATTCATAATGCCTTCAAAACACATCTGACAGATACTAATGGTACTGGACTCACTCATTAAGAAGTAATCAGTGATATTTCCTCATTTATTTGAAAAAAGGAAAAAAAAAAAGCTATCACCCTCTATATGAAATGCTTATAAAACTTACCCAAAAACCCAAGTATGAAGAACACATCCTTAGTTTGAGAGTGTTCAGAACCAACATCTCTAAAAATTTCCCTGCTTGACAACTAAAGAAAGCCTTTTGGAGGCATAAGAAATCTCCCTGCTGTCAGTACAGCATTTCTATGATAGGAAACCAGGAAAGAAATCAAGTGGTTCTGAGGGTAGAAACAAAGTTCTAAATGGCTGCAAAATTTTCTGTATTTTTTTGATGCTCAATGCAAAAATTTAACTTTTTTTCCCCCTCATACACATGTTGTATTTTAAAAGTAATTATAAATGCATATATTTTCAATATACTAGTATCAGGAGCTAATTATTTTGGTGAGTTCTGGTTAAAAAGACTCTAAGAATTGCTTTATAGCTATACTAGTTCTGATATATTTTAAACAATAAGTTCTCCATGTACAAATTAAAAATATTAAAATTTAAATGGGTTCTTTATGTGTTCACTTGTGATATGTTCAGAATTTCAGTCATCTCTGAAACACAGAAGTACAAAGTCTGTCTGCCCCTCTCTATTATGCTTGTTTGAATTCTTGAAAATCAATCCATGCTCATAACAGAGAAAATAATATTTCTGCCAAGAGATTAAGTAGTTTTGGATAAAAATACAAAAAAGTATTTTCTCATCAGGCAGAAGAAGACAATAATTATTTTAATGTGTTTTCAATAACAATGTTAACTTCATGTGATATTGTTCTTTAAGGGAAAACATAGTTTATTTACAATGTTTAACAAACAATGAGTTTGCTTTTTTTAATAACTTCAAAAACCTTTTATTTAAGTAGACTCCTGTTTAGATACTAGATTCATTCTAAGCATTTTAAACCGAAAATGGAAAAAAATCCCATGTATTCCACCCTCATGTGAATTTTCTTATTTAAAGATCCTCTTCAATGGTTAACTGTGTAGAAATTACCTATTTTGTGTTCATTGACTAATTTGTCCAGTTCTAATTCAATACACATTTAGGTAAATTACTTCAGAGAGAGCTGGGTCAATCTGTTGTGTCTTTCATAGCATCTGATGTGATTCTTCTGGTGCATTCACAGAAACATTCACAGAAAATATTTTACCCCTCTTAGGAAATTTACAGTAGTAGTTGCAATAATGAATAACATTTGTTTCTTATTATATACTTATATAATTATGCATACATAGCATTACTTGTCCTTTAAACCAGCCTGTCTCTGACTTGTATGGGCAGTTTACAGTAAATATGCTGACCTTCATGTTGCTGACATACCATTCTCTGATTCTCTACTTATTTTTAAGGTATTTATATGTTTTCTTTTTCACATTTTCTCTCTTGAATTCTTGACCTGCCAAATATTGCCATCTCAAAAATGTGTTTAAAATTTTAGCTTTCTCACAAATCACCAACATTTTCCTAAGCACAGCTGAGCCAAATTCACAGCGGTGGCTCACTAAAACATTCTAGTGTGTGAAACTATTTATCTTAGTTCCAAATAGTTTTGGATATCTCCTACTATGCATGCAGATGTCCACAGCATGACTGAACTTCCAAGACACAGAGATTCAACAGTCCCACAATACTACAATTGGATTGCTGCAATGCATGTGCTGGAACGCACATGAATAATTCCTTTCTGTTACCTGTCAAATAGTTAAGAAATCAGAATAGATAGATCATTTTTCAGTGATGAGCACCATCCCCTGAGGTTGGTACTGGGGCTGGTGCTATGGACAGCATATTTTTTGACAACATAAACAGTGATCAAATGCACCCTCAGCAAGTTTGCTGATTGCACCAAGCTGTGGGGTGCAGTTGGCACACTGGAAGGGAGAGACGTCATCCAGAGGAACCTGGACATGCTTGAGAGGTGGGCTGATGCAAACCTCCTGAAGTTCATTAATGTGAAATGCAAGGTCCTTGTTAAGGAAACTTCCCTCTGTGACAATCCAGGAGCCATTCTGGCAGTCATTCTGGCACCACCTGAGCTGGGACTGAAGCTTCTTTGCACCTCAAACTCAGGATCAAATCAGGTTTCCTGAACAGCTTGAGCTTAGGTTTTCCATAGCAGATGTCGCTATCCTTAAAATAATTTACATGTGGTGACATAATTAAATGATAAAATCATAGAATATCATCTGGAGCTCGGTGTGTCTGGGAACGGACCCTGAACAAAGGAATCCCTGGGCTTCTATGCCCTGACAGTCTCAGTGCAGTAAAGCCTGGGGTTTGCTGGCTCCTGACACATCACTGAGTGCTCAGTCACCTGGCTGTGCCACAGGTTCCCGTGCCCTTTATTATGCAAATAACCAGCAGATCAAGACCTCTTTCCTCAGCCCGGTGTCCTACCCCTAGATCTCAAACTGCCACCTGCACTGCAGCTGCACCCTGAGCTACCTGCATCAAATGTGCTCCTCAACAGTCCTACACGGGATCATGGCAGTCCCAGAGACACCTACAGGTTGGGTGGATAATTGAATGAGAGCAGCCCTGTGGAGAAGGACTCAGGGTTGATGGTTGACGCAAAACTCATCATGAGGCAGGAGTGGGTGCTCACAGCCCACAGAGCCAACCGAATTCCTGGCTGCATCAAAAGGACAGTGGTCAGTGGGTCAAAAGAGGTGACTCTTCCTCTCCACTCTGCTTTGGTGAGACTTCATCTCAAATACTGAGTACAGTTCTGATGCTCCAATGTAAGAAGGGCATGTAAGTGTTGGAGCAACTCCAGAGGAAGGCCAAAAGCTGATTAGAGGATTGGAGCACATCCCCTGCAAAGACAGGCTGAGAAAGTTGTGGCTGTTCAGCCTCAAGAGAAAGCTGCTTGGAGACCTCATAAGAACCTTCCAGGAGCTGAAAGGAGCGTACAGGGAAGATGGAGAGGGACTTTATCAGGAACTCTAATGATAGTGCAAAGTGCAATGGTAGCAAACTAAAAGAGGGGAAATTTATGTTAGATATGCAGAAGAAATTCTTTGAGTGAGATACTGAAACAACTTCTTCAGGTAGTCTTGGGTACCCCCATCCTGATAGCATTTTGGATAAGGCCTTGAGTGACTCTTCTAGGGAAGTATCCCTGCCCATGGCAGGGTGGGGGATAGCTGGAACCAAATGATCTTTAGGTTCCTTTTAAACACTTAAAATTCCATTAGTCCCCTTCTGTTATGCATCAAATATATATATTTCTTAAATACTTCATGTATAAATCTTATTCACTTGTTATTTTTGTCATAAACTACTGAAGTCCTTATAATGTTTTGTGGTAAAGTTAGATAATGAAATCCATCTATTATATATAAGTACTTCTTCTTAAGGTCTTTTATTTTATCTGTTTGTCTTAGTGTAAAGAAAACTGAAATAATAAAAATAGTGTTGAAAACCTATTATTATTATTAGTAGTAGTAGTAGTAGTAATAATTATAGCAATAGTTATGCCTATGAACCCAAGAAACAATTATTTCACATCGTGAACTTATGAAGCTGAAAATACTATAAGTAGGCTTCAAAAAAAGCCTGTATGACATTACATGCATATTCTCATTATTATCATTTTATCATCTCTGCAATTTGTAAGTGAAATTTAGAAGAAGAAATATTATTTCTTCTAAGGAGATGGCAATCCTATTGTAATTCCACAAGTTGGTTTTTTATCTAATTTCTAATTCTGACACACAAACAATCTTTCACAAAGATTTAAGAATAACTGTCTTTACTTTCTACAGTAGCAATTCTTTTTGTTGTTTGTTTCTAGAGGAATATATTGTTAGACAGAATTATTTCTTGACATTGCTATGGTGTTTTATTAAGCAACAGATGGTTCTACAAGTTTATCGTGTGTGTCCTTCATCAGCTATAACAGCAGGCATTGATGGATTTTACTCTAAATTAAAAAACAAACAAACCCCAACAACAGCAAATAAAAATAAACCTGAGAGGATTATGATGGTAGATTTATGGAGGAAGGACAGTCTTCAAGTTGTGAGCAGTCTTTTGTTTCTGTTCTTTTTTTTTGTTTTGGTTTGGTTTGGTTTTGGTTTTTTTTTAAGGTTGTTGTGGCTTTATCTGTTCATCTGGAAATAAAGGCTTTCTTTCCATAAGTAAAACAAACAGTGCTACTGACACATGCTTTCCAATATTCTGTGTAATATTTAGTTGGAAACCATGCTAAATACATAATGAATATTTATCAGGTGTAATGTGTAGTTGATGAAGTGTCCCCTTGTTTAGTTTAATGTTATAAATACCAACACATCCCCAGCCAGTATTTTTCGGGAAACCTGGTATTTTTATTATCTTATTTAATTGCCTATTGCACTATATCTGCCATTAAAACTCTCACTTTTGTCTTCTGGTGCACCCAGAAGTCTTGTATATAACTGTTTCATTTATTGAATTCATTAGAAAAGGTGACAGAGAATTTCTGATTTCAAAACTCAAAATTGCTAGTTTGTAGACATTTGTTAACAAATAAATACTTGTGGTCGTCTAAGGGGTGTGTCAGATAGATATTTGTGCAACATCATAGAAGCTATTTTATTGTTATTTCTGATAAGAGCTCTCTAAATACCTGGAGGCATTTAAAATTTTATTTTACCTCCATAAATAAAAAAAAAATCAATAACCACTTAAAACAACTCTCAAATTTAAAACACAGAAAAAAACCCCCAAACTCCAAAATATAATTTATACTGTCAATCATCAAAAACTCTGCAAAACAAATGGCATTAACATGTAAGTAACAAGAGAAATAAGTTTTTGTCAATAATTTCAGTTATGAAGAATTTGATTATTAAATGTCAATTGGATTTTATTTATAGATAGGAAGTAGATGGATTGACAACCTTCTACCTAGCTAAAATTATGATTTTTATCTCTGTGATTTATATAAAACTCTTTATATCTTCAAATGCTTTATAAATATTGAAAACAAACCATGTTTTGTGATACAAATCTACCTACAAATGTTAATGTTCAAAAAAGAATGTGTAATTTTTGTCTGAATAATTATTTTATCAGTTTAGTTGAACATATGGATTTTACCACATATATTTCCCTGGCAAGGAGATGAAACGGCAATTTTATAATTTTTCTGATGTTATAGTTCTACATGCAGCTTCATGTATGCAATTCTACTCTGAGGACTAAACAAGAGGTACACAATATGTTTAACGGAGCCTTGTCATGATTTGACCCTGGCACAATGCCAGGGCCCCCATGAAAGGTATATTTCCAAAATGGTTACTGTGAGATGTGACCTGGAAACAGAACAAAGCAGGCTCCAACTTGGGGATGGAGGGAAAAACACAACACTTTAATAATCTACAACACAGAAACATAAGGAAACAAAACCAAAACCACACGCAACAATCCACAATGGAACACTCCAAAAACACTCCTCCTCCCCCCAATCCTCTAACATTCAAATCTCAGTCCAGTACCATCCTTCACACAACTTCCCCCCAGTTCATCAAGAGAGAGGAGTCTCCCTCTTGCACTATGGGCGTCTCCCGGAAACACAGTGGAACCTCCTGTACTTCTGTGTCATACGCGGCAGCTGCCCAGAGAAAATCTGCCGTGGTGACCATCTTCCTTCCATGTCCAGTGCTCTCACCACTGTCCATGGATCCAAACTGCTCCTTAGGCCCTTTTAAGAATGCATCGCCCAGTTCCAAGAAGTGGCCGCCTCTCACCATTTGGGACACCTGTCCCCCCCATATTCACTGCCCTGGGGCCTGGGTCTCGGGAACAGAGATCCTTCTCCGCTGATGGCAGAGGGCTCCACCACACCCCTCCCCTCTGTCTCGGTTCTCTCTACTTCTGCTCGCAGCCTTATCATTCCTGGCCCACGGCCATCCACCTCCCCCAAGGTGCAGTTTCTGCATTATCGGAAGAAATTGGTTTCGCCCATGGCTATGTAAGAGAAAACTCCAGCCAAAGCCACTCCAATCATCTCCTCCATCTAGGGCACCCTTATCTGTTAACATTTTCTTCAACTACTCAAACCCTCTCTTCTTTCCCATCCTACGTCCCCTCTAAACTCTCAGCTGGGGAGGATCAGTGTTTTTACAGCTTCCATTGTTTCAATACCAAAAGAGTTAAAAGCTCAGTCCGGTCTGCCTGTGGCTGGGCACCTTGCCCTGCCCTTCTCCTCCTGGCCGTGGAGCTGGCACAACATATCAAATTTCAAGCCAGCACACTCTCTATCGCTCTCTCCCAGGGTGAGGGGCTGCCCAAACCATCCCAGGTCTCCTCCACCCCTGCCCCTTGCAGGGCTCCGGCCTCCCTCCCCACAGGCTGCATGGCCTTCCCCTCCCCAACCCAGACGCAGCTGGGCAGGGGGAGGAGGTCAGACCAGCTCACCTGCCGGATCCAAAGAGGGAGTTTCTCTTGGAATGCTCTGCTTTTAACCCCTGTGTGTTCTCAAAGGTGTATCCACATCCCAGTGGCCACACCAGGTGCCAATTTCAAATCTGGCCACTGATTGGTTTGACCACAACCCTTCCAAAAACTCACTTCCGGGACAAACCAAGACAGGCCTTTATTTAAAATTTTATAAACCTCATCTTTCTAACAAATATCAAATGGGTTATTTGGTAGTGATTCGATTGCCAGCATGCAAGTGAAGGCATGATCACAGAATGGCAGAATAGTTTAGGCCTAGAAAAATCTCTAGGTTAAAGATCATCTAGTTCAACTCCCCTTCCATGAGCAGAGACACTTTCCACTAGATCAGGCTAGTCAGGAGTTCATCCAACCAAGTTGTCGTGGTTTGACCAGGAAGTGAGTTTCTGGAAAAGTTGTGGTCAAACCAATCAGTGGCCGGATTTGTAACTGGCACCTGGTGTGTCCACTGGGGACCTGGATACGCCACTGACTGTTACCCCGGATACCCCCTGTTACTCCCTCCCCGAGTTCCTGTCCATCACTCACTGGCTTCTCCCTTCCTTCCAGAAAGTTCTTCCCTTGCCAGTGGGTGATTGGATCAGGAATAAGAGTCCCTCCTCCCTACCATCCCTATTCGCCCGACAATGTATCTGTTATAAGTTTGTTCCCGCCTAGGGTTCCCCTCATTGGTTATTGTATTTGCCCCACCCGAGTGTTCCACCCCCTTTATATTATGTTGCACCACCTTCCTCTTGGTTTCTTCCCAGCTGGCTTGCCTGGAGGCAAATAAAGCGTCTGGACTGTGTCCCCGAGAGGAGTCCCTCTTGTCTTCGCGTTCACTTCGTCTACCTGCTGCCCACCGCTGCCTCCTGCCGAGGCGCTCCCCGGACGCCCCTGGCGCATCTGGGAAGTGCCCCAACGCTGTCAGCTGCTGTGCCACAGCTTGGCCGGTGCGATCTCCTCCCCTGCCTGGGGGAGGAGAGAAGGATTTGGGACAGCAGCGCGGCAGGTAACTTGTATAAAGAATTATGTATCGTTCACATTTAGGCCACAACATCTCTTGCTAGTCAGAGTTGAGAGTGGTAAAGAAAGCAGAATTGTCAAGAAGGATCCAGAAAGGGATAAACTTACAGGTACTTAACCAACAAATTTTGGAAGAATGATGAAAAAAAGTCTGAGTCTTTTCTACAGCTAAATTTATTCCTTTCCTAATGATAGGGATTTTCATCTTCTTTGTAACCCCATAATTATTTAGGAATGACATCTACAACCTAGAAAGAGTCAGAATTTAATAAAAAATTTTAGGGATATAGGTGTATCCCTTAAAATACTGCATCCTATTGTTTTTACGTACTTCCAGGAAACTAAAATTAAAAGGAAAAACAAAATCAGTAACTTTGCCTTGCTAGACTGTTAAAAGATATATCACAGATAAAAAAGTTTTAGAAGATTTCTCATCTGAATTCAATAAGAATCAGTTAGAGTATTACAGTGATTTTGGTAAATATGGCATACAGCCTAACACATCACAACTAAAGCTGCACTACTATAATTTGTTCAAAGGTTCAAAATTTGAAATAGATTCCAGCATTTCTTAAAACTGTGTTTGTCTTGAAGAACAATATTATCATATTTTGCTGTCTTTCAATTTAATCACAAAAATTCCAGTAATTTGATTTCAATATTTTTGATTTGTTATGCATGACACATCCTTCAAAGTATAAGCTATGAATATGTAAGTTCATTTAGTGTTTTTTTCATGTACACCCTTATGAATTACTCTGATTACATATGAGTAATTGCTATGCATTTTACTAAATTTCTAGAAATAATAGGCAAATTTGATTATTAAAAATTACTGGATATGTTGCAACATTAGTGAGCAAATATGTTTGATGGACAGCATTAATTGGCTTAATAGCAAGGGAGATGACTGGGTTTAAATGATGTGTTTTCAGTGTCCTATTAGGATGTTTGGCCAAGATATAGATACAGATATTCAAGTTAGGAAGCAAACACAGCAGTCAATATTTGGAAGACTAAAAAACTGTCTGTTTTATTCTCTAGGTTTCTGGAACACATCTTTCCATGAGAATAAAATAACTTTTTTCATTACTTTCTTATTTTTAGTATCCTCTCACTTCAAATTGAACTGTATTTGATGAACAGTTCATATCTCAAAAGTGATGCTACACAATGCTTCAATGAAAATCCATGTTGGTATGTTTTCAAAAGTTCCACTAAAAAAAAAAATCTTGTCAGCCTGCTGGCTATCTGTAACAAGTGACTTGGGAGCAAACAGAGGCTTTTTTGTTTTGTAGGAAGAAAGACTGACAGTTTTTATTTTTTTCACACCTTCCATTTTAACTATTTGAATAGTTTAACAAGCTACAGTTTATATTATGCTGGCTACTATGTTGCCTAATGCTTTATAAAGTGTCAAGGGAACTTATTCCTGAAAAGCAAAATTCCTATAGATTGCCATGACTGAGTCTCATTTCTTCCTGCCAGTACTAGAAACATCAGATGGCAGAATGTAATGAATATATAATCTTCTAAGTTGTGGTTTTTCTATATGTCAAATAACTTTTCTCTTCCAATGGAGACCTGTCTGGTTTCCTTGCATACTACTTCAGCCTATTAGTATGAAGTGGTGGGAGAGGAAAAGAAAATAAACACATAAATAAAAGGGAAATAAGATTTTGTGTCCATACACCAATACAAGGAAATGGAATGAGATAATCGAGAGCAAATTGCATTTGCTAAAATATTGCTTCGGAGATGAGTTCAGAGCCAATTGTCTAAATCCCTTCCCAGAATACTCTGATTAAATTATTTGATCATCCAGTTTAAAATGTCAAAAAAAAAAAATTTTGGGTCTTGGCAGAATATGAGGGTTTTATCATTTGCAGTGTCCACATTCAAATTAAAAAGGGGAAAAGATACTGTGTTTGACTGTATTGCTATTTTGATATGGTTATTTTAAGACAGGAAAAAGTAATTTCTCTTACATAATATATTTTGTTACAACAGTACCTTCCCACTTTCCCCAGGCTTCTCCCCCAGCAGGGCAGCATAAGAACTGAATTATAAACAACTGGCTCTTCCTCTGCTTGAGCAAACAGCTTTGCTCTTCCATTCCCAAGCATCCCTTCTAATATTAACCTGATGGCTAGGAAATTCTATAACGAGATAAAAACATTAGTTTCAATAAATTTTAATCTTTCACTATGCTCACATTTCCTATTTTGTTGTTGGGTGGGTGAGATAATATGTTGTGGGAAACCAGTGTAATCCTAACTATTTCCTTTCATTAAATATTTTGAAAGATAATTAGACCCTGGGCCCTGTTGTTTCAGATTCATTTTATAATTTTCTTTATTGGACTCCAGTTGGGTTTGTCTCAAAAAAACACTGAATACCTCAACCCAGGCACTTTCCTCAATATTTCTTCCTCAAATTGTAACTTTCCTCAGTGGCTTTGTGAGATTCTCTGTTAATTTACTGAGTGATTCCAATGACTGTATAGAGTGAATGCATATAAAAAAAAGGGACAAGAGATAAAAAATGTAAATCCCACAGTGTTTGGTGTATTAAAAACTCCTTTAAATTTAACATTTTTTACTGGTATTTAGCAAATTCTAGACTTGTGTGAAAAAATTTAGGAGATGCTCTTGGCAAAGATTTAAGTTTCTAGGGAATTAGATGTGTAAACAGGAGTTTTTCCAATCTCAGTTTTGTGTGTCAGGACCTTAAACATAAACAGAACCCCAAAATTGAAGGAGATCTAGCTCTACCTATTTTTAAAAAATTCTGATTCTATTCACACTATATTAATACAATATATGTCTGCCAAACAGTCTTTTAGGGTACAATGCAGAACTACTTCTTTTTGGAAAAATTGGAAGTTACTTTTCTGTGTGAAGGGCAATTTTTTCCCCATTACTTGATTTATAAATATGTTACTTCTATGTAAGAGCTTAGTGCTACTATATAATTTTCATTATGATTGAAAGTTTAATTGGTTGTAGAACAGCCAATATTTTAATTTTTTTTATTGTCACACAAATCTAAATGATGGTAACAAAAATTTTAATTGCAATAATGCGCAGGAAGCCTGTTTTTACATATATATACATATATGTATGTGTGTGTGTGGACATTCCCAAGTCAGGGCAAAATACTTTTATATATATTAAAACTTTTTAAAATAGGTATTTATAAGTTTGAATATAAATTTATTCTGAATTTTAAATGAAAAAAGCCTTATTAATGAAATTTAGAAAGCGTTTAATAGAAGTCAGAACTAGTTAACAAAATGCACTTCATTACATTTGCTCTTATTTTTACAAGCTAATTTATTTGATGGTACCACAACTTTGACAAGTATTCTGGCAAGAAGTGGAAGCTTCACACCCTTACAGACTTTCCTGTCAACATGCTTAAGTTTCAAAGCATCTGTCAGTATCAAGCATTAGTTCATAAATACATAGTAATTGAGAATGTTTAATATTCATTAGCTAAGTAAAGTGACATTCATCTACCAAGATGCTGTCTAAAACTTAGGCACATAATGTAAGCTATTTGTCTGGATGTCCTCTAAAGTCAATGGAAAGGGGAATCTTGCAGAAGGCAGCATTTACACTAAATGCTATTGACAAAGCAAGGAGGGTTGAATAATTTTCTACAGGAGGTTCTGTAGGTAATTGAATGACTACTGTGCACTACCAGTGTAATTTCTATATAGTTATAGGCCAGATTAATCCCACTATTAATTAAACATTATTTCACTGTTACATGCTTTAAAGATACTGAAAATATCTGACTTTAAAAAATCCAGGTGTCTTTCCAAATATATTGTTCCAAGGTATTTTCTCAACACTATCTTTTTCATTAAAGTTTTTTGCTGATAAATCTGCCTGTTCTCAGGATATTTTACAAACTAATGGTGCATCCATATTCATTGTGAGATGTTATGCATTTTGTGTAATTAAATGCAAGGTATTTCAGTGCCCAAGAAAATACAAGGTACTCATATAAATAGAGAAAATATGCAGAAGTGCTGTAAAAACTCACTTTGAAAATAGGGCTATAAACCTCTGTGTGTGTGAAAATGAGTGAATTACAAATCCTATGGATTTAGGAATAAACTTTCCAGAGATTTAGCTTTTTGACTCCTTTTTATTTTTTTCTTTCCTGTTATGTTATGCCATCTTTGCTTCATGCATGTTACCCTGTATCTTCCTCTGCAACACCTACCACAAGTAATTGAAACTCAAAGATAATGATATGGTTTTCTTTTATCTGTATTTTTTTCCATGTTGGGACATACATTCATCAGTGACATGTCCAGAGAAGGGCAATGGAAACTGGTGAAGAGCCTGGAGCACGAGTCTTACAAAGAGCAGCTATGGGGGCTGGGGCTAAATAGCCTGGAGAAAAGGAGGCTGAGGGGTGACTTTATTGCTCTCTACACCTACCTGAAAAGGAGGGGTCAGTCTCTTTTCCCAGGTAACTAGTGACAGGATGACAGACCTCAAGCTGCACCTCTGGGGAGGGTTAGTCTAGCTATTAAGAAAAAAATGTCTTCACAAAAAGAGCTGTCAAATATTGAAGCAGACTGCCCAGGGAACTGGTGGACTCTGTGTCTGCACAGAGTTTTTACCCTTTCTTAGCAACAGTTTCCCCAAGGCACCATCGTCTTGGCTGAGAGACTCAGATGTGCCCTGAAATGGTAGATGATGTTAGATTGGTGAATGATGTTAATGAACTTCTCATGTTAGAGAATGCATGTAATTTTAAAAAATAGTTTTCCATTTTAAGCCAATTTTCTATAATAATATATGGAAAACTGTTTATCATGACTGCTGTTTTCTGTGTTTATTTCATCTGCTTTACTTTCAGAATTCTCACAAAATATTGTTATCCTTTTTAGGCTTCTGTAAGCCATATTTATTTTTTAAACTTATAAGTAATTATAGTAATGCACAGAATTTGAAAAGAAACATTGTATTAGTTGTAATTTGACATTTTTATAATTTATCACTCATCATGAATGAAACATTAAAATATGTTATAAGAATAAATTCACCAATTCCCAGACATTCAGAATGGGGAGACAAAAGGTAAAATACCAGCCTGGTTATGTTGTATAATTATGACTGAAGCTGCTTAATGTCAAAATTCACTTTGAAATGCTATATTTTCAGATGTTTATTTTGAAAATGCTCAAGTTCAATTTTGGTAGGCATACATAAAAATCAAACCTTTGAATGTGGTTAGATAGAAGGTAGGAGAATAGAAACAAGTAGTGAAGGTAATCTGGCCCCTAAGGAGTTACAGCTGTGCTAATTATCAAGCATTAAGAACAAGCCTGCTCTTAATAGGCCACAGCTGGATCCAATTAAGAGGGGTTTTATAAAAGAGAAGGTTGGCTGGTCGAGAGGGGTGATGGAGTTTGTTGGCTGTGCTGAGAAGAAGGAGTCAGTGCTATGAGGAGCTGCTCGTGAGAAGCCACCGAGAAGGTATGAAACCTTTGCAGCAAGATAACAACATTTGAAGATACAGTTTACTGTGCACCTTAATTTCTGAAATCAGCAGGCATTCAATTTAGACAGGTAAACATATCCTCACAGAATTTAATGACTTTAAACATGGAGGAGAAAATGTATAAATACTATTTCTCAGTTATTTTTATAAGATCCTTTGGGTAAGGATTTACTTGGGCCTTCCTCCAAGGTTTGCCAACACTGTTGAGGACCCAGACCCCAAGTGGCTGAATGACAGGATTTAAAAAAAGGTTTAGGATGGGCTACTCCCACCAACTCTTAGAATCTCTGAGTAAGGGGAAAGGAAAAGCTTTCCCCAAAAGTTACACATGCAGCAGCTCAAGCATTTCATTATCTGGTAGTATTTTGTGGCATTTCTAAAACATCCATAACCATGACCAAAAAAAAAAATCAGCACAATAAAATTAAAAAAAAATTAACATAAACCCAAACCAAACAAAAAACCTATATAGAAAATAATTTACAAAATACATCCGTCTTTATGAAAATATTATGAAATATATTATGAAATATATAGTGGTAAACCCACTGGAACAAATTTAGCATAAATTAATTCAGAAAGACTAGAGAACAAGAAAAAAGGAACTTATTTTTTGCAAACATAATAGGTTTCATCTACAGTAATAAAAATTGTGTGGTGAAAATAGATACATACACTTAACAGCTTGTATTGTTTTAACCAGTTTATGATTTTTACATTCCTTTAATTAATGAATATATAAATATTTTTATCAAAGACAATGAAAAACATTTAAAATTCAGGCAATTAATGCTTTTTAATTCTTAAAGACTAATGGTAATGGGATATTAGAGACATGATGATGTGTTTTTAATATTTCATCAATCAATAAAAACATACTAATATAATTCCAGGTAAGATTAGTTCTCTTTTGTTATAGGAAAAAAAGATTAAAGAGTTGGTTCATATACTTTAGAACATCATTTTACGACATATTTTAATTTCCATGATGAAAGATGGAAAACAATAACTGCTATTCTTGAGTTATACCATTGAAGTACAGATAAGAAAGGACAGAGAAGAAAGGTCACTTTTTTCTGTTTGCTGATCTTCAAGATATCTGAAATTACACACAAATTGTATCCTTTTCTTTTAATAAACTTATCAATAAAACGAGGGGAAAACCAGTAAATAGTCAGAGAAAAAGTCATATCTTTAGAATTCGGAAAGACAAAAATGGATTTCAAAATCTTTAAAACATCTCCTGTAAGATGAGGTCTAGTGTATGTTTTCATTGACTTTGTATTTCTCAGGAGTTAGTGTTGCAAACTGAACAAGAATTTACAGTTTGACATGAGAATATTCTGAAGGCTGTTATCCATCTATATATGTATAAAAAGTAAGATTGTGTCACTTGAAAAGTATAAACTTTTTCAACCTTAAAAAAAAAAAGAACTATTGCTAGGAAATCACAGAATAATCTGAATTGGAAGGGACCCACAAGGATCATCAAGTCCAACTCCTGGCCTTGCATAGGACCATTCCCAAGAACCCCATCATGTGTCTGAGAGCATTGTTCAAATAAATGCTTCTTGACCTCTGTAGGGTTAATGCTGTGATCCCTTTCCTGGGGAGCCAGTTCCAGTGTCCAGTCACCCTCTGGGTGAAGAACCTTTTCCTAATATCCAACTTAAACCTCCCCTCACAGGGGAGCTTCAGAGCATTCCCACACATCCTGTCACTCGGCACCAGAGAGAATAGATCAGTGTCTGACCCTCCTCTTCCCCTCACAAGGAAGTTCTAATGGTTTAATGCTAAATTAGTTTGTATATATAAACCAACAAGAACTTGAGTAGTCTAGACTGAAAAACTAAAATGTTTAACAAATGGATATTGAAATCTTAGTTAGAAATTAAGATAAATGATGAGTACATATAGCTTAATGTAGGAAACATTATTTAATTTTACCTGAAATGCTCATAATAAATATTGTGAAAATATTTAAAAATACCCTGAAATTCTCATAATAAACATTTCAGGTTGTGAATCTTATTTTAATCTGTTAGTTATGACAAATATGTTTGTTTAAGCATAAACATCATAATAACTACTCACAGTATAGCTGCACTTTTAAATATGTTGCTCTAGGCTACTTTGCTGCTGTATTGAAATTTAATTGGTGGTTTTACCAAAGACATTAATGAATTGATACTATGTTTTCATCTTGCTCACCTCAAAGTATTTTCTGAAAGAAAGCAGAAAATATCTATTAAAATATTTTTAACCTGAAGACAGCATATCAGAAATATCCATATATACTCATATCCATATGTGCTCAGTGTCACTGCCATACATACACCAAGCATAGCTTAAATTTCTGTAGCCTATTGATTTTAATTTATTTATCCAAACCTTGTTTGTGATAGGGCAGATTAAGACAACACCTCTTCTAATTTTGGCTGGGGAACAGTTAATTTTATTCATATTAACATGTATGGAACTAAGTTTTGGATTTGTGATTGTGAAATATTTTTTCACAGCACAGGAATACTTTATTCACTGCTGAGCAGCACTTACACAGCCTCAAGGACTTCTCTGTCTCTCACTCCACACGACCACTGAGGAGTCTGGAGGTACACAAGAAGATGGGACCAGGCACAACAAGGACAGCTGCCCTCAGCTGTCCAAAGGGATATTCCAGACCCTATGATGTCATGCTTCACATGAAAAATTGGGAGAAAAGGAAGGTGGGTTGTTCGGAGCAAAGATGTTTGTCTTCCCAAGTCACCATTACATGTGATATAGCACTGCTTTCCTAGAGATGGCTGAACACTTGCCTGTCCATGGGAATTAGTGAACAAATTCCATTTTGTTTCTTTTGGCTTGCTGTGTCTATTAAACACTCTTTATCTCAAATGATGAATTTTCTCACTTTTGCCCTTTCGATTCTTCTCTCATCCCACTGGGGTAGAGTGAGCAATCATATCTCTGGGGATTACTTCCCAGCTGGGGCTAAACCACAATAACAACCATATATTTGAAATCAGGAATTTATTGTCTAATGTAAAAAAAGAATAAAAATTGCAGTTGAAATTCTGCAAATTATTGATACTGTTAATCAAGATGAAGTACATACTGATAATACTGACAGTCCACAATTACCTTAAATTGATCCAAATAAAAACAAACAAACAAAAAAACAAAACAACAAATTGCAAGAAAAGTCTTCAATCTGGTATTAATGCCCACTCTCGTTATTTCCCTAACCCCAAGACTGATGGGTTTGTCTACACTAAAAGGAATATCAGTTTGGCACCAACTTGGAGCTCCCCTTCTAGAAGACTGTGATGCTAATGTGGGGATTTACTACATTATTTTCACCAACAGAAGCACAGTTGCAATATTGTGGGGTTTTAGGGTTGATTAGTTTGGGTCTTAGGAATTTTTTATTTTTTTTTATATTCTGGCTGAGTTTTGTTGGAATAATTTCTGTGTCTTTTCTAAATTTCTTTACACCTTCTTTCTTCATCACCCCTGCAACCTGGTGCAGGCTAGAAATATTAGATGCTTTATATTTGTCCTTTTCATAATCCCTGAAATTATTTTTCACCCAGTTTCTTAGTTTGTGAGCAGTTTTGAGTTATTTGCCACCCTGTGACTTCCCACATCATCCTACACTCAGATATTTGAAACCTCTGATGTCATCCCATGTCTGTACTCCTTTATTCAGCATCATTATAAAGATTATAGGTAGGTCATTTTACACAGCATAACTACTTTTTTTTGGCATTTATATAAAAATTATTAACAAGAAGCGTTAGGGCATTCAATTATAGAAATACAAATAAAAACTAGACAAATTGGACAAATTATGTTTTAGCCACCTGGTCATTAGACAACTGTTACAACCAAGCAAGCTAAAACAAGCTGCAAACAAGATAACTCAAGTTATCTAGCATATGCTAATAAAAACCCTGTCAATTGATACTAATAGAGACAGTATTATACTTATCAGACTGCTGGGCTACACCCTGTACTCCCTCCTTGTGCTTTTTAAGAACGCTTTCCATCATTTGCCTGATGAATTAAAATTGCTTGTGAATTAAAGTTGCATCTTGTACTCTTGTTATACTTTTTGGTTTATACCTTCTATTACAAGGACATACGTGGATGTTATGTTTTTCTCTGTTGATCTCTCAAGCAAGAATGACAATTATTTTCAGAAATTATTCATTATATTGCATAAGATGTTAATTTTTATAGATGGAGGACATATAAGATATGCAACACAGTCAGTATAAATACACAGTGAAGCCAAGGTACCTTAAAATGTCATTGGAGCTCTTGCAAACATGTCAGATTTTTATGTTAGTAGTTTGTCTTGAGTGACTTAATCTGCCTCAATTCTTTAACAAATCTAATCATGGCTCTTCCAAGAAAAGGTCCATTTTTTTTTTCTAACCCAAAGAATTGCCAGCAACCAGTAAAAATTTGATGAGAAACTAAATTAAAGCAGAATGGATGGGCATAAGTGGTGTTTTTTGTTAAATAAAAATATTATTTCTAGTAAAATTTGATGACTGCTCCATATTATATTAAATTGTATCTGACACTAGCAGATGATTCGACATAACGGGGGTTGGTGCTAGTTTGGAACAATAATAGTATGATTTAAGAGGTCTGGAAAATTGGTGAATCTGTAATTTTTCCTAATCTGTTCTGGAAATTTGCCCACATATAAAGTAATTTTTAAAGTGAAAATGTAAATCAGTATAAGGATGAACCAGCTTTTTTCTGTGATTCAGTGAAAAGTACATTTCAGAATATTTGGGCAAAAATATGTGACAGGATACTATCAGAAAGACATTACTAAAGACATTACTAAGGTATAACGTCTCTGTCTTCCTTGCGTACCAAATTCTGGGCACTGAGTTAATTGCGAAGTATAAAAAAGAAAGACAGTAATCTTGATATATGAGCAGAAAGACATTACTAAAGACATTACTAAGGTATAATGTCTCTGTCTTCCTTGTGTATCAAATTCTGGGCACTGAGTTGATTGCGAAGTATAAAAAGAAAGACCATAATCTTGATATATGAGTCCAAATAAATCTGTAAGTTATATGGGCATTGTCCTTGTATTCTCATGACTACTGTGGCTTCAAAAGTCTGAACATTTCTATTCTTTAGGTCACCTCACCTAATATGCACATATTTTGAGAAATATAATGGCAAAAGCAAAAACCTTTCCAAGATCTGCAAAGCCTGCTAAAGAAGCTGAGTAAATACTTGGATCATGGTGGTGATGCCAGATCCATTTTGCCTTAGTTATCTTTATGCTGTGTAGTTATTTCAATAATATCTCCTTCTCAGCCATCTCTCATTCTGCTAGATTCAACTCTTTAAAAAGAGATAAAAGGGTAAGAGCACATTTCAATTTTTTTTTCACATTTAGATTATTTATAAGATAGCAAAACTGATGCATCTATATAAATATACTCTGCCTAAATATATAAGCACATGATACTGAGAGAAACTCAATGAGAGCAAATGTAAGTAGTGGAAGAGAAGGAAAAAAAAACCAACCCCAAAGATAATAAAACCATTGTGGCATTAAACTCAGTATATGTTTGTCTCCTCAGTACAGCTGAGATTTGCTTACCTAGTGGATAAATTTTAATTGTTATTACTGAATCTATTCTTTCTGACCCAAGATGTCACATCACTATGTGGCTGAAGCTATGTTTGCTAAGTTATTCTGGCATTAATCACATTTATTGTTTGCAGGACCACAATTCTCTTATTTATGGGCACTACCCTGGGGAATGCAGGTCACTGTTATCTAACAGCAGAATCTACATCTGCTCTTGCTGACTTCAATTTGACTCTTACTTCCTCAACAGAGGTCATATAGAAGCAATTGAAGTTAATTTTATGAGACATCTGTTATATTTGTGGTTATACTCATTCTTCAAGATTGCCCTCTTAAAGTAGCAGCTACTAAAAAAAACCAGGCACCATAAGAAAGAAAACTAACAAATAAAAGACAATATCAGAAATTAGCTGATGGTTTCTATTTAACATGACAAAGTAGGAAATTATTTTAAATGAAGAATACCATAATTTGAGGCATTAAATGTTTTTTGTGAAATAAACACAACTCTGAAACATTTCACCCTCTCAAATCTGGAAGAATCCACTGACTGATAAGCATTGCAGTACCAAAACATAGAATTGTCAAATACCTAAACAATAAATCTATAACTACAATGTTTGGGGTTTTTTTCCAAATTCCTACATAATTTTGGTTTATATTAGAGGATTATAAATTTATGCTTGCAAAACGAAAGAAACAAAATTCTGAATAGAGTTGTTTTGTTTTGTCTTTTTCTCTCCATGACTTTGAAGCTAATATGACCTTTTTCTTTGTATGAATTCCTAAAAGTACAGAAATAAGCAAGAAAAAATAATAAGAAAATATATACTCATTACAAAGAAAATTATCCTCTGACTGTAAGCATCTTGATACACAGATTTTTTTCTCTTAAAATGTAGGTGTTTGCTTTGAGTTTGTAAGCCGACAGTCTATATTGTCAATAAACATTTCTCAATGAAAATTTCTTTCACCATCTTTGTTTATTAAAGTAACTCATACATCATTATTCCCATCTTCAGTGCAAATGCCTAAGAAGAAAATCTTAGCCAAATTTTTGTCAATTTCATGAATGTAAATAATAGCAATAAGATATTTAGATATTGAAGTTGTAGTCGTTGATTAATAACGTGGTCCCAAAAGACAAACTTAGGTGGACAATTGGATGTGGTACAGTATTTCCTCAAAATAAAGATTTCAAGAATGAGTACCTTTAATTTTTAAAGATTTTATTCCTTAGGGCTATTTACTCACTTCTTCTTAAGATGTGTAAATTTTGCTGGGTCTGTTCTCTCTCTTATGAATGTTGCTACCATTTGATTTTTCTTTCTTAAAAGAGTTACACTCCAATATTTTTAAAGGTTTCTATTTATAAATGTCTTCCTCCCCCCCCCCCCCCCCCCCCAGATATTCTACATATATTGCTATCTGCACATTGAAGTACTTATTTTTATTTTCCTATATAATTTTTGGAGGGCGAAAAAAGCACACATGGCTGTCTATCAAAACACTCTTTTAGGACACATATGCATGTTTTTTTCTGATGGCATCAGTAAAAATCCCACTAAGCTTAAAAAAAATAGCATAATTTCCCCAAAATTTTCTCTCATCTTAAGTAGTGCCAGTTATTAACTCATATACGTATTTGATTATTTCAGTTTCTTCATAAATAAAAAGTCTTCTAATTTTTCTGAACCCTTCAATATGGAACAGGCCAACAGCAAAATGACCCTACCCAGCTCCCTTTTCCAGCCTTCTTTATCATATTATCAGAATTTTCCTGGGAGCACAAAATGTAAAAAATCCCAGTTGGACAAGCCTTAATGCAATGTCACATTCCCACCCCTGCTCTGATTGGTTTTGCTACACTTATCCCTTCCTGACATGCCTTTGTCAATACAGATGAGGTCTCTTTGTAGGTATCTGGTATTTTGAACTGGAGACAGAGATGCTGTGCTACTTCTCCTTCATATTTCTTTTAACACTAGCTTAGCTTTGAATGGTTCATTACTCCTTTAGTAAACTTCCTACACAGTGTTACTCCTATTTTCATGTCTTGCTCAAGCATCAGTCTGAATTACTTATTTGAAAATCAATGTTGCTGACAAGGAACATTTTGAACATGTTGTTTTGGCTTTGGGTTTGTTTGGGTTTGGTTTTGAGATTCAGGGTTTTGAAATTCTAAATGAGGCTGCTCCAAATTCAATTATGAAGTATAGTTCACTACTTTGCTATTTAGTTACCTGAGAAATACCTATATTTTGGACAAACTTAAATTTTAGACACCACCTACACTAAGGAACATATAATTTCATAGCATCAGTGAATATATCAAGTTGGAAGAGACCCACAAGGATCATTGAATCCAATCCATATTCTTTCACAGGACCATCCTAAGTATGAAATTATATGCTTGAATGTGTTTTTTGAATGCTTCTTGAACTGTGTCAGTCTTGGTGCTGTCACCAAAGCTCCCTGGGCAGCCACTTCCAGTGCCCAACCACCATCTGCATGAAGAACTTTTCCTAATATCCGACATAAATCTCCCTTGATACAGCTACATACCATTCCCTCAGGTCCTGTCGCTGGTCACCAGAGAGAAGTTATCACTATCTGAGGTTTGAATATACATTACCTTCATTTCATATATCAGTTGTATGCCTACCCACCATTACACATGTAATCATTCTAGTTGAAACATTTCTACATTCTGAGGATGCATCTGCATGTATCACTTGCATCCACATCACCTGTTTGCCAAGAAAGTACTTTAACTGCCAGGAGACTCTGCTTTACTCATGAAATATTTTCTATTATACTGCCCTTCTTGTTAGGACCAAATAAATTTAGAAATATGTGTAATGTGCAAACTGAAGGGGATCATGTTAGAATTATGATTATGACTATGACTGTGCAATTAGATCTTCCTGCATGAAAGAAAAGATACAAACGCTTGTTTTAGGTTGTATGGAGATTAACATTATATGATACAATTCAGGGCAACATTGACAAAGAAAGTAAAACCATCTCTCCTGAGACAATCATAGGTCTATCTGGCCCATGACACCAAAGGACATCTTGAGAAGGATGTAAGAAGGGGACAATCAGGGAAGATACTTCCTCTAACCATTTATGGAGATTGTCTAAAAATGAAGTTACAAAGTTGCTATATAATTATTGCATAATGACTCAAATAACTGCCTAAGTACTCAACTGATGAAATAAACCAAAGTCCTATTTCATAAGAGGAGTAATCAGTGGGTGGATGATCCCAAAAAGATCTGAGGAAAGGGAGATAAATGTCATAAATATAGAATACTTTGAATTTCAGAGGGGAAATTACATTTGAAGAGATTTCTACTTGAGTTTCATTCAGATTCAAAACCACAAGTTTTTCCTAATTTACTACTGCTTGCCACATGAGCATGTATAAGAACTGTAGAGTCTTATTTATATTTTCCTTTTCTGTTTCATGGTGTAGGTAAATCCCTGGACTATCATAAACTCATAATTTTCTATGCTTTTTATTATAACCTCCTCTTCCAATGACTTTCCAAACTGGTTAAGCTTCTAATATAAAAAAATTAAGACAACAATTATCCCTTTCTCGTATATGTACCAGGAACAATAATCACAGTCATTCACATTAAAAGGTAATAATTGTTCCTGCATTCAACCCACTTTTTCTCTACTTTGTCCCACTTATATTCTGCTGACAGTGTTTTAAGCCTATAAGGCTTTTCCAGTGTTTCTTTTTTGAATAACCTTTTTTTCCCCCCTTCATTAGCAGTCTACTCTGCTTATATTCTTCCATCTGCACTTAACCATGCAGGTATTAGAAGCTTTTTAACTATTGCCATTTGGAACAACATTCCCTTGCTTCTCTGCTTCATCAGCTTGCCATCTTATTTTACATTTCAAACATATCTTTTTCTCCATTGACTGTCTTTCTTATTTTTTATCTTGCTCTAACACTACCCTTCTCTTTAGATGTACAAATGAACTCTGAAAAAGTAGATATTAGAATCATAACGTTATAACATGGTAAATATTCAGAAGAATTTGTAACACTATCCACTATCACAGGTTTTGATTGTTAGTTTTAATTACCTACATAATTTCAATGTGCTAACATAAAAGGCAATGGAAGAAAAGCCATACAGACATCATGGTCTCAGTTCAGTTGCCCATGTATTTCCTAAAAAATATCATTTGGGATGTCCTATATTATCCCACCTGGCTTCCAGCTGCCACTTCAGAAGGGTTTCTGTCTCCACAATCATATGTGCCAACTGTCTCTGAACCTTTTAGAAAACCTCAGATGTGTCAAAAATACTGTGTTCAGGCAGCTGAACTGGTTTCTGACTGCCAAAAATTTAAACTGAATGGATTAAATGATATCCCCGAATGTCCAAAATAGTTGTACACTGGTTAAAATGAGAGTTAAGACCTCTACTTCATGTGAAGACCTTTTGAGATGAGCTTCTAAGTGCGTAAATCTGGACCTGAGTCAGAATCATGACTCAGCTTGTACAATTAAGAATTATTTGTAATTTTGGAGGGACAAACCCAGAAAAATTAAGGAATTATGTGAATTAGTCCTAAAGCTACAAGGCGGCCTTGACCCATTTTCCAATATTTAGCGATCGGATGGCTTTTCCAATACCGTTATTATGTCCTGATCTTTAGCTACTGCTGTGTCAGGCCACAGGCCTCTTCTATGTTCTCATTTTTTCTGACATACGGATGTATTAGGCTAGGGAGCTTTGAATTACTTCCATGTACCTAGATATATCTATAAATCAATTGAAATGACAGTCATCAAATTTAGTAGTCAAATACTGGAGGATAACCTCCTTTGCGTTGTTAATGAGAAATATGGTTTCATAGTAGCCCAAATATGCCTGAGTAATGAACCATTAAAATTTGGGAGAATTCTGGGGAAGTATAAAGGAAAATATTTCCTGCTCAGTAGATTTAAAAATAAAAATTTCATGTTGGTAGCAGGAAAGATAGCCTTTACATGTTTAAATCCAGGCATTAATGGTAGAGGGACATATTGGAATGCCTTCTAGAGAGAAACCATAAGAAACTAATAGCTGTGCATAAGACTACAGGAATTTTTGGTGTATGTAAAATGAATAAAATTTGAAGGAGTATAGTGACTTAATTTTTTATTCTTTAATGAAATAAAAAAACAACAACACTGTTTCTCTTTTTAATATGTAGCTATTAATAATTTTTAATATCTATATTTTAGATTTGGACGTTAATTTCCTGAAGAAAATTTATAGTAAAAAATGTCCAAAATAAAGTATTTGTTACAGAGAATCACACTTTAATATATAGACAGCTTATTAATACCAAATGTTGCCCTAACATAAGAAATAATATAGTTAATAATTTAAGCAGCAATAATTGTATATACATGCATTCATATATTTGTTTTAACTTTTTTTTTCCTTTTTTTTTTTTAATACTTTGATCACACATTGGTTCTGATTTTCATTTATAGTCTCTCTTAGTTCCACTATTGTAAGGCTTTTTGCTTTTAAAAGTTTTCTGTTCCCAAGCTTACTATCTTTACTAGACCCCACTCCAGAATTGCATTCCTTCTGTTAAGGCCTTTTATTCCAAAGTTTCTGCTTTTGACATCTTTTTCTTCATCTTCTTCTTCTGCTCTTTTCTGATGCTGCTCAGATGTTAACATCACACCTAAAAAGAGTGGTTTAATCTTACTTTAAAACTAGCAGAAGAAAGCAGGGCATCTCTATGGCTAATATTCGAAAATTATACAGTTATAGGTGATATAGATGAAATTAATAAAATCCTTGAAGTATTATTTTTTTTTCTCCAAATACTGCTTTTTGTCTTTCTAATTGTTTCAGTTCTTTCTTTGTATTTAGGTTCTGTGATAAGCAGTACAAATAACATCATGCCCAAATTGAAATATTCTTTTGTGTCTCTCTATTCATCAAGAAAAAAACTGATATTTCTTTCTTAGACAAAGTGTCAAAGATAGACAAAGATATGTATATATAAAGCACTGTCCTACAGTAAGTTTTAAAAAATAGTTTACATACAAGGTCATATACCCTACTTCTGAAAAAAAAAATGTTCTAATGCTACAGCTTATGCTGCAGCAACGAAATATTTCCATAACTTTACATGTTTGGTCCTAATTCCTTTATCAGTATTTCTTCTCTCAGTCCTTATTTAGGTAAACTGTACATTTAGCAGTAAACAGAGTAGAAAATATGATACTAATGCAAAAGCTTTTGCTAATGGCATGATTTCCTCTCAGTCTCATTATTTTCTGAATAATAATCACAGCTAATTTAAACTTAATGCACAGGCAATTTCTTAGAACATCCATTTCAACAGCTTCAGAAAGACAATGATGCCAATGCTGAGTTAAGGAAGTGAAGCACAGATTTTCAGCCCACTGAGCAAAGATAAAAATTCATTCATGAGATATTGCAGTGCTGAAAATGAAAAGTCATTTATTTTTCATGTAACATACAAACACTTCAAGGATTCATTGTAATTTTAGAATCTTTTTCTATCAAAAGGACTTATGCATAGATATCTATATTGGTAATGTTTTTTGTGTACTTGAAATTGCAAGAATTGTTCAAAATATATACTTGGAAAAAGCCACCATTTGCCTCAAAGTTTAAAAAACCCAAAATCAGGGATCAGGAAAACTGTATTAAAACCAAAAAACAATTGTGAAATGTACATGTAATAAACTAAATTGAACTTGTTATAGAAAAATAAATTAGTATTTTAAAGTTTTTACTTTATGTTATTCTTATTTCTCACTGCTTCAACAGGGAGCTCTTAGGATTAAATTTTGGACATTCTGAATCTTAACATAATAGAAGTTGAGTAGTGCTGTTGAATTCAATAAAACTAGAATTTCAAAGCAAGACTAATTGAGAAATATATGTAGCAAGTCAATACAGGAAACCACAATCTTTTAATTAACTTTGGATGTTAATTTTATCTAGAAAAGATATCATTATGAAAAGTAGATCTGAATATTCTGTCAAGTTTTATTTGAATAGGAATAGAGGCTATTAAAATTAGTCCATATGTTTCTGATGAGAAACAGGGACTTGGCAGCATGAAAGCATAAATTATTTATTATGAGGGTGCTGAGACACTGAAAAAAATTCCCAGAGAATCTGTGAAAATCCATACCTGAAAAGATTCATGATCAGGTTGTACCAAAATAGAGAACCTAACTTAGTGGAAGATGTTTCTAACTACAGCAGGAGCATTGCAACTAGATGATCTTTAAAAGAGCCTTTAACCCAAACCATTTTATGACTATGGTCTGATTCTATGAAAATTATTTTCTGTTTGAAAACAAGGCCAGTTTTCTGCTTCAGCTACTTCCTGACACAGTGCTTCACAAGTTAGGTGATCAGGCAGTGTCAGACACCCATTCAACAACGGTATGAGAGTGCTGTGGAATGATGAGTGTGGCAACCAGGATGAGCAAAAACTTTGACAGTAAATGCATGAGAAGACATGGAAGAGACCCTAGAGGAGCTGCTCAGACAGCATGGGACTGCTAGAGAGAGACAGTAAAACAAAATAAATTACTTGCAGTAGAGTACAGTTCCTAGCACTAGCTGGACAGTATGTCTCTGCAAATTAGAGAGCTCATCCCAAATGAGGGTCCTGAGGAAGGACTTTATCTGTTTGAGTCTCTGACTGCAGGAAACGTCCTCTGCTGCTCTTTGTGTCTGGGACACCAGCTCCTAAACAGGAACAGACACCTTTCAGAGTTGAACTGACACAGACTAAGTGCAATTTCATGCATTCATTCACACAGTAAATCATAACAGACTGAATGGTGGTATTCTGTCTTATAAGCAACACCTTCAGCTGTTGCATCTGAGATTCATGTGATTACTGAACTAAAGACGAAAATATATATATATATATATAAATAAATTTATATCACAGGCTTCAAATAGAAACAAAATACTAATCATAAAATATTAATCCTATAGTGGTAATACTATGACTTAGAAGGCTCTTTCTTGAAAGAAAAAAAAAAGGAGAATGCTGGTTCTTTTGAGCTTGGATTTGTAAATTACCACCTACTTTTCTTTCATTACCAAAATTACAGTGTGAAGTACATAGAAAAAAATTCTATTTGGTCCAAAATCAGTACCTGAATGCACACTAAAAGCTGAAAAAAATCAATAGCCATATAAAGCTATTTTTCTTGTTTTGACTTTTTTCTTTCAAAAATTTCCACAATCTATCATTTCCACTATTTCATTAAGTAAAATCATTCCAAAATAAAATGTATAAAAACAATATGATGGCAAATGAAATACTATGTTGATGGCTGAATCTGAAGGAATCTGTATTGTTCTCTTTCTATTCAATGATGATTGGAACTATTTCTGGGCCTTTTGGCCTTAAGGGAATCTATTTAACAATACTACTACTCCTACTAGTAATTGTAGTATTGTTAAAATCGTAGTAGTAGTATTGTTAAAACAACCGCAATAACAACAATAATAACAATAATAATAATATTAATAATAATAATAATAATGGTACAATCCCCCAGCATTATAATGTTATGGTGTCCTGCAAGTACTTTTTAACACAGAAAACAATTACAGCTTCTTGTAATATCATAATACTTGCTTTACTCAGTAGCCATTTGTTGGATAATCTGTCCTTACAGAAGACTGTCTTACTCTATGTCGTTGCCAGAATCTAGGTTTATGGGAAACCCTATTGTTAAGATCTGCTAAATGCAGCTGTAAAGCCCTCTACTAATAAAGGATTCTGTCCTAGTTACAGAGATAGGAGTGGAGGTTTTTTTATTCCATACCTGTGGCAAAATGTTTCCCCTGCCACAAGAGACCTTATCTTTTGTGCCTATCAGCTGGTTTGATTGCTCAAGGCATCTGCCTCCTCATATGAATTTGCTAATGGCTGAAATAGTTCAATGAGGATTGCTTGTCTGGTAGTGAGTTATTTCGGTGCCACAGAGGTGACATTTCTAGCTGACAATAAAAATCTTGCCTTGAAAGCAACATCATAAGAAGACAACACTGAATTTGTGACTGACAGACACTTCACTTTGCAAACTATAAAAACTCTCTAAAAACAAACTCTCACAAAGCAGAAATCTTCTGCATGTTCTCTGGAAATGTGTGGGGATCTCTTCTCAATGTTTGGGACATCTATAGCTAAAGAAACTCTCTCAAGAGTTGAGTGAAGCAGCAGCCATCACCAATTCAGTGGTAAGTTACATTAACTACCCATTATACAATTTCTTTGCTAGTTATAATATAGGTACTTTTATGTCAATGTCATGCACTGTTTTATGTAATCTTTTTATAGTAGTAACTCTGTTTGAAAGGCTTTTTTTTTTTTTTCCCTGTTAGTCTCCTGTCTATCAAAAACATAACTCATAAGAGACCTGATTTGCCTTTCCTAAGAACTTGCAAGCCAGAGTGCTTTAGGTGCAGGTCACCAAAGTAGAGCTGCTGTCAAAATCTGAGCCTAAGGCAGGGCTTATCTAACACTCTCACCCAGCCCATAACAATGTCACGCATTCAATGCGAAAGGGAAAATCCTGATTTTTTTAGTAAATGGGGACTCCAACATATAATCTCTCTTAGTTTATTTTGTTTTGTTTTCCCCATCATTATCAAGAGGATGCAGCTTAAGAAGTCTTAGTTTCCCCCCAGAGTTTTTAAAACCATTGTATGTTTTTATGAAAATCACAGGCTGTGGCAGAAAATGAGGTGATAGTCTGAGTCATGGATGGCATGATGATCAGAAAATCAAAATAATTCCCTTATGCATCTAGAAAAGAAAACATAAATAAATAAAAAGCAAAATCATATCCATTGAATAATTAATTGAATGAATAATTTGCACCAAAGAATAGGTGATGCCAGGGTATCACCTGGTTATTAATTTAATACCAAATAACACTTTGCAAAACATTTTTCTGATGTTGGTCTAGAAATATTTCGCAAGAATGACCTAAGCATGTGTCTCATATTCCAGTTGTCAAGAAAGGCTTTTTTCCTAATAAAAAAGATAAATCAGTCATCCAGTACCATTCAAGACTGTCAGCATATCCATGAACGGCACAGGGAATCCTGAGTGACTCTTGCTGGGAGTCAGAACTGCAGCCCACACATCTCTTCATCCATGCCACGATGTTTGGTTATACAAGATTCACTGGTGATAAACCGAAAGTCTTCAGAGCTCATCTAAATCTTATAATATATCTGCTTCTTTATTTCCTATCTTTGTTTATCTGCTCTTTGTTTATCTCCTCTTAGGTTTTTCAGTTATAAGGCTAGATCCTTTTCTCATGGATGTCTGAGAGCCTTTCTTTAACCAGAGTAAATCTCAAATCCTAATCAGTATTCTTGACTTAAGATCATGATCAGAGAACGATGAATATCATAATAATTTCTAAATATAAAAGGAAAAGTAGAATCTTAGAGTAGGATATTTGTGTTTGGGATAGGATATCTTGGGTTCAAAAGACTGTTCTCAAGACTCTTGAAAGCATTGCAATGGAAAAAAAACCCCAAACATGTCCCTGCTAAAATACAGGATACAACATCCCATACTGTTGGAATTATGAAAATTATATTCTATTTCAATATGTGTCTTAGATAATATTTGTTTTTACAGAACTTCTGAAGTTCTACAAAATCGCTAAGATTTGAAACAGACTTTCAAACCCAACAGAACTAAAACCTCACTTGATAATTTGCATAATGTTTTATATAAAAAATTATGATGAATATTAAAAAAGAGATTTTTCTGACTTTCTGACATATAGACCATAGACCACATGGAAGGCAGTAACTAAAATGCATTTTCTCACTGTTATGTTAATATTACAAATACTTGAAGAAGCAATTTCTTTTCCTCAACTTCCTTTGAATAACTAGCCATAGGAACAACCAAATAAATAATAACATGTTGCAGGGATTGCTGAAGTTGAGACGGGAAAAATTGCCAGGGTGGTTTAAAATTTATGCAGGCTGGAAGTACCAGCAAAAATGTGAGTACATTCACACATGTGGTCTGTATAAGTGTGTGTGTGTTTATTTATTTATTACTTTGTATTATGTGGAGCTTTTTTTGAAGTGATTGTGGCCTGTCTCCTGCACTCTAATACTGTGTGAAAATAACATGAGTTCTCTTTTCTGCTGTCTGCAGCCCCAAGGGTAAATAAATGAAAAAAAAAAAAAAAGGTGAAAATAAATGATCTGTTCTTACTTCTAGTCAATAAATGCAATAAATGCAGGAACTGAACCAGAGAGGAAAAAAAAAATACCCTGACTTGCTGTTATGGGGCTTCAGATCTTATAATCATTCATGAGTACAGGTTTCTCAGGGAATTCCATAACAAGGCTGTCTTTCACTCTCTTTACTGCAGTAACTGAGACAGATTTCTGGAACTGAAGGTTAGGAGTATTGGTTACAAATTCCTGCAATGTTCATATGCTTGACATTAGAGACTCGTCAGACAAGTGTCTGTTCAGACACCACAAGGGAACTCCTGACTGGATCCAGTTCAGATGAACATTTGTGGGGTGGTGAAGCAAATACACTGTGGTAAGAAATTATAAAACTAAATCCAGATGTGCCTAAGGCTGAGGTGAAAGAAGAAATTACCATGAGGCCAGCAAAGAAGTCAGTGGTGATAACTCAATGTAATCCTTCACCCTGGTTTTAGAAGGAGCCTACAATGGTCATTCTTAGCAGGGACTCAGAGAAACACTGATCATAAATACAGGGGGAAAAAAAACTTGGTAACTGAAAACTAATTGTGGAGGAGAGGGGTGGAAGGACAGGCATGACAAAACCAACCAGTAATAAAAAACCAACTAAACAAACAAAAAAAGTCAAAACAAAAAAACCAAACCCAACCAGAAAAACCTCATATGCAAGTTTTTTGCATTTTAATGTGACTTTTCTAAATAATCAGGCAATATGAATTATTAGACTACTAAATCACTATCCAGACCCAAAAAAAAAATTTAAAAAAATTAATGTATATGTTGTTTTCTCTTTTATTTTAAAATGTGTAGGTAAAACAGTAGGCATGTCAAGAAGTTAGAAACCCAAAGTTAACATCTCATTTTTCTCCTCGCAAAGCAGATGAACTTTCACAGAAAATTATTTTATAGAATGGCTATATATTTTTTATAGGACAGAGGTGGAAGTCACTCATATTTTTGTCTTATTTCTAGCTCAACATTTTCTTTCTGGAAAAAGAAAAAATAATCCCCAGATTTATCTGCCCTTTATGCAGGCATAGTATTTGTCTTCCTGTTACATAAATGCTGAATTATTTAATAAGAATTTATATACTTAATATGTGTCAACATTTTTTTTTCATTTTAATAGTAAGGAAATGATAAATGGTAACCATTAAATGGATAGTATTCCTGGGTGCAAATATTATTCTAATAATATTATTTTGAAAGTTGTGATTAAGATAATTTTCACAGTTTTAAAAATGTCAATAGCTGTAACTGCTATGTTATTACAGGTGAGTTTATATGAAATTATCACTGTTCTATGATAAAATGTTTAAAACCTAAATTGCAGGTACCAAGTGGTAGTACTCTCAGTGTAATTATGTGGAAATTAACCTGTGGTGTTCTAATGACCTCTAGCAAAGAAATAATTTATGTTTCACATTCATAATTTTATCATTAAAACCACAATAACTTTTTAAAAATTATTTTTATTACTACTGTTTGGTTTTGCTATTGTTTTAATTGCTCTCATATTTATTTTTTTATGAGATACTGTTGATTTCAGGAGAAGTTGCAGATAAAAATCTCCAAAAATCCCACAATAAATTATGTTCAGTTTGTGTGTTGTGGCACCTAAACAAATTTCTGAGAACCTGGACATAGGAGATACTGAGTTCTAATCTTGTGTCATACACATATTTGTCATTAGAAAATAGTGAAATGAAATGCATGCTTATAATACCAACTGTAGTGAGAAACACACCTTATCCTATTTCTCACTGTAACAATTCTTTGGTGTAACAGAAAATCAGATCACAATGTGCTTTTTCCTATCTGTGATCATAGATTAATTTCTGCACAGGAAGTGATTTCTCAGCAAGTGAGAAAGAGAGCAAGTAAACTCTGACTCAGAGTTTGACAGGAGCTATTGCTCTGGAACATTTGTCTAATGAGATTAAACTTTTTATGTTTATATACTGCACATATAATGCAGTATATTTTTATATATTATATAAAAATATATAAATATATATATATAAATATATATATATTTTTAATATATATATTATGCATAAGACAGGACAAGAGAAAAAGTCTTCAAGTTGCACCAGGGGAAGTTTAAATTAGGTAATAGGAAAAACTTCTTCACCTAAAGGGTTATCAGGCAGTTGAACAGGCTGCCCAGGGAAGCGATCAAGCCACCATTCCTGGAGGTGTTTAAAAGATGTATAGGTTTGGCACTTAGGGACATGGCTAAGTGCTGGACTTAGCAGCTCTATGTCCATGGTTAGACTAATTGCTGGTGATCTTAAATGATCTAAATCTTTCTGACTTACACAATTTTATGATTAGGTTTAAATCATTAAAAGAAGTGCCACCTTCAAGTGCGTTCGCTAAAGAGCTTTAATTCAGCAATTTAACGTTGACAGACTGGTTGGGCCTGAGGGTCTCAGCTTTCCTGGGGCACTGGCAGACAAATCAAACACTGAGGGTCAAAGAAATCTCCCCTTTTCACATGACAGAAATGCACAAAAAGAGTTATATACTTCAAGAAGAAGCAGGGTTCACTTCATTGTACTCTTTATTCTTGGAGTATTATCATGACAAAAGTACTGTACTAATAAAGCCAGCAGGTACCAGACTAGATTGGATCACATCTGACCAATGTGGGACAAAAAGTGAGTAAAAGTTTCCTCTAAAATGTGTCCCACACTAAATTGTTTCCTCTAAAATGCTATCTAAAGCACATAAAATACATCCATCTATGCTGTATCATAGCTCTTACTAAACATGAGGAAACATACCAAGGAAGATAGCTAAAGATTAGGAATTTACTGGATAAGAAAAAGAATAGTTCTTCTAGGAGCAGAAAGAGAAGGAGAGGTTTTGAGTGACAGATAAATTCGTACCTACTGCTGAGACTTTTAGTCTGATATGCTAGATGCATATAGAATGAGAACTAAATGGATGCAAACCAAGATTTCTTTACACAGGTAAAATTCCATAACAAACAGACTTTAGAATAAGATACTCTTTCTGCTTCTTTCAATAAAAATCTCAGTAAAATAGATAGAAGTATTCCTAGGGCCTGGGTACTGCCTTAAATCTGATGGGTTAAACTTCTTGCAACAGGAAAGAACTGAATGCAAGCTTTGTTTGCTCAGTGAGCTCTGATTGCCGCATATGCCGTAATACATGTAGATATTTTTAAGCGATAACCTTCTCTATATTTCACAGGGATCCTGATAAGGCCTCTCACAGGACTTAGGTAGAAGCATAATTGTTTCATAAATTGAATATAGCTTAGCATTAGGATCCTTAGGCCTGTTAAAACTGCTCAAAGGTCAAATTATAATAAGTAGACAGCTGCTGGAGAAGAAGACAGAAAGCTGAAGTTTGAGATATACAAATAAATGTCACTTAAGTCCCACTTCAAGTACTGTTGTTCCCTCTAGATCCTGCCCCAAGGCATATAATTACCTATTCCCTGATGTCAAAGTTTCCATTCAGATTTCTGCAATTCTATTTTCTATTTGCTTTAACTGCTTTAAACATGGCAAAACCACTTCAGGGCTGTAAGCAAAATAATGCATATGAAATCAATTGGCATACGACATGGAAATGATGACACATTTCTCAGAGGGGCTGAAGGTTAAGAGCTAAATTAAACTTTTCTTTTTTTCTTCTTGTTGTGGTAACAGTGGGGAGGAAAGGCAGTGCCAACAACTGGATCAGAATCAACAGCAGCATCTGTTACTGAGCTAGCCAGAAGCTTCCCTACGTTTTTATTTTCATTCAAAAAGAGGTATAGACATTTATTCTGTAAGCTGAGGAAGATTCAAAATACTCTTACTGCTCTGATATGGCATCATAATTTTGCCTGGCAATTAATTCCTCCATAATAGATAAAGCTCTTATTGAAAGACAGAAGGAAAGACAAGGAAAGAGATGTTTATTTATGACAATAAGATAGAAGATTACTCTTACCCATGTCTTCTCTGGATTTCAGTTTGTGTTCCTCCACTGGTTTTGATTGGAACAGAATTTATTTTCTTCATAAAATAAAACCCCATATATTACTGTCTTTTGGATTTGTGAGTAAAAGGGTATTAATAACAGATAAAAGTTTTAGTTACTGCTAAGCAATGCTTACACAGCCTCAAGGCCTTTCCTGCTCCTCACCTCACCCCATGAGCTGTAAGGCTGGGAGTGCACAAGAATCTGGGAGTGGACACAACTAGGACAGCTGATCCCAGCTAATCAAAAGGATATCCCACACCATATGGTGTCATGCTCAGCACATAAATCTGGAGGAAGACGAAGGACAGGGAGGATGTTTGAACTGCTGGCATTTGTATTCCCAAGTCACTGTTATGCCTGATGTAGTCTTATTTTCCTGGAGATGCCTGCACACCTGCTTGCCAATGGGAAGTGCTGAATAAATTTCTTGCTTTACTTTTGCTTTACCTATTAAGCTGTCTTTATCTCAACTCCCTTTTTTATCACTTTTAGCTTCTCAATTCTCCCTCCATCTCACTGTTGAGGAGTGAGTGAGCAGCTGTATGGAGCTAAGCTGTCTGCTGAGGTTAAACCCTGACAGGCTGCTGTGATATCTGCAGTACAGAGGTGAAAACCAGCAGTGAATGTACAGCCTGTTCGATGTAGGTACCAGCCTGGGGACACTGTCTTCAGATAGCAAAGAAACCTGCATGTTCCAAAAACCCTTTTTCTTGCAGTTGAAATGGCAGGTTTTATTAAAAGTAGTTAGATGCATGCTATTGAATGTATTATGTATTCATTGTTTTTTTTAAAAGTGTGAAAATGTTCTAATTCATAATATTTAAACTATGACAATAATTTCATAGTCATATACATGGGAAAATTGGCCAAAGCTCTTGAATGAAACATGTTTTAAAAATTGTTACTACAAAAAGAATGAATTAGAATAATTATATACGTTTTAGTGCAATTTAAGCAGAACTCTTAATCTAAATTCCTGTGAACTCTGTAATCTAAAACAGTGCATTGTTCATTTGCAGTGATGACAGTCAACATCATACTGGGCCACTTTTGCAAGGATGTTGTACAGCCGTTATATCAGGGAAAATGCAATACCCTTCAGTCTGTGACTTATGAGGCTGAAAAACTGCAATGTGATAGGAAAGTGGTATCCCATATTTGATGTCTTTGTGTAAGACAGATGTTGACAAACTAGAGGATGTGATGAAATGACTAAAGGAGCTGAGTCTGAAGAGCAAAAGGATAAAGGAGGGGATTGACTTGTAGGTGTCATTACACAAATCAGGGCCATAAGACAAGAGTTTCTCCTGTGAAGTATCTAGAAGGATAAGAAAACAACTAAATAAATGAAATTGTGTTTGACTTTGAGAAGAAAATTCTTGACAGTGAAAGAAGATGAGCATTGGAGGCGGTTGCCCAGAAGGACTGTGAGATCTCCACCCTCTGATATTTTCATAACTCATCTAGACAAGACATGAGCAATCTGACCTGTCTTTGAAATGAACTGTGCTTTTAACAAGAGGTTGGATTAAACAATCTTCAGATATACCTTGCTATTTTAATTTGTCAATAATTCCTTAAGTCTAAACAAAATTTATCGCATTGCAAAGTTATGATCTTCCATTCATAGGAAGTATAGACATCTTATTTTCCTAGATGCTTCCTGTAGAAGAATGTTTTCAGTTGCTCTTAATTTTGCCAATGTTAAACCATTTAAACTTAAATTTCCATCCTGGACATTTGCCTAGTAATATAGCAGTGCCTGCACTTTTCTTAAATGAAATTTGAGGAAAAGATCTTGCTCTGCATATTTGAAGAACAGTCATGCTGGTTGGCTTTTTACATTTGCCATTCTTATGTTTTAGTAGAATTTTTTAAAATTTGTTTAATACCTGAAAAATGGATTGATCAAAATAAAAAATATTCTCATTAATTAATAGGGATTTCTATATATAAAATGGAGATGTGTGGGCTTGTGTGCTTGAAAATATCAGGGAAAAAAAAAAGACCAGAGAGGAATATTAACAGAGGGGGAAATGGTACAGTTTAGTAGAGAGAGAAATTGATTGTGAAAGAGGAAGGTCAGGTACAGCAAAGAAGAAGAAGCACAGGTACCAAATTAGGCAATGGCAGGAGATAGTAAATATGTAGTAAAACCCAGGAAGTGAATGGACAAAGCATGGGATTGTTGGACTGGCAAGAGAGAAAAAAAACCAGGAACAGACACTGAGCATGGAAAGATAATGCCAGAAGAAAGTCAAATGACAATAAGGAGTGTAGAAGTCTTTTACATCAGACAAACTTCTTGCCAGAGTTTTAGTTGAAAACTGTTCTTCCTGAATGTAATATTCCCTTTTAATTAAAAAATATATCTATCATAGTGTCTCACAACTCCAAATGTCTCAATTCTTCTGTAAAGCTAGGCGAATGGAGAAGCTAAGAGCCACCTTAGCGCTGTATTTCACTCAATTAATTCATATGATAAGCAAACTGAAATTCTTGTAAAGATCCTGAGCCTGACAGTTACTTCAGGGGGCGACTATTATTTTTCTGTGCTATGACATTTTTCTCCTTGGTGCATAAAATTATACATTGGTGAGTATTAGAGTTGCAAAGCAATCAAAAATTAGGAAAAACTGATATAAATGTTGCCGATCTTATAGCAAAAAAAAAAAAAGCTTCTAATGGTATTATTATGCCATATTACATGATGTTTATCTGCCTGGGGGCTGAATTATATTTGCAGGTGTAACCTTTATTCTCACATTTTGTAGTCACCTTAATGATTAATTTTTCAACTTTCGTATTCTTTTAACTACATACTTATATGGACATATCCTTAGCATGCAAAGATAAAAACCATAATTAATTCAGCTTTAGGCTATTTCACATTTCTCATTACAATTATTCGTCAGTACACCGAGTTTTTGAGGTTTAAAATACTATTGTAATCAGGAATAGTAATACTAGGACATCCTGAATGTAGAGAAAAAGTTATACAGTCACAGCTTGTCAGGTATTATCACAAGGGAACTTAAAAAATGTTCGTTATTCTCAGAAAGTCTCTGTTTCTAAACATACTGTATTTCTTCAATGTATTTTTTGTTTGGATTTATAACTAGTATATTTATTTATTACAGATGTCATAGTTTGAAACTGGGATAATAAATATTTTCTGTGGAAAAAAAAAGTCTTAGAATGTTGGTATTTTTCATTACAGTAACAGTAAACACTTTGCATGTCAATTAATAGAGGAATAAAAAATGCAATTAAGCACAAAAATCTTTAGCGGCTATATTTTCTTAATTTTTGATTGCACAATTTGTATTAATTTAGACATTTTTACCTTGTTATTGGTTGTATAGTTTGGCAGAAAAATACTTTAAATATATTTTGTTCTCCATAGAGGTCATAAAGCTGAGATGTTTTACACCGCTTCTACATCACAATCTTAAAATTGAAGCAACTATTTTTCTGCATAAGTATTGTTTCTTATGTGAAGCATGACTTCATGTGATCCATCTGAATTCCTGAGCAAATAGAAATCTTTTATTTTAAACTGTAAAGATTTGAGTAGAGAATATTGTCTCAGAGAGAAATAGACATATTTTCTAACATAAAGAAGAACGTTGCTAGTATAAAACACATACAGCAGCATAATACTGGCAGCTGCTGAAACATATGTAGTTATAAATTATATATGACCTTGCTTGAAAACTTATTTTGGTCCCCATCAATAATGAGTAATTATCCAAAAAGTTATGAAATAAACATGTTTTATAAAATAAAAAGAAGAAATGTTGGTCTAAAGATGTTTTTGATAGCTTACTATTTAACAGGTATCTGCAAATAAATGAAAGAATTATTTCCCTGGGATTTCCTTCTCCTCCAAGGTATCAGAGCTTATGCTACTGTGTTGCTGTTTAACAAGGAGAAATATCTATTGTGAATGTATTTATGCTGTCTACACTTTCATGCTCCATGAAGCCATATAAAATAAAATCCATATTTCTCAAACCTAGTACATTTCTTCTGTTCACTAGCTTACATGATTCTCAAAGAGCAAGAATGTAAGTACAACAAGGTGAAGTTTTCTTTGTTCTCTTCTTTGAGAGCTTTGGGACAGGAGCATGTAATGTTTTTGTTCTGGGAAGTCCATTATATATTAGTCGTATCAGGTAATTGTAATACTTAGATAGTTATAATGTAAGGGAGGTTTGGCTTATTTTTTATTTAACCAGTGTCCAGCTAATTTATACCTAATCATAATTTAATCTTTTATTCATATGAGCTCACAACACGTGCATCATTAATGTTATACCTATTTCATTGGTTCTACCTTTGCTATTAAAATGATGCTTGGGAGATCATGGTTCAGGTTCTTTTTTGGAAGAATCTATACAACTTTCTTAAATGATGTAATGACCAAAGGTAGAAGAATAAAGGAAGAGGGAAGAATGACAGGAGAGGACCAATTTTTTTTTTTTTTCTGGAAATTGATTTAGATAAAACCATTGTGGTGTTGTTTAAAAATTTTCTTAACTACATAGCTTCCTAGTATTTTCATTTACCATTACAAATTCTTACTAGATATTTGCCTAATGTTCAAATTAGTTGGGAAACAACATTGTGTATGCATGCAAGACAGAATTTTTCTTGTGCAACTGGTCTCCATAGACTTCTCCATTATTGAAGAGAGAAAGAACCTCAATCAAAGGCTGTTAAAAAGTTTCATTTTATATGTTCTGCCTGCTTCTTTGGAACTACTGACTTTTCTCTTCTAACCACAGGGGAATTTTTATGGACCAACCCTCCATAGTTAACATTTGTGACTACTCATGTCTACTCAAGATACAAGAAACAAGCTAAGGGTAGGTCTGAAATTGATTTCAACATTTCAGTATTAACTATACTGAAATTTGTAGGGCTCAAATTTCAGGCATCTTTCTATTCAGATCCAAAATACCAAACCTGAGACCTGGTTGGTCATAAAATTATTTGTAAAGATTTTTTTATACCTACTTACTGAAGGTGTAATTAAAATTCTTTTCTCACCATAGCAGGTAACTGCCATGAAAAACCAGCAGAATCCGACTTATATTGTCACCCCATTAATTGCTTCTTACAAGATGCAGCACTTTCAGTGGGTGGAGAGATAAATCATATGTGAAATACTTTTTTTAGAAAGAACTGAAATACTGGGCTGAGAGCGCTGGTCATTGAACCAAAACATGAAAGAGATAGGAAAGTGAATTTATATATTTTGTTAAAGATTGTTAAGGGATCTAGAGAATTTGCTGGTGAAGTCTAGAGACCCTACATATCTTTAAAATTATGTGACTGTTGAACAGATATTTAAGGATCTAAATTTTGGTTTACTGGCATATGTGGCATCATTATATATCAGATCTAGTATTGAAACCTTTTTATAAATCTCAACCTTAGTTATTTTAATTACTCATGCTGTTACTTGTTCACAGTAAGAAGCTGTTATCTGCATCCATTTTTTTTAGTGTATTCTTTTGGTAAAAAGCAGGTACCTTCCCTATTCACAAAAAGTCTGTACTATCATTTTTTGTGAGGGATTGCTCCGAAACAAATAGATCTGGTTTTAATGTAGAAGAGTCAGTACAACAGATGCAACCGACCAGAATGCAAAAGCCAGGCCACCTAGAACTGATTGCTCAGAACTATAGGCATATGTCTTTTAAATATCTGCATGGAATGAACTCCACAACCCTCTTGGGCAGCCTGTGTCAGTTCTCAGTCACTGTTACAGTGATAAAAGATAATTAGATAAAAGGACACTTTTTCTTCGTTTTGGAGGGCTTATTCTAGATATATCTCTTAGATTTCATCCATCTATATAAAAACATAGCTATAATTAGGGTGATTCATCCAATGCTAGAATAGAACAGACACAAAGAACCAATCTGTGGATGAAGAATAATACAATAGAGAGTTCTAACACTATTCTTTACCAGATATTTCACTTTTAATTGGAAAAAAACACATGAGACAAGTTTGAAGCGCAGCTAGTTTTTTTACAGTAAATACAGAGAAATGAGCTGTGGTGCAATTTGTCTTGTCCAGAAATAAATTATTAAACTATGTTAGATGAGCAATGTCACAACAGTATCTATTTCCATAGCCTGAGAGAACTGAGAAGGGAGTCAAAGTTAATTAACTCAGATGTAGATTTAATAAATATTTCCATTTTTTCTGTTATTTGTTCTTCCCTGAAAGATCTGTGAACTGGCAAGAGCTTGGGTTTTAATCTAGCAGAGTTTAGAATGGTACTGATAATATTATGTAAATTCTACTGAGTATTATATAGTTTTTGAAAGTTTACCACACCTGTTGAGTAGCATGATGTTAATTGAATCTCCATAATTTCTGTCTGAGAAGTTGATTATTTTGTGAAATTACATGCAAACCTGACATTTGTGCTTATCATCTCCTCTAAAAGCATTATTTATGTCAATATTTTGAATTAATCAAGTGATCCCCTCCATAGCATGATGGGTTGAGAGTCTTATTTGTACTTCTCTGTAATGACAGGATGAAGCGAGATGAGTTCATTAATTGCAGATTCATTAAACTTGTTGCTACTGACAAGACATATATTGAACCCTGTATTATAATGCTTCCATTTTCTCATCTCATAGATTCTGGCTTATATACTATGACCATCTAATTTACTTTTACTGATATTTTATTTATTTTTTTATATATTTTACTTATTTTGCTGATAACTTTTTCAGCTCCAGGCTACCATTATTTGTCTGTTTGTTTGTGAAAATGTTAAGTATATAAAAAGATTTAAATATTAGACTGAACAATACCACACAAGATGAAAGGATCAAAAGGAGTCTCACAGAAACCTTGCAGAGATGAAGTTTTGAATGTCTAATTGTGTTTAAAAGCAGAAGACCAGATTAAGCATCGCATAGAAATTCTTGAGACAATCTAGAACATTATGATTTCTGTCAACAGGCAAAAAAGCCACCTTCTCCTCCTGAAGATATTAATCTCCATAGGTCCTGTGATCTGGTCCCAAAGATGGGAGAAGAAGTTATGTCTGAGAAGGTATGAGCCAGATGAGAACTGGACACTAAAATCCGTTGGAGAAAACAGCATCTGACAGCCTGCATTTTGGCTCTAGAGATTTGCTGCTTTGCTTGTGTGTCCAGAATGGGGATGTTGCAAAGAATCAGCTATGATTCATCTGGTCTTCATATTATCAGTCACTTCATCTTACTGAGATAGGAAGCAATGACAATACTGGCAGAGACTTCTGGTGTAACCAAAGCACCTACTTAGCTCTGGGAATAAAATTGAGGTTGAGTGTGGTGGTCCAAGTAGTTTCTTCTCCATCTTGTTGGTGAAAGATCAAGACATGGGGAGGAGCAGGTGAATTCTACACGTCAATTCCTGGTTGCATAGTTCATGTGATCAGCAAGGATTTAGCATTTGTGATCCTAAAGACCTCTTTGAAGATGAAGGAATGGTGGGGAAAGACAAGCTCCACCTGATCCATACTTCTAAAGCAGCAGTTCAAATGATGAAGATCTTTTGTGAGATTGACAGCCAGTTGGCTGAGAGTTTGTGAATCTCAGAATCTGAGGAAAGTAAAAGTGACATCATAATTGGGCATTTTCTGCAGATACTTGAATAACATACAGATTTTTTGTTAGGTTTTTGAAGAGCCTGATGAAACCTTGCCCATGCATGACATGAGAAAAAAGAAGGCTCACTTAGAGCTAAGTATGTGCAAATGGTGAGTTGCTTATACTGTTATATTATTCAGTAAAGGGCTAAACTAAGAAAATTTGGGCAAGCTGTTAAGTTGGAGGCTCATTGCTGCCTGAGTGGCAAAAAACTCAGGTAAGACTTAACTCATAGCTGTACCATACTGAAGAACATCTAAGAAAAATGCCATTATACCGTTGAAACCAACAGAACTCAGTTACAAATCCAACCATTAATAGGCAAAAAGATTCAAAAAGTAGTTACTTACCAACTTTCAAAAAATGTTCTCTTTAGGGTTTCTTTTCAAATTGCTCTGTAAAGTAATCTGAGATAATCTAAGAATTAATTAAGCAGCATCTGCTTTGTAGAAGCACCATGTAAAAATCAGTATGTAGCTTCTGACAGTCTTGATTAAGACTACAAAGCTACTTTCCTGTCACAGCCATTGCATGAAAAGTCATAGAATTAATATGTTGGGTCTCTCCTGGGATTTAAAGTGTGACGTTGCTTGCTGACACTTACTGACAGCCTGGAGTCTGTTCATTCTCCTTCCCCTGTGCTATATTATTTCCCTTCTCCTTCTCTCCCTTCCTCAACTTCCCCTTCTCAACTCTTCCCCTCACCTTTCCCACTGCGTGATATCTGTATTTCCAAAAAAAAAACTAACTAACCAACAGTAGAAGTCAATTTGACAAGAGTCTATCAGACAAACCTGATGCCAAAGATTCCTGCCACAGTCAAATGCATACTTTATATTCATTGATTAACACATTTAGTTGCTTCCTACCCTGCAATCAGATGTGTGACATCTTAATAGAGAAATAGCACAAGTATATAACTGAAGCCCCTAAGTGTGAATCCCAACCAGATGGAGGAGTAAGGAAAAGAATGTTGATGAAGAATTACTTTCTATATCTCTAAGCACTAAGTACAGCACTTAAAAACAATAGTGATAAATCACAATCTTTAAATCAAATACTGTTTCTCTCATTTGTTTCTGAAAGATGAAAACCTGACTTTTTTAGAGCTATTGATATAATATTCTGTACAAAAGCCTTTTTTGAGACAACAACTACTGAACACTTACCGACTTAGTTTTCTTATTTAGCCATGTGCAAACCCTTACAGTGCGGTGCTTTTTTCTGCATGTAAATCTTCCTCCCAGGACTATTTGCTGAATGATCACAGCCATGCAGCTTCATGTAAGGTGTCTGCTAGCATGTGAGATATTCACATGGGCCTTGTGGAAACAATATAGAGTACATTATGCTCTCTTGCAAAGTCAGCTGATGGTCACATAGCAATCTGAAGCAGTACTAATTAGCCATTAACTAATTAGCATCAACCATTGAACTAATTGATGCAAGCAATAATTTTTCAATGCAAAACTTATCGGGACACAACATCTCTGTGAAGGCATATATGTATATTATATATAAAAGAAAGGCATTGAGAGCATGAGCATAACATCAGGGGAAAAGCTAGATACTAGAAAAATATTTTATGTATATTTTTAAGTGTGTTCCCTATTTTCTATAAAAAGATTTTGAGGGTAACAATTTCATGAAAATATATCCAAGAAATTACATTTAATACTGCAAAAATTAGGGAAAAAAAAAGTTTTCATTAGTTTCCAAAAAAAACCAAACAGATTTTATTTCTGAAGTCAATAAAAATCCATTTTAATATTTTTGTTGTTTTTTTAAAGCTAAATTTATCTTTTTTTTAGTGAAGACTTTTCTCTTGAAAAGTATTCAGCTTTAAACAAATTTCTAACTCAGTGATATAGGAACAAAGGGTAGTTATACACCATTACTTTCTAATATTTGGATGGTTCTGTTAAGAGATGCCATCAGATTTTCAGGCAAAATATGGGCACCAAAATAAATTTGTAAATGTATTTATATGTTATGTATATATTTTTTCCTATATTACCTGTGTACCTCATATATGCGCAAAGAGAAAAATTATTATTTTGTAAAAAAAGTAGAAAAAATTGGTGCAAAAATTAGGTAATATTTAAGAGATAGGAAATAAAATAAAGGATAAAAAAAATCATGTATCACTAAGCTTTTATGAAAAAAAATGGTGCTATAGAACAGTACTGATTAAACACCCCTGTCAGATTGTGAAAATATATAATGCTCTGAATGTGTTATTCAGAGCTTAATGTATGAAATGTAACACAGAGACCTGATTTTTAAATTTTCTTTAAAGAGCTGTGTTGCAGGTATTCACGTGAACCTTATAAATACAAAGAGGCATTTTAAATGGCCCTACATATGCAGCAGCTGTAATACACCATCAAAAGAATTTAAAATTACTACATTTTCTCTTTTGTATGCTTTAAATTATTTGTTCCAGTTCAATTAAAGCATGGACATTCTAAGTTAAAACAAAAAAATGTGGAAAATTAAGATGATTTAGGCTTTCAATATGAGGTTACTCAAGCCAAATGGTGTCCAAGCCCTTCTTTGAGGCAAATGTAGTTCCCAACCATTTGAGAACTGTAGATCCCATGCTTACTAAACCTAACAGATCTGATAAAAACTGTCTAAAGTCTTGCATGCATCAGATGTATGGGCTTTCTTAACTCTAGTATTGAGTTTCCAGATGCCATGTGAACCCTGTCTGAAGTTCAGGTATAGCTACTGCCATATTACTTATCAAAAGCTTCCCTCTGAACATGATTCCAGTAACAACTAATTATGATTAAGTAAGAAAGTATATAAATTATATCCACATGTCACTTAAGGAATTTTAGATCACTGATATATTCACAAAACTGATAACGCAATGCACTTTCAACCTCTAAACTAAAACTGTACTAGGTTTTTATTAGTATAATTTATGTTAACTGTTACTTTTTGCAAGTCATGCTTTCTATTCCATGTCAGACATTCAAAGTAGAAAATCTCCAAATGTTTTAACTAGACTACCTGAGAGTGAAGAGTACCATGGAACTGATGTCCTAAAGTTAGCATCAACATCTGTGACCCTTGATTGTTGTTAGCCATTGAAGTGACCAAGTAACAGAACTCTTGATGCAAGTAAAGTGGAGCCAAATTATATCAGAATACATTACCAACCTGTAATTATCAACATCTTCTCCCCAGATTTGACATTTTTAATTATTTAAACTTAGTTAACATCAATATCTTATAATGGAAGCGCTCTTTGAAACTTAATTAGGAAAGCTTCTCTGTTGTTCTTTGCCTTATAGAATTTTATGTTTTCACTGTTCTCTGTTGTTTTTGAATGCATAATAGAAATACTATTAGAAGCTTCCAGCTAGAATTTCTGCTTCTGTGTAGGCCTTATTGAAATTACCTGCAAAAACTCCCACTGTTTTTCAGTAAACGAAGGCATATCCTCCTTCATATCATAGGTAGCAACAATATAATGGGTCAACTATCACTGAAGTCTATTTTGCTAAAATTCAGAAGAATAGCGAAGTCCATTTTATCTGCCTAGGAGTTTGCTGGAGCAGAAAAAAGGTAATGTTAATGCATACAGTTATGAGGGAGGCATGCTTACTTTCTCTACGCTTAGTGTTTTACAACAAAAGCATTAGTGATGTTCAGTGGGTTTCCACATACAAATAGTTGTAAACAAATTAATTTTCATTAAAACTATACTTTCAGGGAATGTCTTTACTTATTGACCCAGATGGTTTGAAATTGCATTATGTAACATTCCAGAAAGCAGTAATACAAAGTACATAATATATATATTCACAAGCAGTGAAAAGGCATACCCTTACCTAGGTAAAGACAGGATAAATGACACATAGAGACGTGAGGAGTAGGCACAACCTGAAATAAATAAGACTTTGCTTGATCATCAGGAAACACGTTTTTCACTGTGATTGCAACTGATCGTGGGTTGTTCAGGTAGGCTGTGTAGTGTCCGTCCTTGGAGATATTTAAAAGGTGTCTGGACATGGTCCTAGGCTACCAGCTCTAGGTGGCTCTGCTTGAGTAGCATGGCTGGACCAGCTTTACATTCAAAGGTCCTTCCAATCCCATCCATTTAGTGAGTTTTTGATTACTAAAACAGTAAAGATTCTCCATCTACCTGAGAGAGAAGCATAGCAAAATGGCAAAGACATAATGTCATTTTGATTTTCTGTTTATTTTACATTTTGGGTTTTTTTTCCTTTCAATTGAAGACACTGAAAAATTAAAGAAATATATTGAATAGAAATATATTGAATAAAATTTACTACTTTTCAGTGTAAGATTGTATTATTGCAATTGTAACTAATGATTTTTTGCTATTTGTGAAAGAACCACAGGCATATCTGATACTTGTCGCTCAACCTCAGAGGCAAAGACAGAGAAAAAATCCCTACAAGGACAAGAAGAGACTTAAAAAGAAGGGAGAAAATACATTTATTAAATAATTTGGTTATTTTTAGATTGTTGGTCATGTGGTGAAAGAAAAAAATGTTGGTGGCCAGTAATGATGTAAAAAATAAAATCATCTTGTCTGATGTGGTCTTCCATCCATTTCTTTCCTTTGAATATCTTGGGAATGTACGATAATGAAGGCCTGAAAAGATAAGCAATTGTCTTTTTTCCTTTAAGCAATGAACAAAGAGTGCAGCTTGACTACGGCTTTCCACTACAATGTGGAGGAACAGATGCATTCTTTCCCCTACCATCAGAAGTGAAAAATGCTCCTGATGTTTTCTTTGGCAGGAATGTATGCTCCAAGGTTGCCCTCACAACACATGGCACAATCTTAGTTTAAATACACATTGATGGTTCTTAAAGAAAAACAGTCTGAGGAGAGTCTAGGAAAGAAGTAAAAACTAAGTGTTCAAAATGATGGTGTAGTGGTGCTAGACACAAATTTATTTACCAGTGGACTAATGTCTTGAGAGAGTCAGGCTTTGCAAATCAAATGCAGGCAGCACCATCAACAACATACAACGTACAAATCAAAATGGAAGTAGGTCTGAATTCACTGAATGAATCTTAGACTGCATGGTAGTTTTAGCTACTCATAGGTGACAGTGTCTTTGATGCAGCTGAAAGATGAAGCCTTTCATCCTATAACAGGCAATGCCACTCTGTTGACCATTTAACTGTTATACTTGGCCAGCAGATTGACAGGGACTCATTAAAGGGTTGGACTCAATGATCCTTGTGGTTGCCTTCCAACTCAGTATATTCTGTGATTCTGAAAGATCAAATCTGTAATTTGAACTTTCTAAGTACTCATGGACAAAATTTTCAGCACTTTACTATGATCCTCTCTCCATTCCTTAGACAGGTAAAAACACTTGGTCCAGCAGTATGACTGTAAAACTCTCGTGTCTCAGAGGGGTAGCTCCTGCACAGAGTCAAGCAGCACTCTTGGGAATGGTTAGCTGCCATGAACAAACCATGTACTTTAAGATAACCCTACTGACTGAGTGTAGTACTCATTGATCTTTCCTACTAGGATGTTTCTAGATTTTTTTATTTTTCCTTAGCCATCTAGTGTTGCAATGTAAAGGCAGTAAAAGCAGATAGAAAAATAAAAGTGTCTGTGAAAAGAACAAAAACATTTGTAGTCCTGCTGTGGTGAGACGATAAAAGATCCTCAAGTACAAAGAGACAAGTGGTGAACTCCCGTCACTCATGCAGCTACTGTCTCATTTTACTCTCCCCCAGACACTTTTAAAAAATATTTCTTGGGGATTCAGTTGTAAACCAGAATTTATCTTGTGGAACAATGTGTCCATATGTTTTATTAAGCAGCAGAAGCAAAACAACTCAGAATGTGAAATTCAGTCAACCAGAATTTCAAAAGGGGCTCTAAGCCAACCTCCAATGTTTGGATGTGCAATTTTGTGAAGACAAGTCACTTGAGCACACAGGATGCTTAATTTGTAGCACTTTCATTAAGCTTCATGAACTTACACATTAACTTGGGTGGAAGAACAACAACATTTTTAATATTTCAGCCAATTTATAGATATAATACTTTTGTAGCATTTCATAAGCACTTTGCTGAACTAGACATATAGAATATTTTAGTTTAGGGGTTCAGTCCATGGAGTCTACAATAAATTCACAATCTCAGCAGCCCTCTCTCTTGTAAATAGCCTCCAAAGACTGCATTGAAGAGTTAATGCACTAATTCATACTAATTCTCATTAACACATCACCTTCATTAGCACATTAATTATGCTTTAGTCATGTCAAATTAAACCTAATGTAGGTTTAACAGGCAAACCAAGTGTCTAAGGCCCTATTATACATGGTGTATATATAAAGAGAGTTTTGACTGCTTAAACATAAATACCAAGTGCTATTTCAAATTCCTAATTGCTTGAAATATCCACATAAATCTGGAGGTATGATGCAGGCTTGACAGCAGACGTACTCTTTTGGTTAAGCACCTGAGGGCTGGGTGGAATGCACTAGGTCATAAAATGTTCCACCAGTTCCTATGCTTAAGCAACTGAATTCACACCTAGACACTCATTGAATACAGTGAGAATTTAAAAACATCTTTCACGTACTCTCTTTTAAATGTAGATGCCAAAATCTACACATCTACATTCCAGATTTGAACACAGATATGATCTTGGTTGCACAAACTAAGGGTCTAGAGTAATTTGAAGTGATCAGTGGTATTTCATCTTGCTTTCAGTCACTACTGAAGGAGAGGCAGGGGATACTTTGCACATTCACTCATATTGATAATTTCTGTGCTCATGATTCAAATATCCTAGAATCACAAATTAGGAGGCTATGTTCATGGTACAGTGTACCCTGGAAGTGCAAAGTCCTGCATATGGGGAGGAGCAACTTCAGCACAGTATTTTTGGGGACAGCCCAGCTGGAGATCAGCTTTGCAGGAAAAAGTATGGCAGTACTGGTGGAGAGTAAGTTGAATATGTGTCAGCCATATGCCATTGCCACCAAGGTTAGTGGGCTGTATTAGGAGGAGTGAGGCCAGCAGATCAAGGCAGGTGATCCTTCCCTTCTACTCAGCCCAGCAGAGGCCACAGCTGGATTGCTGTGTCCAGTTTTGTGCTTCTCAGTGCAGGTGAAACGTCAAAGAGTCACAAGGATGATGAAGTGACTGGAACATCTCTCCTATGAGAAAAGCCCGAGAGAACTGTTCAGCATAGAGAGGAGAAGGTTCAGGTGGAATATTTTCAATGTGCATAAATACCTGAAGAGAAAATTTGTAGAGGACAGAGTCATGCTCTTTCCAGTGGTGACCATGATAGGTAAGGGGTGCAAACTGAAACAAAGAAGGTTACATCTGAATATCAGTAAACAATTTTTCACTGTGTCACTTAGCACAGGTTGCTTGGGTTATGGATTCTTCTTCCATCAAGATATTTGAATACTGTTGGGAAATGATCCTCGGCAGCCAGATTTAGGCAGCCCTCCTTGAGAAGGGTGATGGGACCAGGTATCCTCCAACGGTCCCTTCCAACTTTGTCTATTCTGTGATTTTTGAAAATTGTGTACAAAAGAAATTTCCAGCTTTGTTCTGATGGAGGTTGGTGACAAATGGTGCCTATCAGGGGTCCGTATGGAGATCAGTACCATTTAATATTTTTGTCAATGACAAAAGGATTAAGCATACCCTCAGCAAGTTTGTAGAGTACACCAAGCTGTATGGTGCAGTTGAAAGAAGGGATGTCATCCAGGGGGACCCTGAAAACTTTAGGAGCAAGTTCATGGGATCATCATGGCGTTCAACAAGACCAAATTTAAGGTTCTACACTTGATTCAGGGAAACCCTAGGTACCAATTCAGGCTGGGGGATGAATAGATTGAAAGTGGCCCTGCTAGAATGACTTGAGGGTACTGGTCATTGAAAGACTGGACATGAGCTGGCCATGTGTACTTGCAGCCCAGAAAGCCAACTGTATTCTGGGCTGCATCAAAAGAAGAGTGGCCATCAGACTGATAGAAGTGACTCTGGCTTCTGCTTAATTCTCAAGAGACCCTGCATGGAGTACTGCATCCAGCTCTGGGAACCTCTGCGTTTAGAAGGGTTGTTAGAGTGGGTCCAGAGGAAGTCCCTGAAGATGACTGGAGGGCTGTACCATTTCTTCTAGGTGTAAAAGCTGAGAGAGTTCACTCTGGAGAAGAGAAAGCTCCAGGAAGACCTTGCTGAGGCCTTTTCGTATTTAAAGAGTTAATATGGGAACAAACTTTGTAGCAGGATCTGTTGCAAGAGGACAAGAGGAAATAGTGTTAAACTAAAAGTGGATAAATTTTGTTTAAATATGAGGAAGAGCTTTTTTATAAGTATGGTGAGAAACTGGAACAGGTTGTGCAGAGAAGTTGTGGATGCCCCATCCCTGGAAATAGTCAAGGTCATACAGGATGGGGCTCTGAACACAAAACAGTTCAAACAAAAAAGAATTATATAATTCCAATCAAGGAGTAGAAGCCTCTTTTATCTTTCTCCTGATCTTTCTTACTGATCTCAAGAGATGTAACATGTAGGATATGCTCCAAATTCAGGGAGGACATTAGGCATCTGGAAACTAGGAATTATGGACTAAAACATTAAATATAAATAATACATAAATTTTGAGCATAGAGACTGATTCCTAAAATTACATTTGACATTTCATGTTGTCTTTCTTACATTTTTCCCCTCTGGAAGCGCTGTTGTGCTTGACCTTAAAACAAAAATTGATTAAACTTTATAAAAAATGCAATGAAAAGTTAATTTTTTTTTTTTATTATTGCTTAGAATGACACTCTTTATAGATAATCATGATGAAAACAAATAATTTTACTGTGCAGGAAGAAATAAAAAAAAAAGAATTTTATGATCAGTATCCAAATTTTATACAAAATGTGTTTCTGACCTTGAGAAATAACAAAATTTGTTGTTATTAAGCTGCTGGCAGAAATATTTACATGGCAGCTTGCATTTTGCTTTTCTGGGAGAACAATTTGGAGCTTAGTATATATGTCCTTTTTCTACTTAACCAACAATTAATAGGTTAAAGAAGCTGTAATCTTATTTGGAAATCTAATTCATTAAACGATATCACAGTACTCTTGCAGCCATATGCAAAGCAAACATGTGATTCAAATTCTGCCTAATTTTTTACCATAAGACAACATATCAGAAAATTCTCTCTTCTTATATTACAAATTAACTCACCCACCTAATAACAACATTCATGAGCGGTATTGATATAGTAAAGAGAAATATTGTGCTACTAGTAGTAATGTGGCCTCTTTCTCTTTCTCTTTCTCTTTCTCTTTCTCTTTCTCTTTCTCTTTCTCTTTCTCTTTCTCTTTTTCTCTTCTCTTTCTCTTCCTCTCCTCTCCTCTCCTCTCCTCTCCCTCTTCTTTTCCCTTCTTGTGTGTGATTAATTTTGGGGACCTAGAAATGTCAATATAAATCTCATCCTCTCTCATCTTTCATGTAAAAAAATCTGGACATACAGATTAACACCACTGTTCAAAATCTGTCTTCTATGAAGATCAGACAGTAGTCTCACTTCCCTCCTCATGCTCTTTCTTCCATACATCTCTTGATCTGTGAGAACAACTGACATTGACTTGGCTTTTGGAGGTCCCTCAGATAAGTTCATAGAATTTGGAGGCAAGATTGCTAAATCAAATCTGATAAACTTAGTGTTACAGCCGCATCCAACTGAGCCCCATGCTCTTCTGAGATCTACTGGCATCTGAGTAACATATGAACAGCATGATTTATTAGATTACACAAAGCAAATTTCTGCAGTCAAGTCATATATCTGGTGCTCTATTCTTTATTGCCAGGGCATTAACTTTTCTCCCTTAGTTTCCTGTGAAGCTGAGATAAAATTCTAAGTACTTAACATTTGTGAAATACAGTATAAGTAACACCAGGCACCAAAATTGCACACTGCCTTGTAGCTGGTATCCTACAGATTTAATTCACTTTTACTTTTAGGAAGCTATAAATTCATTTTAGAAAGAACAAGCCAGGTACATGAATGTGCCTCATTTCCCTGTTCACAAGCAATCTGGTAGAAGTGGAACCTGCATTTATTATAGTCTCTTTGTGAAAGCAACACAAAGTTCTAGTAAGAGTTGCCAGATCTGAAAAAAATCAGTGAATTCTTTCCACTGTCAGGCTAGGAGAACACACAGTGCTGTGACTGTAAGATTGACAGTGAAAGTAAACACTTCATTTTAAAAAAAAATTACTCTTCTTGTCTTCTACAATGTGTTCTAACTAATTGTTATAATGTGTATTTAACTATGAGTGCCCAATGAAAGCAGTAGAATATCTTTTATGGGGTATAATATGTTTCAGATTCTAAAATAGTAGGACTATTAATCCTGATGAAGTTATTCTTGTTCTTTATCTGAGTAAATCAGAAGAGGGTAAGTGTCAAAACACACTGACCTTCCATATTAAAAAAAAAGTTTGATATTCTCAGGTGGAGAAAGAAAAATATGTCTGACCTTTAAACTTACTGCATTTGTGTGGTTTTGTTGAGTTTTGATTTTTTTTTATTTTGAAAATCAAGTATGAACAATAGCCACCTGCTTCTAATATCCTCTGACACATTTTTCCATAGGGATTTGACTTCAAAAAGGCTTATATCTATATCCTTAGAGGAATATATGCTTATGAAACTGTGTCATAAAATTCACTGCTTTACCCATGAGAGCCAGGAACAAATAAAACAAAATCTGCCTTTTCTACTCAAAGAAAACTTTTTTTTTCCTCTCTCCAATGAAAACAGTTGTGCACATAAAGATGTCAAAAACTAAGAAGGTTATGTTCTGGCTTTCAGGTGTAACACTATTCAGTTTCAGACTCAACATAATACATCTCCAAAAAAACGTAAAGGGATGAGATCCCATATTTGAATTATTGAAGGAAAATAATTTTAAACACCTTTACAACATTGTTGCAATGCAGAATAATAGTAGTGTTTGCTTTCTTAAAAGTTCAGTAACTTTTAACCATAAATAAACATGATTGTGTTCTAGTGACAGACCATTATACAGAAATTAACATACAGAATAAATGTAGTGAATTTTCCCAAATACTAGGTGTGATGTGAATTTTCCCCCATCTACATCAGCTGATAGTTAAGTTGCTTAGTATGATTTTTTAAACAGCAAATGGTAAGTATATAAATAGTTTATTTTAAAAATAATTTTAATTATGTCTGACCATTTTCAGGACTGGTAAGAGGAATTTGCAGAATACAAATTTTTATAATAACATTATCAACATTCCTTACATATTATTTTCTCATTTAACAATAATTGTTTTGATGCAAAAAAATTCATTATCAATGTAAATAAAATACTTAAAATATTGAAGTCGGTACCAGCACCTGGGCTACAACATTGGTGACTGTGTTTCATCTGCTTTTTACACAACTGATCACAATTTTTTGAGCCTGAAAATTCTTCTAGTTTTCAGTCCACTTCACTGTCCATTTTTGTAGTCCATATTTTTTCAGCTTATCTGTGAAGATTTCACAGAAGAAAGTTTCAAAGGCATTGCTGACATTAACATAACCTTTACAGTTGTCTCCTCATCCACATCACTAATATGATTATAGAAAGCTATTGGTTTGATTAAACAACATTCCCATTTCAAAAATCCATTTCACAAAGCCAGTTCCCTCAGTGCTTGTGGGTTCATCCCACTGAGCCTTGTGGACTTTCATTGGTCAGATTTGCTTAAATATTCCCCAAGGTCATCTTCCTACAAAAAGAGTAAGTCCTCTCTGTTCCAGACCTTCCTTCTGGCTACAGGAATCTGAGATTCCAGAAGGCTGGATTTACCAGTAAAGCATAACTCGAAGAATGTATTAAGTACTTGTTTTTTTTCCATTGCTTTTTATCACTAGGTCTCCTCTCCCATACTGCTGCAGACTCATATTTTCCATAGTTTTTCTTTTTGTATTTATATATGAATATATATATATATTTGTGTGTGTGTGTCCATGCTTTCACCTCTTGCATGGTTTCTTTCTAGGTCTGGATTTAATCAGAATCTCCCTGTTCATCCATACAGGCTTCCTATGGCCATTGTTTATAAGTAGCGAAGTTGTTGTGCTCCCTATTATAATCATCAATAAAAAGTTCACATAGACTTTGTGTGATTATAGATATTAAAGTTTCAATTTTTTTTTCAAAATAATATAATTTAAACAATTTTTAAATTTTTAATAGAGTTGTTTTAAGGTTATATTTTTGTTATATTCCTTATTCTATTGCAATACAGTTTTCCTCAGAGGAAGGTGTGTGTTACATTACTAAATCTAAACAGCAGTAAATATAGGTATGGCTTGAACACTGCCTGAAATTCTTTGAAATACTGTTCTGTCTCGTAAGCAAAGAAACTGAAGTTAGGATTTAAGCCAGCAGAAAAATGTACAAGTTGTATACTGCTAAAAGGTTCAGACACTTAAATTTATCTCACTGTAGCAGTCAATTTAGTTGCACACAAAAAAATCATAGAATATCCTGAGTTGGAAGGGACCCTGACTGAGTCCAGTTCCTGGCCCTGCACAGGACAACCCCAAGAATCATACCATGTGCCTGAGAGCATTGTCTAAATGCTTTTTGAAAACTGTGCCTAGTACTGCATGAGATAGGCTAAGGAGACCTCAGCACTCATGAAAGGCATTCCAACACAACTGATGTAAATGTAATAGTCATGGGAGATTCATGTCTTTTTGTCCTGGCAGCCAGAAGGCAGGAGATGGACCTCAGAATGCAGTCTTAAACAATGACATCTATGTATGGTCAAATGACTCAAATGGTTATGCTTCCATGAGAGGCAGTTTTCTTCTCTCCCATTACAGTCAGTGTTGGTGTAGTCAACGGAGTGATGGATCAGAAGGTGTGGTTGTCCCAGCATGACAGCTTCTGCCATTAAATCTGAAGCACCCCCAAGGTGCTTCTAATGGCACTTGGATCAATGTACAACATCTCCATCGTGCATACACAGACAGCAGCTGTGACATGGCTAAGAACAACCTGTGCTCTTCTGGAGTCAAGGCTAAAAGTCAGGCAGCGTACAGAATCCATTTTACCTGTCCACAGGTTACTAAAGGCCAGACTGGAACAAGAGTGACAATGTTCCATTGCACTTAAAAGGATGCTAAATACAGGCTTTATTTTTTTCATATAGTCAGACAATTATATTTACTTTTCTCTACGAGTGTATGAAATGCATGTTTCTCATAGACTTGCATCTCATTTTTCCATTTTATGTAGATGTCTCTGAAAAGGTAAAAGGTCTCATATGGCAGTATATGTCTGTGTCTAGATTATTGAATCAAGCCTAAAATTTGTACTACTATTTGGAATCACCCTGTATTCATAAAACCATTTTGTTGTGTTGGAAATCTATGGAACTGAGAGGAGTAGAATTAAGTGTCAACACTTTTGATCCTTCTCTTAGCAGAACAGAATGCTGCTGTGACTCCCAGACCTTGTGAAAATATGTTCCTTAATTAAAATGGGAAGGGCTTTGAAAAACTGCATTGATAGAACTAGCTAACAGTAAATTTTGTTTCCTTCAAAATGAAAATGTGCTGCCTGGTCACCTATTAGCTTGTCATTAAATTCTCTGTCTGAAGGTGGATTCAAATACCTGTATTTATATACAAAAAATAATAAATTAAACTTTGTGACCCTCTGAATGTTCATCAGCAGTAAGGGACATATCTAGCAAAGAAATAAAGGCTTCAGACATTCCTTTCCCTTTACTAGAATTAAGCTGCAACAATACCCTTAGGAAAACATATAATAATTGCTGTGTTAAAGCCTTTCCTTCTTCTAAACACAATTATGAATGTATCATAAATTATTTGGACTGGTATTACAATTTTTTAGATAACAACTTCCAGAGGAAATTTAAAACAACTCCAAGAACCAAAAAAGATTTTGCTGATGTGTTCAGCCTTAAGGAAACATTGGTTTATCCTCCAGATAGAGATCAAAGATGAAATGGACAGATGAGAACTTTTTTCACTAATTCTTTTCCAAAATGTGCAGATGATAAACTTCTTACAGAAAACCAGAAGTAAAAGTATTCTCCTTTCATCCATAATTATTAGCACAACCCCTCCTCCCTTGCTATTTCTGTAAGTAGTATCTGAGGGAAATTTGCTTTTAATTAAAACTCGACCAGTATTAAGTAATACACTATATACTAAGAAAACGTTTTCAATTTCAACATAAGTTTAACAAAAATATGAACAACATTTTAACAGAACATGGGTTTTCAATGTCATCTCAATCTGCCTTGGAGATCAAAAGTTAACTCCATTTAAGCAAAGTGCACATCTTGGGTTTTAGAACCTGGTCAGTTGGCAGCTTCCAATATTTCTTTAGTAATGTCCTCAAGTACAATTACTTACATGGTTAATTGCAATGCTATGAAGAATTTACTAAGCATATAATTTTACTAGAAAAAAGTAAAATCCAGTTTGTGAAAGATACAGAAAAAAATAAGGAAGATCTTCAGGGAAGAAATAGCATTAATCCATGGCTGCTTTGGAGGCTACATTAGGATATTGACTCTGGGAAGCCATTAGTGTGAAAGCCTTGTTATATGGTTGCTTTCTATAGAGACTTTGCAAAACAGCTGCAAATAATTGCCAAAATGTTAGCTTTCTTTGAGATTTCTGTGCTGTATTTACAGAGTCTGGGATAAATATGCTGTGTTACTGCCAAAAAAGCACTGGACAATATTTAATCACTGGGAAGGCTGCAGGTGAAATCCTGTCATCTTTGAAGTCAGTGGAGCCAGGATTTTACCTCATAAGTCTATTCAAATTATAGGGAAATTGAACTTCCATGTGCTTCTCATGAGACCAGGATGTGAAAATGAAAGTCTAAAGCCTATTCTCAAAAGCCTTGTAACAATTAAGCAGCTTTAGTTGTGCAGAGAATCATGACAAAGTAAAAATTACTAAAAAAAAAAAATAAATTTAGAAATTCAGAAAAATCTGTTCAATAGCTGGTTTCATGATTGCCAAGATACTTTCTATACTTTGAGTGTTATCAATCTTTTGAAAGTCATATAGGAATATTCCCAAGTGCTATAGGGTTTTTAAAACACTTCAGTGCAGATTCTATTTTCTATTCTATTTGCCTGGCCATATTGGAGTGCTAAGACTCTTTAGTGTATTTGTTTTAGATCTTCCTTTGTGTTATTTTGGGCATGTGTTCTTTTGTTTCTTTTGGGCAGAAAGCCTATAATGTTTCCACAAGAACAGACTTAGCATGAAAGTCAATGGCCTGAGGCACAAGTATGGAAATTAAAATTTTTCATTAATAAAAAAAAGTTTGCTAATTATACTTGATTTTAAATGCAAAAAACGGGTCAACAGATGAGTAAGCTGATGCAAGAGTCACAAGAATCATCTGTGTGCTCCCTGTATTTCAGGTTAAGGTGTCAGATGTCAAATTTTTCTGTAATTTCATGTATTTAGTATTTATGGGGTTTTGTTGTGAGTGACTTTTCCTATCTATTTATTTGGGATGTTTTGGAATTTTTTTTAAATTATTCATGCAAGTTAACACAGCTCAACTTGATTTGGAATACCAGCATTCATATCCAAGTATTTTGCCTTTCAATCTCTCTTTATTATTTAGAAGTATTAAGGGTTTGATAATGATAATAACTAAATAAATACAATTGAATTCAATACATAGGAGACAAAACATGAATTTAAGATGACCAATGAATTATGTTATAAGGAAAAATGTAATGTATTAAATGCATGATAAATGAAATTAAAATTAATTCAGTATTTTATAATGAGGTAATTAATTATTTAAACTGATCATATTTATTGTAACCAGATGATCTTAACAGAAGAGATATATACAAATCAACTTTTGGATTCAATTTAAGCATTGGTTGCATATATCTAATTCTATACCGCTATACCGTTATCTTTAGTAACTATCTTGTTACTAAAGTGACAAAAATTGTTCCTGTTTTATAAAGCTTAAAAGATACAAAAGAAAGGGTGATGATAATTTAACAGGAAAAAAAAGAGGAAATCTACTATTTTGTGCTATTTCCCTTCTGTTAAAACATGTTATTTTGGGGTGGATGTTGCAGTGTGGCTTTTATTATTGAACACACATGTATAGCATTTACTTACATTTTTATGTAGTGTATGAAAAACATTTGGTTACTTTACTTTTGGTGTCTTTGATTTGACCCTGCTCAGAATCTGCAGTTTTGTGGCTTTATCTCTAATCATCCAGCACTTGCTTGGGAGATCACTTTTCCATGTTTCTTTGTTAATGCAAAGAACAAGATTCCTGATATAGAATGAAAATGAAAGGGAAGAAAAAAAAAACGCTTCAAGGAGGGAGAGGCGTATGACACAAGGAAAATTATTCAATTTTCTATATGTTCTGGAACAGCTGAATAGTTTCACCCAAAGCTCATAAATAGTCTTTCTGCCTCCCAGCAGTACATCTGAGTAAAGACTGGAATATGACAGGAAAAATATATGTAAACGGAATATATGTCTCATCTAGAAACAAATGGTTATGGCTGCAGTTTATTTACCAAATGGAGTCCCATCCTGGCATCATGCAATTAGTACAGTAGCGCAGAGAGCATCTGAGATATATTGCTAATTAATTGTTAATAACCTGCTGGGAGCATAACCAAGGCAGACAGACAGTAAATTGCAAAGCTAGTTATCAAAAGAGGCGGAGAAACTGATTTAAGGGTTTTAATCATAATTCTGCATAGAGCTTTCTCCCTATCTATGTAACATAAATCACTGAATCTCAAGAAATTTGTGTTCCTAGTGTGAATTCGATCTGATAAGTTTTATACTATGAATTCTGTGAGGCCTAGCACACTTAAGATTATGATTGGTAATCAAGGGAAAAAATTATGTATACATGTAGATAATTAACAATTCACTTAAAGTAGAATTTAAGAAGTCAAAAAGACTGCCAGAATGACACTGAAAACATATTAATATTATAATTAACAATATTTATATAATTAATAAATTTCTTTACAAATTTAGGGATATGGTCAGGCTAAGAAAACAATTCTTCTCATGAATTTGAAGATGCTACTAACCCTCAAAATTTTGCCTTTGGAACATATTTTAATTATTCTGATGCCTTTTATAGAAGAATAAAGTATTTGTAAAGTGCACCAGATATCTATGAGAGGAAGTAGATGATAATTATTGCTTACTTGCAGAAATTCTTTTCATGTAATAAGACGATTACAGCCTTTTGAACATGTCAAATTTCAAAATATAAGAGCCAGCTTTAGGGAGGTGAAGAAATATTAGAGCTGTCTGGGGACTGTTGAAATTTTTGTTCTGGTCCTGCCAGATCAGAACAAATAATAAAAGTGGGGAAAGGGAGGGGAAGAGAATAAAAGAAAGAAAGTGAGGCAGAGAGGGAAGAAAATGATCTTTCATAAGATGTACCCACTCATGCTGACTGTCAGGTATTTGAAGAAATATTGAAAAGTTGAATATCTTTCTTGAAAAGGAAAATTTTGACTAACCTGGCACTGCTAAGCATAGAGGGGGACCCACTTTTAATGCCTTTTATTCCCATTCATGTCTATAATTTAATTATTTTGAATTAGACAACTCTGGAAACAACCTATTGAGAGGTCTATAACACTGGCTAAATGAGAAATGGCCAAAGCAAGAAAGCAGAAAACCCAAAGACTAAGACCTGTCCAGCAAGTTAGAAATTTTTGCCTGGTTGGTGGTTTTGGGTTTATGGGGTATTTTTTTGTTTGTTTGTTTGTTTTGTTGGTTTGTTTGTTTGGGTTTTTGTTTAGTTTGGTTTGGTTTGACTTGGTTTTGGGGGTTGTTTGTTTGTTGTTTTTAATTTACTACAGAGAAATTAAAGTTGGACAGTCTAGGAATGGCTAATTAAGAGATGCAAATAAATTGTATGAGAAATAAACAGGACACTTAAATGAAAAAAAAAAATATTATTACAAGAATTCAAGGAAAGTACTCACTCACAATCTAGAGAGAGCCGGACAAAAGAGAACACTGCCCACCAGCCACCAGATCTCATGAAACAGGAGAAAAAGAAGATCCTGGGAAGAATGTATAGCATCCTCCCAATACCTTACGGGGGCCTACAAGGAAGTTAGAGAGGGACATTTAGCAAGGGCATGAAGTAACAGCACAGGGGAGATGGCTTTCAATTTATAATGAACATTTATAAATACTGTTTTTAAAGAAACAACCAAGTTGCACAGGAAAGATAGGAATTCTTTTTCCAAAATTGGGGCTGTGCTTTCTCTGACCAAATTTGTGTCATATCCACTGTGAAAATCAAGTTCCTTTTTGCCTTCTTGTCCACTGATTAGTAATTCTGAAATTCAGTGGTCCAGCATCCACAGGAAAATAAAATTTTTTCCTTCTTAGACAACCCCATGACAGGTCATGCAGAAATTCCACTATGGGCTCATACATCTACAGGGTGTAGGATGTCCATGCTAGATATTCCCCATGTCAGGCACTACTGCTGCCACCACTTCACTGAAAACTGCTTTTCTAATTTAGATGGTTAGATGCAGAGGACCTCATTAATCACATCACTCCAGGAACATTTATTTGATTCTCTCCAAATCTTAGAAACCTCTCAGAAGCTGCTGCTGAGATTCCTGCTACCCCGTGGTGTCCTTTCACAGCGGTGTTACAAAGAAGTAACACAGCAGCTCATCTGTTTTCTGTTTTGCTGCTGATCTTTTATTTCCCCTACACATATCTGAGGCATTAGTGTAGCACAGACAGTACACACCTGACTGGCAATGCTTTGCAGTAGGCCTCCTCAGAAGAAGCACTTGTGTTCAGCATTTTGTTCCAGGGCACACTAGAATTATCTAATGAATTCAGGCTAGGTGGATGTCTACAAGGACTGAATAATTTGATCACTGTTTCAAGCAGATGTTAAGCTGTGAGCATGTGGCATCTGTGTGGTTGTCTGGATGCTTATCTGCTTCTGTCATATAAAGAAACTGCATGATGTTAGTAGGTGAATTCAGTAAAATGTCTATAATCCAGCAGAACATATATAAATTCATATATGTGTGGATATGCTTTGAATCAAACAGGTGAAACCCAAAGAAATACTGTTCTAACATACAATTCTTCTGAATTATTCTTGAAATGTTTCTATTTCTTCCCTCTTGCCCCCTGTGTGACTGTGGCTTCCTTCCATGCACCAGCTAACTCTGTCCAGTATTCCCACATCTATGATAAAACACTGCTGCCCTTCAGTTTTTAATTAGTTTGTATGTGCGCTGCTGTGGGGAACCTACTGCAGTTTATCTATATCTGGGCTGTTTTCTTCAACACCAGTTAAAAAAATTAAAAATAAAATCCTGTGTGTTTAGCTTTCTAGAAATACGTATTATCTTTAAATAAGTGATGACACTTACTAAAATTCAAACTGACTTAATGTCAGATAATAAGAGAGTTCTGAGAAGACATTTTTCAACCCCTTGAGCTATTTTCACACCCCCTTTAGCTATTTGCTAAAATTGCTCAAGGGAAGTGAAACAGTCCTAAGCCATTTAGTCTTCAGTAATCCAGAGAGACTCGTGGCTAGAGTTACAGTAACTGCAGTTAAAGCACTAAATAGTGGCAATCATTAGAGAATCATATCTAGCAGTCTCTAGTAAATAATAATGATAAAAAGCATACTGTGACTCTTCGCTGAGATTTAAAAAATAGACAAGAAAATGAAAAAAGACATTTTTGGTCTCTTTGGTATAAAAGTGATTTACTATTTATAACAGGCAATGATAATCAGTATGCAGTATCTAGAGAAATGAAGTCTCTATATACTTGAGATCTATAGTAAGAGGAAAAAGGAAATTTAGATTTATATATTTTGGAGTGAATGCTAGACTTCAGAACAAACTCATGGAGGCACATAGCTAAACAAACAACCTCTTCTTGTCACTTAATTCATAAAGAAAAGAGCAAATAAATGTTTTATTTTTAAATTATATAAAAAATAATAATGTTCTTTAGAAGCTAAAAATGTCACTGCTTCAAAGAACCAACCAATTACAAGAGCTATCCAATGAATAGTTATCAAAACTCTGACACATGGAACAAAATGTATGGAATACACCCAGAGTGTTGGTAAAGACGGATAAGGAGATTTCATCTCTGTCTATGTCTTATTATTTACCTAATATGTGAATGAAATGTCTAAAAATTTTTTTTTTACCTTTTTTTCCTCCCTCCCATCTCCACTCTTCTTTGGGACCCATCATATACACTGGAGTAAATTTTTTATTGTCTGTTTCTGTTAGACAATGTGAATTTGAGACAATAAGGCCGAATACTAAGTAACCTTTGATAAACTGAAGTAGCTTTTGCATTTTTGTGGGTTTTGTCTTCAGAGACCTAGTTTAAGAAGTCTTTTTCCCTCAAACCTATAAAAATATGTGTAAGGAATTTTTTTCCTTAAAAAGAAAGCATATATGGAAAAAAAGAGAAAAAGGAGTAAAATTTATTTTGGAAGTAAACACTTTTTTTTTTGAAAAGTAAACATTCAAGGAGACAATATTCTAAAAGGAGTAAAATTTATTTTGGAAGTAAACACTTTTTTTTAAAAAGTAAACATTCAAGGAGAGAATATTCTGGAGAATGTGATTTTGCAAGCTAGATGAAGTTGTGCCAGAAATGCATTAATACTTACAATGGGATTAGCATTGACTTTATCACCTTCAAAAGTCGTTAGTGATTTCCAAGGTTGAAGTGATTTAATGCCTCTATTGCATTTTACCTCGTAAAATATATTTGGCCTAAGATCTGTCATATCCAATAAACTACATTTCTGACCTGGAAGAAGAAAGAAAAAGCTATTTTTTTTCAAAGAGAAAATTTAAAAAAAAAAAAGTCTGGTTGTTGACATAATATTCATGTCATAAGACATGGCAAAGCTCTGCAAGACTATAAGAGAATTCCTGCTGTACCTGAAAGGAATAGCAAAGATACTATTGAGTTCAGTGGTCAATATATTCCCTCCTACTAAGGAAGTAACTAGTGCTCCAAATCTTTCACCACGTAAGTAACACATTTTAAGTCAAATATGTTTATTGTAGGCTATTTTATCACTCATTTCTAAATATTTTTCTGATTATTCAAGAAAGCAAAACAGGAGAAAAAAAGAAAAATAATGAAAAATCCCTTTTTTTTTTTCAAATCCTGACATCAGTTCTGAGGGACATAATGGACCATTCATTATAGTTGTAAAATACTTATAATAATACATAATTCTATATATTATATAATGTAATAATAGTGCCATAGAATGGGTTGGATCAGAAAGGACCTTAAAAATCATCTAGCTCCAAACACCCTGCCATGGGCAGGGACACCTTTCATGAGACCAGGTTGCTCAAGGCCCCATCCAACCTATCCCTGAATACTTCCAGACATGGGGTACAACTTCTATGGGCCCTGTTTCCATACTTCAGCATTCTCACCAAAGAGAATTTCTTCCGAATATCTAATCTAAACATATTCTTGTTGAGTTTAAAGTTATTCTCCCTTGTCCTGTCGCTACATGCCTCTGACAAAAGCCTGCCTCCAGGTTTTTTGTAGGCCCTGTTTAGGTACTGGAAGGCAGCTTCTCTTCTGGAAGCCGTCTATTCTCCAGGCTGAATAGCCCAGCTCTCAGCCGAGCTGTCCTAGGAGAGTTGCTCCATCCCTCTGATCATGTTTGTAGCCCTCCTCTTGCTCCAGCAAGCTGATGCCCTTGTGTTGAAGAGATGGGTGCTGTTGCCATGATATTTTAGGGAAAAAGCCTCTGCTAGGATTTTTCCTGTCCTGAGGAGCTGAGGGCCTCAGGAAAGAAATATAAACAATGGCTATCTGCTGCTGTGGAATGCCACAGGTGCATCTTCCATTGGTTCATGTGGATTGTTTTCAATCAGTGACCAATCACAGCCACCTGTGCCAAGGCTGTGAGCAGTCACAGGTTTTTGTTATTCTTTCCTGTTCTATTCTTGTCTTTGTAGCCTTCTGATCTTCTTCTCTCTGTTCTTTTAGTATAGTTGTAATGTAGTAATTTAGTATAATATATAACATAATAAATCAGCCTTCTGATGAAAATGGAGTCAAGCCTCGTGTCCTTGCACCAGGGATCTCAGTCTAAGCAAGAGGGTGCAGCACTCCAGGTAGGGTCTCTCCAGAGCAAAGCAGAGGGGCAGTCTCACCTCCCTTGCCCTGCTGACCAGAACTCTTTGATGCAGCTCAGGATATCATTGGATTTTTGGTCTGCAAGTCTGCTTTGCTGGGTTTTCTTGAACTTCTTGTCAATCAGCATTCCTCAGTCTTTTTCCTTAGAGCTGCTCTCAATCCATTCTTCTCCCAGCCTGCATTTGTGCTCGGGATCCCTTTTATAGGTGCACCTTGAATTAATAAACTTGTGACATTACTGTGGCATCCAAAACTATTAGTGTAAAGCAAATAAAAATTTAATTCACATCTACAAATTAATTATAATATTGTGTTAATTTACATTTTATTGTATCCTCAAATTGCCATTTTGATAATAATCAAAACCAGATGAAATTTTAAATTATTGCATTTAAAATTAGGTTCTCTAGCAAACAGGTTATTCTTCCATGCACACTCTCACACACACACACACAATTCCATTTCAAGAAGATGACAGAATTGATCTATGGAATAGTAAGAAATTTATGAAATTAATTATTGCCTTTTTTTTTACTCAGAATTTTTCAACCTTATCTGAGCTCTGAAAAACTGAACAAAAGAAAGACACAAACAATTAAGTCGACTCAGTAGAGAAGATTCAATATCCTGAGACCTTTCATGGCATAATGTTTCAGTTAAAAAATATTTTTTGTTCAAATAATATTAGTAATATTCATAAATAAGTTATATTTTTATGAATAACATACAAAAGGATGTAGATCATTTAGTATGGAGCAAAGGATCCATGAGTTCTTTTTTTTTTCAATCAACTCAGATTTCAGGAAAGGTCTTTTTTTCCCAAATCACAGTGATTTTATCAGCCATTTTAGTTTATTTTTCTTGTTTCACTGTTCTCCAGTGGTATGTTTCCTGATTCTCATTCTTACAGGTACTTACTGCTTTAATAACTTCACCATCCTACTGCCCTCTCTACTGTGTGATGACAAAGGGTAATTAAATATTAAAATATTTGGTTTTGGACATCTGATAGTATGTAAAAAAAAAAGGCTAAATTGTTAAACTCTTGATATAAGGATTGCAAATTCAAGAAATATAATGACATTTTCAACCTCAGAATCGCCTCTCATTTTTAGGTACTAGAGATTGTTGACAATTTTTTAAAAATTGTTTTGTTTGGGATTTTTACTATTATTATTATTTGTATTACATATTCTCATATATTCCATTTTGGTATGTTTTTACTGCTACTACTACTATAGACAGAGGAACTTTGTGTAAGTGTTGGAAATGCTTGCCTTCTCCTTTCAACAAAGATAATTCTAGACTGTGAATGAAGACTTTTTACTCAATTTTTTTCTGATCATCTTTCTACTGTTTCAAGACTTTGGCCTGTTCATCCGGCCCCCTACTGATTATTGCATGTCTTTTTCCCCACTGATTTGCTATTCCCACTGATTTTTAAGTCCTGGTATTTGCATTACCTATCTCAACTCAGATGTTATCAAATGGCTTCAAATCTTTTAAATTTTAAAATTTTGCCTGTCTCTCGTAGTGTACTGAAGAAGAACTGATTTTGAAGTCTGATACTGAAGATTACACATCCAAGTGCTGAACTTCTCAGACAGAATTTGTGTGGATTATTGAGAAGCCTCTGCTATTAGACAGAGCTAGATGGAACCAGCACAGAAAAATTGAGCTTTTCCAAATGTCTTAAGCAATAAATGATTACCCAAAATCCAGATGAGACAGCAGCTTTATAGCTCTGATTTTGCCCCTGAAAAAAAAGTAATTTTTTCTTCATTTTCAGGATGTTATTAAGATAATAAAGCTGTTTCTTTTTTTTTTTTTCTTATTTTTAAATTTAATTGAAAGAAACAAGACTAAATTTTCCCAGATTAGGGAGTGGGGGCATGGGGAAAGTACTCTTACTCTTATTCTTCCCTAAGTGGACTTGCCTGCTTTTGTCCTATAATAGACAAATAATTGATAGTTGAGTCACTGACTTAGACATTTTCTTGTTTAATAATTATACAAAGCTTTTCAGCAACAAAGATTTCTTTAAGACAATTGTAATGAATGCTTGTTATATTTTCTCTCTCACAATGAGCTTTCATGATTACTGACTGAATATTTAGTTGTTATGCTGAAATCCTACAGTGAAAGGGTAAAAGAATTATTTTTTCCTTGCTTTGAGCCCATAACTGAAAAGAAGCTAAGAGCAGACTAACATACACCTATTGTCTACCAAAAAAAAAAAAAAAAAAAAAGTTTTGAATGCTTCTTGAAGCATTTCAAGAATAATTTTTTCTTGTCAGGAGTTTAGATTTGCTTTGATTACTGAGAGCACTCTACTATGCTGGGTCAGAGAACAAAACCACTGAAATCATTGTATGATTTGTTGTACCTTTTTTTCTCTTATCAGAACAAAACCTCTAAACCTATAAAAATATTTACAAGTGTTACCTGAAGGTCATCTACTTCAATTTCTGTCTCAGAAAACATTCACTTTCTCTCTTTCTGTTCCAGTGACAGTAGAGTTGACAAGTTTCACAGGCATTCTTTTTCACTGCTATTCTAGCCTGATTATTACCTTCACATTTCTTCTAAAATTAATCCAATGCCTTCCTCTCTGCAAGTTGTTGCAGTTCTTCACATTATTCTTATTATTCTTATTATTCTTAATTTCTTTCATTGTCATGTTTTATCCTACTATGCCCTATCCTTTTCCCTTTTGGAACAGAGAACAAAATGCACACTTTTCATACTGCCTTCCCTTTCTCATGATCTGTAGACTAATCAAATAATTCAGCCAGAGATAAAAGGTGCTGCCCATTAATCTCTTCTGATGTTCTTTCAGTTGGCTCATACCTTTCCTGAGGTGAGAAGTTCAACAGAAAGATGACTGATATTGAGTCCACAGACTCTGACATCACATTTCTGAACCTTTTTCACAGTGTCTTCATTCTTCTGAAAGAGAAAACTCATGACTACCAGTACAGTAATTTTTGTTGCTCTCACCAAAAATTTTTTTCAAAGCATTAAGTTTTCTGTTTCCCATAGTCTCAGGCTGATGCCTCCTGTATGTGCTACCAAAGCTAAACCACAATTTATGCTAGCTGGCTGCATTCTCACAAATATTTTCCTGCATGCTTTTTTCTTTCATCCTCTGCTTTAGCTCTTACTCCTTTCAGAGTTTTCAAATGTGTTTCACAATTGTTCTATTGGTGAAGTATTCAATCTATCTCCTGATTAAGACACCTTTTGATTTATCCACACCATATATAAACTTCAGAATGCAAGGCTTCTGATATGTAGCCTTAATATTTATAGGCATTTTTCTTAAAGATGCTGAACATTCACATTATGATTTATTTTTGTTTCAGTGAGTATTAATGATACTCAAAACTGCAGGAGCTACTATGCTTTTTCAGGATTAAGCCAAGTTGATTTTCCTTAAGAAAGGCACAGCTAGTCAAACCTAGATAGCACTCATAGTTGTGAAATAGTAAAATTTGTTTTAGTAAAATAACAAGGATAACACAAATAAATAACTTTTGCATAGTTTATAGGCAATGAATATTACTTTTATTCTTATAATTTTATTTTTTAAAAAATTATTTTCTATCATTCAAATCTATTTAATAGCTTCTTTTTATTTCTGGTAGAGGTCTTAATTGGAATGAAACATTTGAAGTAGTAATTTTCTACTCTTGTTTAACTGCAGACTCTCTGACCAAACTTACCTTATTTTAGCTCATGCCAGTTGACATGAGTCAGCTACTGAGGTCCTAACTTCAGCACTGTTTGAAGTGTAATGCATTATAAACTAAAAAAAATTTCCAGAACAACCATGAAAATGTTGCCCTTTATCTCTTATTTTGTGCACCTCACCAGTATTGAGACTCAAAGCCTGAAAATGACCATTGAACAATGAATTCATTTTACTCAACATTGTGCTTAAGCATTTTTTATGGTTGAGGGTGAGAAAACCAAAAGTACAAACTATTTGAAAAACAGTTTTTCCTGCATTATTCCACCCTGTACAATATTAGACTCAGCGGCCAGATGTTGAAACAGCACGTTTTATTTCTATATACTGCCTTAAACATGATATTTATTACAAGTTTTGGTAGGAAGACAAGAGTCAGATGTGTGTATTCAGTTTGCTACTTATTTATCAAGCTTATCAGAAGAAAGACAGCAGGCCATTTACATATTTCACTTATAAAATTGCTCATACAATCCATTTCTCAAAGCATTCTGTGAGCCAGAGGTCCCTCTCAATTCACTTTGGTAAGATGAAAGAACTGCAGATGTTTCTAGAAAATTTTTTTCTGTCTTTTGCAGAAGCCTTTGATAAGTGCTTTGACATTGGTCTGATCAGTAACATACCACTTCAGCAGAAGGTCAGGTCTTTTTTTTTTGTTGTTTGTTTGAAGAAGCCACAAGAAGTTTAACAGAGAAATTTTTAACTCACTAATGAAAATGGAGGTCAACTCATCCATACCATGTCTGAAGAGCAATAGAATTTCAAACCTGATAAATAACTTTTGCAGTCAAAGGCTTAGCTGATTGTAGAGGAATTTCCTATCATATTCTTAAACTGGAGCTGCTCTACTCCCTTACACTTGCCCCAGTTGCTACATTTCATCAATTGTCAAATGGAAGAGTTCAGAAGGGGCTGATTCAGGCTGCTACTAGCTAGTAATTGAGCATTGCCATACAGCATAAAGTTATTCTGACCAATTCAAAAAGTAGCTCACTTCAAGCACTGGCAATCCAACCGTGATGAATATAAACCATTGAGTCTATTTTCATTAGAATACAGAGAACAGCACTACAATCTATATTTAGCTGCTAAGAAAATACCTACATTCTCCTTTCAAGGGATTAAAATATTCTTGTCACAAAGCTGGAAGAACTTCTGGTTGTGGAGTAATATTACAAAATGAACCACTAAAACATCTGTCTTGAGAATTCTGTGGGCACAAATTTCTCAGTAAGGTGTAATGTACAGATAAATGCCCATACACAGACTATATGTTAGCACCTAATAAAAGGTGTGCTGGAACATTAACAATTGTACTACTGGAGAACATTTCCTTAGTGACAGTACTGACACATCTGAAATGGAATTAAACACAAAATTACGTTTCACTTGCAAGTGAAATGAAGAAATAAGACCCTTCATCCCATATAATAATCCATGACTATAGATATTTGAAACAAACAAAAGAGTGGTGAAAAAGACCAATCATTTCTCTAGACCTTCTTCAACTTTTTTAAAGATTCTTCCTTACTGTTTGACTTAAAAATGAAATTGAAATGAAATTGACATTCAGCTTTTAGAAAATTTGCAATAAAATTCTTCTATGTCCAAGAAAATAGAAAGTTTCAGGAATTAAAATTTTACAACCACCAAAAGCCTCAAAATTAATGAGAAATGCTTTAGGTTCTTGGTCTTTGTTATTGTTCAGGAAAAAATTTTCTTTACAAAATAATGGTTAGGCTTTATTCTTAACAAAAATAACCCCAACCAACCAGGAAAACAAAGGATCCATATTTACATGACTGTGGTAAAGAAATAAAAAGAATAAGCAGCAAAGTAATCTGCTATACTGTTCAAGGTTTTAGGCTAAGATTGGCTAGTACTTGATTGTTTATACAGTATGTTTTTTAATGAGTTATGTTTTTTTAGAGATAGAACTCAAGAAGGTATCTTAACACTTTTTTTTCCCCAGAATAATAATTATGTTTGTGTTTAGCAAGTAGATCTGTTATAGAAAGGCAAAGAAATCATTCCACCAATTTTTAAACAATTTGAACATTTTCAAAGAAAACCTGGAATGCAGAGAAAATATGAAATAATAAAGCCAAGGTAGGAATACAGCATTGTAGAGAGATTATCAAAGTAAGGATACGGAGACTAATGTAATGACATAAGAGAAAATATCAAAAAAAGTAAAGAGAGCAAATTAAAATCCGACACTAAAGATGAAGCTGATGTGAAAGAATAGTTATCAACCTCTTTATCTAAACTGTGCCTCTTTTGTCACAGGAAGTTCTTCACTCTGAGGATGGTGAGATATTGGAAAATGTTACCCAGAGTAGTTGTGGATACCCCACCCCTGGATGTGCTCAAGGCCGGGCTGGAGGAAGCTCTGAGCAATCTGGTCTAGTGAAAGATGTCACTGCCAATGTCAGGAGGTTGGTCCCTCCCAAGCCAAGCCATTCAATGATTCTATGATATTCAATGAAAAAAATGCATGGGCAAGTAGAGGTATTTCTAAGTATTGCTATCATTCTGTTGAAATTCAAGCAAATAGGGAAGATTGATCTAGAGAAAGACAAATAGCTCCCATATTCATTGAACTAGTTAGGTTGTTTCTAAAAAATCCAAATCTCTGAATTATTTTCTGAAATTTATTTTGCCAGTTTTTGAAACATATCTAGTGTTTTTAGACAAGCCAGTTCTATCCTTTGATGCAACTACCTGTATTTTGTTTAGTATGATTTCATGATGCTCTTGCTCTACAGGTAGAATTGACTGAAATATATAAACTTATAAAAATATATAAGAAAATTACTGTATTGTAAGAAAATGTCATATCATTTAGAATTTCAGAATTTTGAGTTCTTATCAGTACATGCTGCAGAGAACTGGTTATGTGAATCTGACATTCTCAGCAATAGCTTTATCTTGAGTAGAAATACTAGATTGGCTACCTATTCTTGATTTTTAAAGCAATGAATGGGATCATTACCATATGCATAATGCTGAAAGATGTCTTTGTTGTCACATTTTCTAAACATATTCCCACAGTTTAACTGAAGAATAAGATTGAAGACTTTTCCTGCATTTCATTTTTAATTTTCTTCAGTTCTTCTTTTCCTAGAATGATATATCTTCATTCATATGGCAGAGTTGATTGATAAACTTTCCCAGAAATAAACTGGGGGTTTTTTTGGGGTTTTTTTTGTGTTTTTTTTTTGTTTGTTTGGTTGGTTGGTTGGTTGGGTTTTTTTGTGAGTTTTTTGTTGTTGTTGTTGTTGTTGTTTTGTTTTTGGGTTTTTTTGGTAAGAACAGAATATGTTTTAATCTCAGAAACATGTGGTTGGGTTGGACTTCTGTTGAGACAAGAAAAAATAGTAGTCTTTCATGGAAGTTATTTAAGTTTCAGGGAGGTGTCAATCAGTTTTGCAATTGTAAATCACCAAGCATGGATTCAAGTTTAGACATTTTCTCCTAGCAACCAAGTGATTAAAACTCTTAGAAATGGTAAAGAACAATTGTTATTTGAATGCAGTTACCTGTTTCTACCCACCTAATCAATATTTAATTCATATTCTAAGTGTGTCTTTTATTTTGTAGATGTTTCCTCTGTTCAAGAGTGTATACTAATCAGGAGAGACATCTGTGTTTATCTGTGAGGTGAAATCCTACATCACAGAAAACACTTGAACTCTTTAGCCTGAACTTGCACTAAGCATATGGTTGTAGGGTGAATCATGGGAACTCCCTCCTGGCTTGAGCTTTAAAAGGTTTTTAAACACAGTATTCCTGAGTGCATGTCAGGAAAAAGAGGACGGTAACTTCAGTTTTTATTCATGCTAATGCAGTAGTGTCTTTCATGCCTTAACTTGTCTTGAGAAGAATTTAAAAAAAACTGTTCAAAAATAAATTTAGTGTAAGCTACATAGACTTATAACCTCCCATCCCCCAATTACCTATTGCAATTTCTGAGCTAGCAGGATGTTTAGTCCCACTTACAGTGAGTCATTACTATAAGTATTTCTGTCACTTGTTGTAAAATAAGCAGAGGAACATTGTTGACAGCTATTACAGAAAAAAACCAAAAACAAACACCTAAAAAAAGATAATTTTTTCTTTTATAATAATTCTTATGTTGCTTTTCATTGCAATTTCAGTGCTGCATTATTATTACTTTTCACACACACACACACACACACACACACACACACACACACACAAAACACTGATAATGAGGGAGATGCCATGAAAGAACAGTGTTGAAGATTTCTTTCTGGTTAACAGAATATGAACTATTTCTTGCTAGTACACACATACCTGTATTTACCTGAATATTCTAATGTGTGTGCTATAGTCAGAACAATTAAGGATGAATACAAACATTAACTGAGCAGCATTACTGTTGATGAGAAAAGCTCATTTAACATCAATGTAATTGTTATTCCAATTCACTTGTACTAAAATCCAGCCATAATGTAACTATAAATTGACCAACATTTGCATTCAGCTTTTATCCTGTTGTTACTACTACTGTAATTATATTACTATTGCTATTGTTATTCAACTGTGATATTCTAAGTACAGTGTTTTGAGCTATCTAATCTAGTTGAAAATAAAACAGATTATTGCAGGGCGGTTAAACTAAGATGACCTTTGAAGGGAAAGGGATTTTTTAATGTGGATGATGGGTGACAGGAAAAGCTGCAATGGTTATAAACTGAAAGAGAACAGGCTTTGGTTAGTTGTATTTCTTGCTCAGAGAGGTTGTGGTTGTCCCATCTTTGGAAGTATTCAATGTGAGGTTGAATGAGGCCCTGAGCAACCTAATCCAGTGAGTAGAACCCCTGACCATATAAGAGTGGTTGGAACTTTAAGGTCCCATTCAACCCTAACCATTCTATGACTCTATGGATCTAAGTAACATTGCAGAGATGAATAAATTCAGAGCTGGTGTCGCTGTTGAATGACTTTATTATCATATGCTTCTTTTTAGCCATGCAGAACTAGTTAAGAAAAATCTATCACCTTCAATTTGTTTACCAGGCATACTTGTGACGTTCTTACTTGTCTTAAAAGTATTTTGAATGTCCACACGAGAAGTGCAAATTTTAAAAATTACCTGATCTTAGACTGCCAAATTAAAATATGAAGAGGTGGAAGAGGAATAAAGTCTGTATCTAGAAATTATATTAACTTAGCAATGGGATAGAATGGAATGTGGAATAGATGACTAAAACAATGTGAATTATTGTATTACTCATAATTTAAGCCCAGAAAATTTGGACAAAACATAATTAGAAATTTCAAAATAGCTGCTGAAAATATAACATAGGTCTGTGTTTTTTCTTGATATTGAATGCCACTTTTTCCTTCATCTTAGTAGAATTACCATGATTTATAACAATGTTGTCAAAAAATGTGATATATAAGAGAAAGAAATGACAAAGCCTTGAATGATACTGATTTAATACATCCTCTTGCACTGGTGGTTGTTTTTCTGAATATTCTTAAGGACAGGAATTCTCTCACCATCACCACTATGAAAATAGTGGCAAGGAACTTCCTTTCTGAAAATATATTGGCATAGATTAGGTAGTCTACGGTTTTACAGTGGATGTAATCAAACATTTAATTTCATTTAATTTACTGAGTAATAGCATACATTCTCCATGTGTGGGAGTATTTACAACTGGTCATCTGCCTAAATAGCACCCTGGAGTTAACTGCAAATTATTAAGCATGAATTGCAAAGATAAATTCTAAGACTGCAACCTATAAGAAGACTATGGCTATAATTTTCCTTGCTAGACAATAATACAAGAGAAGACTGTTAGGAATACACCATTTCTATAAAAGCATATATAAAATATTATAATACAAACAGAAGAAAACACATCAACAGGATTTGCCAAAGAATTAATATAACTTTGAAGATAAAGAATTAAAAATTCAAAATTCTCCATGTAATGTTTTCAGCTTTATTTCAGGTACTTATTATTCTTTTTTCACTGTAAACATCTTGCATATTTAAGATAAGAGAACATTTTCTATTCATATGGTTTTCTAGAACCTCCAAAAATAACATGACTTTAAGCATGTTTGTCATCACTGCAAAAATTTTAACTATCATGTTCTGATATAGCTTTTGGAAAAATATAAAAGGTACCCATATGTGTTTTTGAAGTGTGTCTTAAATGTTTTTAGGTCACTTACATTTTGAAAACCAATTTATTTCTGTTTTGTTATTTCCTTGTCTCTCCTTAGAAGAATAATATACTCTTGTTATAGATTGGGAAGAGGACAGTCTGCAAGGCAGGCATAGAAAAACTCCGTCCTCTGTTGTTCTTGATTTACTTATGCTTGTTACTTATGCCAGTGGTTGCTTTGAGAATGACTTTCAAAAGTATAGGAAGAAGAAGAGAAAAAAAAGAAAAGAGAGGGAGGGAAGGTAGAGTCAGATAAATAACATGCCTGTTACTTTTATGTTTTCATGTCCAGTTTTATGATTTCTCTGATACTAAAGTTAAGGTTTTCAGACAAGAACGTCTCAAAGCAACCTTGAGGAGACCTTGATTCAGACTGCAGTATCACATCAGTGCTACTGATGTCAAGAGTAGCTTACTTGTCAGCACAGTATTTTTGAATGGCTAACCATTGCCATTCACATCACCACTGACTTCTGTTAGTGCAATAAGAATGAAATAGGAATAAATATCTCTCTTACTTTTTCAAAGGTAAGTAATTTTCTAATGATGAACAGGTACTAACAGTCTGTAGCAGTAACATATCAGATCCTTATGGAATTTAGGACACAATGAAATGGAATGTCAGGAATTTTCAGACTGGACATTAGGAAATGGTTTTCACTAAAAAGGATGGTCAGACATTGCAACTGGCTTTCCAGGGAAGTGGTCATGGCACTAGGCTTGTCAGAATCCAAGGAGCATCTTGATGACACTTGTAGTCATACTGTTATTTTTTGGTAGTCCTGGAAGGAACAGGGAATTTGACTTGATAATTCATATGGGTTCCTTTCAGCTTCAGATATTCTATGTTTCCATGAAATAGAATCAAGTATATAGATATTACACTGAATACAAATAATGAGGCATATTAAATAAACAAACCATAAATGTATTACCTTATTCTGGGCAGTTTCACATAGATGAAGTTTTCATTGCAATGCCTAACTCTTAGGAGGATGGTTTGTCACTATAAAACTTCAAGTGTCTTGCAATACAGTTTACAGAAACAAGCACAATGAAGTAACAGTGAAGTGATAAGATTATAAAAGCCAAGGAGAACACCCAGGAAGCTTTGCCTTAAATATATTTTATTGGAATTTCACAGTTAATCTTATCATAAAGCACTCAACGTAGATTAGATCTTTCTCTTTTACTGAAAGCATTGCACAATCCTTTTTAAATTTCATAAGATGAATTATTTTTCTGAGACAAGATAAGGTTTCTATATGTTTGATTTGATTTCCTTTATTATCACTCTGTAGTCAAATACTGAGCTATGTGGTATTCTGAGTGAAGTCCTCTCAGACATTTCTTTCAGAAGCTATTCAGGTTTGCAAAAAATATTTTCATAATTATTGGAGTAGAAACTAAAGTGTAAATGTCCCAAATGTGCATTCAACTCATTACATTATACTTTCCTTGTTAAAAAACTGCTATAAGCAAACAAACTGAAAACTGCTCAAAGTAACAAAGACAAGAAAGTAAATTAATCTTAATCTTTAATAGAGAAACTGTTCTTGAAAAAAGAATTCAGGCCAGATATATCCACATTCCTTTTCAGTGTGCATTCTAAGAATTAAAATGCAGAATCATGTATTCCAGTGTGTATTCTTTTCCATTTAAAACAGCTTCAAATGAAGAAAGTGAAAGTAGCCCTTATTATTATATTACATGGCTGAATAGATAGAATATTTTTCTGCTTTTCCAAAATACAAGTTCAAGTCTGCTCATAACTGGGTAATACAGTTAAGTCTGGGTTCCATACATTTGCTGAATTGTTCACATATTGTGATTATTGGGGATGGCCCTGTGCAAGGCAAGGAGACTCATTGATTCTTGTGGGCTGCTTGCAACTCTGCATACAGTTGTACAGAGATGTTAAACTGCTCCATACCTCACTCAAATGACTAGGAGTTTATTTAATACTAGTAACTACTACACTTTATAAGCACATAATTAAATGGTATATATAAACCTAATTCTGCCTTTGGAAATAATATAAAATTGCAAAGTAACTGTGAGTATACCTCAAACTGCATCCTATCACACAACTTCTGCTATGACTATGTCTCTTCCTCTCTCTTCTCTCTTTATTTCCCTAATATTCCTTCTCTCTACTTCTCAAAATGCATCCTTCTATATCTCTAATATTCATAAAAAGTGCTGAAAAAATGTCAGTTCGTTATCTCACTTTTTTTGCAGATAAATTACCTTTCTCTTTTAGACAGACTATAATGTAAATTAGATTTTTAAAATGTTATTTCATTACTTAATTGGAAATGCATCTAAAGAAATACAGAAAAGTCAAATAAAATACTGTATTAATTCAGAAAATAAAAAATTTTGGTAGCTTAACTGGTAACAAAAATAAATAACATGGAAAACCATGAATTAGATAAGCAGTGGCTGTTCTTGAGAACTTCAAACCTAAACATTTTCAATCAAAATAAATTTTCTATAATTTTTACAATACTTCTGTAATTAGAATGCATTTAGACTACTGAAAAAATACAGAATACTGAGTTTGTGTTTGTGGTGCTATCCAGATACACGCATATTTGGAACACAGGTCATTCTGAAGGACATGCATTAATGTGTCCAGAGACCCTTATGCACCCTGTTGGCAATAAGTATAATGTAAGACATAACATACTAAAATTTACAAAAATGTTGCAATAAATCACTCATTAAATAGATTGCATAGTCTAAATTTACAATAAGATACTAATGTACTTGCAAGTGAAAAAAGCCCTAGAATATATACTTAGCTATCAAGTGGCCAATTCTAACTTGAAGAACAGAACTTATTAGAAAGTTTTCATGTATTGTTCTTGATTGACTTATTATTAAATCATAATTATCTTCTGATAATTATGATTTGTTCCTCATTTGGGTCAGGTTACAGCTTCTTTTTAAAAACTAGCAAAAAATTTACTTATTTTGAAGGAAAGTTGGGTTGGGATACAGCATTGAAACTTCCTTTCCTGCCTCAATTTTTTTTTAAATTCCCTTCAGGAAGAAAATAAAAACAAAACAGTTGGCAATATGCCTATTTTTTTCACTATGTTTCTTCTCTATATAGTGTACATTAAGTAGAGAGTATGAATAAAATGCCTATGCTTGGATCCAAACCACTCCAGCACTTAATATTAATTGCTTTGACAAAACAAGTGTCAGAAAATAAAAAAATAAGACAAAAACCCTGACTGAACATCTTTTGTTCAAGTCCCAGCTCCACTAAATCTTGCAGACAGAATTTCCTTTGTAGAAAATTTTAATTCCCACTGTTCTCTTTAAAACAGTAGGTGTCCATTACATGAGCTATAAATTTTGCATAATTGGGCAGCCTAGGACTCTTTCCAAATTTTCTATGATGGGCATAATTTTTCATCAGCACATCTGTCATAAGTTTACAAAATTCTAGGAACAATTATCCAAAAGAAGTAAATTATGATTTATGCAATGCCTATAAAATGTGATAGAGAAAACCTTGTCTTTTTCTCTCTATTCGAAACCATTTGTTTTGTCAGTTTGCACTTTAAACACCTCCTAATAATATAGAATATAGGCAACAATCTGTTGTTTCCTCATGCACTGGTAGTTTATTGAGGCAAATTTGTAGTTTCATATGGAAAACATATGGGCCTTTTGGAAAAAAAGCACTCTATATTACTCCAAAGAATAATTTATTCTATGAATAAACTGGTTTTTCCCACACTGGTTTGGCAAGACAAAATGTAGAAAGAGATTTGGTAGCTGCTTTGTTGCTCTTATGTTCAAGTTAAACTCGAGTATGATAAAAGTGAATGTTCCTCTTGCTTTGGGCTGACATTGAAACTCTGTGTGTTTTCATGGTGACATTATGGTTCAGATTTCAGAAAATAAGTAGGTATATAAGGTGTTATTCTTGTATTACCTGTACTACCTCAAAGAAACCTCAGTTACTACTTTGGCATTTGAATCTCCAGAACAGAAAAAAGCAAGATATTATCTAAGTATAACTGACGGGAAAATGAAAACAGAAGCACTTTGGACAATGACAAAATTAGTCAGTCAACATCCTGCCTATCTTTGTTTGAGATTGTGATAATTTTCCTTGTATTAGGTCCCTGATTTAGTATGAGAAAATGAAGGTTAGTGGTTGTTTCTAAACTGTGAAGAAAATGCTTTCTGCTCCAATTGAAGATTCATATATATTGATTAATATAAAATAGCCTGCAATAAATGTTGCATTCTTTATTTTATATTGAGGTTTTTACAATCAAGTTTACTACAAGACTGAGGTCTGTTCTGCTGGGGTGCTTGCACTAAACTTAAACACATTAACTGGGGAAGGGTGCACAGTCCCGACAAGGGGGTAGAAGATGGAAAATTTAGACACCCTGGGATGGGTGAGTGGCTTCACTGAAGACTGCAGCTGACAATCAGGTTGAAGTGAGATCTATTTAATCCCTGTCATGGTTAAAGCCCAGCTGGCAAATAAACATTACACAGCTGCTTGCTCAATATTCCCCCCTCCCCTGTGGAATGGGGAGGAGAATCAAAAGTAAAACTTGTGCGTTGTTATAAGAACAGTTTAATAATTGAAAACAGGGAAAAAATAAAATAATTAAAACAAATAAAAAGAAGAAGGAAAAGGAAAAAACCCAAATAAACAAGTGATGCACAATGCAGTTGGTCACCACTCACTGACTAGTGTCAAAACCCCCCCTTTCCAAGCCCAGATCAGCTTCCCTGCTGGGTTAATCCTTCCAGTTCATGTACTGTACTGATATTCCACACCACTGAATGTACTGTACATTCTGTGGTGTGGAACAGCCCAGTGGTCAGTTTGGGTTACCTGTTCCAGCTGTGCTCCCTCCCAGTTTCTTTTCTGTTCCTTTTCAGTGGCAGAGCATGAGATTCAGTAGGGGAAAAAAGCCCTTGATTAGGATAAACAAGATTTAGCAAAAAACCAAAGCATCCATATGTTATCAACACCAGCCTCCTTCTGAATCCAAAACACAGCACTGTAATAGCCACTGAGAAGGAATTAATTCTATCCCAGAAGAAACCAGGACAACCACGTTCTGATTAAGGTCAATCAATAACTTGGCAGATGGTACAATAACCAAAGACAGGGGAAGAATCAGATGCTGATGAGATCAAAGATACTTACCAAAGATGGAGTCCAAATCATCAGACTGTTAGATGAGTTAATGTTGTCAGAATTCAATTTTTGTCTTAAGATTTGGTATATTTTATTTAATAAAATATATTTTCTTCTAGCACAACATAGAAAAAAAAATCAAGTTGGGAGGCTTGATTTTTTCCCTAAAGGGAGACCTGGGTAGAATTGAAGTATCTAGTGACAAGAAAAATCATCAGAAAACAAACATTTCAGCAGCCACCACCTTTGAGTTTCATATATCTGTGTATGGCTGGCATTCTGAATCAGTACCTTCAGCATCTCCATATCTATGTTAAAACATAGCATAGACTGAGGAACTACATGACATCAGAGGGACCAGATTTTGTTATGATATATTCAACAGTGCATATACTTAAGGAAAGGTACTTAAGCTTCTACAAATATACTGTGTATTTGTGATCTCTCAAGAGCTTTCTCTAGCTGGGAATGCTTCTGTTAAATTCTCTATGCCTTGATTTGCCTGCCAGTTAAAAAGAGTAATATAAAACCTTAATAAGAGTAATAATACTTTACATAAAATGTATTGATATTTTTAATCAATTTCAAGTCCTTGGAAATAGGGAATTTTAGCTGAAGGAATAAGAAATTTCCTTGGTTTTTTTCCAGAAAACATTTCTTGCTTAACTTTCCATACAAAATACTTTGCACTAGTTGGAGTTGACAGTAATTTTTATGACAAATAAATTAAGTCTCATCATGACTATATTTTACTGTTCAGAGAGTTCCCTCCAGACTGGCTACAAGTTGCTCATCATTTAGCAGAGCTGATTTGACATCAGCCTGAATTCCATTACAGCCAGCATGTCATTTAAACCACTCTTGACCAGAGTGAGTTAAAGTATCTTCAACCTGAATGAATGCAGAGGTCTAACACATTTATTCTAAGACTGTTTTCTGGATCAAATAAAATTAGTAATAATTAACTAAACAAAAATTATTAAACTAGCTTAATTCATCAGGAAAATATCTAGGATAAAATTAAAAAGCAAGAAAAATAGAATGTTGTGCATAAAACTTCTTTTAGTACTAGAAACATGTCTGAGGACGCTGGATTTTGTTTTGCTTCTTTTTCTAGGACATTGTACCAAAAAAAATCTTTCCAACTAATATGTGCTAATTGATATATGTACTGGTGTATGGCATCATAAAGAAGATAATTTTAGTTCACAATAAATTTCCACTAGTTCTAACACAAAAGTGAAAAAATATCTGCAGTGAATAGATGTTTAGCAGATGTAAAACTGTCATATATAATCTATAAAACATTATATCAGCAACAGGGCCCTTGTTGATAAAATGAACAGTGTCTGCCTGGGCTTTAGCTAACTGTCCCAGTTCTGCCAATTACGAAGCGACAGAGTTAATTCCCTTAAAGTCAGCGCTTGGAAATATATTACTATGATACCATTATACCACATTCAACTGCACATTCTCTGGAAGGAGACAGAATTACAATTGGGTTTCTGTGTCAAGGACTGGATTTTGGAGAGAATCTAAAATGCTAATGCTCTATGGAAATTTGAAAACTGGGTGACTGAACATGACAGTCCCCCTATTAGGAAATGCCAGCCTTTCTAGATTCCTTTAAAGACAATTGATAGAACAGCATATGTTGACCCACAGGCTGAAGTGGTTTTATGATATCAGGATGGAAACTAAGATTCTTGAAGACATATATCTCAAAGAAATCATTAAGAAAATAATTGAAACAATTAAATCTTCAATTCCATGTAGATTCCCATAAACCTACTGTTTCAAATTTCGGCAAATTAGTGAATGAAATGCCTACAACTAGCATTAGTTGTCCTGGATGTCTTAGTCACTACCATGTTGACACACAGTTCTCTGAATTTCAAAGAAAGCAGAATTATTAAGGATTTGGTGGAGTAGACTGAATATCACTTCTACACAAAATTTATTTTTCCTAGGTACAGAGATCCCTTGGTCAATCTTTGGACTAAAACACTTCCTTTTTCTGGAAGTAAAGTCAAAGTGATCAGGAGGATCAGGGTGGATAAAGAGCAGGGACAAATCATGTGCAGGAAGGAAAAGCATACCATAAATTTTATTTTTTGCAACCAGACCAGCAAAATGAGTGTAAAGAAGCAAGAAGGCTGGGATAAAAAATTTAAAACAGAAAAAATGATCCAGATGAATATGAGCAAAATCGGGGCTTTACTACAAACTAAATGTTGGGGTTTTTTTCTATAGATGCTAAAGAATGAGGGAAACTATTATGATTACTTGCAAAAATATTAATTTTGGGAAGGACAAAAAAATAAAGTTAGCCCCTGTTGACTTCAGTGTTGCATACATGATTTTGTTTTGAACAGGTGGGAAAAGAGTTCCTCTTATAACTAATTATGCATGCATTTTGCCATGTGTGCAGGTATCTAGATAAGTATGGATGCAAGTAATTGACAGACTTATTGATGAAGAGAACTAACAATACTTTGCAGAAGTACAAGTTGTTCACTATATATATGCTTACACATACATTCCACAAAATGTCAAAAATCTATATTATTCCAAGAAGTTAGGAAGTAAAATTAGTATTCAAATGTGATCAACCATACAACAGAACCTCAAGGCACCGAGAAACTAAAGGCTAGATGTGCCAAGAAGCCAGATGCTGCCTTTGGAATAATATTTTTCAGGCCTTGGCATCAAAAATCTGTGATGCCATCCAAATAATTCCCACACCCTATAAAATCTGTTTTCTTCAAAAAACATATTAGCTATATTAACTATCCAGCTATAGAATAAAAGTAGATGAGGGTTAAGATCTAAGCAATCTATTTCAAGTTAGACTACAAGAAAGGAAATTTACATACTTATAATACCTGAAAATTATTTTGACATGACACTTAAGTTAAGAAGATGAATATGAGAAAGTTAAAAGACAAGCATTATTCTCCCTCCTCTCAGTGTTCCCTGAGTCTTGTTTTCTCTTTCTAATACATTGACATGAATTTCACCCTGCAATATTAATAATAAATAGAATCTAAGACAACAATCACAAATAACTTATGAAGCCAAGCTAATTACATATAATCATTCTTTTATGGTATTTCCATTATGAAATACCAAACTATTACCACAGGAATTTTTGATCTAGAGATAGCTACTGAGGCAATGGGAGCTTTGCTATTAGTTCAAGAGTCTTGAGATTGTGTCATAAAACTCTAACTGTAAGATTTTGCTGGACTTGATTTTTGGAACGCTTTTATGATCTTTACTGAATGTCTTCCACACAGTTCATAAGTGATAGCAGATCCCACTGAAAATTCTAGAATAAAAAAGGAATCAGAGTCTTACCTCAAAGAGGTAAGAGTGGTCCAGCAGGAGCTGTGTGAATGGAAGAAGCTTGATATACTCCTTTCCTTCCCTGTCAGATCAGCTCCAGTCCCCAGATCGCTCATCATCTTTCCAATTTCCTAGCTGTGTATTTCTTAGTTGCTCCCTAAACAATTTCATTTCAGTTGTCAAATACTTGCTGTTCAAGTAGCTTAAATTAACTTTGGCTTGTTTCTCCTGAAAAAGGTCTAAAAGAGCTTAAACAAGGAGCCTAATGGGCAGCTCTGACTCAGAGTAGTGATGAACAACTGGGACAAAATGAAGGCTCGGGGCAGCAATTGTTTTTCCTGAAAGAAGTACAGCTGGAAGATCTATAGAATGAGACTTTATACTCAACCATTTCAGGTGGATAACAAGAGTTGGATAGGAAAAGAAAAAGTTTCCAAAAAATTGGTAAAATTCAGTACAAATGTGTTTTAACAGAACTGATTAACCTAATGATTTCTCTTTTGTGTTGACTGCAGAATCACAGAATTAGGTTGGAAAAGACTCCTGAGATCATGAAGTCCAACCTATTTTTTATAGTCCACTCTGTTTTTCCTTTGTTTTCAGGGAATACACCAAAAGGCTATATCTATGTATCTATGAATTTGTATACCAATTTTTTTTTTAATCAAGTGTCAGTCTAAGAAAGAATTGCATTAATACTACTCAAACAAGAGTATTATATTGTGTTGTATTGTCTTGCATAGTACCTGTAAGGATACACTACAGCAGCATTTGTCATCAAAATCAGCATTTACTGATATTAGGTGCAACTGCCTTTCTCACTATAAAATAAGTCCTATCATCTGCGGAATCCACAGTCTATTTGCACAGTTCCTAGCAGGAAAGTTTACTTCTGAAAATAATCAACAACAGGATAGTAATTTTTAGTTAAAACAATTAATTTTCTTATGGAATGTCAGTGCAAAAGAGACAACTATATCATGTTACCCGAGTTCTCCATTTTCAGCATGATTTCTCCCACTTCTCTGATGTGTTCTGACATGAAGTAGTCTTGCTCCATCTGTTCTATAGGATTTCTATGGATAGCAGAAAATAGATCAGAATAGAACAGTAAGATCTTCCTTTAGAGTTATTTTCTAGGACTGATCACACACGGATTTTGCTTGTACAGCATGTACTCCAGGGCCCTGTCTCAGTGGCTGCTGCTGTGCACACTCTGTGTATCAATCTGTCTTGTACTGGCGAGTCCAAACCTGGATCCAGAACTTCAGGTGTGGGTTCACAAATTCTGTATGTAAGGAAAGGCACTCCCTGAATTCCTTGGATCTGCTGACTACTCTTTACAATATAATATATTGATTGCTCACATGAGGTCAATAAATATATCTCCCAAAGTTTTTATTATCTGACTTGAGAACTTAGTGATATGATTTGTGGAAAGGGTAAGACTAGAGCTTGAACCTAAACAGTTCAAAGGTATTATTTTGCACAGAAAGATGAAATAAATGCAAAACTGGTTTTTTGAGGTCTCTATGTGTCCATTCATCACCTGTAAAATAGTATCACTCCACCTCTCAGGGATGCTGCAAAAATAAATTAATTAATATTTATGATATACTCACATTCCCCAGAGAAAAAGCTCTGTCTTTGAAGAAACTTTTGATTAGTGTCTAGAAGTGAAAATTCTTGAATAGATATAAAATATATTGCAAAAGCTCCTTGGTAACTGAATACCATACAACTTGGGTATTGAACAAGGAAATGAAAAGTATGTGGTTTTGCTATATTTCCATGAAAAATTCTCTTTTATTTAGAATGCATTACACCTTGTCCTGTCACTATGTGGTCTTGTAAAAAGTCCCTCTCTATCTTTCTTCTGATTTTCTTCAGGCACTGGAAAGCCAAAATAAGGGCAACCCTAAGCCTTCTCCTTTCCAGGCTGAACAATCACAATTCTCTTATCCTTTCCTCATAGGAGAGACGCTCCATTCCTCTAATCATCTTGACAGCCTCCTCTGGACTTGCTCCAACAGGTCAGTATTCTTCCAGTGAGAGAACTGGATGCAGCTCCCCAGGTGAGGTTTCACAGGGTCAGAGCAGAGGGGCAGAATCCCCTTCCTCACCCTGCTGGCCACACTGCTTTGGATGCAGGATATCCTGCTGGAATGCAATTGGCTTTCTGGGCTGTGAGTGCACATTGCTGGGTCATGCCTAGTCTCTCATCCCCTAGTTCTTCTCAGCAGGGCTGCTCTTGTTCTGTTCATCCCCTAGCCTGTGTTGATATCAGGGCCTACCGTGACCTGGGTGCAGCACCTTGCACTTGCTCTTATTAAACCTTAGGATATTCCTATAAATCCACTTCTCAAGTTTGTCAAAGTGCCTCTGGATGGCATCCCATTCTTCAGGTGTGTCAACTGTACCACTCAGCTTCATGTCATCAGCAGATTTGCTGAGGATGCACTGAATTCCTTAATCTGGGACATAATGAAAATATTAGATAACACTGATTCCAATAAAAACCCCTGAGGGACACCACTTGTCACTGATATCTATTGGGACTCTGAACCATCAGTCAGTACCCTCTAGGGAAAGGACTCAGGTTCTTGAAGGACTCAAGTTATTAATTGAGAATAAAATTTAGAAATTCTAATTGCTTGTCTTTCAATTGCAAATCTTCAGAAAACATTATATACAAGTAGGTATTGTTCTTAAAAGCAGAAAGAAAATCCATTATTTAAGTGTTAATTTCAGCATATCAAGATGTTAAAATGGCACTGCATAATTTTTCTAGTGTTTCATAAACACAGGCCTTTATGTAATCATGCACAACAACGATAATTCACTTTTTGTGCTTCTACCAACACCAAGTTAGAAAATTTTGTCCAAAGCATCATTTTTGTTGCAGATAGCTGTATTGCTATGCTCAAACACTAGTTCATTAATATACTTAAAGTTTTTAGTTGCTTAGACATAAAAGATTACCATAAATAAATACTCTGCTACATAATCTGTGAATCAGATTATAATAATATGAGAGATAATAAAATAGGAAGATATCTGTTTCAAATGTCTTACACTTTGTGACCTCCAACAGAGAGTCTCTAAATTACATTACTGAAAGTACAGTAGGGAACATTCTTATAGAATTGTGCTTGTTTAGGCTGGGGTGGAGTTATTTTCCTTTCAGTGGCTGGTATGGGGCTGTGTTTTGGATTTGTGCTGAGCACAGGGTTGATAATATAGAGATTTTTTTTTATTGATCAGCAGCGCTCACATAGAGACAAGTCTTTTTGTGCTTCAACTTGTGCCATATTAGTAAGGGGGTTTGGGTTATATGGGAATTTGGAAGCATACAGAGATGGGAAAACTTCCCCAGCTGACTAAAGGGATATTGCAGATCCTATGACATCATGTTCAGTACAGAAAAAGGAGGCAGGGTGGTGAAGCAGAAGAAGGAGGAAGCGGGGATGTTTGGAGTGATGGTATTCACCATTCCAAGTCACTGTCAAACATTATGGAGCCCTGCTGCCCTGGAGATGGCTGAACACCTGGTTGCAGCTGGAAGTGGTGAATTAATTCCTTGTTTTGTTTTGCTTGATTGCATGGGTTTTACTTTACATATCAAACTGTCTTTATCTCAAACCATTACTCACTTTTACTCTTCTGATTCTCTTTCCCATGCCAGTGGTGGGGGAGTGAACAAGCAGTTGGGTAAGACTGGTTGTTTGGTGGGTTTAAAGCACAACAATACTTCAAACTAGACTATCTTATAAAAGAGAGAGTTTCAGTTCTAAATATTTTTCAATAAGCCTTAAAACTACACCATGTGAAAAATATGGCACCGGCACATTTCAGTGTTTTTGTTTGGGTCTGTTTGTCTTGCTTTTGTTACTGACAACTTGGTTAGGAATGAAGGTCAGGAAGTGGACTGATCCTGGTCTGCCCTTCCAGACAACTTCACACAAAGCCACTGTTAGCTGCAGGACCATTGTAGCTTGTCATCAAATTGCCCAACCAAGTTGCATAAAGGCAGATGTAGCTTGGTTTGCTTATTGTTATCCACACTACACGCTGGGGAAGAAGGAAAGATGCAAGTAGTATGCATGGATGAGGAGACTATGCCAAAATATTTGGCCAAAGGATTTGCATTTGCTTCACAGTTTCACTTAAAATGCAATAACTGTCTGTAAGTTGCAAGCCTGACATTACAAGGAAGGTTGAATCTGGGATTAAACAAGAGCTGCTGTTCACATTTAATGTACAGTAAAGTCATACCCATGATTATACTTCTCAGAATTTCTTGCTTAAAGATGCATAAGCAAACAATTAGTAAAAGTTTAGATTTTTAGCCTGTGATTCCCATATGCCTTAATAATATTTGTGCTCAATTTCTAATGATGAAAATACGGGAAATTGGTCTCAAATGCAACTCCATTATAAAGGGCGGATCAGTAGTTAGCTCAAAGTACAGCAGTATCAATACATACAACAATAAGCAGGAAGCTATGAAATCATGATTGTTGTTTGCTTCTTTTAAACTCCACATCTTCTACTGATATGATGCTGCTTGAGCTTAGTCATGTTAAGTCTAGCTCTATCTGCTTGCCTGTTTGTCAGCTGGAAAGAGTGCCTGGTTGGCAGTGTCCCTTGGGAGGAAATCCTTAAAGGCAAAGGAGTCCAGGAAAGGTGGATATTTTTCAAGACGAGCATGTTAAAGACATACAATTGGGCCATCCCCATGTGCTGAAATATAAGCTGGTGGGGAAGACTGGTCTGGCTGAGAGGAGCTTTTTTGTTCAAACTCAGAAAAAAAGTAGTTCATGCCTTTGAAAAAAAGGGCATGCAATTCAAGAGGACTACAAGGATGTTGCGGGCATATGCAGGGAGAACATTATAAGAGCCAAAATCCAACTGCAACTTAATCAGCTGCCTCTATATAATGTAATAAAAAATGTTCATATAAATGCATAAAAAACAAAAAGGGATATAAGAAGAATGTCCATCGTTTAATGGATGCAACAAAGGATGAGGGAAAAGGCTGAGTTACTATAAGGATTTCTTTGGCTCAGTCATTATTAGTGATAACAGTTGTCCTCCCTTTTACTATTAAAATAAACATATATATATTCATATTGTTATATTGTTTTTTTAGGTTTTTTTAATTTGCTAATTGATTTTACAAGTATTCATCTTCAATATGTCAGTGTTATTTCATATTCAAATATGAAATATTCAATTCAAAATTATTCAAAAAGCTTAAACTGTTGCCCTAGGACCTTGCTGTGGTACAGTCCTATGCTCACCTCAGAAAACTACTGCATCAGATGGTGTAAAAGTCAACTGCTTTCTAAATGGTAGTAGTATAAACAGAATGTTAAACAACAGAATCATGCAAATTTACAAGACTGGGAAAAATCTTACTGATATATCTAATCTAAACTTACAAATCTAAAATTTAAAAAATGTAAAATTAGTTTATGAATGCACAATAGTTGTTTAAGTATATTTTGTATCACACCAGGAGACATTCCTCTGATTTATCCTTCTGCACAAAACTTCAACTGCTTTAAAGAAAGAATCATTAAGGTGTCTTCTGATCTGTAACAATGTTAGGAAAAATCTTTCCTGAATGGACAGTCTATATATTCTTGCCAGTCCATACAGCTGTTGATGCATGCTATTACTGGCAATGCTATTTAATAAACTACAGGTCAAATAAGAGATAGTGTTACAGATAATTTATCCCACTTCTTTGATTTATTAGTAATGTTGATGTGAGCAGAAAATTATCAAGGACTATCCAGAAAATAGAATGATCATTGTCCATTTTATTTTTTTTTCAGTTATGGCATTAGTGTGTCACCTGAGAATATGTAGTCAGTAGTCATTGCGAGCATAGACCTGGTGGGACACAAAAAAAAATAATGAAAGTGTTTACTGTGTTTTCTCTGAGAGCCAAAATCTGAGTAACTAGGAGACATATTACAGACCTAAATTCATACTGTGCTTGACTCAGTTCACATAGTTGGATTTCTTAGGTCTTGGGAGAGACCTAAGAAATGAATATACAATAATATGATATTATTTTCTTTCAATTTTTTATGTTAACAGTATTTCAATTTCCACATAACATTTAAATAAACAGAAGTCTGTTTCAAGAAGTATCAGAGGGTTCTTGAAGTTTAGTAAGTAGGTGATATGGTATTCCTTAGTAAATAGTGATTTATAACATACTGAATATAATTCCTTCCTATTATTCTTCCTGAAAGGAAAAATTTTAGTTGTCTTAAGAAATTATATCTGGAATGTAAGTGTCATTCTTAACAATGCATTATTTCTCTCTAATCCTGGTTGAAAACCTAACTCTTTGGAAGGGTTCCAACACAACACTTCACATTTGAACACTGATTATAACCAAAAACTATATAATGGCCAGTTGCCTGTCATTGATATTTGTGAATCTTATTCTTAGACGCATCAGTCTTGCCTTGCATTTAGTACATGATGTAAGCTTGTATCTCAGTTATCTAACCTAGGTAAGAGGACACTTAAGAGTTAAGTGCCCCAGACTTGAGTTCATCTCATCTTTGCCTGGCATTATATATACTATGTATTAGAATTGGATACTCATATTTGGTTTTTTGTTTTGTTTTTTTTTTTTCTGCCTCACATATATCTTCTCAGGCTTTCTTTTCTGTCCCCCCCCCCACTTTAAAGAACTCAGTTGAAGTTATAGAGTTGACTCTCCTTTTTTATAATTATAATTTTTTTCTCTGTGGAAGAAACTGTACTCTGAGGCAAGCCAAAATTCTGCTTGTCCAATCTTGGAGAAAATTCTAGCTGTGCAAACACGGCTGTTTCATTCTGTTTCCAATAGCTTGAGGCTTTCAGTCACACACCCTTTTCTCAGTCATTCCATTGACCTGCTCTGTATGCCCTAATATTCCCTGTTGGCAGTGTTTGCTATATTTGCAGGCATGCAGGCATTTTATATCACCCAAATGCATAAAGAAGCTCAAGGGAATTGAACAATCATGCCCTGAGGGGTTACTGTATATCTGTGTATAAAGACAGCAGGATTTCTCCTAGGAGAAGAAGATTATTCATCTTCTAGAATGAATTTGAAAAGTAAGTCTGCAGAAACTGAATGTCAGTATGTTGACTAAAATTCAGTTGAATACTGGTTATGAGCCAATGGTGAAGCCAAAGAATCTGAGTAACTACAGGCAGAGAATGAAAGAATATTCATAGGACACTTAAGCTTAAATACATGCAAACATCCTTTGTGACTTAGGATCTATTTAAGGAGATTTTACATTAATAACAAAAGCATAAGCATGTATTTTTACCAGCAAAGATTTACCTGCTCTGATTTTGATGAGCCAACCACTGATTTAGGAAACAGTTCTTTATGGGACAAACAGGCAAATGTTCTGTAGGACATTGAGCCCTCTGTTCTGGAATTCCTAGCACACTAAAATGCATGAAGAATCCGCAGTCTCTGGTCAATGGAATTTTTTAGTTTCTGACATCTTTAGTATTTCCTACGGCTTAATGTTATATCTAAAAACAATGTGACTCTACAGCAGACTCCAAAATATTCCTTTGGCAGCATCAATTAGCCTTGCATACGCTGAACTTGTGAGCATTTGTTCAAGGGCCTTCTTTTCAAATAAGGAACAAACCCCTCCAGCTGCAGGTCACTCAAAGCTAAAAAAAGATTCCAGAGAAAAGGCAAGCCAGCAGGCTTATCAGCAGTTTAATTCCCCAAGAGGGCACCAGGGGCCATTACATGGCCATTAGCATAGCCATCACTGGAGTCACAGACAGAACAGAGGCAGCCAAGCAGCCAGCCAAGAAATCAGCCAAGGGCTTTGCAACAGACACAGATGTTGCTGCTAAAAAATTTATTTTAGACCTTGGCATCTGAGTCCTTTATCTGTCAATTCTGTGTCCTGGATGAGGCCCCAGCTGTTAAGTTTGTTGATGAAAGGAGAAGGGAAAAATCTGAGCTGCATTTAGATGACCAGCAATTTGATTCCATCTAAAGTATTTCTCTTAAAGGATTGATGTCTCTTTTAATAGACAACTTCCAATATTTTCCTTTGAAGTTTTCCAAAAATTTCCTGCAAGTTAATTGTTAAGGTTCTTCCTTTGAACCTTAACATCTAACTTGCATTTCTTATTGGGTTCAAAAATAGACAATGGCAAACTATTTTCTCACACAGGGGAAGGGTTGGTCCTATAGAGAAGAGAACCCACAGTGGAATGGGGGTCATCGATTAAAGGCCTTTAAATTTGGTTGTCTCTCAAACTATAAGAGAATACTTTCATCTGCAAGGATGACAGAAGTTTTTTTAATTTTTTGAACCTTCAAATATTCCACATTTTGATAAATGATCTAGTGCCCTCAAGGAGATTGCCAGTTTTACGAGTTTTCTCTGCATTTCTTTTTATTTCCAAAGACCTGCTATTTTAGCTACAGTCAAAATCTGTTTGATTTGAAAGCTCTGATATGTATTCTTGCCTTAGTTTTCTTTCCCTACAACACTTTAATCGGTGAACTCTTGTTCTCCTACCATATGTATTAATCAATATTTTATTTGAAAAATATATTATATTGCTATTTCTTACCAGATAATGAAAAAAGTAGCAATAACACATATCTCTTCTTTAAATTACTGTTTATTGTTATCATATAAGAACACAGGCAAATAGTAACAGATATAATTGTGCATTATAATATATTATCATGGGACAACTCAGGCAAGACAAATTGTATTTAGACAAAATATAATCTTCTGTATCTGCCTACATTAAAAAAAAAATAATCTGTTTTAGAAATCTTATGAGCAGGCTATGGGGTTTTTTTACTTTCTTCCATCAGAATTTCCAGTTTAAATTATTTTTTTTAACTTAACCATCATTTTCTGTTAAAATCTGTCTTTTTTTCCTTTCCTAGCCTTGCTGTCAATACAGCTAGAGCAAATTTCTCGCTTTCATTAGCAAAGAACTTAGTGCACTTTGACCCTTTTTAGGCTGTATCCAGCTGCTCTTTCTTATCTTTTAGAGACAAACCCTTAGGGCTTGAGACCAAGTGTTCCATTCTGCTTAGGTTAATGCTGTTGTCATAAAATCCTGCACTGTTTTGTCATTTAGTCTGCTCTTTATCAAGCTACTTGAGACTGTATTGGATACCCAGAAAGCATATGACAGAGTGCAACACAACAAGCCTCCAGGCAGTTATAATGATTTGAAAGAGTAAATTCAAGAGCAGACAGCAATTTCTCTTTGGTGTAAAGAGAACCCCTGATTTGGGTGATTAATTAAGATTAAATTACTGCACTCCTTTATTTCTTATTGGGTTCAAAAATAGACAATGGCAAACTATTTTCTCACACAGGGGAAGGGTTGGTCCTATAGAGAAGAGAACCCACAGTGGAATGGGGGTCATCGATTAAAGGCCTTTAAATTTGGTTGTCTCTCAAACTATAAGAGAATACTTTCATCTGCAAGGATGACAGAAGTTTTTTTAATTTTTTGAACCTTCAAATATTCCACATTTTGATAAATGATCTAGTGCCCTCAAGGAGATTGCCAGTTTTACGAGTTTTCTCTGCATTTCTTTTTATTTCCAAAGACCTGCTATTTTAGCTACAGTCAAAATCTGTTTGATTTGAAAGCTCTGATATGTATTCTTGCCTTAGTTTTCTTTCCCTACAACACTTTAATCGGTGAACTCTTGTTCTCCTACCATATGTATTAATCAATATTTTATTTGAAAAATATATTATATTGCTATTTCTTACCAGATAATGAAAAAAGTAGCAATAACACATATCTCTTCTTTAAATTACTGTTTATTGTTATCATATAAGAACACAGGCAAATAGTAACAGATATAATTGTGCATTATAATATATTATCATGGGACAACTCAGGCAAGACAAATTGTATTCAGATAAAATATAATCTTCTGTATCTGCCTACATTAAAAAAAAAATAATCTGTTTTAGAAATCTTATGAGCAGGCTATGGGTTTTTTTTTTACTTTCTTCCACCAGAATTTCCAGTTTAAATTTTTTTTTTTAACTTAACCATCATTTTCTGTTAAAATCTGTCTTTTTTTCCTTTCCTAGCCTTGCTGTCAATACAGCTAGAGCAAATTTCTCGCTTTCATTAGCAAAGAACTTAGTGCACTTTGACCCTTTTTAGGCTGTATCCAGCTGCTCTTTCTTATCTTTTAGAGACAAACCCTTAGGGCTTGAGACCAAGTGTTCCATTCTGCTTAGGTTAATGCTGTTGTCATAAAATCCTGCACTGTTTTGTCATTTAGTCTGCTCTTTATCAAGCTACTTGAGACTGTATTGGGTACCCAGAAAGCATATGACAGAGTGCAACACAACAAGGCTCCAGGCAGTTATAATGATTTGAAAGAGTAAATTCAAGAGCAGACAGCAATTTCTCTTTGGTGTAAAGAGAACCCCTGATTTGGGTGATTAATTAAGATTAAATTACTGCACTCCTTTTACTTTTAAAACAAGCAAGAAACTAGTTATTATTACTCACCAAAACCTATAGGAAATCTTTTCTGGTGAATGTCTTTATCATCAGCCTGTTATTTTTTAGCAGAATCCTTCCTTCCTTCCTTCCTTCCTTCCTTCCTTCCTTCCTTCCTTCCTTCCTTCCTTCCTTCCTTCCTTCCTTCCTTCCTACCTTCCTACCTTCCTACCTTCCTCTCACTCTCCCCCCCAACCTTCATCCCCACCCCATGACCCAAAGATTCAAACTACTTTTGCACTGTAACAAAGTGCCAAAAAGGAGAAAAAAAGTATAACAAGAAATAATTTAGCTATTGAAACAATCTCATAGAAAAGACAATTTTGATTAGCTTAACTCAAGGTAAAGCAAGAACTGAATTGATGTAATCCACTCCCCAGATAGTTCTTCCAGCTGCTAGGCTATCATATAAAAAATGAGAAACAGTATTATTACTGGTTGTGCTTTCTGAAGATAAATATTTCGTTGATTGTTAAAAAAAAATAAAAATTGAACATAACTACTCTGGTTAGGATATTTATGCATGAAGTCAGTTACCAGGTCACTATTCTGAAACTCTGAGCAAATCACGAAGCCCTGAGGACAGTTTTCTTTGAGGTTCTCTTTTTTCACATTTCTTCTTGTTTTTTTAACTAAGTAGCTGCCTGTGCTGAATGTACCTTCAAGGACTTTGTTATGCATACAAGCACCAGATGTTGTTCACCCAGTCAAAAAAAAATCCTAAAGCTCCTTAGTCACTCTAAAATGACTTATCTGTGTTTCACTCAGAAACAACAGCACTCCCCTCCCCTGTCCCTACCTCCCTAACCCCCCTAAAAATTAAACCAAACCAAACCCTAACAGCTAAATGACCTGTTGGAACAACTGCATCCTTTATTTATTGTGTTAGGTTTTGTAATTGCCATTTTTGATGCCAGTTCTGATATTTAGGCACTGACTAGCTGTGCTCACACAATAGGGTGTCTGCTCCGCTGTGTGCTTAGTCAACCCTGCTAAGTACAGATCCTAGCTGTGTCCCAGTTATGGGGCAGATGTACCACATTGTTGTCTGCAGTACTGGTCTTCAGATATTCAGAGAGGAGCTTACTAGAATGAGAACTTCTTATAGGCCAGGATTTCTTTGTTTCCCTCTCAGAGTCGGGGCACCTGAAGAGGAACAGTAAAAAAGACACAGCTCAGTTGTGAATTCACCCACACCCAGGGAAGCAAACGTGAAAAGCATCTGTCAAGACTGTAAACATGAAGGACAAACACAGAAACTTTGTCTCCCTCCAAATTTCTCTGGAGGAAAATCAATCAATATGAAAACTGAAGGCCTGGATAAATAGGCTAGTGGCCAGGAAAACACTAATGGATAAGAAACTGAATTTAACTGCACCAGATTTAAATTTAGACCTTTTAGATCCTGAGCAATTTCTCCCTTGAAAAAGAGAAAATATGCCAATGTGTATTAGTTGTGCTTCTTCATAAAGCATAGAATTTGTCTCTTTAGAAAATTGTTCTGCTTTCTTTTAATAATGTTTAATGCCAGAGAGCAGTAGTGGGAGAGTCAAAGTGACTCCTCAGCTCTGTAAGCAATACATTTACAGAGAGCATCTCTCCCATGAGAGTTTAACAGAAGAGGAAACAGATTTGATGAGAAGAAGATTCTGAGATCAATTCTACAGTACAACCAGCTACAAGGCTATGTGAATAGTAAACATTTTTTTACAATTTCAACTGTCAGAGGAGAAAAATTATTCTTTTCAAGTAGAGAAATGTAGGCAAGACAGACAACTGTTTGCCAGTGTGAACACGAGCATCCAATACAAAAATGGCAGAGATAAATTAATTTAAAGATTATTCAGATTTAAAGATTTCAATGTTTTTAATTTCCTTACCCAAAATAGGGTAAATATGCTGAAATGAAACCTCAGTCTATATCTCCAGCAAGCAAATAAGGGACAAACCTAACTAGAGTCTGAATAAAGCATTAAAAAAACTCTGAATACTTTAGTAAGTGGTGCTGATGAGTCAGCAAAGCGTACTGTCCTCTTTTAAGACTTCGTACAATACACTTGAGTAAGTTCTCAGTTTTAAGAACGTGTATATCACTACTACTGCTAATAAAATCTTAATGCTTGTCAACATTCCTTATTTAAGTCAATTGCATGCTTGAGTGCTTTACTAGAAGTTGAACTTCATGTCAATGCGTGTATGGTAGGAGCCAACAAATCCATATACTGATACTAAGCCACTGGAAGTAACAAATCTTCAGTAAAAACAGGTGGAGCTACAAAAAGCCATGCTGTATTTTGTGTAGGTCTAAGAATATAGCCTCTCATAATCTGGAAGAGTATAGCTGCCTACGTAATTTTGGTTTGAATTTCTGCCATGTCTTGTGTTCAAACAATATCTCACTTTCATTGTGGAAATATAACATTTGAAGAAATAATTCTGAAATGAAATTTCCTCAGTATTTCCATTTTGCAGAAGATTTTGACAAATAAATTAATTTATTATGATTGACAATATTTAAGTATACAATGAAAGAAATATGTATGTCCATATAGCTAGACCAAATGTACAAGCTAAATCTGTATTACCATTTCCTAGTCACTAGAAACCAAACCTCTATAATGTTCAGTTGCAAGGATAGTCCCCAGCATAGTTTTGCACTCAAGGTGAGGGATTCAGCCTGGCTGGACACCAAAAATAAAACAAAGCCTCCCCCTCCTCAGCTCAGTAGGGGAGCAAATTTACTGTGAAAGACTTGAGGGTTGAGAAAAGGACAGCGAAAGATCACTCACTAAGTCGTGCCTTGCCATGAACTTCATCCTGGGCTTCAGGAATGTGGGATCCCTGCCACAGGAGACAGTCCTCCACAAATGTCTCCATCATGAATCTTTCCCACAGGCTGCAGTTCTTTTCAAACTTCCATGGGGGGCAGACCTTTAGGAACAGGCTGTTCCAGCATGAGTCTGCATAGGGTCACAAGTCTTGCCAGCAAACCTGCTCCAGTATGGCTTTCTCCCTCCAAGAGGCCCCAGGTCTCGCCAGGAGCATTGTCCACTATGGGCTTCCCATGGAGTCACAGACAATCCCTTGGGCATCCACCTGCTCCAGCATTGGATCCTCCACAGGCTGCAGGTAGGTCTCTGCACTTGGACCTGCAGAGGCCACAGGGTGACAGTCTGTTTCACCATGGGCTTCACCATGGGCTGCAGGGGAATCTCAGCTCCAGCAAGTGGATCACATCCTCCTCCTCCTTCTCAACTGACCTGGGTGCCTGCAGAGCTGATTCTCTCGTGAATTCTCAGTCCTCTCTCAGGCAGTTGTTTGCTCTTTTACACAGAAACTTTTCCTCCTTCTTAACTCTGATATCCCAAAGGTGTTACCACCATCACTGATGGGCTCAGCCTTGGCCAAAGGTGGGCCCATCTTGGCACTGGCTGGCATTGGCTCTGTTGAACATGAAGAAATCTTCAGGCAGCTTCTCACAGAAGCCACCCCTGTAGCCCCCCTCCCACATCAAAACATGCCCATACAAATCAAATACACCAAGTAACACTCTTCAGAATTACTTCCAAGTGTGTTCTGGGAGATACCATAGAAGAAGGGGAATTCTTAATTAGAATGTGGCCATGCTGTTTGGAGAGTAAGAGAATTTAATAATACGAATGCAAGCTGTTCTATGCCAGCTGGCCTCAAAAGCAAACAACAGTCCTAGACATATTTAATTTACTAGCCTAAATGTGGCTTTTGTGCTCTTCCACAGTGTTCACACAGAGTATATTCCTTAGCAAGGGATATATATATATTTTTCTAATAGGGAAAAACCCCCAATGTTTAATGACAACTGTATAATGTTGTAGAGCAAAGAAATATCAATATACCTTTCGTCAATTAAGATGATTCAACAACCATGAAAATGAATACTAAGTACAGATGCCCCAAGTGAAGACTGGGATTTTCTTGAGATTTCAACAGGATAATTGCATATTTATTGAAACAGTTATTATTAATTTTTTTATAGGAAATTTTGTTCCATCATTTATTCTTAGTCTAATTAAAGTCTTAACAGTCTAATTAAAACACAAGAAAAAGCTATTATTGGTCTAATTACAATGAGAGTAATATTCATAAATCATTGACACAGGGAAGACATGGGCTTTCTATTATTAACCATTTTTTTTCTGAGATTGGGCCCATTACTGGTGCACCTCTGAGTCACAGCACCTTCAGGTTCAATCCTACCAAAGTATAGGGTTAGGTAAAAGGGAGTCAACAGCTTCATTAGGTTTTGTCAGGAGCAATATGAAAATTCCACTATTCATAGTGGATACTTACTTATTTTGGTTCCACTTGGGACTGTTTTTATGGAGTTTTTATCACAGTTTTCTTGCCCATTCTTTTTTTTTTTTTTCCCCTTTGGTTTCCATGAAGAAATCATCTGTTTGCACTACTTAGCTGTCATTTATAGCAGCATAATACTTTGCCAAAATAAAGGGCTAAAGTTGTTTTTTTTTGTTGTTGTTGTTGTTTTTTTTTTAATTTGTTTTTTGTTTGTTTGCGGGACAGGGTTGTTTGTTTGGTTTGGGTTGGTTTTGTTTTTTTTTTTTTTGTTGTTGTTGTTGTTGTTGTTGTTGTTGTTTAGGAAGTTATTTTTGACATAGTGTAGGATTTTCAGGCCTTTACCATAGAGGATAATCTCAGAGTAAAGCCAAACCAAGCTGGGCAATAGTTACCTTCTCCCAGATAATTGCTATAACAGTTAAAACTTGCAGCTCAGTCTCAGACACACCAGACAAGTTTTGAGGGCCTTATTTGTCAGGTCAATAACATGACTGCAGCAGGAATAACAACATCATATTTCCTAGCCCCTTAAAATAGGAAAGAAAAAAGCCTTCAGTATACTTTGGGGGCAGGAGTTCAAACCACAATGCTGAAGAGGAAAGTAAGTATCCCGTGGGCTCCAGGGAAAAAGAACAATATAAAAATATTTTTACTTTTATTATTTCTGTTTGCTCTCTCCTCAGTGTCTACAATGTAAAATGAATATGAAAATTTAATATAAAAATACATCTCAAACTCTCTGATCTTAAATGCAGGGAAATCAATAGATAATTTTTCATTTACCTTCAAGTGTTTTAAATAAAGGGCTGCACTAACAACAAATAAGGCTTCAACACTGTTTGTGTGATTAACTATAAGTCCATAAACAAGATTGTATTTTGAAACCTCAGAATGATGAGACTATGTGAATTAATAAGCCATGTGTGTCTATGTACTTTCTTTCTGTTCAGAATTAATTTTAAACTTTCTTGCTTCTAAACTCTTTTTCCATTTCCAGGACATCTGGTGCCTAAAAATCACAGCATAACAGCTCCAGACTTTCTCATTTTGTAATTAAAGAAAGCCTGGATTTTTAGGTCTTGCTGTGAAGATCACAGTATGTGTATTTATGAGTCTGGCATATCCCTCTCACTTACTAGCCTGGTTGCAATTTTTTTATCTTCTCATAAGCTCAGAGCTGATAATTCACAGAGTATTTGTGACGCTGTGAAGGGACCTGGTTCCTTCAAAAGCTGACCTTGGAATCAGTTTTGAGGGACAGGATCTAAGACAGAGGGAAGACAGATTGTGAATCTCAGCAAGATACAGCACATGGATTATCCAAACAATTCACACTGGATCTAAAGTATAGACAACTATGACATCCGACTCAGACTTTCTTTATGGCCAATAGCGAGAATTACACTGTACAAACTTAAGATAGCTTGTGTGCATATTAAATTATATATCTAAAGTAGATTGAAATAATAATGACTGAAAATTTTGTTTCTCTTTGTTTCTTGTTAAGGTCACATAAAGTTACTGACTGAGAGGTAAATGTTTCTTCTATGGACCACCAGATTCTTGCCAGACTCTGGTGTAGCCAAGGATTCCTGAATCCCTATTTTGTGTAAGTATGGTATTACTAAATTATTTGAGTGACACAACCTGCATTACATGATATTTTCCCAGATATTTCAGTGAATGTAGTGTGTTTCCTGGGCAGTTTAATCCAATTTCCTATTCCTCTGCCATTTTCTCTTTTGTAAAAGATAAAATTACTTTTTACCTGTAAAACCAGAAGAAAAATTCAAGTTAGATATTTTCATTCCTTATCAATTACTTGAAAAATCTTAAAGTCTAATTAAATCTTAAAGATTAATGTTTTTCCTTCCACACTCTCTTTTAAATGTTCCTCTTGATTTATTAGAAAAAAAGCCACTCAATCATCATCTCCCCACATCAATTCCCCCCACTAGAATGAAGAAAAATTCAAGTTAGATATTTTCATTCCTTATCAATTACTTGAAAATCTTAAAGTTTAATTAAATCTTCAAGATTAATGTTTTTTCCTTCCACACTCCCTTTTAAATGTTCTTCTTGATTTATTAAAAAAAAAAACAACTCAATCATCTTCTCCCCACATAATTCCTCCCACTAGAATATAAGAACTAAGAACATGTAGCAAAAAAAAAAAAAAAAAAAAAGATCTAATTCAATTTTTTTAACTTCCATCTTTATGTATTCAGGTAGTTCAAGACAACTTTTCAGGGTAGCAAAAAAGAGAGAGGAAAAAAAAAAAAAAAAAAAGATTGAATTAAATTTTTTTAACTTCTTCCATCTTTATGTCATCAAAATCTAAGAGGCACTTTGAAAAGCCAATTTAATTCTATTCTCTTTGGGATCATTTTAAGAAATGGTACTGTTTGCCATTAACATTCAAAGCTATGTTTGATTTAGGTTGTCAAAACAATGACAACAGTGACAGAATCTTCAATTTATCTTTCACAAAACTTTTTAAAGTACCCTCTGGAGATTTACAAATGCATTTAGAAACAAAAGTAAGATAGGATTTACCAAGACCCATTAATGTTAATTTTTTAAGTGAAAGTCTCAGCTACTGACGGTTGCACCATGTAGATAAGTGTTTCAGCTTTATAGATGGCGATCATGTTCATCCTGTAGATACAGGAAATAAGGAAATATCATCTGTATGTAATCTGCTGCACTCTAGTAACAATCTCCAAGATGTTAATTCCTAGGAAACTTTTCCAGCAAAGCTCCATTCATTGTCCTAAACTACCACATTCAAAAGGAGGAACAATTCCTTATAATTTATCCCAAAAGAAATTTCTTCAGAAGAACTGTTTTTACATCATGACACAACAGCAAGAAAAGGTTTCCTGCTCCCTTGCTATGCTGACAAGAAAATAAACTTCTGTAGGAAAATAATTTCTTAGCAACTGAAGGGGATAAACATCTGACTCTTTAAGATTTAATATTTTTGGTAGATCAAACCCAAATAATTCCAAGCATATTTAAATTAAGTTAAAATCCCCACCAGTAGTTTTTCCTCAGATCTTTTATTAAAGTCAACTAATGAATAGCAGTACACCCACCAACAGGCACCAACATTGCTGGCTTAACCATTTGTAAGGAATTAAAGAGATGGAGTTCCCTGTCTCAAACACTGTCAGGTCTACAGAAGGAACTGTGGCAAAATAAGGCACCGCAATGGGAAGTTGAGATAAGCACAGAAGGAAGAACTTTGTGACAGGAAGGAGCTAATTTCAGGCCTGACAGAGATGTGATCTGGTTAGCATGTCCTGGTTAATACATACAGACCAAAATTCCCACTGTGGCAAATTGCAGGAAAGGAAAGAAGTGCTCATATACATACCACCCCAAGTTTTGGGAATGGCATCTGTGACTGCTCTGTGGATACCTGGAATGTGGACTGTATAAAGGTGGCACCCCCCAGAAGAATGATTCCAGAACCTCCACCACCAAGAAACCCAGAGTGTAGAAGGACCAATGGGACCAACTGCATCCATGAGTGGTGATAAATAAAATCCATGTTATTGACTTCATCATATGGTCTCATTTGTAGCTTAATGCAGACAAATACATCTCTCACTAATTGGATCACAATCTCATTATTGCAGTGATAGCCTTAAACTGCTTCAAAGTGTCAGGAAATAAAAATAAAATTCTAGATAGCTTTTTTTTTTTTTTGACACATTGAGTATTTTGGAGGCTGAGGACTGCAAAAAGTAAGTCATGCCCAGGTTTTTCATATTAATGCAAATACCTGAGAGTTTTGTGCCATGAAGGGTCTCCCTCTATTGTATTGCTAAGTAATAAGAGAAATACAATATATTTCTACCTGATTTTGATATATGTAGTATTTTTTCTACCAGCATGTTTTACTTATCCTCAGCATCATTAGTCTGTCTATCTAAATATTTTTTCCTACACTATAATTATTAAGGTGTAGGAAATAAGCATTGTTAAGGGATTTAAAGAAAGTCAGTCCTCTGTGCTCCTTTAAAATTTACCAAGAATACAGCTGATTTCAATACCCAGTTTGTTTTAGTGGGGCTTTCAATCTAATGCAGTTACAGAAACTGCTACCTTTTAATTATATTCAAAATGCATATGTGAGACAGGGAATCCAACAGCAACACTGGCACCAAAGTAGTGTAAATTATTTCCTCTGAGTCTTGTAAGAGAACTCCTGTTCAGAATTAGGTATTAAACCTGAGGGGCTTTGTGTGCAAGACATTTAATAAAAAAATTACAGCAATCTAAGGAATTTTTTTGCAACCAAAGCAAATTTTATTATCTTACACTTCCATTACAGTTGTGGCCAAAATCCTTTTCATGTATTTTAAACTTCTCATAGGATTTATTCTCTTCCCTTATAGAAACAAATTTTCCTTTGAGCATGGAAGAAGACTGGAAAACATAATTAAACCAGACATCTAACTTTACTCACTTGAATATAGGTGAAATAAATGGCATCTGAAATGACTTAAGAATATAGTGTTGATTTTACAGTACTTGTAGAGATACTGAGAGTAAGCAGTCATTAATTCTGGTATGCCATCATTCAGATTACTGATCACTATGATACCCTTGGAAAGATGAAGAAAGGTATACAATGGCTTACATGAAGGTCGGGAAATGACAAAACCTGTATGATTTTAAAGGCAAAAAATGAAATATGTGATTGTTTTTTTCAGCAATTCTTCTACAGAAATTTGTACAATCATAGAATCATTAAGATTGGAAAATACTTTCAAGATCATTGAGTTCAACCTTTTGAGGCTTATTAGCTAATAGATGTGGGACTAAGGGACATGGCTTACTGGTGGACTTGGATTTTGTCAGGTTTGCAGTTAGACTTAATGATTTAAAAGGTCTTTTCCAACCTAAATGCTTCTGTGATTCCAAAGCCAAACAAGGTTAATTCCATCATTCATCTTATATCACTCCCAGAAGTGTCAAGGCAGGTTGGATGGGGGTCTAAGAAATCTTGTCTAGTGAAAAATGTTCCTTCACATAGCAGAGGGGTTGGAATAGAGGGTCTTTAAATCCATTCTAACCCAAACCAATCTATGATTCTGTGATCACATTCATTCATCAATATATGCTTTCCCGACATTAGGAATGTTATAACAAATTTGAGGAAGTTAATAGGGTATAGATATTTCTAAATTACAGGATTCTATGTTTCTGATTGATCTTTTGTTGCTGAGCATTTTTTGTTATCTTCTCCTCCTCATGGAAGGAGAATGGACTACAACATAAACATGCAGTAGAAACAGAAGAATGACCTGGAGAGATTTTACATGAGTAGCTATTAGAAAATGAGTTTGAAGACAGAGCACAGATGAATATGGAAACAATGAGACAAATTACCATAACTGATCACATATGTGTGCTGAATTCTCCTCAACAGCAGAGGTTAGTGCAATAATTAAAGTCTTGGTTAAGGTTGCTAAGCCTGTACACATATTCTTGTGTCTGACTAGGGAATGGAGAGAGTGTTGTATCATGCTTTTTGTTTTATTAGTAGGTTTATGGTTTGATTTGTGGTTTGGTGGTTTTCCTTGGTGCTGTTTTACTTTTGTCTCCTCCTTTTCCCAGTTATTTCGTCAGCTAGTTTCTAGTTTCTATTTCTCCAAACTTTAGCCATTTATCCTCCCTTGGAAGTTTATTGGTTCACTATTGTTATCCCTGCCTAGGTTTTTTACTCTCAACTCTCCTGACTTGTTGAAAGTTGCGCCTTTCCCTGACCTTCCCCCACATATAAGTCTTTGTTTGCCCCTTGATTGGGGTCCCAGGAGTGGAAAAGGGGAAGTTTACCATCAAATAAAGTTTCCCTGGGACCCGTGCGTGCTGCCTGTATTTTATATTGCGCCGAAACAATTGACAACTGGGATTCAACAGAGCTCCAGAGGGAACCTGCTGCACCCCCACCATGCTATCAGCTAGCCGGGAAAAGAGAAGAAGCAAGAGAGGAGGGTGAAATTACCTACAACCCACTACAGTTTTTCTTCTGTTTAAAAAAAGCAAAATAGTTGTATTAAGTAAATCTGAAGGCCCTTGGGAAGAGAAACTTTAAAAGGAGTGTCAAAATAAAAGTAGTACAAAAAAAAAAAATCTTCATAGCTGAGGTTGCCAAGATGACCATTAGTATCACTGTATCTTTGCTTATATATTCTACTTCTCTTTTTCAGGAAACTTTTAGAGAGAGTAAATATATACAGGTTATTTTAGTGTTATTGTTCCCAAATATAATCCAGCAATGCTTCTGGGCATTGGAAAAAACATAAAACCAAAAATGCATGAATTTGTGGGAAGACAAAGCTCCATGGAACATATTTCTGAAATTATTCTAGAGAAATGATAATTTTAAATTGTATTGTTCCTTGTCTGACCTAACTGTGGAAAGTTCAAACAAAATGTAACAGTAACCTCCAATGAAGTAGAAGGGGAATGTCAGTTATCAATCAAAAAAACAATGAAAAAGAACAACAGAAGTCTAGGGAATAAAGTGTCAATAGTTCAGACAGTAATATTTGATTTAATAAGTGCAGGAAGATATCTTACAGCATATAGTAAACAGAGATGATATATGGTGCACCCAAAGCCTTGGAAAAAACAACATGACTATATGACTGTCATTTTTTCTATTCATACAAAACAGACAAATAAAACTATTATCTGTCTACTTATCTGTACACATCAGTGTAATTTAAAGAGGTGTTTTTAGTTTTTCTTCTAATTTCTTGCATATGGGTGCTTTTTTTTGTTTCACTGTTTTTGTATTTTTTTTAAAATAATGTGCATCTTATATCCTGAAAGATGACAAAATACAATAGAAGATATTTATTGCTGACTTCAGGGTCATTTTTACCTGAAAACTAGTGCTACCACTAAAAAAAAAGCAAACACAGTGTTGCATCTCTATTCCCTCAGCTTTTCCCCTCCAAGTCTTCTTTTAAAGTGACATATATAGGCTTCTATACACAAAACTGCTTTCAATCTATATAAATTCAGTAAATTTTATTGAATCTTCAAATCTGAAAGAACCATGCTATATATATCTGTACGACTGAGTTACAATTTTCAAATGTACTCTTACCTTTCATTTTTACTTTAATCTTGAAACAGTTGACTATTTCCCATTATGCTGAATGTATTCTCCTGCTACCAGAGAGGCCTGTGATTACAAGGTATATATCACCGTATAGGAATCCTGACAGTTTGCTTTAGTCTGCAAAACCCCTCACTTCAAGACATTACCTAATTTGAAACACTACTTAATTTGAGATATTTCAGTAATAAAAAAACACTTTGCCTGCATTCTTTTCCATTATTTGTTTTCTGTTCTTTCAGTAATGAATTCCGTGAATCCTGGGGTTTGAGGAGGTTTTTTTGGGGATTGTTTGTTTGTTTGTTTTTTTGATTGTTTTTTCTTTTTTGTTGTTTGGGGTTTTTTACTGAAGCTTGTTAATTTATTCAATTCTTTAAAGTTAAATATCATTTTTAGCCCTTTTTTTTGTACTTGCATTTTGATATCTGTTTTTGAATGTAACAAGTATTTTATTTGAGAAGATTTTGTTCACCAAAGTTTGTGTCAAAGAAATTGCCCTAAAATCTAATAGGATTTTTTTTTTAACTGAAGACAAATAGCTCATTAAAATTAGCATAAGAAAACATAAAATCTTTACTTTGTCTTTTTTTTTTCTTAGAAAACATTTGCATATGATTTGGTGACCAAGTAATTAATTTTTTCCATTTTATATGTACACTTGAATCTTTAGACTAATCTTGATGTTCTGTGGGTGAAGTAAGTATTATCAGAATTAAGACCTGCCAAACAATCTGATGCAGAGCAGGTGAGACTGTTATTTTGACAGTTTGACTATTTATGTGTGTGCTGCACTTGTTACCTTCTGCCTCTGCCAGCTGAAGAGGAGGGGACACGTCCATCTGTGCCTGTGTCTGGTGTGAATCCAAATGTGGGGGCTGCTGGGGGCAGAGCCTTGTCTGATTCTGTCTGTGTGACCCATTGTGTGTGTGTTTCTGTCTGTATGCATGCCTGCATGCTGACACATGTACACACGTGTTTGTGTGTGTGCCTGTGTGTGTGCACACCAGGCTGGGTTCCAGCAGCATGCCAGAACGGATTCCAGGATGGAGCCACCAGAGAAGGTGGCTGGTCTTGGCATCCCTTCACTATCTCCTCAAATTCATTTCTCAATTTTCTAAGTGAAAGCACTAGAAAAAGAGGGAAGCTATTTGATGTATTGTAAATTTAAAGAGAATCCGGAATATTTGAAATATAAAGGAAAATAGTGATTTCAGAGAAAGATCTGACATTCCTCATTACCTAGCTTAAGCTTGAACTTGAGGTTTAGTAAAATGGATCAAGAATATGCCAAGATTTAACACACCTGTTTTTAGCTGTTGAAAAGTACAGTGCTGCAGACAAATCATTGACATCCCTTCTAAAAGTCTGCAAGAAGCATTAGATTTTAAAAATAGAAATAAGTTAAATCTTCAGTTGTCTGCACACAACTAATCAACCACAATTCTTTCTGCAGTCAATACACCACCAGTGAGCAATTTACCCTATTTTAAGGGAGGTGTCTAATTTAGGTAGAATGAAGGGCCTCCTGAGGTGCCTATTTCTCTCCAGACAATACAGAAAATGAGAAGAAAACAGCATAAGTTAGATATCTAAGAAGCCACCTAAGCTGTAATACAATCTAGTTGCATAAGGCAAATTGGCTCCTACCTTCAAGTTTTATTCTTTTTAGATTTCTGCAAGTAGAAGAAACACAAAGAATATTAATATACCCCCAAAGCCTCATCCAGTCACAATACTTTTGCTAGTTTCTAACCCAGCATTTAACTTGCTGCTAGTTCTAGCAGAACTGTAAAGCTGTGAGAATATCACAGCCTAAATGGGAAATTGCCATGCATTTTGAAGACATTGATTACCCCTTAAGCTATCACCTACTTTGGTATCCTTTTTTGCTACAGTTGCTCTTTAGTTTTCTCACAGTAATTAATTCCAGTTTAATTACACAAACAAGGAAACAAACAAATAAATCATTTTGGCATGAAAAAGGTAAAAAAAGCTCAATCAACAAGCAAACACCCTCTCCCCCTGCTATGACTCAGGGATGCAAGCAAAAAATTAAATATTAAAATTCTAATTAAAAGAATAAAAAAAAAACTATTATGAATGTATTTCCATCAGGGATTTAGGAAAAGCTGTCACCAGAATGAAATATTATCACTTGTTCATGATTTCCTGTTCTTCTCCAAATGGTGTATAATATATTCAGTTCTCAAACAGAAAACATGGAATCTATGGCAATGTTCTATCAAATTGCTTTTTTTTTTTTCATTCCACAAAATGCTTTATAATTGTACTTATTTCCTTTAAGACCTAATATTAATTTTGTACAAGTTGCTCATCACTATATCTTAGTATGTGATTTACACGTTTTTTATAAAAATAAATTTGTTGTATGACAGACTATTTTATCGTGAAAAATAAAATTTTTTTATCACTGACTTCATTAATGCTTGCTTTTGCTATAGCTCTTTCATTATAACAACTACTGATTATGGTGGCAAATACAAGGAAGAGTTGAAAGCAGTTACTACCAAATGTTTAAATTTCTCTTTTTCTACTATGTTCGGGTAATCACTTATTAAGTAATCACATTGTGTCCTAAGTAAATGTATAAAATTTATGGTTTTCATTTTTTTCCAAAAATAAGACATACATAGTCTTTTTGGATAGTTGAAGGATACTTTTCTGTTAAAAGAATGGTCCTGACAAAAACTCTTGACAAGCCCTACTTAATAACACTTCAGAAAATGGCCTTAATTCAAAAAGAGAATAAAATATTACAGACAAAAAGATATTTGCACAATAAAGAAGCATAATAATATAGAGCAGCTACCTGCAAACCGGGCTGGATTGTGTCTTATGTCTTGTGTCACTGTCACAGCAAAGCTTTGCGTGACAATCAGAATAAGTACCATCCATGAGTCCTGATGTGAGAAAGACTTAATATATTATTAGTTCTTTGACATATCAGTAATAGAAGAGACAGGAACAGAGATCTATGTTTTTTTTCTACCAGATAGCCCTTCTCCTTTTCTATAGAGGTAAGTAGTATTAATTATAGAGGTTAGTATTAATTATAGAATGATGGAATAATTTATGTTGCAAAAAGCCTTTAGATCATTGAGTCCGACCACAAACTTATCACTGCCAAGTCCATAGCTAAACCTTGATGGTAATCACGATTCAACTAAACATCTTTTAATGCCTCCAGAGGTGATGACTTAACTACTTCCATGGGGAGCCTATTCCAATGTTGACAAGCCTTTCGGGGAAGAAAAAATTCCTAAACCTCCTTCACTCCAGACTAAACAAGAACAGTTCCCTCAGCCACTCCTCATAAGACCTGTATGCTAGACCCTTCACCAGTTCTGTTGTCCTCCTCTGTACACACTTCAGCATCTCAATGTCTTTCTTGTAGCGAGGAGGCCCAAACAGAACACGAGATATGAGGTGTGGCCTCACCAGTGCAGCAGGACCTGGCACTTTGCCTTATTGAATCTCACACCATTGGGCTCAGCATGCTGATCCGGCCTGTCCACCTTTCCTTTCTGCCAGCGTGACTGAGCACTGGCACAAGCTGCTCATGGATGATGCAGAGTTTCCTTGCTTAGATGTATTCAAAAGACAACTGGGCACAGTTCTGGGCAACTGGCTCCAGGTGACCCCATCTGAGTATGGTTTTGCATCAGACAATCTCCAGAGGTTCCTTCAAACTTCCATTGTTCTGAGATAGTGATGTGTAGATCTATCTACACAAATATTCAACAGGTTTTATGTTAGGTGATACCTGAAGTCATATGATATGAATCCAACATTACTGAATGTGCTGTTTTTCCATAAAATTGCATTCTGTGTCATACTATGGTAGAGATTCAGGTGAATATTTAGGTAAGATCAAATTCTATGTCATTGTTACTACCACCTCAATGAAAAGTATATATTTAATAATTACATACTTTATACACATTTACATTACATATTTCATGATTCTATGGCAATGTCAGAATAAGATATAGTCCATAGATATTTCAGAGATAATGAAGTAGGTGTATTTTTTCTGTACACCACAGAAATATGCAGATTTTTTTTCCAGAAAAAAACATATTACATTATTACCCTGACAAATTAGTGAGTGAACTGAAGCAGTTTCACGCATAAAAATAGTGAATTTACAAAGAAACATGAAACATTACAGCAGATTGCTAAATAATAGATAATTGATAACACCTCTGATTGTTGTGTTGAATATCCATTTTGGCAGTAAAGAAAAATATATATTACAATGCACAGACAGAATGTCAAACCTGTTGGAGTTCAAAGAACATCTGGACAATGCTCGTAGTCATAGAATTTAGTTTTTGGTAGTTCTTCAAGGAGCATGCAGTTGGACTCAATATTTATGGTTCCCTTTCAACTTGATATATTCCAGCATTCTATGATTTTAATTTAATTAAAGCATCTTTAATCTCACCATCAGCAATATTTGATTTCTCTGGCCATATTTTTTAAAGTATGCAAGAAAGTTCTTTACACAGTGGATTTAAACCACAATGCAGTTACTGTTGCCTCTCTCTAGAAAGTGGGAGAAACCAGGAATCTGAAACTATGAATAAAGTGATACTTGGATACATTTTTATACATAAAAATATTTTTAATGGCTGAGTGATTAACTTCGGACCTTTTTATGCAAATTATTATGCTGTTAGTTTTGCTTAGACATTTCAATCTAATTTTTTAAAAGCCCAAACATTTATTATTTAAGAGTTTAATATTTTACAATACAGTAAGTGTCCTAACAAAGAATATGGAAAAATTATAGTTATCTTAAAGTTGTATCTGGGAAAAGTTAGCTTTTCTATTTCTTCTATTGTAATCTAAAATTATTCACATATTTAATTTGAAACTCTTAGCAGTTTGCCTAGCCCATAGCCCAGTAGATGCAAGGTTGCTTTGACTGTGTTTTTACAGGTGTCATGAAAAACCAGGCAGAGCATGTGTACGTGGTAGATGTGTCCATACTCATAGGCGCAATTTACATACACGTCTGGCCACACACAGGCAGAAGACATTACCTTACAAGCACCCACACAATTACCAACAGCACTCACATGAATGTGAGTGGCACTGATGGCTCTGTCCTGTTCCTTGTCTCTAGTTGATCAGGAGTGAAGTCTGCTAGTGGAACTTAGGTAAATATGTACAAGAAAAATATGAATTGCTCCACTAACTGGCCAGTAGCTAGCCTCAGACCCCCAACCTCTCCAGGCACTGGCACTTGGATGTACTCTTCAGCTTAAGGTACTCATAGCTCTTCTAATTTCATGCAGAACCACAGAATGGCATATCTACCTGCTGGTCCAGATCTACAATTGGCTTCCCCAAGCAGACAATTCTCAGATCCCAATCTCTACAGTATTTGGTTTAGACTTATGGTCCATACAGTAGCTGACTCTCAGACTCCTGTTTCTCTAGTATCTAGACCCAAAACAGTGGTATCACCATTGATAGTTTCCAGATGATGCTACTTAACTTGTGACTCTGGCTTATGGTTTTCAAGTGATACACACACAGAGTAAGTTCATCTTCACTTAGGAAACCCTATCAGATGCTGATATCTATGTACCTCTCCTTAATGGCATGGCTACTTGCAACCTCTGTGTCACATGTGCCAGACTTATCATATAAATGTCTTAAACACTCTAAAATATTGCAATGTGTAGGCAATTCAAACTCACAAAAACTCTCAAATTACTGTTAGAGGTATTGGGTCCCATTATAGTTACTGAAGTCACAGCTTGAAGTATTGACTAGAAAGATTAATTTTTACGTTAGCTGTCTACATTCATTGAGTTGATTTGTTATCCAGCTCCATTTTTTAAGATGATAAGGAGCTTTATTTAATAACAGAGGATTCAGTGATTGTAGACTATGAAGGGTACCCTAAATCTATACAACTTCATGTGCTCATTAGAGTTGAGCCTTACATCCTTTTTGTCAATTATGGGATATGTAGTTCACATATAGATACATTTTTTTCATTTTCTTTTCTTTTTCTGTTTACATTTCAGAACAGAATTCTGGGCACAAGGCCAATCAGCATTCTGCCTCCATCTTTCTCAAAATCCATTCAGCATTGTGTGCATGGTATCACCTGATACTCATCAATCAGTGTATCAGCAGATCACACCCTTTACATGTCCTCTTGCTAATGGCATCTAGAGTTAGAAGAAAATTGTCCGCTTGAATAAAGCCTATATGTACATCTTACAGTAACACGATACATGAGAATCTGTACCCAGACAACAGGTAAAAAATATTATTTAGGCACCTCATAACTCAGTGTTCTGCCAAGTTGTTCCAACTTGGTCCTCATCATTTACTTAGAATCACATCTGGCCTAGCAGAAATAGTGGCAGATAATGCATTACACTTATTTTCAGTATATATAAACAGACCTTAAAAGTAGAGTTCACAGGTAGAGATCTCTGCCTCAAAAAACAAAGTGAAAGCAGCAGATTTTGCGAGTGTCATCCTGCTTACGCAGCCTAAACTGTAGACCTAAATATCTCCCATACTCTATCTAGCCAATTCCTTCCTTGTTCTTTAAAGACTATGCTGCCTTCTATACTTCAGGGTGCTCGTAAACCTCCACATTCTTCTTCACTATTCTGAAGTGTCAGTGTCTCCCACTTTCTTGTCTGCATAAATATTCAGTAAATATGTGGAGTTGTATTAGTCATTAAGTAATGCTTCCCAAGACCAGGCTATAGTTGCTCTCCTGCTTGATCCTTCATCTCATAATACTTCATTTCTTTACCATCTTAAAAAAAAAAATTAATTTTAGTCTTCTTTATCAGATACATCCAATAAGTGATTCCGACACACTGAGTCAAGCTTGTTGTGGTTTTGACTAAGTCCTAAATACCTCAATAAAATAGAAACTCTTTTCATCTGATTTGTCTTTTTCTCTGCAGATGTAATTTCTGGACCACAGTTAATTTCTTTCAATTTCCACTTCTTTTGTCTTCCTTACCTAGTAGAGGTTTCATTTAGTTTACTAAGGAATAAAATTTTTTACTTATAGCATGTTTTTCTTATAGAGGCAGAGAAAACATAATAGAATGAAAAACACTGGCTCAAATTATTCTAATTAAGATTTTCTGTATTTCAGTAGAACTAATATCTATGCAGAGAAATATATTTTAGCTGTGAAACCTACAACTTGTGTAAGTAAGTCCTGCACATGAGGGTGTCTACAGTTTGTACTATGAAGTGCACATATACAAGGGATTTTTTCTTTGTTTTTCTTCTATGTAGGTTTTTTGGGGGTTTTTTAAATTTTGTTGTTAATTTGTTTTTTAAGGAAAAGGATTGATGTCCTAAATGGTTACTAACAGATCTCTTCTTCTTTAGTTTGTGCTTCCATATCATGATTTTCAGTAGTTTATAGGATGCTCAGGGAAATGGAGAACAAATGTGTTCAAGTAATTTGCAACAGAAAACCAAAAAATCAGTAAGATGCCCCAAAATCCATCAATATGATCTCCGTCTTGGATGTACTCTGCCTTACTTTTTCTTTTATTTGGTATCTTTAGACAAGATTGGTCATTTATTTTCCATTTAATCTCCTAACATCTTTGATAACGTGCAGACATACAGAAGTTTTGAAAGTGAAACTGTTCAGGCTTCTCAATCCCTGATCCAAAAGCCATTGTTACCAACGGTAAGACTTCCAATAATTTCAAAAGATTTCCAACGATTTCAACATACTTTAGATCAAACACTCTTTTTGGGTTTAGGAAACTAAATTTAGGCATCATTTATCCTCAGATAAAATGCCTTATTAAGACTGGAAAAAGACATTAGGCAGTTTTGTGTCTGTTGACCTTCAGGCAGTAATAAAAAAAACCAAAAAAACTCAAACCCTTCAGAAGTGAAACTGTAAAATCCAAGTATCATGAGTCTTTTTTATTTTTTCCCACATTAAAAAAAGGGCTGAAAGTTTGGAAATAGTTTACAAGATCCTTATTCAGACCACATACCCAGTATAAATGTAATGGTGATTAAACTAGGAAGTTTTTGAGGGAAGTGGGTGGTAACACAGATATATATCATAGCTTTGACATTCATTCAAGGTCAAAATAATAAAAAAGAAAAATATAATTATAACCCCTGCATGTAGGTGGACAAAGAAATATCTGCCTATTTATTTGTGTGCAAACAGTAAACAGGTTTCCAGAATATCAATCTTTGTGCATGTTTAGATGGTTTAATAAATTATGAGGATGACACAACAGAAGTAAATACCAATACATTTTTTTTCTGATATATATCAATATCAGAAGATATATAATTATTTTTGAAAGTGTCTGTATAAAAAGAAATTGTTCAGTCCTGCAGAATCTCACTATCAACTTGATAAATTATTCCAGTTATAAATCACAATCCTCATCAATGTCACAAAGAAAGAAAGTAATCTGAAACATACCAGTGTTTTCTGTCTTGCACAGTGTATTTGATTTTCAGTTTAATGTATTCAGGTCTACCTGGTTTATTCTAAATATCCAGTTCTAGAAGGGTCATTGTATTCAGTACGTTATTTATAGCCTTACTAAATAAACCAAGACAAAAATTTCAGAGTTAATTACTTTATTCTTCAATATTTTTTTCACATTTAGATGAATCTGCCTGTAAATGTAGGTAGGTTTTTAACGCTTACTATATGGATAAATGAGAGTGTCTACTTCATATTTAGAGGTTTTAATTATATATTGCTAAAGTTGAGAGAAATAAACTAAACCTTGAGTTTTACTATTCTGTTATCTAGATGAAGACTAATCTCCTATAGTTGTTTTCCACACTTGGAATTTACGCTGCACACCAACTAATCAGGTTAACAGACTGAATGCATATTTTCACTTTGTTACCCAGTTACTGAGCTTTTCAACCAAAAGTGGTGAGCAAAGTAATCTCTATACTGCCCCTGGTTCATCAGAACACCTCAAACTACAGGCACCTCAAACTACAGGCACTACAACACTTTATGACAATTGTCACACAGTTCTTGAACCTACTAAATAACAAGCACAGGAAATTTAAAATAATTTAATACTTATTTTACTGCAAGAATTTACCTTTTTAAAGTTCTAGAAACAGAAGGTTAAGGGGAGATCTTGCAACTATCTGAAGCTACTTTTTTGGAGAAGACTAAAATAGTGAACTTAGCCAAATTATTTTCAAAGGTGCACTGTAGGAGCAGCAATAGACAAAAGGCTGAGCACAGAAATTCCCGAGTTGAGGACTTTTCTTTTCTTTTTCTATTTTTTTCTATTTTTTTAACTTATAATTATTTTTTGTCTGTTTTTTATTCTTTTAAAATTAATTTTTAATGGTTTTACTGAAAGCATGTGGTATAGTAGAACAGGTTGCTCAGAGAGTTTGTGGAATATTCATTCCTGCAGCTTTTCTGAATTTAGCTGGTCAAGTTGCCATCCATATAACTGGATATTTTCCAGTCTAAATTATTCTATTATTATATGTACAAATCAATGAAAATACACACACACACAATCATATTAATCACATACATATATATATTTACATATACATTTGTATATATGAGAGATTTTATAAGGATGACTGAGTCACCTGAATTGTTACTTGCACTTCCATCACCCTCCCAGGACTCTGAGGAACAATGGATTACCTGTTTCTTTGATTTAGTCAGAGCTTTTGTCATATCCACTATGAACATTATTTTGCAACTGAATCTGTTTTGAGTAATCTTTGCATCACGTTTATATAATCAATGAAATAGAATATCTGCAAATAAAATATAATGCTGGTTTTGCCTTTCTGTTATGATTTACAGCTAGCTAACCAGGCTGTTATGAGGCTGTTTGTAGTTCACTATACCTAGCAGAGCTGTCTTCATCTTCCAAATAGAATGCATGTTGCTGATTCTCACTGAAACTTGTTTAATGGATGAAAAAAAATTAAGCAATCACCATTTAAGGCTAATTTTTATGATACCTCAGGGTATTCAAGACACTCATATAGACTTATCAGCTGTGACACAGGATTTATGGATGATCTGCATTGCTCTGTAACACCAGCTGGGGGTCAAGGAAGAGATACTGTGGCATATAAAAAGGTATTTAACAGCTATGTCTGGGTAATTGAACTGGGCCTTTTAAGGAGAAATTAACCTCACCTGAGTTTAAAATGTCTTCATTTATAACTAGTCATCTTACAGTCTTTTAATAAACAGCAGAGAAAAATCAGGAACTTTTATACTGAGTTTAATCTGCCTAAAAGCAGGTGACCACTCATAATGAGATGAATCCTGTCTTGGAAGATCATAACATAGTCAGGTTTTCATGACTAGGTGCAATGTAGCTGTATACATCTGTATGTGATCTAACAGATGTATTTGGAGACAATTTGTAAGCCATTGCTAGTCTCTGAGAATTAAATACATTAATTTATTCAATCAGATAAACATGAGGCAGTTTGCTAAAGACTTTCCTTAGTTATATAACTATTTTCTGAATGTTACCAATTTTCTGCTCTTCACTCATATAGACAAAATTTTCTTTAGCAGACTGAAATTGCCTACAGCAGAGTGAAATGGATAAGAGGGAGTGTTCTGGGGTCCCAGGAGATTTCCCCCTTCCAGTTAGGGAAAAACACAAGGAAAACTAAACATAACTTGCCTCACAGTCTCAATCAATCTTTAAAGCCCATCTCAAAGGAAAAAAAAAAAAGTGTACACATATATATACATACATTTTTAGGAAAGTTTTTGAGGTTGAGATGATGAGACCAGACTATCACTGTCATTCATGCCATTACTTAACCAGTGGGAATTTAAGTATTAGTCTTGGTGTTGCTAAATATATCCATCTATTGGAATTTGAGATCAAAATTACAGTCAGTAGAGAATTTTTTCAAAATATTGCAATTCACTAAAATTTTGTCACTCTCCTATTGATTTTAACAGTGTCAAACTATTGTATATAACATTTGCTAAAATTTTCCTTTCAAATTTACCAGCTGAGGAATTACATAGATTTGGAGCAGCTAAATACTGCTTGCTAGCATAATTAAGATTGTTAAATTACCTTGTCAGGAATATGATTACTACAATGTAAGATCTAAAATGTGTCATAAGATAAGATGTAAAACAATAGAGAAAAATAATATTTCATTTTAATATATCTTACCTTTCTTTTTTGGAAATCAAATCCAAAGCCATATGATAAAGACTACACCATGTTATATATGATCTTCAGTGATGAAAGTAATACCCTGAAAGGAAACCAGACCTTATGTGTCTAGGAATACATTAAAATAATAGTTCAACACAGCCTCGGAGAAGTGCATATTCTATATGTTTCTGTTCTAGAAAACTGACATTACCTAGTGTGTTAGGGAACACAGGGCTGAATTCTAAGAAATAAAGCTGCTTCACAGTGTGGCCACACAACCTAAATAGAAACTAATCCTGTGTTTCATTTTGACAGTATAATCCCAGGGAAAAAATATCCTTTCCATTTCAAGATATTTTTGGTAGACATTTCTTGCAGTTACATAAAAGTAAAAGGCTTTTGTCTGTATTTATTGAAAACAGTGCTAACACAATTAAATCAAATTCACAAATACTCAGCTTGAGTTATTGAAATTTAATTAGAAGTGACAGCTGTGTCTGGTCTTTGGACAAAAATATGCATGGAGTTTTGAGTAAGAACTAGAAAGGAGGAGGTGAGAGAAAACTGCATGACTGTGCTTCAAAAAAGGGATTTCAGAACAATTGCGGTTTTTTAACTCAACAGCCTCCTCTAGACTTCCCTGCCCCAATTTCTATGCTCATATCTTTGGAATAAAACCTTAAGTAATAAGGTTATCACATACATACTAGTGTCCTCCATGTTATACAGTATCAACTCACTATATCTAATCTTCATAAGATATAGAATCAATATATGTAAAAATTCCTTTATAGTTAATTTAGATAAATACAATAATAGACCATGAGGAACCTTTGCTATTTTTCTGGATTTTTGCTATTTTTTAAAAATTAAATTTTAAATCCTACATCTTAAACAATTAACATGGCTTATATTCATGTCAGGTTGATATTGAATCAAACTTGTGTTTCTGGAAATATAGAATGTGAATACTTTTAATAAGCTTTCAGTCATAGAATGATAAATTCATTGTGACAAAAGGCACATGCTAGCCTGTGGAGGAAAAGATAATGTCATTCATTTTATGAATGGATGGTATGCAAGAAATCTAGAGTGCAAGTTTTATTTTATTTGGAAAGTTATTAAAATGACAGTCCGTGTTAAAAATAACAAGCAGTCAACTTCTCTAGCTTTCCTTTGAGTTGTAGAGCAAGTAGTCAAACAATAAGGTCCTAGTCATAAAATTGTCTTCCTAAGAAAATATCTGAGTGTGCATTTAATGAAAGTGATCTGTTCTTGTACCTAAACATCAGTGTGCAAAGCCTAATTCTAGCTTCTAATTAATTTATTCCTTATTTATACACTGCTATTTTAAGATTATGATAGGACAGCCATTTTCATGTCTCCTGACTGTCTATCACATAGACATTTTTGTCTTGAAGTCAGACACACAAGCCATTCAGCAGGTCTGAGGCTTTCAGAAAGCTGTGACCATCATTACTGGGAAAGTGCCGCTTGAGACTTTATCACACTCAGGATCAGCACACGTGTCCAAATTCCTGATATCCTCCCACACCCTTTCTCTGGTTTATATTCTCCTTTGGTTTTTTTTGCATACAGAGCAGATTGTCCTTATTTAATTGGATGACCTGGATGACCTACCAAATCACTTAAGGATTTTTTTTTCTGGTGGAGTGTACTTTCATGTGGTGTTCCTTGCTTTCTTCTTTCTCCCATTCAGAGAGGGAGACTATGTTCCTATTCCTCTGAATTGGAGGCTCTGAAGGGGTGACTCTAATGTCTTACTGCTTGTGATGGAAGCCCACGGAAAGGACTGTGTGGGAAGGATAATCTTTCAGTCTTCCAACACTGTATCTCTAATTCTCTCTGAAGCAAATTTTCCATTACCTCTGCCTCACTCTCCAGACACAATGGGAACAGAATCATTGTATCATAGAATGGTTTGAGTTAGAATGGACCTTCAAAGATCATTTAGTTCCAATCCTCCTGCAATGGGCAGGGGCATCTTTTACTCGAGCAAGTTTTTCAAAGCTCCTGTCCAATCTTACTTTGAACACTTCCAGGAATGGGTCATCTACAACTTCTCTGGGTACCCTGCTTCAGAGTGTCACCACAGTTTCAGCTGAATCTGGCACTCTTTCACTGAAATTATCAGTGTGTAAGAGCTGGGATGCTGGGAGAAGCAAGAGCTAAAATCGAAATCATAATCCCTTTAATGTGGCAGTTAAATGTATCTTTCCTCTTGCTCATGTGACATCTTGCTGGAGACACCATGTATTTCTAATGTCAGAGTTGGATCACTAGGTGGAGAGGGGCTTTTAAAGTTTTCTGTGCCTTCACCACTGAATGTTAGAAGAAAATATGCAGTGGTCTGAGGCACAGTGTGTCATAAGTCTGAGGACCAGCTTCTAAGATGAAGTAGCAGTGTACTTAAGATCATCCTTACACAGCCCCTGTGCTTCATACAGATCCTATTGAAAAGTGCTGTGAGTCAGTGGTTTTCAAACCTTCTTACAGCTGATAGAAGGTAAATCACACATGCTACCACGGCACCCATCAGCAATTCACCTGTAAGGCTGTGGAATTTAATGGGGTTGGTGTAGAGCAGTGTAAAAACAGACAATTTCCTGTGAGTATTTGGTAGAATACTGGTGTTGTATGCACTATTTTTTTTTGACTTTTCAAAAAAAGGAAGCAATTTTGGTTAATTTGTTAGCTCCTGTGGATTTAGCTATATTAAAGATAACTAAACATGCTGTCTCTGTTCTTTATATCCTATACTAAGACATTGTTGCAGAAGATGTCTGTCTATTAACTATAAAAGAAGACTATTTTACAATCTCACACAGAGCTAACTTTTAAGCTTTTTAAACTTTGTAGCATAAATCCAACGTTTTATGTCAAAAGATACAGGGTAAGATTATAAATTGGCTGAAATAACTTTCTCTTATTAAGAAAGGTTTGCATTGTACTTCTAACCTTACAAAATATTCAGTATTTAAAAAAATTATATACAAACCATTTTATTCACTTTTTCTAGCTAAGTTGCCTTGAAACAGCTTTTTCTATAGGAAATTTTTCAGAAAAAAAGAAAAATTGAGCTAGCAAAAAAACATTATCATCAATATGAAATTGAGAACCACTTTTTCTCAAGATTTATCTGGCTTAAAACATGCTATGAACAGTGCACCTGTGACAGTGACTGTCTTATTTAGAGCTCAAGAAATACCAAATATATGTAAAGAAAGAATTTTTGGTGTAGTTTAATGCTTTCAGCTAACAAGTTTCTTAAATGGAGGCAAATTTAATATTTATTATTAAATAATGAGACTCCTGTGCTTACTTGAAAGTTTGCTTAAACATGGTTTTACTCTTGTTACAAATAATGGTACTAAAATCCACATTTCAATAACCTTAATACTTGTCAGAGAATTATTTTCAATTAATGATAACAAAGATTGCATTCCAACTAGTCTCATTTCCTGTATTTTTCTGCCTTAATTTGTAAATTTTTTCTATATATCATGCTTGTTCTGGCATACAGTTGAAATTATTTTATTGGACAAATAGAATATCTTATTTGCTTATTTTTTAATGTGATGGTGAACCTCTGATTTGAACCAAAAATTATGTGGTTAGACTGAACAGAAGGTCAGAAATCATTACTGACTTCAGTAATCATTGCAGAATCTGGGCAAGACTAGCAGTTTTGTAAAATATATTAAATCTGATTCTAACTCAGTAAAGTCAAAGTTCTATTGACTTCAATGACATTTGGATCAAGCTTTTGGGAAATGTTGTGTTTTGGCCTGGTAATAGCTCCATATGTTAGAGAAGACACCTAAGGAGGATTCTGCTAAATAGGTTGATAGAAATAGAAAAGGTAAATTGTATGTGTATTCTAGAGGTTAACACAATGTTAGATATCAATATTTTCATTCATGGTAGCTTACTGCTCATACAACTCCTCTCAGAATCACAAAGCAGCATAAATGCACCTGCTTTAGCATATAAGGTAAGCATGAATGTTGACATTCAAGGGAATTTTCCAACAATACACTGATTGAAATTATTAGTGAAGGACTCATTTATAACTTACTAGTTAACCTTGCAAACTAAAGAACCTGCTAGGCTGGGCACCCTCTGAATACTCTGAATATTGCTTAAAGTATCCAAAGTCATTTTCTTGAGAGGAAAAGAAGACACCCCCATCCCCCAAACCACACTCACACACACAGACACACAAACATCTAGAAAAAGGGAGAGTAGCAGAACTTCCTACCTTCTGAACAGTATTTTTGTGGTTTAAGCCCTGCAAAAATGCAACTGGTTTGACTTTGCACTTCAGATAGAAAAGGACACAGAGGTTTTTTCTTACATTTCAATCTGTTCTGCACTACTGTCATTCAGTAGCTTAAATTTTTAAATTGACTGCTGGAAATAGTAGATATGGATTTGTTGTCACTCTTCAATCTTCCCTATTTCAATATCAGATAGGTTTGATAATTATTAAATAATGGGTGATATATGCTGGTTTTTAGAGGATGTTTGTAAAGGGATTTGGGTATTTTGGGGGTGTAGGTTTTTTGGGTTATTTTTTTCCAGTTTTATTTCCCACTTAACTATTCAGCTGTTTTTCAGACAAATCAGTCAATTCTCTTCAGTATTATCAGTTGCAGTAGAATACATATTTTTCTAATCAAGCTAGTCTTTACAAAATAATGGCCCACATGCTTAAGTGTACCACATCTAAAGCTTGCTTGGTCTGACTTCCCTACATTTGGGGCAGTGATGTCTAGAGGCAATATAGTTCACAATCATCTCGGAAACAATGTCAGTGTTAAAAAAAGACCCATAATAGATGCTCTTTCTGGGTTATCCTTTTTGTGTTTCTGTAGCACAATAATTTGTTTAACCAAGCTGGTTGCATTTTACAACTGAAAACTTTGCTAAATATTTAGGCAAATACTGAACTAGAGCTGTTATTTCTTTGAAAGGCATTCTTAATTGCCTTGTAATCAGTCATAGTTAAAACATTTTTTAAGCTACACAAAAAAGAGTGTCTTAATGTGCTGCATATTACAAAGTTATTAGAGTAACTATTGAAACATTAAGGTAAAATCAAAACTTCAGACTGTATCTATCTATAATGTATCATATTGTATTAATAGAGTGTACATTTTGATTATCAATTTACATAATTTTGAGATAGCACAATCTCTTTAATCAAAAGTGATATTTTTCCTGAAGGTTCCTCCTTTTATGTGGCTTCTCTCAAGGCAGATATACATGCAGAACAAACACGCTTTATTTCCAGCTGACATTTAAGACACACTTTTGCCTTCTCTATTTTTCTGCTTGAATAAAACAGTTACTCAATAAAATAACAGAAATTTTTCAATCTCAGTCTTGCTGTGTTTCTTTAGAACTATAACTGAAACTGTCAGAAAAATGAAAGTAAGAAAAATGGCAGACTACAGATTGCAGAATAATTGGTGTTGGGAAAAAAGTAGAAAATGAAATATTTTAAAATGCCTAGTTTTTAAAAAAATGTATATACCTGAAGTGTTATTCTGTGTCTTTCTTATAAAAAATGTGATAGAAAAAAAAATCAAAACTACTGAGAACTGTGTGAGTTATACCATAACTCTATTTTTAAAGACCCAGAGCCTTATCATGCTGTGAAGTTAATTGCAAAATCCTTTTGACATTCATGAGAACAGATCTAGTCCTTGCTACACTCCGAATGACATAGCACTGAAATCAGCAACCACTGATTTTGATCATCCCTTTTCTATATTTGTCAAGAAGAGAAATTTAATTTTGAGATGTACTCAGGATAAGCCAAGTACTATTTGTCCTTTGTTTTTTAACTTCAATATCTTTCTGAAAGTCCATTCTTTAACTGATTAACAATATTTATATCACTATATGAAGTTCTTTACGTCAACAATAATACATTATCTGCACACACTTAAGCAAACCAAAACAGAGCTGATCCATCTCCTCTCCTCTCCTCTCCTCTCCTCTCCTCTCCTCTCCTCTCCTCCTTCCTCACTGAATTCCTGTTCACAGCTTCTGAAATCTTTCCAATAGTACATTAAGTCAAATGACTCCCATCTGCCTGTGCACTTGTTTCTTTCACTCTTCTGTCTTTTTAATACCCACTGTGTTGTGAAAGTTAACAGATCATATAGGTGATATGAATGTTTGAGTCTATGGTACTATCTTCTGTACAAAGTCTGTTTTTCCACTGATTCAAATTTAAGATTCTTCTCAGCTTAAGAAAAATGCACATTTACTATCCAATTTTCATAAACTTTTCCTGTCTCTTGATGCATCCTTAGTTGTCACTCTGGAAAATTTATACTAACATTTACACATACTATTTAAGTGTCTCTTAATTCAGAATACAAATATGTAAGCATTTTTCCAGTTTATTTTTGTTCCCCCCTGAGTAGATAATTTAAAACATACAATTATGACTATAAAAATGACTTAAAAATTAGAAATTATTTTATTGCTTTCTCAGTAATACCTCTGTTCTTCATTAATGCTTTATCACTTAAATTACCAATAAAGGCTGTATTACTGACTGGTGCTGTGGTGAACTGATGAAGAACTTGTAACATGATTTCTGAAAAACATATTTGTGTCTGTTGGGGAGCAAACACCTGCAAAACTGCAAATGCACAAAATCTGAAAATGTGCAGTACTAAGTATCAATTACTGATACAATATTATTCCTCAAATATTGAGATGACTATATGGCATTTCCATTATAATTTAATCTTTTAAATAAAGTAATTTATGACATTAAAATAAGGGATAAGAGAAATTAAGAATAATAAAGCTAGATTTCCTACTACAGGGTAAATCTTTCTGTTACTTACACAAAAGATGACATTTGAAACTGAGCATAACAACGATGACAGATGCAATGCTTTTTTTCACACAACCCAGTTTGTTTACTCCCCAATAATATGTGAAATAACAAAAACAAGCTACTACATCCAAAGAGTGAAAAGTTTTGTTTTGATTGGTTGTTTTTGTTTGTATGTTTCAGTTATTTTTTTGAAATATCTAAAATATTATTATGATGGGTCGAAATACAAAATGGTGGTAACTTATTGCTTATCTAATTTCCTTTAACAGTATTTAAAAAAATATTATTGGGGCTAACCCTCCCAAATAGCCTAATGAAAGAGTTGATTATGGTTTTATAACGTCATAACTTCATCTGTAAAAGAGAAGAAATGTGGACAACTCACATTTTCAAATAGACAGTCTTTTCATCAAAGTAATTACAATAATTAAACAGTCATATAAAATATAAATATTTTATTTGATAAGAAAACAGAGAATGAACAGGGAATATTGTTACTATTTTCCATCAACGGGAAGAGTAAAAATCCCTTTTAAATCATAAGGATCGAGGTTTAACATAGTTATCTGTAGCCTCCAAAGAGGAAAAAAAAATAATGAATGTGGCATTTATACATTCAGCTTCTTTAAACGGAGAGAGAAAAAGTATGAGTAGACATACTAATATAAACCAGAAGGTAACTTGTTATAAAAGGAATTTCTATGCTGACAGATGCCAAGAAAACAAAACATAACTCTCAGGGTTTAAGACACTAATTATCTAGGTTTTGGGGGTTTTTTGGTTTTTTTTGGGGGTTTTTTAAATTTGTTTTGTTTTGTTTTGTTTGTTTGTTTAAATTTTCCTAAATGTCTTCATTGGATTTTTCCAAATCACTGTGGAAATAATTTGATACTGAACACTTATCTCTTCAGTATATTATCAGGTGTACAACTAAAAAGATCTAATATGGCATCAACATAGGTGCTTGGATGTAATTATCTGAAGAAAAGGTAAAGCAAGCACCATGATTATGAACATTCTTTTGCTTCGTATTCCCTTGGCAAAGCAAACTTTCTTGCAATTGGATGGTGTAAATGCTAGAAATCTGGCGGGGTTTTGGTTGTTATTGGTGGGATTTGTTTTTTGACAGATCAGATATTACAGCTAACTTTCTTATTTTGTTTTCAAGAAATGCCTGATCCAAAGCTAGGTTTCTAAATTCAATACTAAAATATATCTTTTTAGTGAATACTTATCAGTCAGCTGCTATTAATTCTTGCCTGGCAAACAAATCTGGAAAATGTACTTTTGTGATTAATCATGTTAATTAATATTGACAATTTAATAGATCTCTTTAAATCTTCTTACTGTGTTTCAGTATGACAAAAACAATAGCAGGAATTCTAAAGGAGACTTTTTTTATCAACCCTGATGTCAGTTGTTGGTTTTTGATTTGTGTCTGGTTGCCAATATCTATTTCATTTTTTGTAGCGAATATATCTCAATAAATGATAAATTGGATTTTTAACATATTTTTAATGACTTATTTCTTTATTAAGTAAACTTGTGACACTGTACTTTTTGCATTTCTGATAAAACTACAGTTTAATAACAAATTACTTATTGCTATGGTCTTGATTAGACTTTTCTTAGAATATTGTATTGGTCTCTGACATTTAGTATGTTGTGCACAATATCAGCTTGCTTTTGAACCTCAATTACTCCCTTAAAATTAGATATTCACAGAAGGAATTTTGAGGTTAGTCCTTGCACATATCAATATCAGACATTATAGGAGATCATTTTGTTTTGGCTTTGTCAACTCTAAAATTCAGGTATCGTCAAGCAAACTTAACAAACTACTGCAGCTCTGTGATGAAAATTCAGAATGTGTGCTTGAAATAAAATTCTAAATATTGAATGTGACATCTATCTATTTTAATCAGATCTCTCCCTTCCCTTAACGTGTTTTCCTTCACTTCAGTTCATGTCAGATCCTATGCAATGGCAATCTGTTTATCTGAGGAAAGTAAGGACAGCAAAGCTGACCAAACAAATTCATATTAATTTACTAATATATATATGGTTAAACAAAGCTTTGTTTCAAATGCATTAAAGTGAAACATTAAATAATGTGTACATCAGAATATTAAAGGAAAGGTGATTTCTCAGTTTATATACTTGACAATTTATAAAAAAAAGCACTAAACACTGTTGGATGTAAAGGAAGTTTTTAAAATGAGAAATACGCTAAAAGTTAACAAAATATAAAGATTGAAATATGGAATAATATATTATGACAGTAGGTTTTCAGACCTTCAATATGTGTCCATTTTTCAACCAAGCAGTCCAACTGAATTCATTGTTTCTGCTCATGATAGTAAATAATTTCTTCGCTCAGTAAAAATTTATTTGCTCATATCACATATTGAAATTAAGTAAACAGAAATAATGAGTGTTATATAAATCTTTATACAATAAATTTTATTTCTAGATTTCATTTTTGCATTACTTATGTGCGTTTTGAGTAAGATATGTTGTAATTTTATTTTGTATATGATATAAGGCCTATAAGTAGTATTGATTAGATATTCTGATGTCAGAAACTGTTGAAGAAATGGTCATTGAGAATGCATTTAAACAAAGCTACAGAATAACTCAAAATTGCTTATTACTGCATAGTTTTGTTCATAGTTCAAGTCTAAATAATACAAGTTAGAAAATGTTTTGAGTAAAACTATTTTTTTTTTTTAGTGCTACAACTTTCTCCCTTTCAATGAATTTCAATGATGCATGTACTTCTGAATGTCTTTAGAAATTTTTTGGACAAAAGGATATAAATATTAAAAATAAAACCCTACTTAACACTTAATTTATAAGGTAAAATTCGTCTCACCTAACAGTTCAATGTTGTCCTCACCTAGTAATGGTGAAGGACGTACTTTCACAATGACTCACCTGAATTAAAAATGTTAAGCTGGCTGCCTGTATGAATTATTTCTCTATTGGACAGAAGAACTTAGATGACTATCTTAACCTGCATGATATTAAAAAAAAAAACCAAAAAAAAACCAAAAAAAAACCCAACCTAAAAGAAACAACCCTCCTCCATAATAATAAACAAAGAATACTCTTGTTTTCTACTACTAAATTCCTGTCAAGTTACAAAGTTTTATTCTAAGACTGATAAAAAAGAATCATACATTGTTGCAGTTGGTGTTTTGGGGCCAAAATTTATGTCCTGCACTCTCACTAACAAAGAAAGATCTGAAACTAGCCTGGCCAAACTAATATTTTTGTATTGGAAATAGACCATAAGAATATAAAACCATAGACTATAGAAAGCTAAGAAAATAGCCATCAGCTTTCTGTCCTGAAAGCTTTTTTTGCTTTTTTCATGTTAAATGATTGATAGTTATTTAAAAGACTTTCAGTTCTTATAGAGTCTTTAGAATGTTGAGGTTTTGAATGTTTTTTTTTCTTTAGATTATTTCTGGTTTAGTGAAGGTGATTAGGATCTCTCCTAATTCTATATAGCTGTGTTCATGACCTTCCACAAATCATATTTGTCCTTTCCTAGTTATGAGAGGGTGAAATACAATGTGCCTGATTTTGCTGATAATTCAGATGCTGTTTCTGTATAAAAGGACTGTTTATTACAGATATTAATTGCTTTAGTGATAGATATGTGTGACTTTCAGGATCTGAAAGGGCTGCATATTGGCCTAATTTGTACTTTGACCTGTGATCATTGCTTATCATTATTTCTTTGAAAATTTAAAAATATACAGAGAACAGAATGGGAAGAAATGCATGACTGGTCAAGAAAGATGTGTAGATATACTTGTAATTGATCATACTGTACTTCACTCAGGCTAGCAGTCATAAATTGGGCTATTTTTCTGAAGTTTCTGCCTCCACAAACCATTTGCTTGACAACCTTTGAATTTTTTTCTTATTTTCTCTGTATCGATTTTCTGATAGAATTGTCAGTCTAACTGATTAATCTGTGTAGGTATATGGAGCACAGATATTCTCTTTTTATCTCTCTCTTTCTTTTTTTTTTTTTAGGTTAAAATTCATACAGTCTTGCTCCTTGGCTGAAACAATAAGGAAGCAAGCTAAAAATTACTCTGAAAGGCAGGCACAAATTGTCAAAGAAAATATGAATAAACAAAGGTTTAAGAATAATGAATGTGGAACAATGTAAACAAGTAATTTTCATCTTGCTGCAGCTTAGATATTTTGCAGCATAGATATCTTGCAGCAGAGATATTTGGGTATTTGCTTACATTATCTTCTGCTGTTAACACCTATATAAGTTACTGAATTTTCCGGTCTTTTAAAGATCTATTTGTTCTGAGTTTGTGTGTCTATTTGAAAATATCATATTTTGATCTGTTATTACTATCTGTTCTTGTCTCCCAAAGACTGATGAACTTTATGTCAATGTCAATTAACTACAATGAGGTCAAAAGAATGTATAAAACTGCAGCGAGACCTATCTCATGGAAATTTTTTTCTCCCTGAAGTATGATTTTTCTTACAGAATCAGAAAATAACTTGAGCTGGAAACAACCCATAAGGATCATTAAGTCCAACTCCTTGCTCCTTACACTACTACCTGAAATTTATTGTGACTTCAGTATGGGATTGGAAATGAGGTGGAGCTCAAGTGAAAGATTGCATTTTTCCTGTTCAAATGCTAGTGCTATGTCTTCTTAGATGCTTTGTTCCATAATGTGCAAAGTAGAGTACACCCAGAAGGGAATGATATCTGGGACATTGTCTGCAATCATAGATGTAAGGTCAGGAAAATGGAGGCTCTACTTCCACAGCTGAAGGCTTAAGGATAGACAGAAGACAATTAACATTTTAATAATTCCATTAGAATCCTATTCTTTTTGCCATCCACAAAGAAGTTTTCAAAATATATTTTGGACTGCAACACTGGAAACTTTGGTTAAATTCTCCCTTTGTTCACAAACTTACATGCTTACGTATTATGAGGTAATAGAAGGTTTGTGCTCAGGCTATACATAGAGACATAGTTTGGGATCCACCCACAGAAAAAGCTTTGAAAGGGGAAAATAAATTTTAATTCTAAATAACTGTCAAGCCACTATGTACCAGCATCTATTTAAGAATAAAGATCCTTGTGTCTGGTAAACCTCATATTTCTGTTAAGAGGGTTGCTTACACTTGAAAACTTCTCTTACATAATAATCTGTTAATGAATTTTCCTTCTTAAACCACTTGCTCTTAACCCTATTAAACAAATATGTAAATATTAAAAAATAGAGTATTTTTCCTTCTCTCTACTTATTTTTATAAATACATACACAAGCATACACAAATATATAAATTTTCTTTGTGAAGCCATGCTGTTTTGTTTTAGATTATTTATAATTCTTGTACTTCTTGGTTTGGTTCTTCTTTAGTGTTCTTCTGGTACTGAATAAAGTGTCACAAATCTATGAAGTCATGAATTAAACCTCTTAAAGTGAGTTACAATGCATTAAACTCTACACACTTCTTTCAGGATGTGTTAGTGGAAATGTCTTAACTTGCATTTGAAACATACTTTTGTTTTCAAAATGTATAAGGAAACTGTCCCTTTCTTTGATGATTTCTTTTTCTCCACCAGCGTTTTTTACCTTGGTACCTCTATTTCTCATTACCTGCTACTTTTTAAATCTAAATTAAGTCTCTACTAAATGTCAGTGTAACATTCACTACAAGAAACATTAAAAAAGAACACAAGAATATTTTTAGATGATTTTCACTTTCTATTTCTGATCTAATAGTTACTTGATCTCCATGTAAACTAGGCCATCTACAGATAGGTTCATCAATTTTTCAATATAACCATATTTGAACAGCAGACATTACTTTATGGTACAAGTACTGACTATGTTCATCTTGGTTTGCATATCTTTTGCATTTGAAAATAACATTTAGGCCCAACTTTTACATATTAAAAGACATAAAATGTGTTTTCTCACACACAAAGTCAGATATATGGTAGAAATCAGTGTAGACTTACATTTTTTATGAATTAAATTTAAAATAAAATTACTTAGGCAGATGTCAAATATATCTTCTGTCTCATTCAACACTTCATTTCGTCCACCTGTTCTTCAAGCAATATATTCAAGCCACATCATATTCCACTTCAGTGTCTTCTCCAGAAACCTAGCTTTGAAATTATACCTTTGATAAGTTTGACCAGAAGCTCAGATATCACTCTCAAGGTGGAAATTTATCTGCTCTTTTTCTGCTCAAGTACAAATTTCTTCCAGTCACTTTGCTTGGTTACTTCAGATGGTCAGCAGGAAACACTGCCACTTGTCGTCTCAGTGGGAGGGCACAGTTTCAGAACAAGCCAGAAGAAAACTGTTTTCTGTTTATTTTTCTCATGTCTGAAACTAATTAAGTTGACATTATCTATAAATGCGCATTACCATTAAACATTAGAAATGTCATGTAAAAATTTGTTCTGCCATGTTGAGATATAATAATATTCCAATAAAAGGCAAAAATAAGACACCTTTTTTCACATTCTCACCTTCTCACATGAGTGATCTAATTTTTGTTAATAGGACTGCTCAAAACCCCCTGCAATGTGAGTACAGAAAGTCCAATCATGCTCCGAAATCACAAGGGGTAAACAGCAATAGAAGCAGAAGAGTTGGCTACACATTTCACAAGGAAAGGCAATTTACTAACCAAGACATTATTGTCAAGAGACTCTATCTGAGTGTATGAATAAAGCAAATGAGGCTGCTTTTGATGGCTTCCTCTGTAACAGACTCCTCTCCTGTAGGTAGTTCTGAGTTTGCTCTCCAGCAGCTGCTGTTAGGACATTAACTCAATGGGAAAACAAACTATTCTGCAATTCCCTGGGCAGGGAAACAGGGAAAATGGGAAAGGTGGGTAGAGAGGAAGAAATGGAATGAACAGGCAAGATATTACCCTGACAAAAATGTACCTAAGGGTTTTTTAAATAAATAAACCAGACATTACATATATGACAGTGGCATGAAAGACAGCTAGAATAGTAACAAGCAAAATTGCTAAAATATGTGGTAAACTGTCTCATTAAAGAGTAGGTTATCACAGTAAATGATTCCTGTATTAATGAGTCAGCCCAACAAGGACAGGGATACCCATGTTCCTGTGTCTGTTATGACTGAGGCTGTTTTCATTGAAAATTAAGTACTGGCTGAGTACAGGGTAAGGGAGCTACTTGTCTTCATGCTGGAGTATCTTTTTTCCCACTTTATATAATTCTGCAGATGCTGTCAATTTGTAGCTGTTTTGGGTTGTTTTGTGGTTTGCTTTTTTTTTTCACCCAGATTTAATAATTGTCAAAATATGAACTTGTTAATATGTTGGCACTGTATGTGAGAGATCTCTGGTGCTTTAAGAAAGGGGAGGGAAAACAGCCATTCTTCTTCCAGTCAAAATCTTCATTGTTACATGCAAAAATAAAGACCATGTTTGTAGAATTAAGCAGCATACTGAATTTCAAATGGTGGCAAAAAATGTTTTGTTGTCAGTTCAATATTATTGATAATGAAATTAGAAAAATATTAGCTACCAAGTATTACAACCATTGGCTCTTTTTTTGCCAATGTTACAAATTTTCAAGTATAGAGCATGCTGTAAACACTACTTACTCAAAATTTTAAGATGTTCATCTTATTGAAAAGTAATTAATTACTTATAATTATTATAAGTAAAAAATTATATTATAACTATTCATATTATAATAATTTCAGGTATATTTTGTTTAAAGGAATAAAGTAAAATCCTTTAAAATCTCCACGTTTATAACCTTATGTATCATGTCATGCTGTGTCACATCAGCTTGATTTCATTCATTTTCAAATATATGATGTGACACACTGTAACATGATTCACATTTCAGAGGATTTAAGGGCCCCTGCTGTAATTGTGGAAATCATAAAAAGATTGTCCATGCTTTAGAAGTTTAGAAATAACACAGTAATTGCATATGCATTTTTGAGGAAAAAAGTACTCTTAATGAAGAATATGGCTAGTGAAGCAGAGATTCCCTAAACTTTATAACTAGGATTTCCTAGATCTTTTGCTGACTATTGATACTAAATTTTGACACTAAAATAATATGGTAGTTTTGTTTGCCTCTTATAAATTCCAGCTACAAATTAGTCTACATGAAGCCAAATGTTGTAATTTCTAAATGTTAATTACATCAACAAGATGGCCTGGTAAGCAATATATAACCTGTTTCTTTAGACTGGATATGTATCAATACTATATTTCTACAACTTCTAATGTATTTTCAGGTAGTAAAAGTTTAAAATAACTGTGAAATAAATTTGTTGTGGATGTCTTGGATTCATCGCATTCATTAAACATAATGTTCCTGGATATTATAGCAGTTGCTCATTTTATAAAAACATAAAATTTCTACTCCGTATTTATCAATAAGTTGAAGTAACATACAAACTAATAGATGTTCCACATACTTTGAAGGGCAAAGAGACATTTTGAAACATGAATCATATGATTCATCAAACTCTTTCAGGACCCTATTTTCATGCAACTTGAGGAACTAACTTTCTCAAACTAATGTTAACATTTTGCCACCTACTCTATTTTTTAGTCTTTGCCACCTACTCTATTTTTTGATGTGATGAAAACTGTTTTATAATATGTTTCAGCAGAGAAAACAGTAGTAAGTTTAAAAGCTTTACTTTATCGCTATAAATGGAAGATCTATGCTTCCACTAGATTTTTATTGATGTAGCATTTGTTATTTCAACGTAATAGCCAATGGCTCTTTCTTAACTGTGTCAGTAAGTATGAGACAGTAAGTTAGTAAATATAAAACAAAGAGTAATTTGGGGCATTTTGAGTTGAAATATGTAATGTGAATGCATTTATATGCATCATAGTATTTATTAGCAAAATATTATAGATTGACAAGTGTATATAATTTGTCATTTGAATGGGGAAGCTAGCTGGGGTAGTGCTGAAAAATTCTAATGTCCTTAAGTTTTATCACAGAGTAACAATGAAGAAAATCTTATCGTGAGCCATAGAGGAAAATAATTTATAACAAAAATTATCTTTATCTGCTCTAAAATAATTAAATGGATGGCTAAGGAAGAAAGGCTAAATTCTACTCACCAATTAATTTAAATTGATAAAGTCAATGCAATGATGACATTTCATTCATCAAGCCCTTAAAGCCATCACACCTAAGATCATATGAGCTATAGGATCTCTTTTTTCAGTTTATCCATCATCGCAGAACACCTTAATAAATTCCTATTAGCTATATCTGAGCAAGGCAATGTAAGGGACTGTGGCTATCACTATTATCTCAGATAGAGGAAGAGAGGTTGCAGGATAAGGTGTACCTGAGATCCAATTTGGGAGGGAGGTGGAGTAATTAATAGAAAAAAAACAAACAAACAACCCAAAAAAACACCAACCAAGCAACCAACCAACCAACCAATCAAAGAAATTGTCTGGTTTTCCAGAACTACCAGTTTGAAAATAAAACTTTCATTTGTAAATCCATCACAGGAATTTGTCATAGACATGAGAAACAGAAAAAAATAAAGTATTTCTGCACTGTTTTCAGAGGAGAACTGCATTTTCAAATTATTAAGTCCCACTATCCATCATCTTAACACACTGAGCCTTCCTGTAATATACCAGACAAATCCATTATATCTCTGCCTTCTGGTAGTGTTCCTTCAGTTACAAACTGGGGCTCACAAATTCAAGCACCAAATTACACTATTATGTGTAATATTTGAAAACGTATTTCAGGATGTGACACACACAGGAGCAAAATACACTCCAAGATTTTAAAGATGGGTGACTGAACATATTCTGAGGCAGAGTGAGCTTGCAAAAAAATGACAGGTATAGCACGTTACTATGAAAATTGCAGAAAACCTTGCTTTTTTGCTGCTGCCTTTTAGTATATGGTCTTCAGTGTAGATGAATAATGAAGACATGTAATTTAAATAAAATTCTGACTCTTTTCAATGTCAGAGTGGAACATGTCTCATTGTGTTAAAATCAATGAGGAAAAGCCATTAGCTCTTCACAGGACAGGTCCTAAAATATCCCTAACCTTTCAGCCTCAGTTTTAATATAAATCTCTCTGAATGTGTGGGTGTGTGTATTGTGAAGAAAGCTTTCTTTTTATTTTCTTAAAAAACTATCTCAAAACTTATTTCATGTCTTTACTGACTTCACACTGTTTCTTCTGAAAATTATAGACAATTTTTGTGTCATGATGTATTTTTAGGAATATTTTGGAGAAAAATATAATTATTTTATCCTGTAGAGAAAGAGACTTGAATAGTTAGCAGAAAGAAAACATGTGGCTCATCTCCTTATATATTTCATAAATTTTTATAATGTACTACACTGACCATCCTAGGAAAAGAAACCTTCTAAGCTGATTTGTTTCCATTAGTCACTGAATTACAGTGGCAGATTAAAAATTACTGTGGCAGGCAGAGACTGGACAAATATGGACATTCATTTGCTCACTTTCTCTTACACTGATACTCTTGGGTCCATAATAAGAATTTTTGTCAAACTCAATCTTTTCTCTATGTATGCTGCGGTAATCACCTAAAACCTACACCTAAATTTCAGCTTAAATACTGGGCCAAATCAATACCTGAAGCAGAGTCTAGAAAAATGACAGTTCCTAGAAATTATACCAAGTGCACAGTTTAGGTCAGGACTAAAATATGTGAGTCCTTCTCTAAGTAGATTTCTCTACATTGATGTCTACTTGTTGTGCACATGATTAACGTACCAGGATGCACCATTCACATTCCCAGTCATAGATGCATAACAACACCTGAGTTGTTGCACTGTATCTGCAGTGACTTCAAACTGCCTATTCAGAAAGAGATGTGTGTCCCATATATCATGTGCCATAACTTCGAGGTGTAGATGCATAGCTTAGAAACCCAATTGCTTTCATAGTTAAAGAATTTCTTTTCAAAGTTAGGCAGTAGAGAACATTTTCATCATTTATTCCCACTGCTCTGGACCTTCACTTCCTCTCTCTCATGTAAATACAGTGTTATCTATAGCCAATACTTTTGAATGATTAAAGAGCAATTTGAAATATAAAGGAAGGAATTGTGTCTGTTTGTTACCAGAAAAAGTCTATCTATCAATATCTTCCTACTGACTTTTCTGTTCATTTTCCTTACTGAACCCAGATTATGCTTAGCTTTTTATTATGTCTAGCTTTTATCAGGTCTAGTAAATATTTCTGGTCTAGTAAATACATCTAGTCTATATTTGATGGTATATGGCACTTTTTTATAGAATTGAATTCTTCTTCAAAAATTCCACATGATTGCAAGATATTGTATAAGTCTAGAATCTTACCGTACATTGCATGCTACTATATGATTAAAATATATAAAAGAGAATACATTTCTTTATCTTTAGTTTTTTTTTAATTTATTGTATGTAGTTTTAAGCCGACACTGGAGGAAAAAGACCAAGAATACATCACATTTTCTTTGCAGAATTCAAAAGCAAGACATTAATAATTGGATGTTTTGACAAAAAGGCAACAAAGTATTAATAATGAATCTTTTCTCTATTTTATAATGTATTTCACTTTTTTGAACAGACAATCAAAATACTCTCTTTTTCTGAGTTTTTGCAAAGTATAAAGACATTGTGCTTCTATTATTTTGAAGATTACCTTTTTTCTTCAAAAAAATCAGGCTACCACACAGAAATGTAGAGTGTCTTCCTTGTATCTGTTTTGATCTTATGTTCGTGTACAAATCAGATAAAAAAACCTCTCTGCTTGCAAAATTATTTTAAATTGAATTACAGCTCATTTTCTAAAATATAGGATATATTTTAGAAATTATTATATAGTCAGGTGTAAGTTCCTATGTGCTGGGTCAAGAAATTTATTTATATATAGATTAGTTCTGCCTTTTAACCTGGGATCAGAATCTCAAGCATTAATATATTTATTACTTTAAAAGTTAAATTCCCTTAACTTTCTAATTCTGAAGACTGATTGTTCATTATCATGTTTTTAATGACAATAAAGGACAGTGGAATCTTCACAATTTAAAACTTTAATTAGAAAACTGTAATAAACAAATATAACTTGCTGTTTCATTTAAATTGCAGCCAAGTGATTGTCAATATTTTACACTACATATTACTTTTCTGAGGGATGATCTGAAACAGGGAAAGAAAGGAAAATGGAGGCAGAAGGACAGAAACAAAATCAGTGTTTACTCATTCAGGGACCAGGAGATAAGGCTATCACCTCAGGTTTGGCTGAAGGTAACAGTTTAATGGCAGGAGAACAGGAAATGTACTTCTTATGCCAGAAATGGATATTCTGATTTTAATGGCAATTTGTTTTCAAGAAGTGTTTTTTTCAGCCAATGTCAGTGTCTCTTGCCTTAGGTAGATTCATCAGTCCTGTTCCAGACAGCAACATATATCAGACCCCTTAATCCATAAACTACTGAAACTTCCATCATTCTTTCTGCTGTTTCAACTAATTCTTTCACATGAACTTCTTTCCCCATTTAAATCAAATCTCATATTCTTTTTCACTGTTGTGCTTTTAGTTACAATTATACCTTTCAAGTCCAGTCAAGTTTCATTTTACTTCCCTCTTTTTCCACACCCACATAGTCTGGTTTCCTCATGCTGATGAATATTTGGTGCCCATCCACACCGATTTAGTTCTCTTTCTTCTCTGCCTTGTGTACTTCAGATAATATTTTTTATTTTTCCCTTTTGTTCAATCTCAGTTTATTTAGAAATTAGGGGTTGTCAGGAAGTCAGTGTACTTCAAAAACAGAGTCATTTCCTATAATTTCATTAGCTTAACCCTCGATTCTCTTTTGAACCATTCAATTTAGCTCTTACTAGGGCAGTTTCTGGGAATTTTTCTGGTATTTACTCCTGAAGCTACTTCTTAAAAAAAAAGTGTTATAGATGAAACTGACCCAGATTCCATTTCCTCCATTTTATACTGTCTTCCAGAACTATCCCTGAGGACTCCTAACCTTCAAAAAACTACATTTTCTCATACCATGCCCCAGGATATTCAACTCACACCTACAGTTTCATGCAATAAAAACTCTGTCTTGTTCCAAAAATGCTTCTAAGACCAAAAAGTTATTAATGAAAGAGTAAAAAACCTCCTAAAGATGTCTCACATAATTCATAAGAAAATTAGTTGTATCAACTTTTGTGTTTATCTCTTTAAGTTAAAAAAAAAAAATAGTGTACAGTAATTGTAAAGGGAAGTTACTAGCCCTGCTATTGGATGGGTTAGAGTATTGCATACCTTCTCATGAAAACCTGGCAGTCACAATCACAATGCATCCCAAGCTGAGCAAACCTTAATTGTTTAACTGTGAGGATTGTTGTAAATATTTACTGGGAAGCACTGTTTTATCTGTGACCTACGGAGATTTGAAAGAGTAATACTGGAGTGAAAGGCTAAGAGCACAATTCTTAATACCACTTCCAAGTTCTCCTTTTTCCCACCTTAATAGTAAGCAATATAAGGTACAATTATTAATCTCAAATAATATAGTGTGTTTTCATTTAAAATTTTGCTTTCTTCTCATCATTCCCCAGGTATGCATGTATTGTCATGTTTCCCTGCTTTAATTTGACAGTTGTATGTACAAAAGTACTGGTTAATCTCATCATTCCCCAGGTATGCATGTATTGTCATGTTTCCCTGCTTTAATTTAGTTGTATATACAAAAGTACTGGTTAACACTCAGCTTATTACATTTCACCTTTGTTGATCTAGCTGTTGAATTTTATACAGGTATTTTAAAATATTTCAGTATTTTAGAAATGCTGATGAAGTCCCATGTTGCACATTGAAGTTCAGAACTTTAAAAGTTTGAGAAGTTTTACAGCCAGTTTTTAATACAGCTGTCTTCTAGGTGTCTGATGTTTAGATTTTTGGATTTATTCAGCACACCCACTTAGTATATCAGAGATACTTTTGTGTACTCCTCTGGGCTAAAGCTATTAAAAAAAAATTACTATGTCTTCAAGTTAGGAGAGTTGGCCGCAGTCATACCTGTAGTTACATAGTATGCAATAATGGATAGAAAAAAGAATAGATGAAGTGTACTACACCTTAGGTAATCCTGTCTGGTGTCTGATCCATTAGTAATTATAGGAGCTCATGTGAGATAAGAGAGTTTCCAATCTTTAACCTGTACTGGGGATCATTGCCCTAAGAAATTAGGGCCCCACAACTGATTTCCTGACAGCACCTCCCCTTTTTTATTAGAAGAAAATGGGATAATGGGAGAAATATTTTTGCTATAACTCTGTCCATGGCAGTTTAATTTCCAGCTCTTTTCTATAAGCTGAATATTTTTTATCTTGTTATGCATATATAGCTAGTGTATATGTATTTAATTTTTTTCATCTTTTTATAGGGCTTTAACTAAGCACTCTGACTATGCGAGGTGGCAGAGGAAAATATATTTCTGACCTGTCCTCTCTGTGCACTGTCTCCTAAATGCTGAAGTAATAGCTAATCTGGGTTCTACTATTAAATTCTAGTGATTGCTTCTCTACTTTCCACATGTGTTCCAGCATGATAAATAAAAGGTGGAAACTGGCTGTTTCCTGACCTCCACCGTGCTCTGCATGGTTTATTTGCATTTGTAGACATGGCTTACAAAGGTGGTGAGTGTTGCAGAGGTAACCTGGTTAGGATCTGAGCAGCAGAGCAAAACAAATTTATATTATTAAAGCAGCAATTCCTCATACTGATCAAACAGCAGCTTTAGCAGGCTCTGAAGGGGCTCATCCTTTAATTCTTGCCCACCAGAGGCACTATGGCTATGTCCCAGGAGCTTTATAGTGCCGTGTAGCAGATCTGAATGATGGTCCATTATGAGTAATATGTTGTCCCTGTGGGAGGTTTCAAAAATAAATGGTAGTCCAGTTGAGTAACTGAGAAACTTATCAAAAGAAAATACTTCCATAATCTCAGTGGCAATACTCCTATATTCTGTGAGGAATTATGACTGTTTTAGTGATGTTGTTAGAGTGGAGAAACAAGAGGGTTTAAGTTATAGCCTAAATTGCAAGTAAAAAATCCCAAAGAGCTACAGGACATCCCTTACCCCACAGATACTGGCACATAAGACAGACTAGGGAGTGAAAAATCTTTATCCTCCAAAATTAAAGCAACCTTTTTCTTTGATAACTCAGCTGTTAATCATTATTTATCATATTCACCATCCTTTCATGAATTCAAGAAATTCAAGAAGTAGCTCATACTGTTGACCATATATTTATTACCCAGCATGTTAGCAATTTATAAAAGATGTCAAATAGTTTATTCAAAAGGCAATTGTACTTAGCAGTTTAAAAAACAACCTGTTTATTTGTGGGGTTTATGTTGATTTTTTTTTCATGTCAATATATACTTTTGTTTTCCTTCTCATTCCATGTATTTCAGGTGAAATTGACATTTGGTATTGTCTTTTTTTTTCTATTCTAAACTATTTTACACCAAGCATCAAAATTTCAATCTGCCTTTGAAAATTCCTACATAACAAACATAAATTTAAATTTACATCTACTTAGAGGAAAATTTCTTAAAAAAAAATCTGCTGTGCTGGATATCTTAAACATGGACGCTGTGTTTTATTTACTTCTTATCTGGCATAAACATCTTTAGCTCAGCAACTTATTCTATGACTTGTATTTGAATGCTTCTTAATACCAAATTTGAAGAGTAATTTTATCTTGACACACCTGTTTTACTAAAATGCAGTAAATTTGATAGAAAATATGTTTTTAACTTGTGTCTTGTTTTCTAGACACATTGGTTATCAAAACAGAAAAGCTGTAAGAATGCATGTTTTCTTACTGATCCAGCTGATTTAATGAAAACACGATTAAAGTCCTATTGGGATAGAGTATTTATTGTCATTATATGCATGATTGATAAAGCAACATGAGATGCTGAATATTTTTCAGGGAATAGAACCAATATTTAAAAAAGGTAGTTGGACATTGTAAAAATATTATTGATGTCAATAATATATGTTTTTGTGCAAAAGAAAATCAGTAAATTTGAAAATACAAATATTTCTCTATGACAATCAAAGTACAAAGATATGAACACTATGCTCTACAAATTTTAATAGTCTCTTATATAACTCTCAAATTTATGAATCTATGTCAGTATTTAAGTGATACCTCAGATATAAAATTGACACTTGACTATTTTGTCCATGTTGGAAAAAATTCCTAAATAAGTCTGCCAGTATATAACAAACAGTAAATTCTGCTTTTCTTCTGTCTTTTTGTCTAAGAGAATTCTTTTCTCAGCATTATAATTTCATTCACCCAGAATCCTTTCAAAATTAACAATGTATAAAACCAGGTGTGGTTTGGTTTGTTTTGGTTTGTTTTGTTTTGTTTTGGTTTTTTTTTTTGTTTTGTTTTGTTTTGGGTTTTTTTGTTTGTTGGTTTGTTTGGGTTTTTTTAAAATATTTGAATCTCACCCCTGTATTACATATAGAAATATTACATGTCCTTTCTGAGGACATTAAATTATAATTCAACCTCCTTTCCTGGAAACTAAGAAAAAGTAGTCCAGCATCTCTTACTATCTATATTATTTCTTTGCTGGAGGCACCGTTTACACATGTTCATGGTATGTTATCTCTGAGTCTCTGGAAGTAAAGCATTAATAGAGTAATTAGATTAAATACTTTTCTTTTTCCTGTTTGATGGCTAATGATGTTTTATACTTGCATAGGGAGGTGACTTTGGGGCAACTGTATCTATTACTGAAATAAACAACCTTATTAAAAAAAGATGGCTTTTCTATCTTAGAAAAAACAAAATTACAGAAATCCTGAGAAAATACAAATCAATCTAAACTGAATAGACATGGTAGAGAAGAGCAAGGACTGTTTTTATCATTCTCTGCAGACATTCAAATGAAATCAACTTCCATCTGGTTAAGAGCCCATAACTAACTCTCCCTCTGCTCATTTGACAGGCATTTCACTCAGAGAGGAAAAGCAGTGGCAGAGTATTAATATATTCAGGTACCTGACCACAGACAATGATGCTTGCATGGGGGAGCAGAAAGCACTGTTTACTGCTTTTTTGTGCTTTTTTCTGTTTGTGGACAAAACTTGTGGATGACATAGTAGGTGACTTATTGTTGTATTATCTGTGTCATGGCAAAATTAGAAAAATAATACTGAATAAGCTCATAACTATCTATAACATCAAGATCAGCCTAGAAATAAGTATTTATTGCTCTCAACTTCCATCCTGCTTATTCATAAAAAAAAAATCTTTAAAAATATCATTCCAATCTAAATGCACACAAATTATTATTCTAGGGACAGCAAAGACAATTGCCACCCCATTTGAATGCGGATAGTGTCAAAGATGAGTGTGAACAAGCCAAATTATTTACAAATAAATTAAAAGTAATGCTTTTTAATAAATATATAATAAAAACTCCTTGAGTGAAGCCAGTTCAAAAAAACTAGATGAGAAAATTGTTGTTTTGTTTGCTTTTTGCAAGCAAACAATAATACATTCTCTAGAGGTTCACAGTATTATTCAGGACAGGTAACTGAAATCAGCAGATTTCAACTATGCCCAGATGACCAAACAGCGCTGGGTCTGTGATGTGACTGCACTTCAAAATGCAAACCAAAAATATTCTGCCGTGCTGTGGCTATAAAAGTAAAAAAAAAATGCTCTTGCTTTCCAGGATTGCATCTCACAACTAGATGCAAATATTGTATGTAAGATAATGCTTTAAGCTTATGCAACTGTAAGATATCTAACCAGGAAATTAACTTAAAGAAAAAGGATAAATAATAAATATTTTGAGTAATAATGTATTTGTGAGAACACAGTTTTTAAGAACTTTAGTGTTACCTTGCTAAGAATACATATTACCCAGTAAAATTTAATAAATGAAAATAAAGGAAAATGCTGTAGTGTAAGAAAGCCTGTATTAGTACATGTTCACACTGTAGACTAAATCACGTTAATGTTCTCTACATGCATTGTAAAAATAATTGAGCAGAAAACCATTACTCTTTAGGTGTATATGAAGTTAATGTGCATAGAATTCTGAAATACATTGGAAAGAATCAAAATAAAAATGATAGAACAGGAAAATATTATTTAAACAGAAATAGATTCCAAATTTGTTAAAATAAGGACATGGAAGAGTTGAAAATTATTACATTATGGTAAAAATGCGGTCATCGAGACAGTGGTTATAATCATTTCTCAACAGCTGAGCATTGCAGGTAAAGAGCCAATTCCCAACTCAATTTTCAGTCAAGCTACTGAGTGACATAAGTCTCATTCATTAAATTCCTTGGCTTTTAATTTTTTTACTGGCACAACAAGAGCATACTTCATAAGCATAAACATTTTCTACTCACTGAAAAAAACAAAACCAACCAAAGTTTTATGATTTTTTTTATTGCATTTGCTTTATTGAGTTATAAAGTGACCGTCAAACAAATAGACAAAATCTTTGGCAAAAATAATAAAAAAAATATATTGGCAAAAATAATAAAGTTAGAAAGTGGCCATCAAACAAATAGACAAAATATTTGGCAAAAATAATAAAAAAATCTATTGTTTTCACTTAGAAACATAGTAGGAAAGAAAATTCAGTAAAATATTTATGTACTGACACTTTCTCTTTCATTTTTTTTTCTGTAGCTAAAGAGAATCCTGTGACAATTATAAACCGAGAATGCAATAGTCAGCATACAATATCGCAAATCAAAACCAAATGCTGGAATAGAGTAATTTGCCATAGTATATAAACACTTTGTAACACTGTGATGGCATAACCAAACAGATATTATTTTAAATAAATGTTTAAGCAATGTGACAGTTCAAGGGGTAAAGAAAGACTGGGTTTGCTGCACTATGAGGTATCCAAGTGATAGATGAAAAAATGACAGGAGAAGTAGAACATCAAACAGGCAGTGCATCCTCCTGTGTATACAAGAGACATAACTGGAAACAACAAAAATAAGCTGGATCAGTAGCAGATGAGACACCTCACTTACTAGAGGGGGATGTGAACAACCTGTGTAGGCATAAGTGAAGCAAACTGGCAAAGAAATCAAACTCACTTCAATGAAGTCTTTTTATTTTGCCCAGACAACCACTCTGATATTGGTTACATGGAGCCATTCACAACTACTTTAAGCCTTTGGTAATAAGGGTGAGCAGCCTTAAATATGTGGTGATATGAGTAACAATGTGCAAAACTGAACAGTTAAAAACAAAACTTTTATTAATAATTGAATTTAATAAAGTGTTTATTTAAGTGGTTTAGATTTTAGTTTAAAACTGTCTTAAATTGTCACTTTTCTAAATACTCCCACCACAACAATTTTTAACTCTCTAACTAGTAAATATTAGCAGACCAGTAGTTTTGTCTGAAACACTGTTACAGCCAACATTACAGAAGCTATGGCAAAGTTGATGCATGGGCAAAAGGAAGAGGTATAAAGAGTGTGCTGGGACAGTCCCTTTCAACAGAAGTGTACAGATTAGTTTAAGACAGCTGTGAAATAATTTTTTTTGTTCCCTCAATGTATATATTTATGTAAAGAAAACCGATATTTTTATATTTGTCATATATTGTCAACTTAATTACTTTTTTATCTTAGAAAATATGTTCACTTCTTGGGTACATCTCCACATCAGACAAAGGACTTAATTAGTTCATTTTTTTAAATTTTCTGTATTATTTGACAACAGGATATTTCAAACATAGGAAAAGTGTGAATAGAGTATATACAGAGGATGTACCTCTATATATATATATAAATAAATTATTATGTATAACAACATTATTATATATGTGCTGAGGGTGACTAATTGCTTATAAAAAGTTGTTACAATATTGATTCTTGCACTATTCAATTCCTTAAATATTTTACTGTCTTCTTTTCCATGTAGGAATTAAATTATTCCTTTCAAGAATTCCCAAGATTTTGTCTTATTCTCTTCTGCATTGTAAAACCAGAAGTACAACTAAATGGTTTAGATTTTTTTGTGTGCAATTTGTCTTTCAAACATATTTGTTTAAAGAATATTTGATTTCATCTAAGAAGCTACAACGTGTAAAAAGCAAAAGACAAAACATAATCCTCTGCTTACCTTTTTTTCTTTATACACATACAAAGACAGCATAAATGGAGTATTATTTATCAACATTACTGTTTACAATTTGCTTTCACTTATAAGAAAGTTGACTTCATCTTTGAAGTCAGAAAGATAAAATAGAACCATTTTCCTTTGCTTCTGTTTTTGTTTTTTCTGAAATACTTGTTTAAGAAAGAGATATTAAATGTGGATCATAACATTAGTAGGCTTTTATGAAACCAGATTCTAGGAGAAAAACAAACAGGAGAATAATTCTGTGTCAAACTCTAGATATCTTCTTTCTTTGAGAATTTCCTTAGTAAATTCTAACATTGGATAAGTTCCTTAAAATGTGTGCTTATATTAGTAACACAAGAATGAGATCATCCCAAGACAGTTGGAGAACTGAGTGGCAATGATACAAACCCATCCATCTTTCATTATCTTTGAAAGACTGAGACAGTCAGGCTTTCAAGTGACTCCAAAGGTTTCAAGTGACTCGGGAAAAAAAAAACGAAACAAAACCCAAAAAACAAAGGTCACACTCACCTTCAAGATAGGCAAGAAAGAGAGATTGAGGGAGGTGCAGACCATACTGAGCTGAAGATTGGAAACCACATCCAGACACATACAGGACAAGAGGACAACTGAGAATAGCCATTTACTGAGGGTGGACTGATGCCTCACCAAAATTCTTTCCTTCTCTAATAGGAAGATCAGCTTGGTGGGCTAGGGAAGAGAGGTGACTGCCCTAATGTTACCAAGATCTTTTACATGGTGTCCCATAACACAACTTCTTGTAGCTGTACTGGAAAAAAATGGTCTGGATACATAGAATGACAAGCTGGGTGAAAAATTGACTAAATTGCTGCACTGAAAGAACAATTGTCAGCACTTCAAAACCGAGCTTTAGCCAGATATTATACGTCAGCCTGAGTTACTCCTCAGAGTTGATACTGAGGTCAATATTGTTCAACATCCTCATTAGTGGTCTGCATGATGAGGGAAAATACACTTTCAGCATGTCCCTGGATGGAGGACAGCTTTTACATTGAAGGACTGTCTGCCATTGAAAAGGTTTTCAACTGACTAGAGAAATGGGTAGACAAAAATAACTTCGATTTCAATAGCCTTGTACATTGGACAAAATAACATCATTCAACAGTACAGGCTGGAAGCTGACTGCCAAGACAGAAAAGAGACAAACCATTTTTTGAGACAACAAGTTAAACAGAAGTCAGCAGTGTGCTTCTGCAACAATGAAAGCTAAGTGCCTGCTGGGCTGTATTAAGAAGGCTTTGGGAAAGTGTTAGGAAGAAATATCATATGCTTGCTGTTTTGAGTATTCCTTAGGAATCTGTTTAGGGCCATTTTAGGAGAAAATATCTGATCTGATACAGTGCAGTCACCCTCATATTCTAAAAATGATGAATGGGTAAATTCCCTATATAAGTTAGAGAAAATCCAGTTACCTATAGAATAGTTTTTCAACAGCTAACTTCAAGGAATGCAATGTAATGAATGACGGGGACAGTCTTTGAATGTATCTAAGTGGAAGAATCATAGAATTTCCTGAGGTGGAAGGGACTCACAAGGATCGTTGAGGCTGACTCCTGGCACTGTACAAGACCACCCCAAAAATCTGTCTGAGCACATTCTCTAACACCTTCTTGAACTCTGCCAGGCTTGGTGCTGTGACCAGTTCCCTGGGGAGCCTGTTCCAGTGCGCAACCATGCTCTGGTTGAAGAACCTTTCCCTAATATCCAGCCTAAATCTCCCCTGACACAACTTCAGGCCATTCCCTCATGTCCTGTCACTGGTCACACAGAGAAGAGATCACTGTCTACCCCTCTGTTTCACCTCGTGAGGAAGCTGTAGATGAGGTCTCCCCTTGATCTCTCATTTTGTCTAAGCTGTACAAGCCAAGTGACTTTGAAATAAATGGGCAGGAGATCTTTCTCCTTTTTAATGCCTTTATTAAGAAGAATCAGCTCAGGTGGGGAGAAATCGACGGGTTGCGCCCTCGCAGCCATTGCTCCCAGGCGTGGCACAAAGGAGGAGGATGATGCAGTTTTGTCCGCTGGTCTGCAGACAGAGCTGGGGACTCTGTCCTCACGTGATTAAAAGCTTTTCTTTGGCAGCGAAACCAAAGGAGTCTGACTCGGTCTGACCTGGTTTTTTTAACTCTGAAACTTAAAAAAATTACAACTTTCTATTCATAACAACTTCAGCTACTCCTTGTATGGCTTCCCCTCTAGAACCTTCACCATCTTCATCTCCTTTGGACACACCCTAATAGCTTTATATTCTTTTTATAATTTGATGTCCAAAACTCTGCAAAGGAGTCAAAGTGAGGCTGCACCGGTACAGAGCAGAGCAGGACAATCACCTCCATCTATGGCTGCAAACACTGTGCCTGATGCCCCCCAGGACATGGTTGGCCCTTTTGGCTTCCAGGGCTCTGCTGACACATACTGAACTTGCCCCTGACTGTGACCCCCAGGTTGCTCTCGATGGTACTGCTCTTCAGTCTCCCATTCCCCAGTCTGTAGGTATACCCAGGACTGACCCATCTCAGATTCAGAATCCAGTACTTGCCCTTGTTAAACTTTAAATGGTTAGTGATTGTCCAGACCTCTAATCATAAAGAATAAACATCTAAGTTGTTTTCCACTTAAGGAAGCAAGAACTACACATTTTGTTAGGCAGAAGTGGCTCTTGGTAGATAAACTGAAGCAACTTGTTTTTCAGATAAGAGTAAGGTTAAATCACTAAGAGAATTGTTGAGAATAAGAGGCACATTAGCAGATGGGAATTTCAGTGCTCCTTGGATTTAGCATTTAAAAAGAAGCTTGGGTCTTGGAGCAGAAGGAATTCAGAAGGCAATCCCTGGGTTGTCAAGGTCAGTGCATAGCAGAACAGGGAGCCAGCAACACAAGGGAGTGCAATACCATTGTCATTATAATTACATTTGGACTTTTTTTCGGTCTTCTTTCACCTATAGATAGATATAGTAGGTGCAGTTTTGGGCCAAATCTAGAAGATTAAACTCACAAATGTAGATATGTAGCAAGATGCTGTAAGTACCATACATCTGGAATCCTTGCAAGTTCTGTTTTTATGCTTTAGAATTTGCTTTTTTCAGATTAGATATTTATATAGACATTAAATTTGCCACTGAAATATGGCAGAACAAATATATTACATCAATCACACAGAAATTAACTGATGGCTTTTAATTATACTGTAATAAGATGCCACTGCTTGCTTCAAGGGTTTAATACAGGGGTGAATTTTTATTACAAAATTCTCTAAAAAAATTAATGGAACAGCAAAAAGACTTAGCTGATATCTCAACTACAGTGCATCATCTCCTTCTTTTTATGACTGTTCATTTATGGTTCTATTGCAAAGAAAAAAATTGCTCATGCTTGATGAATTGCTCAGTGACAAAAAGTAAGTTGTACTAAGTCCTGTTCAAGCGTACCCATCTTCCCAATAATGCCCTTTGACTAGCTTTATGCTTGATTGTTTACATTCCACAAAGCCTCCTCTCACTTACCAATTTTGCAGCTCAGATGCAGTTCTTCTCACTGAACAGAAACCCTGGATATAGCAGTGATTATGCCCTCAGGTATTCTTGTCATGCCATGCTTGCTGCACATTCTATAGTACAATTGCAGCAAAGAGAACAGGACACTAATGGCTTTATGAGTGAAGAAATATACATGTGCTTGCAAAATCTTCCCTCCCTGCTTGAAATAGAGTGCAACTTGCCTGAATATTATCTGCTTTACTTCCACATGATATTTCAATATCTGAAAATATTTTAGTCTTAGAAGATTTCTATTTAAACAAACTAACTGCTGTCAAGGAAATCTATTTTAAAAACCTCACAAAACAGAACAAAACCCCTGGTAGTCTGTAGAGTTTTTAGACCTGAGACAAGTACATTTTTGTCTTTTGGACTAAAATTTTATCTAGACTTTTTGAACACTAGGGACACCATTGTTTCATCTCTTTAAAGAAGAAATAAAGTTTGTCAACAATAGCAAATACCATTTCTAATTTGGGACTGCATCACCTCTTTTACATGTATAAATGCTGTTGTGAATGGAATTCTATGATTTTGATTTTAGCAACTCTTTAAAATGGTCTTTTGTACCAAATATAATATATATAAATAACAGGATCCTGAGTTCACATATGTCTTTATGCTCGTGGAATAGGATACAGTACTTGTATTGTATGTTTAACGTCATATTATATAAGCAGATAACATGACTGTCCTTGAAGATTGAAACCATGCAGCTCAAATCAAGCCAGAAATGCATTCAGTGCTTATTGCACACCCCTGAATATGTTAGTAGCAGAAATGGCTTTAGGGAAAAAAAACCCAACCCTAAAACACTAACTATTAATAGCTTAAAGAAAGAAAAAAAAATCTTAAAGAAGAAGAAAAAAAAAGTAGAAGTTTAGCATATGAAAGTGGATCAGTAAGTTTGCTGTCTGGTCTTTGCTTGTAAAATTAAACCTTCATTCTGCTGCTGCAAGTTACCAATATTTGACTTCCCCTGACAAGACAAAGGCACATAGTATTAACCGAGAATTATTACTGTTAATACATACACCTTTACCTGAAGTGTTTTTATATCAATAATTGATGTTCAGTATGTAATGATACAGAGTTTGCAACTCATTAACAAATTGGGACATAATTATCAAATATTCTTTGATATAATAAATAGCTTAGCAGATAGCATTAAAACAGTGAAATAATTATGTATTTATTTTAAAAAGTTTTGGAAGTGTCTGAGACAACATTCTTAAAATTAAAGCAGAGAATTATAACAAGATTAAATTTTTAGGGATAGATAAAAATCTGATTGAAAATATCACTGAATGAATGGATGTCAGCTCTTTGGTTAGTATGTAAGGTTTATGGTCTGTTCACAGTTTTGTTCAATACTTTTATTGAGTTAACAAGTAGAATACAAAGCATATTCTAAAATTTGCTGACGACATCAACAAATCTGATTAAATCAAATTAGAGTGGTTTCAAACAGATTAGGTGATTGGATTTTAAAATCTGCAAAATAAAGATGCTTTGAAATCAGCAAGAATAACAGTACATAGCAGTAATACATTGTTACAGTTAAGTTTTGTAAAATTCACAAAAAATACAGACTACAGTTAAGAGACATTACTACTTAAAAGATGGAGGTTCACAGAAGACCATAAGTTAATCATTGGTGATGGGGAAAAAATTATTCTCTGTATGAAAAAGGAAAATGTCATCTAGGAAGCAATATGATTTTTCTGTCTTAAGTTTCAGTCTTATCTTGACCCACTCGGAAAGAAAAGTATAGTCAAAGTAGAAGATAGCAAGCAAAAATAGCATGAAAAGTTGAAAACGGCAAAGGTGGAAAGGTCAGAGACAACGGTTTTGTTTTATTTAACAGACACAAAAAACTGCCATGAAAAGAATAAAAACCAGATGTCCTCATTCTGTTTGCAAAAGAAGAGGTTTATGCTACATAAAAATATATTTTTTCCTTATAATAAAAGCAGTGAACTGTGATTATAGACTGCATATTGAAGAACTGAATAGATATTTATCTGTGACTGTATTTAAAGTCAAGTAATGTTTCTTCCTTCTTCAGTAAAGGAGAACTGAGTGACCTTTTATGATAACATTCAGCCTACTATTTACATTACTTTTTCATTATACATTAATAAAGAATTGGAAAAAAATTCAAATGTATTGAGCTATGAAATATGCCAATTATATTGATATACACCTTAATTACATTCTAAGACATAAATATATAAATAGTGCATACTTTCATAATTTACCTAGATATCAAGAAGAAAAGGAAGGCAAATTTTCACTCCTTTACTTCTGTTGCAAATCTTCATGGATCAATGTTTCAATATCATGGATGAGATTTGGACATCCAATGTATATCACTCACTGTCATGGGCAATAAAGAGCTATTAAAGCTATTATTTAAATATATTGCTAAAAAAAATCAGAGCAGGATAATTACAAGTAGAATAAGACCTTAAAAATACCTGCCCGCTATCCCTCCCTCATTCTCATCTCTGCCTCCTCCCTGCAGTGGTGTGGGGAAACAGGGAATGGGGGTTGTTGTCAATCCATCATAATTTGTTTTTGCTTCTTCTTGTGGAGAAAAATCCTTCCTCTACACCAGTATGGGGTCCCTGCCATGGGAGACAGTTTAACTTCTCCAATATGAGTCCATCCCATGAGCAACAGTCCTTCCCAAAATGCTGCAATGTGGGTCACTCTTCCACAGAGTGCAGTCCCTAAAGGACAGGCTGCTCCAGTGTGGGTGCCCCACAGGATCACAGGTCCTAGCAGAAAACCTCTTCCAGCATGGGCTCTTCTCTCCACAGTTCTGCAGGTCCCTGCCAGCAGTTTGTACAAGTATAGGGAGTTTCCATGGGTTCACAGCCTCCTCCCAGGCATCCACCTGATCCAGAATGGGTCCCCTCCATGGGCTGTGAGTGGCTCTCTGCATCCCTCCATGGGCTGCAGGAACTCAGCTGCCTCGTCATGGTCTTTACCAAGAGATACAGAGGAATCTCTGCTCCAGTGCCTGGAGTGTCTCCTTCCCCTCCTTCTCCACTGACCTTGATGTCTGCAGATTTGCTCTTCTCATGTTCTCCCTCTGTTTTTCTCTAGCTGTAAGTATAACTGCACAATAACCTTTTTTTCTTGTTATTAAATATATTACCACAGAGACATAACCAACCTTCCTGATAGGTCAGCAACATGTTAATTTTGGAGCTGGCTGGCACTGTCTCTGCTGGACATGGTAGAAACTTCTACCAGCCTCTCTCAGAAGCCTCCCCTGTAGCACCTGCTACCAAAACCTGGCCATAAAACCCAATACAACCTTTGGGAAAAAAAATAAAAATTCATAGAGATAGAACAGGGAAATCATAGCTAATGCTGATTTATAAAAATTTCTGATGAGTGAGAAAAAAGTTTGAGTGCTACACAGAGCTACACTGAGCATAATACATTTAACTTATATTCAGCAAAAATATAATTGTGTTTGTTTTAAAAACAAACTTAAAAGTATACATAAACCCATAACTATTGTATAACTACAGATGACATTTTTTGCTTTTAAAACATATTTCTTATATGATACTGCTGACATGAAAATATTTAATTTTTTTCTGAATATTTATATACCCCCCCCAAAAAACCCAATAGCATAAATAACTGAATACTTTAAAGTTAAAACTAATCCTTTACTAAATTTGTGTAGCCAGTTCCATACATGTTTTGTGAATATTTTTTATATATTTTATTGATCACAGTGTTTAAAAATTTATAATTTATTAAAAACAACCTTTAAATGCTAGGAGATAAATAAGTGGGAAATACACTACAGAAATGAGCAGAATTTGGATAGATATATTGAATATCCATGGAGTGGCTTCCATGGATTTTCTATATTTTCTGAATGTTTGCAAAAATATATAGGTGCATTCCTAGCCTAGATAGAAAATCCATCTTGTTGCTTTTCAAACATGTTAAATACATCTCAGTAAACAAGCAATATAAAAAACATAGCTTCATAGAGAACAATAGTATGTTGGACCTGCAGCAACTTTTTCCCCTGTCTGATGTCGCTACTATTTAGCCATCTGAGGTTAGCATTTATTGATTCTGCTTTTACTTTGATTGGATCTTACCTACTTCAGTGCTTCAGTAAATTGAAACCTTCTCCAGTTCATGGAAGAAATCTGAGAGCAGGGCAGTGAGAAAATGTACACTGACCTCAATTTGTTTCAGATGGTATTGGTAAAAACATTGTCATCAGGTTGCAGAAATGACCTCAGCTCGAAAGAGATAAAAATAAAACCTCATGTTCTCAACAGCCTTTAACAGAAGGAGATTTAGTTATGCCCAAAGTACAAATCACATCACTATTTTTCTATATTCTGTAAATACCAAAAATCTCTATTATCCTAATGATTTTAAAGGTCAGCATCCAAATACATTCTCTGCTGAATAAATCGGCCTTATATGGTGTAAGATGTGTTTCATATCTACAGTATTATCCATATTACATATTTTACTGTTTATATGTACTTATATAAGTACTACATATGTAATAAATTAATAAATATAACATGGTGTAACATAACACAACATAGCACAACATAATAATATGTCTATAGTGTAATATAATATTTATAATAGCCAAATTCTCATGCCATGAATCTATGAATAGAATATGGATAAAGAGAAAGTTGTGAAACTAATCTCAATTCAAAACTTAGAGGGTGCCTTTCTTCAGCGATATTTGGGGTTTTTTTACTTTTTCCAGATGTAAATCTCCATTACACTTAATATGGTTTTATATAAGTGTTTAAATTAATCACCTTTTTATTTGGGTTAATGCTTATCCTTGTAAGTGTGCAACTACCACAATATGATCCTCTTGCCCCCTTTCTTCTGATTTTCTCATAAACAAAACGTCAGCCACTGAAAATGAATTACCATGAATTACCCCTACTTCTTCATATGTCACATATAAACAAAAAGATGTTTGTTGTTTGAGAAGGCAAACTCAACCTGTGTTGAGTTAACCTTAGCAAACAGCCAAACCCACAACAAGCTGCTCACTCACTTTCCCTCCCTAGTGGGATGGGGGAGAAAATGGGATGAGAAAGCTCAGGGTTCAAGATAAAAACAGGGAGATGGCTTACCAGTTACCATCGCAGACAACAGAGACTGAACTTGTAAAAAAATAACTTCATTTATTTGCAATAAGAATAAAATTTAATTACTGATTTGGGTAGTCAGAAGACATAGACAAACTTTCCAACAGCTTTCCTTCCCCCACTTTCCTTGATCAGATTCACTCCCTGTAAACAGCACAGGCTGAGGATGTTGGGTTATGGTCAGTAATTATGGGGAGTTCTTTGTTGATCCTTCCTTCTCACACTTTCCCTGTGCTCTAGTATGGGGTTCCCTAGGAGTGCAGTTCTCTCAGAAATACCCATCTGCTCTGATAAGGATCATTCACAGGCTGCATTCACATTCCCTGCGCCAGCATCACAGAGCACTAGACAATTATTTTAGACCTGGACTAATTTCTGATTTCTGAATTTCTATACCTCTATTGCAAGTAAATATATAAAAGAAAAAGTAGCTCAATGAGGTAAAGTTCAGGGAAATTAAAGTGTCCAGGTTTCTTAGGAATGCATTGCTAAGTTCCAGCAGCAACTAAGGAATCCTCTGGAAAAAAACTTTTTGAAACCATATCAGAGAAGTTTATTCGGCGTGAATTTGAAACACTGAGTATTCCAGAAACTTTCTGTGATAAAAATTTTAACTCAGCACATGTCACCCTTGGAAGGGAAGTTGTAGATATTGCTACAGATGGAGGATAGTGAATGTAAATTCATTCACAGGAAATCATTCACACACATTCAAGTGAATTCACATACATATGAAGCAAAATCTGCTATAACCCAGTTTGCTTTTTTGCTTGCTTTTTTTTTTCAGAAATCAGATATCAACTGGGTAAATAAATAAATTACCACCCTTATCAGTGCTCCACAAGAAGCAGGAGCTTTTTTGTTTGGCTAGGGTTTATTTGTAGAAATCAAAATTTTTGTCTTTTAGTCCACCTTTTTTTGAAAAAAATCTCATATATGTAACAGAAGAGAATACCTTTGAATTCATAAGGGCTTGTGTTGTACACTTCAGTACTCTAATTACCCAGACTTCACAAACAAAAGGGCAAACACCTCCTCATTTTCCATTTCAGATTGTTCTGTCAGTCTTTACAAATGAATTATCAACCCAAAGAGTCTTAAGCTTCCATCTCTGTGCTGAGTTACACACTGGTTGAATTAATAATAGCAGAAACTCTGATTTGGCCACCAAAATACAAGAAGTAGTTTAAATGCAAGTAATTCAAATCTAAAACATTACATGCAAGTATTTGAAATCTAAAAACATTACATGTCTTTAAAAATTACTTCAGTTTTTCTAAAATATTTTAATACAATACAAAGTTTTTGTTTATTTGTTATTGTTTGCAATTTGACCTTCAATGTCACATGGTGGTATGTCAAATGAAGCAATTTTGATCATGTGAAATTGGATCATGTCTCACGTATATCAATAGGATTGATTAAACCTGACAAGATATATCAAAATGTGACACATATGCCTCAAAAACAGACATAATATTTTCTTCTGAAAACAATAGTGTTTCTTAATAATTTCTGAAAGATATATTTTCCTTTGGGAATAAAAAACCCCACATATCAACAAGGCAAATGTTTTCACTGGATCTTGAACATCATATTTAAAGAGGCTGGAGAGATGCTTTTGCTCCCTTTTAGGAAAGTCATTGGTAAGTAATCAATATTACTTTACAACCTAATTCCCATTTAAGATAAATTTGTAAATAACATTTTGTTAAAAAAAGGCAAAAGGAAATTATTAAGATGCAGAAGTAGTCATGAGACAGGAAACACACTGTGTCTCTTTGAGTACTGTCCTAGATGTTAATCTTTTATTGCTGTACCACCTAGCAACATGCTAATGGGCTTTTCATAGTCCAGAAGCAGTCCAGTAGATTGATGGTTATTCAAAAAAATTTACAAAAATGTTCCTACTGGAGATGAGGAAGCAAGTTTCAGCTTAACAAAGAAGAAAAGGTATTACATTCAAATTTAATCTAAGAAAAATCAAAAGGATTTTCTTCTATTGTAAGTTTTGATATAAATTTCTATGAGCTCATTTTATCATATTCATTTCAACTGAGTTATGAATTAGCCATAAAAATCCAAGAGATAACTTAGGAAATAATGTATTTCAAAAAACAGAATCTGGATTCAAAATACTTAAATACTTCATTCTCCTTTAGGATTTATTTGCACATTCCTTTTCCCCTCCCCTCCCCACCTTTTTCTTTTACCCGAGTGGTCCTCTGTAATTTAGAATCACAGCATCTCACAGTAAAATTAGAATTAAGGAAGACATTTGTTTACTACAAATGCAAAAACAATAAACATTGTTTCCCTGAACCCAAAAGAAATAAATCAGCTGATGATTTCAATGCTCATTCTTCACTTAACGCAAACAGTCTTTCAGCAAAGACTTTTCTAGTGGTCATTTTAGCAGCCTGTATGCCTGGCCCAGCAGCTTTTTCTGTCTCTCGCCACTGTGCATCTTGTATTTTTAATACATACATATAAGCACATGAGTAGCTGTTCATTTATATGTTTGGGTTACAAACCCTTGATATTTCTGTTGTGAGATATCATACATGGATCATGGGGCTCTTTCATCCCTCTTAAATGAAGGCAATGGTTAAACCTCCAGCTTCATTGACACAAAACCAGACCAGCAACACAGAGCAGTCTCTGGTAAAACACAAAGCACTATGTGACTTTATAGTGTTCTCATTATGTATTTCTGTCAAGTCCCTTATTTCTGTGGAAGTCTGAAAAGACATCAATATAAATTCAATTCACATGAAAGCTTTTAATGGTAATCTTTCAAGAAAAAAGATTCAAATGTATGCTGTTTTAATATTTTTATTTGTATAGTGAGAGATTTAGGACCTCATAAGAGCTACAGTCCTGAAGTCCTGCTCTATTTTCATGTGCTACCTTTCCTTGATGCAGGAATTATCAAATATGTAGATGATTTTGAAATGGGTTGTCTGCTGACAGAAATTACAATCCAAAGAGGCAGTGGTTAGATTTGGCAGGAGTGTTATCTTTGACACAGGGTAAAGAGAAATAAGAGGAAGGAAAAAAAAACATTATTGAAGGCTGAGGAAAACAGAGCTTTTCTGTCAAGTTTTTTTTCATCTCTAAGTATTTACCCTAGAGCATTTTACTCTTCCTGTACTTCATTATTTCAGTTGCTTATGTTTCACAGTACAGATTTAAGTCATCCAAAACTAACAGCCAAACAGTTATTTTTAAACATTATTTCCCAGTGTTGTTAGCTCTTTTTGTATTTGAGACATATCAGCACAAATGAAGTGTGACCTTAGTGCTGACCTTAGTCCTAGTTCTTCCAATGTGCAGCTAAACAGACAACTGAGGAAGTGGATGAGTTGGAAAACATAAAGCAATTTTGCACGCAGGTGCCCATTTGACAGCAGTGGGCTTTTTTAGGACAGCCTCTGTGACATACCCAGTCTCAGCTGACTTCAGCCAACCCATCTTTCCAATCTTCATGTAGATACAGATATTAAAAATGGGATTTTTTTCACTTCCAGCAGGAGTTCAAAACCACTGTTTGAGGACTTAAGGGTGAAAAACAAGTGATACCCTAAGACAAGAATATTTGTACAGAAATTGATACCTCTGAGAGCCAAAAATAGCCAAAATGAGGAATGGAGAAGGAATTAATGTAGTCAGAGGGTTAGAGAAAATTAGATGAGCTACAACAGATAAGAGCATAGTAAAAAGATTAGTCCAAATACTAAATGAGAAAAGGATGAAATTAATGAAGGTTTTAAATCACTGAATTACTTTAAATCAACTTGTCAGTTAGATACGAAATAGTCAACAGCATTTTTGGCAATTAGAAAGTAATGAAGATCTTGTAAAATCATCTATTGAAAAAAAAGAAGCTTGAAAAGGAGAACCCGAATAATTGAAATGCATGCAAATGAACTAGTCAGAAAAAGGTTTCATTCAGTAATAATACCACGTATCTACTTCTAAACAAGTGATTGCTTTCATGCATGACAACAGCATAACAATACTTGTGTGATTAAACTAAGCAGTCATCTAATTACCTGATGAATTGCAGCTTATATAAGGTCAGAACAAGACTTCCTAGTTTACAAAGCACCTATATGATCTTCTGGAAATACATTTATTGATTTTGCCTCTCATCTAGTTCAAAGGAAGTTGGACACCAAATGCACAGGATCCACAGATCCAGAACAGAAGGCTACAACATGGATGACTGACTACAATTTTGGATTCAGGCCCCTGTGTCTGAGATTTACTTTCTTGCTCTAAGTATATTATAATACAAAGTTGTTGATTAAAAACACCAAGGATGGTGCTGATGATTCCATCCTCCTTAGGTGGAAGTTGCCAGTATATCTGATTGCAGCTATATCAAGTCTCATTCTGGCATCTAACAGTCTTGTTCTGGGTTTGCAGTGTCTCTACAGTGGCTCACAATTTTGGTCAGGGACAGAATGCATATTAGTGTCAGAAGGTGAGCAACTAGTGAACATTTGTAGCATGATGAAACTGTTATTTCAAATAAAATTAGAATGAGGGAAGTCCCATGAATTTGTTTACTTCTGGCTTGAGTATGCTAACTGCTGAAGTATTATATAATAAGCAAGGCTGAGACTGCATCACAGAATTCATTTGGAGTAGTCAGGTTTACATCATACCTGATAAATCAATCTTTTTGGGATGATTAAATATCCAAAAATCTGTTTCATGCTTTGCAAATGTCCATAGGTAAAGACAGTTATGAGCATTCATAATACCAAATAATGTAAAGTTTTCCAAACACTTTTGCTCTTATGTTGGTATTTCAGACCTGGCAATACATCAAAATTCTAATCTTGGACAACTTTTATCTTTGTAATATTTTTTTCTCCCTTTCCCTGATGCTGAAAAGTCATTCTAACACTATAGAGAGCAGTTTAACAATTAATCCCAGTTGCTGCATTTGGACATACTTTGTAATGAACTAATTAGAATGCAGCTGTAGCATGACTTTTGGAAATAGATCTGAATGACATCTTTTGCATAACATTATTAACTGTTAATACATACGGATAATTTTTTCCTTAAAAGCACTTCATACTTTGAAGCTCAAATGGTTGATAGCATGAAAAAAAAATAACAGTTTTATATATAACTCACATTTTTAACCATCTTCATGCTGATTTCATAGTCTTGCTATCTTATATGCTTTCCGCAAAAAAGACTACATAGGGGACTATAGATATTTATCATCATGCCAAATCATATTCTTGGAAGAGGAACAAACAGGCTTTCAACAGATGAACACCCTTTAAGTATCTTCCATGTCATCCTATTTGGCAGGACTAGACTCGATAGAGAATTGTTGTTTTTCTTTACTCTTAAATCTTTTCCTAGTTGTAGTCTTTGTTTCACCTTGAGGGGAAATTTCTTGTTCCTGCTAGAATAATTTTCTTTACACTTGAGGACCAGATATCTTTATAAGGGATTAATCCTTAAACCCCTGTGGGCTAAGTACATGTAAATGCATTGCTCTATTAGTCATACTTGACAAATCTGAAGGAAAAAAAAGCAATCCTTGTAAGGGTTTTATGGAAGCACTAGGTTATAACTTGTACAGCAGCAAGGGAATCAGCAGGAAACACCAAATACTCAATAGTTCCTTCTTCCCTAGGGTGTCTTCCTCAGAAAAGTAACAGAGTTAATCCCCTCCTGACTTTGTCTCAAAGAACTGATTCTTTTGGAATAGAGCAGAAAAAGAGGGATCTCCAGATGCTATCTTTGAAATTATACCTAATGCCTAGAATTGCCCTTAACTTCCATGGCACTATTTTACATTTATTTTTTTGTTGGCAGCATCTCAGACTTGACATAATTTATTTCCCCTGAATTATGCTAAATATTCATAAGACTTGGTACTCCATCCTTCCCTATAGCATACTTCTAAGAAGCATAACTGAAAACAGAATCCATATAAATGTTATCAATGATGCTTTATGTAATTTTTTTGTTCATGTCTGCAGTGATTAGAAGACTTTGTTGTCATCACTGTGTGGGTAAGCAGCAATCATTTTCCAATAAGGCAAAGAGAAATTATTAGATGTTTACTGAAAAGGGGCAGTAAGCATTATTAGGCAATTTTCTTGAAAATAGAGGGAAAAGTAAGTAGACAAGTGATAATTGCATCTCAGAATTTTACATTATTTTCTCACTTTTTCTTTTTTTTTTTTTACATATGTATGGTTACCATTGAAATATTTCTAAGATTTGCTTATCTTTCCAAGTTCCAGACATAAAAAGGTAAAGGGTGACAGATTATTTGTTTATTAATTTATTTGTTATCATAAATAGTGCTTGTCAGCTGCTACATAGAAAAATCTTCATTTATGTTCTGTTCAAATAAAAATGTATAAGAAAACTCTTGAATCTTCTGATGAAAAAAGGCAAGCTTTGAACTCCTTACACCTTTGTGTGCCACAAATGTTTCTTATGGTCTTTGTTCTTATACTAGTATGTCTAATCTATCCAAGATATCTCTCCAGGAATTGGTGAATTAAAATAAATTATTGGCAATTGTTAAATTATTATTGCCCAATATGATTCATCCCTGCTGAAAAGTGTAGGCATTTCAAATATTCTCTATGTTTCATGTTTTCTGACAAATAAGGATGAATGCTTGAGACTTGTGCACCAGCACAGCACCTGCTGATAGCCAACAGCTAGTGTTTGTATCAGAAGGAGGGAAATCCTTCTTCTGTAGTTTTTTAGTTCAGGAAAAGACCTTAGGTGTGTGCCAAATCTCTCTTTCCCTGACATTTCAATCAGTTGTGAAACCATTTTCATTTGGATTCACTGACCACTACTTTGCATTAAATGTAGATGTTTTTAAAGCACCATAACTAACACAATTCCCGTGACAGTTTAATCTAACTGTTAACTAAAAAGTTAACTACTTATATCCATGGAAAAGGTTGTGCACAAAGTGCTCTTGGCCCACTGAATTGTCTTTAGCAAGGCCTTAGACATATTGTTTTTAAAGCCAAATTGACAAGAGATGGACTGGGTAAGTACATGAAATGGTGAGTAGAAAATTAGCTGGACTGTCAGGCTGAATTAGTAGTGACCAGTAGCACAAAATCCTGCTGGCAGTCAGTTAGTAATGGCATCCCTCAAGGATCTATACTGAGGCCAATAGAGTTTATAAATTCATAATGATCTGAGTGATGCAATAGAGTGGTTAAAGTACATCCTCCATGAATCTTACAGAAGATAAAAAATTGAGAGGAGAAACTGACACACTGAACAGTAGAGCTGCTGTGTGAAGGGATACCAATAAGCTGGAAAATTGCGCCAAAAAACTTTGTGAACTCCAGCGAAGGTAAATGCAAATTTCTCTTCCAGAAAAAAAATCCTTGTTATGCTGTTGGGCAAATAACTGCAACAAGCTATGGGTTGCAGCACAAGAAGGACATGGACATGTTGTACAGAAGAGGGACACCAAGAGATTAGATGGATGGAGCACCTCTACTATGAGGAAAGATTTTGAGAAATGGGATTGTTCAGCCTTTAAAAGATAAAGGTTTGAGGTGACCTAATTGCAGCTTTCTATAGAGGATTAGACTTAAACATTTGGTGTCAAACATTCTTGCTCTTATGACAAGAAGTACATGGTCAGAGGAGAGGGTGTCACAGAAGTGAGTCTGTGCTGTTCCAAGCCAACTTCCTGCTCCATCTTGAGACTCACACTGAGACCCTGGCCTCTGTGTCCCTCTGCTCACTTCCTGGGGAAGAACTGGCTGTGCATATGTAAACAAAACAGTGTGAAATGTCTAGTGGCATGCAGTAGATGAACTACATAAGAGGGTGGAACGGGCTCCCTCCATCTCCTTTCTCTGGTTATCTTTCTCTTCTATTTCTTCTCTTTCTCTTCTGCATTCTTTGTCTTGAAACCCCAGCTGCAGACTATCCACATGGCAGGACCAATGTACGATCTAAGGACTGGTGATATTTGCTTTCTGCCCTTGTTTTGCCTGAGTAAAGCGAGCGTGAGAGACCGGAAGGATTTCTGATTCTAAGTATTTTGGGGGGGTGTATGGTAGAAGGGAAAAGTCAGGCCTTGCTCTGGTGAGGTGATGCCCTGCTCTGCACACCCCACTCCCCCTGGGCCTGTATCCCACCCCACAGGGGCTGCTAGTCTCTGGGAGAACAGAGGCAGTGCTCCACACCTGCTTCTGGAGCCCCTAACCCAGCTCCTGATCAGCCACCAGATCAGGAAGTCTCACCTGGGGGAAGGGCTCAGGAAAGCCAAAGGGTCTTTAAACTGAAGCATGAGGCAAACATATATCATAACTCTATCTTTCCTTGGATGTTATATCAGCTGAGACACTGCTGGAACCTGTGTGGGAGCTAAATTTATCCTCTTCTGTATCTTGTCTGAATTATTCTCTTTCTTATACTAATTCCCTCTTCCGGAAGTTTTGAGTAACTTAAAATCAGATTGATTTGGAGTTTCCTGAGTGGAATGGTCTAAATTAATGCTTTGTGAAATGTTTTATGTAGGTTGAATGCTGCTCCAAACTTTTGCCAAAGTTTTCTGATTTTCTGAAGTGCCAGTAAAATTTGAAACTGCACTTGGAACACTGCATCAGGTTTTAGGCTGCTATATACCAGAGACACTGGATATATTGAAGCAAGTCCATCAAGGGACACACAGAAAGCTGGAAGGAAGCTAGAACATGACATATCAGGAGAAGAATAGCTGGGCCTGTTCAATGGTGAGAAGAATGAGCCAAGGAGACACTACTGTCTATAATGGCAGAGCAAAAGACAAAGCCTGGAGCTTTGTAAACTGTGAGCAGGGGTAAATGATGAGTTGTAACATGAGAGGCAATATGCAAATTTTCAACTCAGCATAAGGAAATTAAATTTTGTCATAAGGATGGTCAAACTGGAACATGTTGCCTGTGTATTCTTCATCATTGTGGAGATTTAAAGTCCTCTGATCTGAGCAGAAGCCTAGACAATATTACCTCTGGAGGTCCTTTCCAAGCTACATTGTTCTGTATGTCTATGACCTACATGAATAATTGACAGAAAAGTCTGCCAGTGAAATACAGCAGACTGCTGTTCAGAAAAGGCCAAACAGGGCCCCATAATCTCAATGTGTATTTTTCATGCATAGCATCAGTTCCTAGGCCCTACACAAAGAAAAGCCAAAGAATAAGTGAGTCTGGAGGGTTACCTTTTCCAGCAAAGGCTTGTTTGCAATTATTGCCTGAGGAACAGTGGAAACAACCAAAAAACCACCCAACCCTCACTATTAATTCCAGCTGTATCATTGGATGAGTTACCCTTATGATGGATGATACAAAGAACTCAGTGACATTTTTAACATCTAAGCAAATGGCTTGACACTAGCAGTGTTGACAATAGAGGTGAACACTGTTTTGTCTGGGTAGTATATAAGGACTCCTTCCTAGCTTTAACCTTGGAGTTGCCTCCATTCTTTTTCCAAAACCACTGAATTTTGCTTATTCTGAATCAAACATTACATGTGTTGCTTGTCAGTGACTCTGAATCACTTTCTACATCCAATGTTTGTATATAATCCTCCATCCATTTGCAACATTTTTGGCTTAATCAAAGTATTTTCCAATATCCATTCCCTGATATGACACTAAATAAACTATGAGAGAAAGGCTGCTTCCAAGAAAAGGGGATAGAAAACTCAAACCACGCAAATGTTTTCTGTCTTTTCCAGACCCATCTGAACCAAAGAGTACTTTTTTCAGTATAGCAGCCAATCTGACACCAAATGACAAGACTGAGTTGCAAACATTTTTGATTTGAAGATAATTTTATCTCAATGCCCTCCAATCTGTAAGTAAAAAACTCAAGATTTTTGAGTCTTTTTTTAGTGAATAAGCATCTATAGAACTGTGACTATAACTTGGCTAAACAAGAGCAGTAGATTGGCAGCTGATAAACCAGTTAATTTAACCTTGCTATATTCAGGGAATATTGCAGTGTGCTGAAAATGGTAAGAGAAAAATTATGAACTGTTAACTTATGCAATCTTTTCCCCATATAGCAATTAACTTTCTCATCAGCATTGCAATTCTTTTTCCTAATCAAATGAACTTTTCCCTAATGTCAGTTGTGGATGCTCCAACCCTGGAAATGTTTAAGGCCAGGTTGGATGGGACTTTGAGCAATCTGGTTTAGTGAAAGATGTCCCGGCCCAGAGCAGTGGGGCTGGAACTAGATGATCTTTAAAATCCCTTTCAACACTAGCCAATCCACAATCTGCCACTTCTCCAAGTGGAGAGGAGCTGGTGAGGAGAGAGGCTATGTTGGACCTTGCTCTCATGAGCAAGGAAGAACGGATGAGGAATGTAAAGCTCCAGGGAAAGCTTATCTGCAGTGACCATGAAATAATGGAGTCTGATATACTCAGGGCAATGAGGATGGTCTATAGGAAGCTCAGTACCTGGGACTTTGGGAAAACAGATTTTGGGCTCTTTATGACCTGCTTGGTAGAGTATTGTGGAATAAAGTCCTGAAGGGAGGAGGGGACAAAGAAAGCTGGTTGATAACCAACTATCACTTTCTCCAAGATCAGGAGCAGTAAAGGGTAAAGTGGGAAAAAAGTTCCAGGAGGTCTGCATGGATGAACCTGGATTACCTGGACAATTCAAACAGACAAAGGAAGCCTGCAGAGGTAGAAGCAAGGACAGGTGGGCTATGAGGACTACTGAGAGGTTAGCCCTGTAAACATTATGTTTGGTAAGAGGTCTAGTAAGCATATACAGTCATTGATAATAGACACCAGCCCTTTGTTTAATACAGCTTTGTGTTTGGATTTGGAGAAATGGTTTTATAGCTGTAATTAATACATACAACAGTTTTTATTAGACCAGTTGCAGTGATGTTAGCAATCAAATTAATAAAGAAAGAAAAGATGAAATATGCCCTCATTATTATTATTAAAAAAACGAAATAATTTTTCTTTGGTGTTCTATTCACCCTTCCAATCTATATGTCTCTGGGACCCCAGATAAGTAGTAACAGCTTTTCTCAGATGAGATAGTAGGTTAGCAATCAGCATCCCAAGGTCTGTGCCAGGATGATCGCAAGAGTAATGGTATATGTGGTTTACAGCTAGCTGAACCGACAGAATTTTTTTTTCCTCTCTCTTTTATTTTTTTTTTTTTTTCCGCCATCCTGAATATCCAGGGATACTCTTCAGGGCAAAGAAATCAGAACACTGATAGCCCAGTAAAACCTCCTTATCTTCTGCTTGAGGGAGGAAATAGTTATGAACCTTAAGAGAAGGCATAAAAGAGTGAATATAATGCTAAAGAAAAGGAATGCATACCAAAATGTTTAGTACAGCAGTCTTATCTCTGTTAACCATGCTTTTCTGTAATAATTAGATAATATACACTTTTATAATTCTACTAATAACAATAATTGTTTTGTTTGAATTAGGCAATTACTGTTTAAGTTAGATTAATATTAAGCTCTTGCATTTTGTATGTCCTTGCACCCATAGTAAGATATTTGGTGTAAGATTTAATGGATGTGTTTAAAGACAGGATGTTTCTCAAAGCAGATGAATGCCAGTTTCTCATCTCTATTCCTTGTATGGAAATGGCACCAAAATGCCCATATGTACTTTAGGCCAGACTTTGTCTGAGACAAGTATATCCAGTTCATCCAAACTAGCACTTTTGTGATATCTTCAAGTTTGACTACAATATCCTAAATGTGTTTTGTCTACTCTCAATAGGATAGACTGTACCTTATTTTCTCTCACAGGGAAATGAATTTATTCCCAGATTTTGTAAACTTTTGAGCTAAAATATTCACAAGGGTAATAAAATTCAAGCATTAGCTAAACAATATGGATCAGAAAACCATAAGGGCGGTGTGGTTTCATGTAGTGATTAGATTCCTCTCTTCTGAATCTCTAACTAATTCCAGACGGTATCTAAAATCAATAGCGCATGGTTTAAAATACAGATGTCTCTAGATGCCTAGTTTGAACTACTCTAGTCTCAAGAAACAGATGTACATTTTACAACCAGACTGTGATTGGATATAAACAGAAGATACCCAGGGAACAGTGATAGGAACTACAACTTTCTCTTCTCTCACATAAGCAACTTAAAAATTATTCTAGGAGGAAAACTCTACATTGGGTCCCATCAACTAATCCACTGTTCATCACCCTCTTCAGTAGGTGGGAACTGATGCTGTGAGGAAAGTGTGTGGAACAGAAACATTATAGGATGATCTCAATGGTACAATCTCTAAGCTGCAGTCAATTAGTAGTCAAGAAGCTTCCAGAACCTTATGCTGCACCTGAATGATCATGAGAGTTTCCTTACACATTTGTTTTCTTGCCTGCGTAAGAGGATAGTTTCAAAAGAATGTATGGAGTTCCCTCATCTGAGATACTTTTTATTTTTGTGAAGAGTTCTATTATGCGAGAGAGATATTTATTTATTACTCTTTGGGTAAAGGTGGATTAACCAATCCTTTGGTTATTTTGACAAATGTCACAGTTTGACCCTGACACAATGCCAGGGCCCCCATGAAAGGTGTATTTCCAAAATGGTTACTGTGAGATGTGACCTGGAAACAGAACAAAGCAGGCTCCCACTTGGAGATGGAGGGAAAAACACAACACTTTATTAATTACAATATCTAAAAAGAAATAGACACAAAGCTAAGAATGAAAACCCTCCAAATACATTCCTCCTCGCCCCTCCATTTTCTCCACAGAATGAAATAACACCATAGATTTCCACCCCATCACCATCTCTCACATAATCAACTTTCAGTCCATCATCACCCCTCAAATAATCAACCCCCAAATCCATCAAGGAGAGAGGAGTCCCCCCTTGCACCATAGGCTTCCCCTGGAAACACAATTGAAACCTCTTGTGTTTCCGTGTCACTCGTGGCACCGCCCAGAGAACATCGGCCCTCGTGACTTCTTCCTCCCCATGTCCAGTGCTCTCACCACTGCACATGCGCCAGGACTGCTTTTAGGGTTCCCCTTTTAAGGATGCTCCACCCAGTTCCAACAGCAGCAGTCTCTCAACTTTGGGACACCAGTCCCCCCCCAAATTTCACCCCTTGGGACTGAGGGGCCTTGTGAACAGAGATCTTCCCCTCCGTGGAGACAGAGGGCATCCCACACCCTCCTCAGCCGTCTCTGTTCTCGCCACTGCTTCACTCTTGACTCTAAGGCATTGCGTCCCCCTAAACACAGTCTCCAGGTCTTAGGAAAAACATGGGTCTGTCCATGGCCATACAAGAAAGAGTCCAGCTCAAGGCCACTCCATCATCTCTTCCCACCTAGGATTCTTCTCACCTCTTCCAGCTTTCCTCACACTTGACCATTTCATCATGCTTCACCTCTCTCTCCTCATTCTCATTCAGGAGGATCAGTATTTGTAAGGTTTCCATTTTTCTACCAAGGGGTTAAAATCTTCGCCTCTGTCTTCCCAGGACTCCCACAGCTGCTGGGCACCTTCTCTCACCGCATCCCCCGCTTCTGGCCGGCTGTGCTGCCAGCACAGTCTCTATCACTCTCTCCCGAGGGAGCTGCCCAAACATTCCAGGTCTCCTCCACCCCTGCCCCTTGCAGGGCTCCGGCCTCCCTCCCCACAGGCTGCATGGCCTCTCCCTCCTCCACCCAGACGCAGCTGGGCAGGGGAGAGGTCAGACTCCACTCACCACTGGATCCAAAGAGGAAGTTCTCTGGGAATGCTCTGCTTTTAACCCCTGTGTGTTCTCAGAGGCATATCCAAATCCTCAGTGGCCACCACTGGTGCCAATTTTCAAATCTAGCCACTGATTGGTTTGACCACGACTTTTCCAGAAACTCACTTCCTGGCCAAACCATGACAACAAAGAATATGTTCTTGTCCAGTCTTTAAAAGGCATACAGTTCACTGATAAAAGGTACTCACATATCAATATGATGATTCAGCTGAAGTGTTTTTAAAGATCACTTTTTTAGGGCAGGTTACTATTTAAGGTTACCTGTGTCATCCTCTGAATGTTACAAAAAATACTCATCTCTCTTCTGAGAAATACTATTGAAGCAATCTTAGTCACTAATAGAAGGGTAAGGTATTAAATTTTAAAGTGACATTTTTTCACATCTGTGTATCAAATTGATATAAACGACTATTAAATATTTAATAAGAAAATGTTTTTGTTAGAAAATATTTAAATAAAGAAATTATTTCTTCTGAAAACTATCTCCTGACAATTGGTCTGGTCTATATTCTTACAAATTAAGATCTCCTTTTGAGAAGTTGCTATATATTAAACTTTTAATAATTGTATTTTGACTTTAAGGTTTTCTGGAAATAAAAAGTTTACATTTTGAATACTTTAAATTGTCTGATTAAAAAAATAAAGGAGCAAAAAGAAATAATTAAAATTTTAAAAGTAACATGATCTACAGAACACAACAAAAAGCAGCTGTAAGGTGAAACAGTTGTACATTGCATAATATTACGAGGGCAATGAGACCTCGCATATTTCAGAAATTAAAGGATGCTACAGATATTTCCAGGCATTAGAACTTATTAATTCAGCTTTGATGGTCTTAGGAGCAGTTGATTTTGATTATCTGGGTTCCCCATTTTGTTATTGTTTCTCTGATCATCGTGTGGTCATTGGTTTTTTGTCTATTTGTTTGCATTTTCACTAGCTAGACACACTAAGAATAACCTTTAACATTAGATGTTGGCCAAATCCTGACAATAAAATGTAAAGCAAACATCCAGATTAAATATTTTGCCCTGTGTGTCATAGGTCCCAACTGCAGGGCTTAAGTTAAAAATGTTTTCTGCAGTACAGGTCCGAATTCTCTTGATAATATAAAGGCAAACGTGAATACCCAGTTACTTCGTTAAAACTAATACTTAGATTAAACAACAAAGGATATAAATTGTCTTTACTGCATCCTTAAATATTAAAAGTAGAGAGACACAATGAAAAATTATAATTTTGGATTAATAATCCTTTTATTAAAACACTGGAGGATAATAAAATCTCTTGAGTATGAACTATCAAGATCACTTCCTTTCTGTAACTACTTTCAAGGTTTGTCTTCCCTGTTGAGAATGTGTATGGTTCATTTGAATGGTCTGTGAACACAAACCAGACTTAGTTAAACACATAGGATTCCTACTTCAAATAATCTTAGAGTTCTAACATAACTGACTTATGCTTCTAATTGTACTTTAGTGACAAAGCAAAATTTTAAAATCATAACCACTTTTCTAAACAAAAAGTTAAACTCAATCTCATTAAACACTTTTTACAATGTAGATGGATTTTCTCATAATCATTACTTTTTTCCCCCCTAACTTTCACTCAGTCTTATTATGAATTATTTTTTCATTCTGCAGTTTAAATCTTTCTGAAATACAGAAGGTACAAATGAAAAAATACATTGTCTCTCTTTGGTATAAGATTCCAATGTTGTTCTTGAGACTAGATTCACTTTGTTTCTGAAATTCCATGGAATGACCTTTCCCTGTAAGAAACAATTCTCCACCTTTGGCTAGCCAAACATGATAGCTATGATGGTGGGGAAAAAAAAATTGTGTGCCTGCTGGAAAACCCTAAATAGCAACCTGAATTATTAGCACAGCTCTGTTTTGGTGAGGTTTGCATCTTTTTTTTTTTTTTTACTTGCAGTTTCAGCTTACCCATTAGTGTTCTGTTCCCACACTTCAGTGAACAGTCTCACTCTACGGAATTGCTTAATATTGAATAATCCAAGCACGTAACTTTCTGGATTTATTTATGCAATTTTTGAAAAATAATCACAAATCTAATTTATCTTTCAAGAAGACTTCAAAGCAATTGTATTTTTCGGGTTTTTTTGTTACCCTGTACTTTAGCCTACTTAAATACTTCCCATTACTTCATATTGAAATATGTTGAATCATATAGTGGGATTTGGTAGTCACCAGACACTAATCATAGTTTGATATTATTGATAAGCAGAGTTTAAAAAAAAAGTGAGAAAAAATAGAAAAAAAACACTTCAAAGCTGCTATTTCTGTTGTCTATGGAGAAGTTAACTTCTAGGAAACTCAGTTTCACAATAATGCAGAGGACATGCTTGTGCATTCAGGATCACACCTCCTCTGCTCAATGATGCTCTCTCCACAAAGCCTATTTGGAGTGCTAATTTACAGGTCTGCTGGTTGTAAAGACCAAATCATGCAAACTCGTTATGAGGATATTTTCAGTACCTTCCTCAAACAATGAAACAACCATTAACCCTTGACAGCATAAGAACATTGGTGAGCTAGGCCTGGGGAACTGTGCAAAGCTTTGTATTGATATTTTTTCCAAGGCAGTAAAATTATATTAGTCACACAATAAACTTAAAAGTCAATTTAGGATACAATATTTTTTCTTTTAACTTTCTTTTATACCTTTGAAGAATAAAGAGGTCAGATCTAGGTATCTTAATCAGGTGAACAGTTTCTCCTCAATAGTTGATTAATAGATGTAGCCAGAATGACATAAGGTTTACTCTCTGAAACATTATTTTTCATTCTGTTAACTAGTTTAAAGTGCCTTCAATATCTTATAATTTTAAAAAGAAAATATGATTTGAAAATTTATTCTCAGAGCATTAGCATGCTCTTGTACATTGTTTTAAAGATGGAAAAAAAGGAGACAATAGACTCAAGACAATTATATTTCTTTGAATATAGGAAGAATCAACTTGAAGATTGAATGAAGCTACTGAATAAAAACACAGAAATAGAAGTTCAAATCTGAAATTTTCAAATCACTGTAATGTTCCAAACTTTTATTGACCTTCTATTTGATGTATTTCTTCTGATGTTTCTTCTTCTGTAACCTTAATTATGTTTTGCAAAACTTTGTAAACACCCTCATCTTCAACTGAATGCAGTCAGTATTCTTATCTGAATAGATTAAAAAACAGATTTCTTTCACAAGTGTTTAGTGAAACCCTTAAATTGCATAAAATTAGGGGTACGTTTAATAAATTATAGGTTGTTTATGACCTTAATCTCTCCTTATTTCTGTCTGCTGGATATTGCTTCTGTAGCCTGTGGTCACTTTATTCTGTGTGTTAAGGTTACTGTATGATGCTGCAAGCCTTGATGGATTAAAAATATGAGGAGGAAAACAGTCAATGTTATGTGATCTTTGCACAGATAACAGATATTGCACAGATATCTGTTATATATTATTGTGCTGCATATCAATGTAAAGTGTGGATCCATTCTGTCAGCTATGGGACAGTAAAATCTAGAAAATATATCTTTTTAACTTATTATCAATAGCTGTTTCTCCTTGGTTTACTTGTTTTCCTTCCTGGTAAAAAAATAGCTCACATTTTGACTTTTTAACATCTAATTCAAGTATTGGAAATCTTCTGAACTCCATTTGTTCATAGGTGATGAGGGTACAACAAGGTGGTACAAGAAAGACAAATACCTGGAGTCTCAGAAGAGCAGCTGAATAAAAATATGCTGTGTACAGTGAGCGAGGACAAGGCTCTAACATGATAATCAGCCTGAATAAGGCCATCTTAAAACCAGTAACAGAGTAAATGGTGTGTTAGGATAATAGGGTGCTGACAGGATGGATGCCCTGCAGCTGAATCTCTCTCTTCTTCCTGGAAGATTTTGTAATGGAGAATTAAGCATTGTCTACCTCAGGCTTACTCAGTCAGAATGTATTTCTGCAGATGAAGCTGCTGATATGACAAGTGAAGGCACAGGGATAAGTCTTATAAAATCCTAGTGCTTGCAGGCATGAGTCCCTGCACGTTGAGCAGACAGGGTCAGCGCTGTATCCTCTAGACAGTAGCAAATAGAAAAGACTGTGTAGGTATAGAACAATAGTTGATAGAAAAATAAATCAAACATTATACTGTAGGGTCTGGTATTACTATGGAGAAATGAGTCCCTTAGGGGTCTGCAAGGAAGGGCTTTGATATGCAAACCTGCTAAGTCTTCAGAAAGCATAATGCACTGAAAAAATGTACACACAAAAAGGTCTGGTAGGTTCATTACTATACAAGAGCTCATTCACTGATAACAGGGTTAATAATAAGCAGAACATGAGTAAATGGCAAATAGGAAAAAAACTGCAAAGGTGACACAGTTACACATTTTCTAAAATTTCCTCTATGCGTCTCACACACAGACAAGCCAAAAATTGCCCTCTCAAAACAAAACTTTTAATTTATCAGAAGACATTTCTATTGCAATTTCCTCTATGCGTCTCACACACAGACAAGCCAAAAATTGCCCTCTCAAACAAAACTTTTAATTTATCAGAAGAATACGTCTTTATAAACACATTTCTATTGCAAAATAGGTAGAATTTTGTGATTCATTAAATTTTCTGTGTGCCAGTTGACTAACTGGAAAATTAAAGGCGTTTAATGAATAAAGATAGTGAAATAAACAATATGAGCATTTTTTTACACTAAGGCACATTTATTTTTTGACGGAAGTAAGCTTACGTTTTTTAACCAAGCATTTCCATGAATACTGCAAATAATGATGTGTGAATTTATGGATTAGCAATTAGCTGGTAATTAGCTTTTTGTCTCAGAAGGTGAAAATTACAATCAAGAGACAATAATTTTTTCTTAATATTAGGGTGATATTAAAAGGTCTCTCTGTCGATTCTTTGTTGTTCAGTAATTCTTCTGGTTACCCAGTTATCTTTAGCATGCTCAGAGCATACTGGCAGTATCTTTACTTGGTCTGTACCATTCAGGAAAATAGGCAAAATTACAATTATAATTTTATGTGATTTTATTAAATTGATGGTAGCTTGGAAGTTAAATGCTATCTCCCTTTCTCATATGCAGAGAAAAATGTCATCACTCCAAGAGACCTTCCTTTCTCCTTCCTCCCCCAGCTTCTATTGCTGGGCACCAGATCATACAGCATGGGACATCCCTTTGGTCAGTTGAGGTCAGCTGTCCTGGCTGTGTCCCTTTCAGCCTCTTGTGTATACCCCGCAGTCCTTGCTGGTGTGGCAGTGTGGGGAAGCAAGAAAAGCCTTGTCACTCTGTAAGCACTGCTCAGAAATAACTAAAACATTCCCATATTTTTATCATTGTTTTGGTCACAGATCCTAAAGAACACCATAGGAACTACTATGAATAAAATTAACTCTATCGCAACAAAAACCAGAAGAATTCAAGCCTTTGTTAAAGCTCAAATTACTGTAATTTGAGACAGGATTTCTATCATGATGTCTTTTGTTTAAGGATTTAGATTTTAAGTCTTTCTTTTTGTTTATGGATAAAACATTTCTGCATTAGACTGACATGTCTTTTAGTTATTAGTCTATTTATACTCACGTTATGATGGGAGTATAAATCCAGCCACTGGTCTCTTCTCTGTATCCTAATTTGCTCTTACCAAAATTTGAAGTAATAGCATGGAAAAAACCCTAATTTTTCTTAATTATTTGCCAGAGTCTTCTCAGTAAGCTATTCTCCTAAAATAAGTGGGAGAACTCTATGTCATCTCTGTTCAGATGTTGGGGGTAGATCTACTTTAATTTGTTCTGAATTCTACAGAAAATGTCTCATTTTTTGTCCAGAGAGATCAAACTCAGCATATATTTTTAATTTCTTTTTCTGGAATTTTTAATAGTTTCTGGGTTTTACTAGAGAGTCGACATTTTTTTTGTGATAACAAATGTTAAGTACTATTGTTGCTTTTGTATATGGAAGATTAAAACTGTTTCAAATATGCCAGAATTTTGTGTAAGCCAGAACTTTCATGGGGATCTACCCAGATCTTTTCTTGTCAGTTAATGAATCTTGATGAAGGCATAAGCTTGATCTAAATAAGTTTCAAAGTGTTTAGATATGACTTCATGAACTTTAAATATGTTCCTTAATAACTTTTCTATTTGGAGATATCAACTTTCTTTCTTTATACAAACTGGGGACTCTGCATTTCTTGTTTCTCCTTTTTGCTTCTTATAGATAATTTTCCTTTAAAATTGCAAAAATGTGTTATTTAAATATATCTATGTGTATGTAATTTTAATAAAGTCTAGTATTTCTATGATACTGTGATTGCATCAAAAAATTTGAACTTGCTTGCTATGGTATTCTTCACATTGTGATCTCTTTTTTACAGTTCTTGCTTTCTACATGAGAATTATACTAAAAATATGAATAATATATGCAATCTAATAGCAGCTTCCATGCTAAATTGTCATTGCCTCCAACTATGTTACCTTCAGAATGTGAAAGGCTCATGTCCTCCATGGTTGTACACAAAGTTGTTTCAATGAGATGTGACATGGACGAAAGTGTTGGTTCTGATTACTGTGCACACTTTTTGGTCTTTAAAAGGTATGTCTCAGGCATGTTTCTGGGCATATTTTATTTTACATTTCCCTCTTAACCATACAAAAAATGTTAACTTTCTAGAAACAATGATCTTTTTGTATGGAAAAACATTTTTAATCAGAGAAGAATAGCACTTCTTTAAAATTGAGTTAAATAAAGGTCATAACATAGATTTTAATGTGTATTGAGTTTTGTTTATTTCCTTGTGTTAAAGATTTTTCACTATAACTTTTTATTTACCAGAGACAGAGGGGACATGACAGTATTTCTTGAAGTTCAAAAACTTCTCTTCACTTTAATTTAATTCTTAGTACTGAAGAGGAAAAAAAAAATCAGTTCTAGACAGATTTTTTTTTAATATTGAGAAAAAAATAAACACATTTTTTACACTTTCCTATTTTTTCTACATGTCATTATGAAAAAAAAAAAAGGAGATTGTGCTAAATTAATTCCAACATTTTTACTCTGTTAATATGTGTCCATACATAAACCTCATATATTGGGCTTCTTTCTGTTCATGTAGTTTAATAAAGTTGGTAAAAGAAGCTTGGGTTTTTTTTTCAACACTGCAATACAATATGCTAACAAAGCAAAGATGTGATATTCACGTTGCAGTAAAAAAGCCCCAAAAACCCAACATCATGTGTAATTCAAAATTATCTGCTCTATGAATGATCAGGATATTAAAAAAAAGTTCTGATTGCTCTTCTGTTGGAGTAGGACAAATCAATATTTTTAGCTGATACTTTGACAAGACGGTCAATGTCTGAGATAAAGATAGTAAAACTGAAATAAAAGTGTATTTTGAGAGTAAATTTAGGCAGAAGCCTATGTATTTATACTGGTCCTCATAAAATCCCTGGGTTACATTCTCCTTTGATTTCTCACAAATTCTAGAGAAATAATGATTACTGAAGATCATAATAATTTCTAATGGTGCATTCAAATATTTTTCTGAAGTAGCAGGAATGGTGTGACCAAGGATGTTCTGAGATAAAAATGAAACTTTAAAGTGCACACAAGAGACAGAAGTATAAGAAATTGCAGGCAATTTTCACTTGCATTAATCTAAGATGACATCTCCTATTACTGCTGCAGCTCTGCTGTTGCCTGATAAGAGGGTTGCTGTGACTTTATGAGCTAAAGTACACAAGTCAAAGTGGAGCAAGTATATGGAATATTTTTCAAGTAGTGGTAGCTAAAACTTATATACAGAGAAATCTTATTACTGTTAGAGAATGTATCAACATCTTTGTAGTAAAAATGATCTCTGATGGTCAGTGATGTTTCATTTCTGTGCTTTTGAGTACTTTACACCTTGCTTCAAGTTGTGGGATTTTTTGTTGAATGTGGGCGGTGGAGGTTTTTTGCTTTTGTGTTTGGATTTTTGGGTGGGTTTTTTTTGTTTTTGTTCTTGTTTTTTTTTGTTTTTTTTTTTTTTTTTTTTGGTTGGTTGGTTTTTTTTTTTTTTTTTTTTGTTTTTTGTTTTTGTTTTTTTTTTGTTGGTTGGTTAGTGATTCCATGTTGTCTTTCTCTTTTTTTTTTTTTTTTGTTTTGTTGGTTGGTTAGTTTTGTTTTATTGTTGTTGCTGCTGGGTTCAGGATTTTTTTATGTGAAAGGTAATTTCCTATTATGAGCCTTGTGCCTCTAGTATGAATATGAAATTATTTACCATTTTCCACTTTAGAGTGTAATTGCCATAGATAAACATTGAGTTATCCATCTATTTAAATTCTTATTTTCAGAATTTCTCAGGTGCTCCTCTTATGATTTTTTCTAGAGATGGTGCCTATTTCTGTCTTAAAAAAAGAGAGGAACTGCTTTCACTCAGCTGAGAACCTGGTCTTTTGTATATGGATTTTTTTTCTTTATTTCCTTAAGATGATATATTTATCTATATCTCTGTCTATATCTAATTTACAGTCTCTATATTATAGCCTCTCTAGATATTTATATCTGTTTGTAACCACATATCTATGTCTGCACAGATGCATGCCTGAAAAGACACAAAGTATTGGGTTTAGACCTCAAATTGTATTTTCATGGCACTGTTGTATATGTAAATATGTTATATCAATCTGTGTGCATTCACTACTTTTGTTCCAATCATAAATAACCTCAAAATGTCTGGGTAAACTTCCAAGCCTTATCTCTGAACAAGGAGCAAAATCCAAATTTTTGCAAAGAAATGTCAAAGATCAAAATTTGGTTACCTGATCATAGCCACTTCTTCAGTGAGGAAATTTCAATTTATCTGCATGACATGCTCCTCAAAGGGTGAGCAAAAATATCTAAACAATAGCTAAGCAGCTAGTGTGCATAGACTAGCAGTTTGTTGGTTTAGAATACACTTTATTGCTCTTGAGACATCTTTTACTTTCCACTGGCCAAGTCCCCTGTGAAACTGAGCCACAGTGTGAAACAATGCAGTTTGTTTTGACATGCCTGATCCCCACCAGTAATTCTGGATGGACTGAATATACTTGAGGAACAAAAAGGGTAATTATACTACACAGATTTCAAACATGGGCTGAGGACATGCTGCTTAGGTAGATGCATTTTTTTGGACTTATCTGGCTATGCTAGAAGTGCAAATGTAACACAGAGGAAGTTGACTGTCAAGCTGTCCTTCACCTTCAGACAAGGTGAACTAAAGAAGGAAAGTGCCTTAGTTATAGCTGTTCCTATAAAAGCCCCAGGTTCTCCTGGAGACAAGGACTGCAATGAATCATTACAGAATTGCTTTTCCTGCTTGCAAAACACTTGTGTATTTGTTGTTGCTCCATCACTTTTTTTTTTTTTAATTTGTAAATCTCTGTAAAAAAATGTCTTTATTTCTCACCAGTCATCCATGGGCAAATTGCATATGTAGAGCTGGAATGCTGATGTCAGAAGAAAGGTTTCAAAAGATACACTTAAGCACATGTAACATTTTACTGTCAGTTTTAAACCTTGAAAATAATAACTGCACATGAATGGCTATCTAGAGAATCAGAAACAGATTCACCTCTCAAAACTCCCAGCTTTTCATGAAACTGACAGAAGCTTTTTGCAAGACAAATCACCTAATTCTTTCAATTATTGCACTGGAAAAAAAAAATCTATTCTCAATTAATTGAGGTGTCACACCAGTAATTTTAGAAATTTAAGCATTTTTAATGTGAGGAAAAAATTAGCTGATGCTTTGATGAAACAGGATCAAGTATCTGAAGATGGTATTGGACCTTAGGGCATTCCAGAAATGCTCTACTAAGACAGCTTACAGCTGCCTGTATGAAAATTTGAAAAAAACATGTGAAAAAGTTAGTAGGGAAAAGAAAAATTTTATGGTAAGGCTGGCATGAAACTGGACGTTTTGACATCACCAACACAGGAGAGGTACAGGAGATATTAAAATAATTTGCAGGTTTAAAAGGGAATTTTATTCCATTCTCCCTCATCTATATCTCATGGTTCTCTAAAGTTTGTCAGTTCATTCTACAACATTTCTGTTATCCCCCTAATTTAGTTCTCAAGAAAGGGACTCAAGGATGTGATCTTTAAGTAAAAGCATTCAAGAAATAATTGAAAATATCCAACTCCTCAGAAAGCTTTTTTTTCCTTCAGGGTCATGTCAGGAGGAACTCCCCACCTGCCCCTGAACTGAGAGTTAGTCCTAAAAAGTAAGTCAAGCTGTAAAGCACATCCTGGAATAGAAAATCATTTCAGCCTCTTCCTCTTCAAACAAATTAAAAAGGATTTTGTCTGCAGCTGAAAATGTCATTATCATCAAAGCATTATTCTGACACAGCAGAACAAGATCAATTTCTCAGAGACACTGCAGTAGGCTGGCTGGCGTATGCGATTCTCCTTTCCCCCAAAGCTGCAAGCAACCCTTGACAAATTCACTTTGCTTGCTTGCACAGGGAGGGGAATGGTATTGCAGAGCAGTATTTACATGTATTGCTAAAATAGACCTTCAATAAAAAAATAGGAGCCCTTCTCTAGTAATCACTGAGAATGAGGAAAAGGAACCTAACTCCAAAAAACATAAGGAACAGAAATAAAGCAGACAGCAGTAAGAGAGGAGAAAGAGGAGCAACTCCATTTCTTCACAAATATGAGTGTATGTCTGAGTCCACACACACAAATTCAGATTTTTGTTTGGAGAGTTGGAGGGTGAAATGAAAAAAAACCCCACCATTTTTCATAATATATCAACACTTTATAATATTTCATCAGCTTTAAAATATTTGTCTCATATTCTGGACACTAACATTTTTGCAAGAGATCTGACAGATTTCCGAAGGGAATTATTTTCACCAAATCATTGTGCTTTGTTTCATTCCATTAAAAGATTTAATGTGAAAGATTTTTTTGTATATACATTGAAAATATGTTTCACATATTAGTCTGAATTTTTTGTATGTTTAAACTTAGTTTTTCAGTAGGACGTGGTACCTAAAGTACTTAGTTCTTCCTGAAATCTGACTTTTAGTTTAAAATTCTCAGTATGTCCAGAGAAAAAAGGTGGCCATCCTTCCTAAAGACATGTCTGGTAGATGAAAATATAAGGTTGGAAGTTTGTTTGGAAATGTTTATATCTCAAAAGCTGAGGTTGGGAATATTTCTGGAAGTTACTCAGAGATAGAAAAGTGGTTCCCTAGAACCTGTGTAAGTCTGTGGTGACCAGGTGCACGTCTCTGGTTTCCTGAATGACCTGAATCCATCAGTTTCAGCAGTCCTTCCTGATTAGCTTACTCTTACACTAAAAGCACAAGCCATAATGAGTCATGCAGTACAATGTTTAACATCCTTGGTCTAATGATCTGTGAATATAAATCTCTTTTTTTGGCAAACACTATGTCAATTAAGAGCCAATTAAATCAACTGGTAGACTATGGGATGCTGTAATTATATGTTCATCGTTGAAGGCTGGAAAATTGCCCAAAACTTGTTCTAGTTATTCAGATTTTACATAGATGCATTTGTAGGAAGCTTTGTTGAAATTAAATATATCAAATTTGAGGTGATGAGCTTGGATTTTATAATACGTACTTATTTTTAAATAGAAATTTTATTTTTCCTTGTCAAAGTTGTCTAAGGTAAATAAAGCACACATGTGGCATTGTAGCACGACTTTTTTTTTAATGTAGTTGTAAGCACTACTGATAGTTCACTAGCTAGTGTTGTATGATGTTAGTCTATTTTATGACATGCTTTATCCAAGGTATAACTCCTTAGCAAAACAAATATTATTGAAGTGGTTTACTGGTTTATAAACATGCAAGGAATCAGTAATCAATTAACTACATGATCAGGGTAAATATCAACAATTGATCGGCTAAACCAAATATTAGTAAAAACTGAAAAATTCCTGTGCACATTTTTATGGATAGATCAAAAATAGTTCACCAACACACCCACAACCATGACCATACCCACACAACCAATTTACATGCATATCCCCTTTCTCAAAGGCCTTGTAGGTTACCAGCAACCTCCTTTCCTGGGATTGCAAGGTACACACATGGCTTCTGGTGAAGATGTGGGTGTTTGAGCTTTGCCTGTACCTGTACTGCTCCCTATGGCCTGCAAGGGCACATCAAGTGTCCCGTGAGGCAAGGCACATCTGAGGGGCTGGTCCCTGTGTGTTGCACCCTGAAGTGTCACCCAACTTGGTGGAGTGCAGTAGCTCAAGGCAGCCTTTGGGGAGGCTGCTGTGCCCAGACAGGCTGTAGGTGTGATGTCTTTAGTGTCAAACAAAGTCTGACTGCTGCTGCTTCCTTTACAAGGTTTCTCCCTTGCCCTTTGTGGAGTCGTTTCATGTTTTCATTAGGCTTCTCTTCCAGCTGTTTCCTTCTTTGCTTCAAAGGTCTCTTTTTCTCTCACTGGTTACTGTTTAATCCTAATGAGGGCTGGCTTCCTCTTAAACACAATCAGTTTGGAGTAAACATTCTTTCATATATTCAATTCAAATACTCAGTTTATACTCACTTATACAGCACTCAGTGGTGCTGTCCAAGCTGTTTGGTAAGGGTGGGATGTACAATCTTAAGCCTTAATAGAACTAGGGTGAATTTGACCCTTATGAGTGATACATACAGGAGATTTCATCATTATTATCTTGACATTTTTGTTTAATTGTCTGAACTTTCTTCTACAAATGTAAATTTTTGAGAAGTGTTAATAGATTTTAAAAATAGGCAAAAAATGTTTGTTCAAAAAATGGTGAGTCATTCTTATGCTTCAGAATAATTAATGCGAATTTTGTTACTCAGAGGGAAGGTGTTAATCCTGAGAATAAAAATATTTAGAAATACATTGGTCATGTTTTCAGAAAAGTAATTTCATCATTTGGCAGGATAGTTGATTTACCCCACTTACAAATTCTTATGCGGTGACTGTACTTTCTTATATCCAATCTGTTTTAAATTATTAAGATAATATTACACTCTTGGTAGTGACAGCTACACTTTATTATCTCCTGGGCTTTCGACTGTTTGATATTGTAATAAGTAATTAAGTCTGAAGAATGCATATTTGTTTAATGACATTTATAGCGGCTAAATCAAACTTCCATATAATTTTCTCACTGATAAAACCTACTTAGTAAAGAATTTTAAAAAGAACTTCACTAATTCTTTAATGAGATTGTATCTGAATGAATATTGCATTTTTTATTTATCAAAAATTAGAGCAATTATTAACAATCATGGATATTTTGTCTTTTTTTCCTGTCTGAAACTGCATTAGTCTCCATAGTCTTTTACTCTCAGCAGGACTTATTAACTCAAACACAGAACTGTGCTTCTTCACATAGCTTCAAGTGGACAGCAAGACAGCTGTGAACAGACATCCTGCCTGGACATTATAACTGAGGGAGAATTTATTTGGATCAGACTAAATAACAATGAAACAAGAAGAAACCAGTCTTTGATCAGCAGTGACCCTGAACATTACTATTCTTGAAAATGGAAGACCACACTTTTTCATTACTTTATAGTATTTTTATGTTTGTATCATTTTTTATGTTTCATGCTTGATTACAAGAATAAAGTGATTATGCAATGGCATGTTGAGAGAGTTGACATTTTAAAACATTTTTTTTTTCTGAGAAAATAAGTGTAGAGCAGAAATGTTATTCATAGCTCATAAAACCAGATTTTGTGACCTTCCAGTGCTGAAAGTGCATTCAATGTTGGCAAATGTACAAGCTACAAGTTGATTAATTTTCAACTGATGCATGGAAGTTATTTTTCTTGAAACTACACTGAAACGAAACAGCGTATTGGGTGTACCAAGGCTTCAGTGGTATATGCTAGAAAAGACTGCAATTCATAAATGACTGGAATAAAGAGCCTATTATTGCCAGAAAAGGTTATAACTATGGAGTGTACTTCAATGGACACTGCAATAATTTCAGTAAATATTTATATATTGAAAATATTTATACCTCCTGTTAAATTTAGCATTACCAAACTGTTGCAAGTCAGTTTCATATTTCTGCATTAGGATGTTCATATCATACATATGCATAGATATATCTATTTAAAAAAATTAGAAATGCTTTGGAAAGGTGAACATATTTACAGTAAATTTCTTTGTGTTCCAGTCCAGTTCTTGATTTCACAGTTCTACTGTGATGCAGAGGCATGATGCAACCTCCAAGTTACTATATTGACTTACTAATAAAACAGTGACATTCTTTTTACCTCTAGACAACTCACAAATCTATGTATTGATAACACATAAGGGATGATGCAGAATAAAGTGAAAGTTTTGCAAATACACAGGAGATAGTTTGTAGTTTTCACGTCTAAACCACGAGACATTTTGACTCCTGAATGCAATGCATTACCTGAAAATTATTAAAAGATACTAAATCATTAATGGTACTATGCCTCCTGTTAAACTAGTATTTTGAAATTTTTACACAAAGGCTACTGTTTTGTAAAAAGGTTGATTTTTAAACCCACTGTTTCTGCTGAGAATAGAAAATTTAGTTCTAGTTATTCTATACTATCAGTGACTGTTTTGTACTATGAGCTAATTTAGTGATTAAAATTAGTTTGTTTAAATATTTGAAATCCAATTTGAGACAAATATTTTTCTTTCTGCTGCATAGTCTAAAAATGAATCCTGACAGAGAACATGAAATCTATAAAGAATTATATTAATACTGTCTATCATTGATGTGTCTGTAATTCTTGCTCTAGAAGAGATACAGATTTGTCATTACAGGTTGTGGGGAATGGTAATGTTAGATGCCTTCTGAGGCTGTATATCTCACCAGTCCTTAAGCAGATGGACAAAGTCCCAGATGTCCCCTAATCAGGGGATAACTAGTCACTTTGTGTGTACACAATAATGTTGTGGATATGAAGTTAAGGGGTCAGATGACTAGGTTTCCCTGCTGCTTAGAATTACCCCCTCTTACTTTCCAATATTTAAATTTGTTTAAACATCTAATTTATAAAAGCTCTTATTCTTCTTGAAAATATTTTCTATCTTCACGTTATCTTTTCAGTAATAATGAGAATAAACACAGTCATAATATTTAATAATCTACCTGGAAATGCATATATTGTATATTATATTTTGCTGCATTATTTCCCCCTTACATTCAGTATTTCTTCATGCAGGAAATATCTCACAGCGTCTTAAGTATGGAGGCATGGAAATTTTCTTTCACCATGCAAACTTAGTTATCTCTTTTGTAAATAGGAGGTACCTCTCCTTATTAATAATGTTGCTATTAATTTATTTATTTTATTGCAATGTAGAAAATAATTTCACAAATAAAGTGATTTAAAGTGATTTAAATTAATTTTGTAACAGTATCAAATTACAGACAGGTAGTAAAATTATATTGTTGCAGGGCTAAATTTCTCGTTTCTGTTAAAAATTTCTACAAAAACTGTGAAGGGAGGAAATGAAATCAGGTTTCTTTACAACTGATTTGAACAGCAATCTTGCAACATTGTCTATGGAGTGAATATACTGCAATGGATCTCTGTGGCAAAGCTATCTTCCTGGCTCCTCCCATGCAGATTTTCCTTTCAGAATTCTTTAATTTTTTATAAAATTCATACAGAATTATAGATTGAAAATGGATTTAAAAAAATAATTAACATATTTTCCCTCTTTATAAATTATTGCTCAACGTGTGTAAAAGAGTTTCTCATCTTTCTTGTGTTTACTTTCTATGTGCCATATATATACATTTGCATATATATATATATATGTTTAATCAGAGATGCTGTTTTTTTTTGTTTTGGTTTGGTATTTTTGGTAGAATAATTCAGAAGTAGAACCATATGAACCTATGATCAGATCAGATATCAAGCAAAATCTGTCTAGACACACATACTGCGTACCTTATTTACATAATATACAAGAATGTCAGTGTTGACTTAAATCACATTTATGTTTGTTTAACTGTAACAGTACTGGTTATATGGTGCTTGCCTCTACTGCTCTGCGATATTGACATTTATTGGTGGACTGACAGTAAATAGTAACTCCCGAAGTTGCTTTTTGAAGTTGAGGATGTAAGAAATAAACTTACAAGTCGGGGTTCTCCGGGCGGGGCCTGAACTCAGCGGATGGATACAGTAGCATCCAACAACAGCATTAAGGAATGTAATAAATTGCTTTGAGTAGTAACAGTAAAAAACATGAATAATAATCAGCAGTTAGCATTTACAGTAGATATTATATCCATGTGACACTTCAGAGACTTTAAAAGTCAATCTGTATTTCACACTAGATGCATTATATTTTTATTTCAAGCAATGACATTACTATGCCTGCAGGCAGTCATCAATCATCTTCTGACCTAAAAGTCATGGATCACTGCTATTAGGATTTTATTAAATTGGTAAAGAGAAACTTTGAACTTTAAAGGAGATGACATTTTACACGGAGAAAGATAATACAGTAAAAAATCATTGTTGCCATCAACAAATGAACAGTGAATATATATTTGAAACAAAAATCAAGCAAAACTGATGTAAATAATGCAGACTACTGTCTGCTTTTTCTAATTTATTTTAAGTTTAATTCAATTTTCCTTAGTTAACACAAAGATTTCAAGGATTTAAACATCCTTTAATGGGATGTTTAAATCATCTATTCTTTTTTTCTTTTATTACAAGTGAACTAGCAGTATTTCTTCAGACAATTAAAAGCAATAGAAGCTCAATTAATTTTGTTACTTTTTGCAAAAAACTGTTTACATTTTTTGCTAGATAACTAAATGTTTATAAACCAAGTTACAAATATATTAATGTCATGTTTTTTCATTATTTTATGCTCAAAAAATGTTTATAAAACATGTATCTAATTAAGAGATTTAGTACTAGGGTTCTATTGCAAATTTGTATTTAAAAGAAATTGTTAGTATTCTATTGTATAACCCAGAACAAATTAATTCGTATGAAAAAATAAACTTGAAATTTCTTCTTCCTCTTTCTTTGCAACATAGCTTTCTAATAAGAAAACAACAAGTACAACAACAACAACCACAACAACAACAAAACAACCAACCAAACAAACAAACAAAAAAAAAAAGAAACCAAAAAAACCCAGATATTTTAAAAAGATGCTTTGGATTGGAATGAGCCATCAAAATAAGACCAGTGAAGTGCAGTGAGGGAAGGGAGGGAAAATAACATATTTTCTACTATTTTGGTTCAAGAAGTCTGTCACTGATTTCAATGAGGTCAAAACCAAAGGAAGGATGACATTTAAAAAACAAGCGATTCAATACAAAGTTATTTTTTCCTACAATCCACATTAAATTTTAACTATTTAATTAAACTCATTATTTTTTATTTCTCAACTAGACTTTTCTCTGCAATTCTATATTTATTCTATTCCTCTCTTGTACCAAGAGTGGTGGTGTTCTTTGAACTCTTGGTTGTGAATTAATAAATTTTTCTTGTCTCACCTTTCTCAGAAGTATCCGAGTTGGTGGAAAGCAGTCATGAGAACTATATGAAAGCTTGAAGGAAAGAAGAAGAGAAATGGTTACTGGAGAGCACATATCCCTACTGTTTTGAACACAATTACAATGCATTAATGAAAAGAGTCAAATGTGTTTTGCTCTTAGTATTAGCACATGCTTCTTCTATGGCCTTACCATGGGAAAAAACCCAAAACCAAACAGTTTTATGGAAAATTTTGTTGTATGGTATTAAGATAGCCATATGGTTTCAACTATAAAATAACTTTGCATTTAGAAGTTTAAATAACTTCAGTTTTAAATACTGATTCACTCCAGTTATCTTTAAATCTCCTATTTCCTAAAATGTATCACTTCAGCTGTATAGACAGTTATGAAGCCTGTGCATCGGTAAGTGCTCAACAGCCAGGAAATATTTAACAGCAGAAGTGTTTTTACAACAGGAGTTCTTAATGGAATTCTGCTGATGTAAGAATAAATGTCTACAATATGAACACCTTCATGTGAACCAGTCACTCGAACCAGTCACTCTCAGCTCCCTCTATAAATGCCGGAGAGAAGAAAAATATGTTGGACATGATCCCAATGACATCTAAAGGAGGTCAGAGAATCCATATCCTTATATACTTTTTCTATATATTGACTATAAATGGATCCTGAAATAACTAATTTAAATATTTATATCTATGTTTATGTGGAGGAATCCCACATTGAACTTATTCTTTGCTGGCCATTTTTTGCTTTACTTCTGCGATAGTAGAAGTACTGTAGTAGACAGTCTTCAGATGGAAAATGCCATTTATTTTATTAGCCTAGAACAGTTAAAAGAAGTAGTCAGTTCTGTACTATGAACACGTGGATTCTGAAAATGTGATTTCTTTTTAAAAAGTTACATCCATTGATGACTGTCTTGAGGGTACACACCCCTTTTTCTAAGAATTTGGGGAAATGAAGTTGTATTGGAGATTGACAGAATGTTTAGTTGTAAAAAAAGTCAAGATCTTCCAGAATTATTTTTTTCTTGTCCTTTGAGAGAAAAAAAAAAAAAAAGGAAAAGATTAAATTCCCACAGAATAAAGGTTTCTTCTATACATCTAGAATATGTTTTCACGTCAAAGATATAGCTGCAATTTTCCTGTATAGAATTTCACATAAATGTGGTCAGAAGAAGAAAGATTTGCTTTAAATAGGGAAACATCAGTGTGTAAAAAACCCTGCTAAACAAAGCAATGCAAAACAAGAAACCTCCTCCTCCACCGTTGTGATGGCAAGAACTACAAAATAACTATACCAAGGATTTATCATCAATTTGCAGTGATAGCTGGCAATCCACAAAAAATGAATCCCAGCAAACCCAGTGCTTGATTCATAGACAATTAGCCTTGGATATTAAATGATCAGGAGCATCTCTGTGTTGCAAAACACTGAGATCATCCCTTGTTGTTGCACAAGTGCATGCTTGAGCACTGAATTGTCCTTAATGAGGTTGAATTTTGGTATATTTAAACCTTAGAAAGCATTTTTTGCCTATTCTTAAGAAATTGGTTGACCTGAGTACCCATAGGTGGAAATGGTAAATTCTGAAAATGAAACACTACAGGATTTCACTGACTGAAAGAAAAAGGCAATCTGGAATTCTTTCATCTTTTTCCAGTTAATAATGTTGACATTACATATTTTAATAATATAAACGTGTTTGATGAGTTTTTGTGCAACAGGGATGATTTACAAAAAATGCAAAAAAAAAGAAAAGAAATATTTTTCACATTTGCATCATCCCCTGAGCACATACTCTTTTTTTTCCTTTGTCTAAAGTAAGACTCTGTTATAGTTCTGCATAGTTTATGCAATCACATATTTCAAAGAGGTATACAGCTATAATATTGCTAATACAAGTGGAGAGAAGTTATAAGAATAGCAAAAAGAAAAAAAAAAATTATGCTCTACATATAATTATCCATAGTTATTATCATTAATTTGATAATATAATATATAATATATCAATTAGATAGGAGATATAAATTGCATTTTGGATTCATGCTATATTTTCAATATAAATACATATTTCATGAAGTAGTAGTAGTAGTTGTTGAAAGTTACCTAATAATGAAATTATTTGCAACTATTTGGGATTTGGCTAATTTTGAGGAAAATGCTTTGAATTTTTATGTTTTGGTTTTAGACCACTAGTAACTATGAAAAAGGTTGTGAAAAGTTTGTGAGTGTTTGGTTTTCTATTTTGTTTTTTTTTTAGAATTTAGGCAGCAGAGAAATATTTTAGATGAGCCTTTTGTTTACATCGTAAAAGTGATCAAAATGATGAGACCCAAAAGAGAGATAATTTCAGCATGCTTCATGCCTCTTTGTGAAATAACGTCCCTCTTGTAAAATTAAGGTGAATTTAGCTCTAATATATATCATAAAAAGGAGATTCTAGGGAGTCTCAATCAAACCACATCTTGTTTTAGCACTCTGTTCAAGATGATTAAATTTCCCATTTTCTGTCTTTGATGGGAGTTGAAAAGGGGAGTTATTTTTATTCCTAGTTCTATCCTCTGCTCATAAAATTATAGATTGCAGATTTTCAAAGAAAGTAAGAAGTCAACTCCCAGATGCATGCACTTCTCAAGAAAGAAAAAAAAAGTTATTAAAAATGTCGGTGCTGTCTTCTTTCAATCGTAATGATCAAGAGGAAAGAAAAAGAAGTGGTCTAAGATCAGCAAAAATTCTGCTACGACCACTCTTAAAATATGTTACAGTGGAAAATCTATTGATACACTACAAAAACCAATGCACAAAAAAATCTATGAAAAAAATAGCACTTTGGCAGCTTTTCTAGGCTAAAACTCATAGTTCAGGACACTGGCAAATCTTTCACAGTGAATATAAAGATATATTTCACATAACTGACATCTGTAAAAGCCTATAATAGTTAAAAAGCTCAGATAACACTTAGCATTTAGTTCCCATTATAGAAATTTAGGGAAAGAAGAAACTTCTGGCCTTTTCTTGACAGTCATGTTGACAACCAGTCAAAACAAGCTAAACCATTTAAGTCTGACAAACATGAGTTTGTTTATCTGTGGGAAGGAGGATGAGAAGACTGGTCATGACTTTATTTCTGAGTAGCCTTGCTACTTGAAAACCTGTCCATTTTAAATTTTAACTATCTTTAAATGACAAAGCTGCCATTTCTTCTTTTCTCATTGTACTTCAGTATATATTCATGAAGGTATCAGGCATTATATAACTCACCATGACACTTTTTTCTGTCTGCATTTTTTTAACTTTATTTAAAATGCTGATACAAGTAATCATATACATTCAGTACAAATTAAGAACAAGAAAAAGGAGAAAAAAAAAAACATTTATTCCTTATTTTATTTTAAGAATGTAGTTTCTAGAAAGCTGATACACAATAGAAAATCAACAGGTAGCCAGATAGCTAAAATGTTTGGGTCAAACTTCAATGAAGTTCAGAACTGTCTGAATGAGGTTTGGGATACAAAAAGGGGAAGATATTTTATAATCAGTACTGAATTATAGTATTTGCCTATGCAAAACATAATATTTGAAAAAGATTGAAATAAAGAAAAAAGAATATTTATAGGAAACATGTCTGGAAATACTGGGTTTAGGGTGATTTGTATTTAGATTTTTTTCCTCCAAGAATAAACAAACAAACAAACAAAACTACACAAACAAACAAGTTAAGAAAAAGACATCTCAGAAAGATTAAAACCATCATAATTTCAAAAGCAATATATAATAACATATTCCACTGATTGGAATTCAACAAATGCTTTACTAATTGTGCGCTTTCATTTTTTTGCCAGTAGCAGATGCAGTTAAACAAACTGTGACTTCAAACTATTATTATAACATTGGATAGTAGCAGATTCAATTCCAGTGCAGCCATTTTTGTGTATTTTTTGGGTTTTGCGGCTTGTCTGAAATTAGGAGTATTGAATAATTTCCAAGTTTTAAAACAACTGTTTACAGTTTCATTCTCACATAATTATGTTGATTTAACTTTTGATTACCAAACTTCATTGAATAAATAACTATATGTCTAACTAGATTGAGACAGAATTTAATATTAAACTGAGCACTCAAGTCTTCATAGAAAACTAATTCAACATTCTAAATTAGTTTTGATATTAAATAATGGGTTTTGTCACACCCTGGGCTATATTCTCAATCATTTAACATTCACAATATACCAGTAAAATATATGAATTCTAGAGAGAAAGACAGTTGTCTCCCTGGGAATATGTAGTGGAGTTTGGTGGACTGGCATTAGATAGCAATGCTTATAGTTTGTTTCCAGGAACTTCTGAATAGCTTATAACATTTTTTTTGTGTGTGTGTGTGTGGTTGTTTGGGGTTTTTTCCCATTCTTCATTGTGATGACTTATTAAACAAAATTATTTGCTCTCATCTTAGTTTGGTTATCTGAAATGTACTTTTTTTCTGAAAACTGCCTGATTATTTCAATGATCTGCATTTATATATGAAGAGAATTAGTCATTTATGAGTTGTGACTCAGTCCATCCTAAAATAAACCTCTAAGACATATTTTTTTTTATTAATTTTTATTAATTGACTTGCATTTTAAGTCATCTTAGTTTGGTTATCTGAAATGTACTTTTTTTCTGAAAACTGCCTGATTATTTCAATGATCTGCATTTATATATGAAGAGAATTAGTCATTTATGAGTTGTGACTCAGTCCATCCTAAAATAAACCTCTAAGACATATTAATTCACTTGCATTTTAAAGTATTTATCTCTCTGCACCAAAACCAGGCAGAAAATAGCTGTTTCCAGAAAACAGCTTGCCATTTAATGCCACTGTAACAGAAATCATGCTCTCTTCCTTTATCTTCTATAACAAAATCAAAAGTGCCACAAATGTTTTTGCTAGTATGGAAGATGTTTATATATGATGGGAAAAAGAGCATGAAAGATTTTAGAATATGATTACTCTGATGTGTTAAGCCAAATAAAACTACTTAACCTGAGCAGTGTTAATATATGTGGAATTCCTGAGTCTCAATATTCCTCGCTGTTTCAGGTAAGCCACCAGAAATTTGGCTTATATTGGATTTCTTGTTGCTTGTAGCTTTCAATGCTATTTTCTTAATTTATCAGTTAGGAATTAATTGAGTCTTTGAAACTAGAGAATTAACAGAAAGTGCCATTCTGTTTTGTGAATAGGAATGTCATGCAATATGAAGAAATCTGACAAATATGAGATTTCTCAGATTTTTCTTATTACACATGAAAAATATGAGAAAAAGCTATATGAACAGTATAGGGATAGAACTGGAAACAAGAGGCTAGAAAACACAACTTAATATCTCTCTCTGTCAATGGCAAAAATTATCTTATTTCTTTACCCTCATGTTTACATATAGCAGCCAGCTAAGGGAACTTTCCGCATACAGGCTCAGGGTCCCACAGTTGATCACTGGATCATTTAAGTGTTTAGCTATTTTTTCCCTCTCTGACTTTCTCTTTCTATTGTTTTAAATTGAAATTATTTCTCTTTCTCATGGCCAGAATAATGTCTCTGACCTGTAAAACATTAATTAAAACCAATGGTCTTCTTTCTTTTTGAAGGGTACATTATGTTTTTGATTCACACAGATTAGCTCTATTAATTACAGCATATATTATGGGCAAGAGTATATGGTATATGATACTTATAAAATAACAGTGCTGTCAAAATTAAACTAAGCTTGACTTTCCTGATAAGTCATGAGGAAAGATGCCCTTTATCTCTGAACAAGATTCAGGAGAAGTTATATACCTTTTATCGGGTAAGTGAGCACACAAAAAAGCTTTTGCAGTTTATATGTGTGTATATATATATATATATTATATTCTAAGTTTATATTATATATATATGTATTTTAATTTTATACATGTTTGAAATCATGCACCACTCAAATACTTTCAGGGGTGATTGATTTTGATCAGCTGAGGACTCAGTGTTTGCAGACTTACAAATTATTGTAGAAGAAAGGTGGAAAATAAATTTGCTTTTTAAAATTAAAATCACATAACCTTTCTAAGAGTGACAAAATATTTTAGGACCACTCAAAGAGTAAAGCAGGAGACGTCTCTGTACACTCTCTTAGCTGTATCAGAAAATGCTAACGTGTTTTCATTTTATCTTCATATGTTGGTTGTTAGTGGCTTGCAATATATTTATGTATGGTGAGTAGATACTTTGAAAATATTTTTAGAGAAAATTTAGTGAACTTGTAAAATTCTGTCACTAATAGAATCCATTTACTTTGTTTTCAAACTAATAAAATTCCTTGATCCCAATAATTTGAATGTTAGTATTCATTATGATAGACACCATCAACTTTATCGTTGTGGAAGAACCTAGATGAGAGTTGAGCTAAAAACTAAAGTGCTGTATATTGTTTACACTTGTAATCCCATCCTAGGGCATTCATCTGGGAACAGCTTCCTGTGTTCATAGGCTGTTTACATAACCACTGAATAAAATTAGATAGAATGCAAAGAAGGAAGAATGAGAACCAAGGGTACCAACATTTACCTACATTCTTTCCAGTATCCACAAATCCTAAATGCTTTACTGTAGTCTGTCTTGGCTCCAGCAGGTCCACAGGGCAATGTTTTTTTCTGAAACTTCATTCCACAGCTAAGAGTATTATAACTATTGAGCATTCAACTTACTACAAAATTCAAAGTTGTAGATTCAGGAGACTGGAGGTGTAGTGCTGAGACAGATGCTAAAAGCCATGCAGGAGATGGAGCTCTGGTCAATACATTTGTTATTACTGATCCCAAAGTTTTCATCTTTTTGCAGAATTCACAGAATGTTTTAGGTTGAAAAAGACCTCCAAGATTATTGAGTTCAACCTTTGACCAACCTCCACCTTGTCAACTAGATCATAGCAGTAAGTGCCACACCCAGATGTCCAAACATTTCTTGAACACCTTGAGGGATACTGACTCCAACACCTCCAAGGCTTGATAACCTTGCCCTGTCTTTCCCTTCTTTCAGGAAATTCACTGTAAAATTAGGAACAGAGGGTGACCTTGGAAATCCCTGTTCAAGAGCTTCACTCCTAAATTTTGGGTTCAAAACTGCCAACTACTCTTTGATGTTTCTAGCATTTTTAAATTCAAGTGCATAAGGCAAAACATAGCTTAAGACTGACTGTAAATAATTGGCTGGCAAGCACTTTCCAAAATACATGTGGGAAAAAAAAAAAAGAACAAGTGTTCTCCATCCTGTTTGAGTACTATGTTATCTCAGCAGACTAGATAGGTATAGATGTTATGAATATTGACAAAGATATTAACATGGATATTGATGTTATTATAGATACAGATACAGATAGTAATAGAGAGAAATCTTGGCTTTATATATGCCAAACTTAAATTTTAATTCAGTCAAAACAAAAATTTTATCTTGACTGGATAAAATTTAAATAATGAGCCTGCTTCTGTAAAAATCTTAAACCTTTTGCAACTCTTTCTGTACTCAGTAATCTAAGTGTAGATGAATTATAGCTTGAACTATAACTAGTTTCAGGCAATCAGACATTAGAAAGGCACTTGACATTCTTAGCTATTTAAAAATATCAACATTTTATTACTGTGAAAGAATATCAAGAATCAACTCAGAGGATGGTGGTATTGTGATGATATTGTGAAGCAAAAGACAACAAGCAGTTTGATTAAAGTGTTTCTAAAGCTTACCTCATTAATGTATTAAATCATTTTACATTGAACATCAAAACAATACAGTTTCTATGAAATCTAGTTGTGATTTGTAATTATTGTGGTTGCTTTTCTTTTTTTTAGAATTACTTTTTGAAGACTAGTGGCTTCACTAAATCTGCAGTGTAACTTCTAATTTTTCTTTATCACAACAAGGCCTAAGCTTTGAGAGTTATTCATTTTTTCTTATTTTTTTAAGATTTACAGTATTTTTATTAGCTTATCTATTATTATTGTTCATGCTACTGTCTCTATTTTCATATTACTTCTCTTTACAGATATGAAATGCAAACTATACCAATGTAAAATTTGAATTGCTTTCTTTGTTTTCACAGGCCAGTAAGCAGCTGCAAGTTATTAGAGACCCAGAACACTTAATTAAAGAATCTAATTTCCGCCTTATGTTGGAATTTTAGAGACTTAATCTTCATAAAGTTTATCCACCACCTGAAGAGGGAAGGTGCCTTTCAATGTCTCCAGTGTGGGGCCTCTGGACAGAGCTTGTACATATTAACCTCTGATAGTTTACAAAATTTACTATAAAGACCATTTAACAAGTACATTTACCATGTGTATTAAGACCCTTTATACTATTTCTATGTAGACCCTCCAGTTAGTGTATTTAACAATTATGAACTTTCCTTGCTGTTCTTTCAATGAATGTACTATTTAACTGGATTATTCCAGTATCTTGATTTTGCAAGCTCTTCTAGAAGTCAATCAATCATGCTGGATTGGTGAGTTGCGCTAGTTGTGAATTTGTGACTGGCTGGCAGTAGAGACTGTTATAAAAAACACCTTTTTAAAAAAAGACACAAAAAAAAAAAAGAAAAAAAAACCCACCACCACCACCAACAACAAAAAAAACACAAAACTATGTTTGTTTTGATGTAGGATTTGATATATTTGCTTAAATTTAGCAGATTAGGTCCTTCAGTGGAGGGAAGGGGAGAATAAAATTTTGATAATTATGTTTAAACTGTGTTGACAATACGATGTCAACTGTGTTGAGCATGGAAACCTATGGTACCTGTAAAAATCTTAATAACTTATACAATTTATACAAGGTAAGTAAAATATTCAAAGGACTAAGGCTTTTAAAAAGATAATCCGAAAATACGAGATAATCTTCGAATAAATTTCATTGTGTTGTGGATCAGACTTCTATTATGTTTTATTTAGATGTAGCTAAACAAATCCATGGAAGTATTTGAATTTTCACTAGTCAAAATTAAATGCACTCAGACCTGGAGAAATAGTGAAAAACATCACAAAAATTGAGCCACTTAAAATCATTTGAAGCAATTCAAGATGAATAATATGATTCAAACAAACCTTTTGGGCTTTGAACCTGATTCCAATCAGCTGCTATGTAAACAATAGGTGTATGTTTGTGTTAACTCATACCAATTGTTCTGCACTTTACTTTTGTTTAGTTACATTGATTGTGGATTATATCATCAGGTTCCAATATTTTACAGGTTGCAGTCAGCTGAGTTTCTTGATTACAAGCCAAAGGATAAAGTCATTTACTAAGGTTGACAAAAAGCTGTCAAAGCTGTAAATCCTCTATGATAACTTACTGCTTGTTTCCCCTGTTTGTTTTAATCCTGTGCCTGTAGACTACTGACATTCAGGGACTTGCCTATTTTTTTTTCTCCAGCACTGATTATGTAATCTGAATTATTTGTGTTTTCATGTTAGGAAATGAAAGTATAAATGGATATAATTTTCTTCTGGCCTTGTTTAAACTGGGATAGAGTTAATTTTCTTCTCAGTAGTCAGTACAGCACTGGTTTGGATTCAGTATGAGAATAATGTTGATAACACAGTGATGTCCTGCTTACTCTAAGTCATGGAATTCTCAGGGTCTCATGCTCTGTCAGTGAGCAGGGCCAGAAAAGAAGCTGTGGTGAGAAGCATGGCCAGAAAAGAAGACCTGAACTGGCCAAAGGGGTATTCCATACCAGAATGTCACGTTCAGTCTAAAAACTGTGGAGAGTTGGCTAGGATCTACCAATTGCTGCTTGGAAATTGACTGGGTACTAGTGGTGAGCAATTCTATTGTGCATCACTTGGTTTTCTCAGGTTTTATTCTTCTCTGACTCTCATTATTGTTGCTGTTATCTTTTTTATTATAATTTGAAATAATAATAATAAATAATAATGATAAATATTGTTGTTGATGTTGTTGTATTTATTTAATTTATTTAAATTATTAACGTGTCCTTATCTCAACCCATGAGTCTTACTTTTTTTCCAATTCTCCTTCCCCATCCCACCAGGGGAAGAGGGAAAGAGGAGTGACAGAGCAGCTGAGTAGTAGATAGGTATCAGCTGAGTTTAAGCCATGACAGTTCTGGTTGTCCTTCTTCTCCATCTCACTAAAGTCAGGGCCCCTCTAGTACTTATTATAGGATTTTTTTATAATATATTTTCAAACTCTCCTTCTTTTCTTTTTTTTTTCTATTTGTTTTGGTCCCACTTCCTAATAGTCTAGATATTTATGGTTATAACTGATAAAAAAAGAGATACCACAGCACAAGACTATGTTTTATAAAATATTACAGTAAAAAAATCCCCTCATGGTGGGATAATTTATAAAAGCATTCTCTCTTCTCTAAGTTTCTGTGAATCTTCTGTGAATATTTCTGTGAAATATTTTCTTTTGAAAGCAATAAGAATATTGTGCAATTCAAATTTAAAATGATGCTAACTCAACCTTTTTAATTTTTAATTTAGTTATATGCCACAGCTAGTGCAGTTTCCTTGGAAACTAATGGATCCAGCAAAAAAAAAGGAAAAGTACAATACTTTATACACAAAATACTCTGTTTTTTGCTTACTGGTTAATTCTGTGGGCCACTGAAAATGTTCTCAAGGAATACTTAGGATAAAAATTTCTCAGACTGCAGTCTTAATACAAAGATGTGAAAGTTTTTATGGAACCTTCTTAATCTAATGATATAACTGCTGATGTAAGTACAAAAGTAACAAAAATGCCTTAACCCTAATCACACAGAAGTGAAAAAATATGTACTAAAAGCAAAAAAAAAATCAGATGGTAGAAAGTAACACTTTTTTTTCTTTTTTTTTTTTTTTTACTGTGGTGCAAATGTTCAGTTATATACGTATATGGAGATACTTTCAACTACTGCAGTTTCTGTCTTTTGAGATATTTTGCCAGTATGTGGAAATAGTCCGGTGCTTATTTTTCTGTTTGAAGTAGCTTTGGATAATTTGCTTGTAGATTTTAAAAAGTATTTCAAAATTATACAGTAAGTGAAAATTTTCACATAGTGCCTCATATCAAAATCTATTTTCAGCTTCCACAGCCCTCAATGTGATTTGTCTGAAGTCTTCAATGACAGCTCCTCACACCACAGACACAGTGAGAATGGAACAGACATGAATATTGAGAAGGCAAACACTGTGTCTGCCTGGGCAGGTGCAGCTTGACATGCCCTTGCAGTGCCCAGGATGCAGTCTGGCAGGGCATGTGCTGCCCATACCCCAGGAGACACGTGTCTGCATGAGCACTGAGCCTCCTAAGGGGTGGGGTTCAGTCACTGGGACAAACTAGGATGTGACAGTAGAGCTGAGAATTTTCTGGATTGGTACTGGCATATATACAGCCACTTTGCGTGGCAAGGAAAAGAGATGTTGTTTGCCTACACTGTTTAGCAGTGTGTCTTCTCTCTTGCTCAGTGGTTATATTTTACATCTCTTCGTATTTGTGTATTGACTGAATTTCTGTATTTTGTGATTGTCAGAACTCTTGCTGTCAAAATGAGGTTATATTGCAATTAAACACATGGAAAATTCAACCAGAGGGGGTCTTAAGGGCTATCAGTGAGCTGAAGAGGTCATCACAGTTTCTTTTGTAACAAACTTTTGTTCAATATGCTTATATAGAACGAAACTCATCCAACCAAGAGACAATACATGGTTTAAAAGTTTTAAAGCTTTTCCAGGGAAAAGAAAAAAAAAAAAAAAAAAAAAAAAAAAGCCAAGCTAGCAAGCTCACAGATGTCCTTTATTCATATTTCCTGATTTTGCTGCTGCATGTATAACTGCATTTTCAGCACAAATGTCTGTGCTTTAATTGCATATAATCTCACAAGGATGATATCTCAATTTCTTCTGAAATTTTTGCATGTCATCCAACTTCTGGGGACCCTTAGAAAAAGACTTTCCTTTTTTTATCAAGTGACTCAGATTTTCTTTAATAAAGAAAGTTAGAAGATATAGCAGCTAGTAGCTGTTCTCATCCTCAGGTTAATATTTTTTTTCCTCAGTTCCTATTGTAATATGGAATCTGTAACCTGTATGCAAAGCAGGATGAATATTTGGGACACTATCCTCTGAGCAGACAGATCTTCAGATAATTCTTTGACTGACCTACATGTATGCAGATAACAACATTTTCACAACCCTTACCTCATTATCTCCTTCTGGCTCACTGTATGGGATCTACAATTGCTCCAAAAAGAAACTTTGTGTAATTTCAAGAGATACTGGGACTATCTAATAATTACAACCCCTGGGGTTTTTAGATGTGTTTGGACCACTAAGACTTGCATGTTCCTGTTCTTTCTTCATGCATGAAATATTTAAATTGCTTACAATTTATGGACTCAAAATAAAATGAAAAATAAAATATACACTTATACAACGATTATATTCTCTCTACAAAAATATAAAATTTTATTCGTTACTTTTGTATGTTTTATATGCTAATTTTTTATGTTATGAACTTTTTACCAGGTTCATTGCTAGTATGTTTTGGGTTTTTTTCTGTAGTGTTGGAAAGACACTTTCAAGCACGCAGAGATTCCAATTGAAACTCAATTTTATGCCTATTTTATTTGATATAGTAAAAACAAAACCCAAAAAAAACCCCAAAAACCAAACCAAAACAAAAAAAAACTCACTAAACTTGCTCTGTTGAATGACCAAAATATTTTCTGCATTCTTATTTTCCACAAGATTTAATTTGCAATTTTATAATTTTTTAATCTGTGCTAAAAAGCCTTGTACAGAAAGGAGTATCTGGTTGGGTTTGCTACTTCTTTTGAGTTTTTTTACCAGATTCATATTCACTGGACATTGAATCTGCTTTCATATAAGTAATTTTTTCCATATAAGTATTTTTTTCCATTTGCTCTCACAGCCTTTATTAACTCTTCTTTTATAAATTATTTAGTTCTCTGTAAATAAACTTATCTACCCGCCCAACAGCTGTTAAGGATCTGGTTTTTTTGTGTACAGGGATAAATCACCATGTGATGTTTTTCCAATAAAGAACAGAATGGCATGAATTTACACATTAATCAGTGATATTATTTATCACTGATAGACTTAAATAAAATAATAATAATAAATAATGAGTTATTTTTTCCCATTGAAATAGTTGTTTTAAATAATTTTATATTTTTATAGACAGATCTGTACATAGGAAATTAAATTTATTTCATCATTAATGAACTTTACCTCTAAATTAAATTTTGAAAGTAAAGCTGTCTGTTTTTTTTGTTTTTTTTTTTTTTTCCAGAATATAATAAGGAATTTACTACTCAGGCATAGGTACATGTATTCATGTATTCCTTTATATGAGTACTGCTAATATAACAGTTTTGAACTAGCCAGACCTACTACATAGCACTGAAAGATGTCTGGTAAAATGTAATAATAAAATGGAAATTGAAACTAGCAAAAACAGAGGTCTGTATTTAGTAAAAAAAAACAAAAAAAAACCAAACCCAAAACAATCGAAAAGCAAATTAGGACAAAAGAAATATATAAACTCCTATTATGGTACAACCAGTTTTTCTGTATAAGTAAGAGACCTTAAAAGTAGAAAGATGAGATGTACATAATAGTAGAAGAATTTTAAAGAGAAAAAGACGAGGTCTAAAATTAAGCATTAGGAGGACTATGATACTATCGAAACTTAATTTCTTGAGTCTTGGGAAAAGTCTCATAATATACTCAAGTGAACAGCCAGGTTAATTTGTTAAGGTGGTTTCATGTAAGTGCACAAGTAAACCATGGTTTAAAAATTTTAAAGCTTTTCCAGGGAAGGGAAAAAAAAAAAAAAAAAAAAAAGCCAAGCTAGCAAGCTCACAGATGTCCTTTATTCATATTTCCTGATTTTGCTGCTGCATGTATAACTGCATTTTCAGCACAAATGTCTGTGCTTTAATTGCATATAATCTCACAAGGATGATATCTCAATTTCTTCTGAAATTTTTGCATGTCATCCAACTTCTGGGGACCCTTAGAAAAAGACTTTCCTTTTTTTTATCAAGTGACTCAGATTTTCTTTAATAAAGAAAGTTAGAAGATATAGCAGCTAGTAGCTGTTCTCATCCTCAGGTTAATATTTTTTTTCCTCAGTTCCTATTGTAATATGGAATCTGTAACCTGTATGCAAAGCAGGATGAATATTTGGGACACTATCCTCTGAGCAGACAGATCTTCAGATAATTCTTTGACTGACCTACATGTATGCAGATAACAACATTTTTACAACCCTTACCTCATTATCTCCTTCTGGCTCACTGTATGGGATCTACAATTGCTCCAAAAAGAAACTTTGTGTAATTTCAAGAGATACTGGGACTATCTAATAATTACAACCCCTGGGGTTTTTAGATGTGTTTGGACCACTAAGACTTGCATGTTCCTGTTCTTTCTTCATGCATGAAATATTTAAATTGCTTACAATTTATGGACTCAAAATAAAATGAAAAATAAAATATACACTTATACAACGATTATATTCTCTCTACAAAAATATAAAATTTTATTCGTTACTTTTGTATGTTTTATATGCTAATTTTTTATGTTATGAACTTTTTACCAGGTTCATTGCTAGTATGTTTTGGGTTTTTTTCTGTAGTGTTGGAAAGACACTTTCAAGCACGCAGAGATTCCAATTGAAACTCAATTTTATGCCTATTTTATTTGATATAGTAAAAACAAAACCAAAAAAAAAACCAAAAACCAAACCAAAACAAAACAAAAAAACTCACTAAACTTGCTTTGTTGAATGACCAAAATATTTTCTGCATTCTTATTTTCCACAAGATTTAATTTGCAATTTTATAATTTTTTAATCTGTGCTAAAAAGCCTTGTACAGAAAGGAGTATCTGGTTGGGTTTGCTACTTCTTTTGAGTTTTTTTACCAGATTCATATTCACTGGACATTGAATCTGCTTTCATATAAGTAATTTTTTCCATATAAGTATTTTTTTCCATTTGCTCTCACAGCCTTTATTAACTCTTCTTTTATAAATTATTTAGTTCTCTGTAAATAAACTTATCTACCCGCCCAACAGCTGTTAAGGATCTGGTTTTTTTGTGTACAGGGATAAATCACCATGTGATGTTTTTCCAATAAAGAACAGAATGGCATGAATTTACACATTAATCAGTGATATTATTTATCACTGATAGACTTAAATAAAATAATAATAATAAATAATGAGTTATTTTTTCCCATTGAAATAGTTGTTTTAAATAATTTTATATTTTTATAGACAGATCTGTACATAGGAAATTAAATTTATTTCATCATTAATGAACTTTACCTCCAAATTAAATTTTGAAAGTAAAGCTGTCTGTTTTTTTGGATTTTTTTTCTTTTTTTTTTTTCCCAGAATATAATAAGGAATTTACTACTCAGGCATAGGTACATGTATTCATGTATTCCTTTATATGAGTACTGCTAATATAACAGTTTTGAACTAGCCAGACCTACTACATAGCACTGAAAGATGTCTGGTAAAATGTAATAATAAAATGGAAATTGAAACTAGCAAAAACAGAGGTCTGTATTTAGTAAAAAAAAACAAAAAAAAACCAAACCCAAAACAATCGAAAAGCAAATTAGGACAAAAGAAATATATAAACTCCTATTATGGTACAACCAGTTTTTCTGTATAAGTAAGAGACCTTAAAAGTAGAAAGATGAGATGTACATAATAGTAGAAGAATTTTAAAGAGAAAAAGACGAGGTCTAAAATTAAGCATTAGGAGGACTATGATACTATCGAAACTTAATTTCTTGAGTCTTGGGAAAAGTCTCATAATATACTCAAGTGAACAGCCAGGTTAATTTGTTAAGGTGGTTTCATGTAAGTGCACAAGTAAACTTTACACAACTAGGTAAAATCAATAGAAATTTTCCTGTCTGTCCATAACAATTCTGTGCTATTAAGAGAAAAGTAATTCATATTAGGCATCTGGACAAAAGGTGGGCTGTGTTTGGGGGAGGAAAGTTGGTTGGTTTTATTACTTGTTTTAGGGTTTTTGGGTTTGCTTTTTTCCCACAAAAGACAACCAAAGTCTCACTGAAATAATTTAACAGACTGAAAGAACAACTTTGACTGAGGAGAAGTAGAGTCATGTATAGAAATATTTCTCTCTCAGCAACCTAAATTTTGAAGGCCTGAGAAACTTTTAGGAAAAAGCATATAGGAAAGACACTGGTATTTCCAGATAAAACAGTTAAATTCACAATGGATCAATTAATAAAATATTGCAGTGTGCCGCACGATACAACACAGTGTTTAGTAAATAATCATCAAAATACCTCTGGGTCCACAAGGTCAAAATAGACATATTAAATATAGTAAGTGTTGTCTTTTCAATCAAAATTAAAGGAGAATGCTTTTCTTCCCTCTTAAAAAAATAAAGGCTGAGAATTTTTGAATGTAAACATTTAATTTTAGATGTAAAGATTTTGAGAGCCACAGATTAATTTTGCAGAGCTGGACAGCTTCTTATATGTGAAGTGTTATTTCCTTCAGGGCATTAGATTTTATTACTGATGAGATGAAGCCAGATGAATGATCATAACCAATAACATGGAGAAACTGTTGTTCTGATTTTTTTTCTCAATAGAGTATTTAAGAAACCAAAATATATAAATTCTTTAAGTTTTTCAAAGACATAAAGCACTGAAGAACTTTTATATCTGCAAATGTTCTGCTGTGCATATCATGTACATTTATGGTGTTTCTGTTATTTAGCTATCCTTTCACTTCTAAAATGATATATTCTTATATTTATACCTTTATCATTTTATGTAAAACATACATTTTCCAAGTGTGCAAGTGGAAACCACATCCATGGAGTGGCCAGATTGACTGCCTTACCCACAGTTATGACTTACAAGATCACAATTCAAACCAATTAGAAAGGATTTGTAAGTCCTCCACTCACAGTGCGGGACCAAGTAAATTCTTAAGCTACTTAATATTGTTTATTGATACAGGAATTAAGCATATAATTATTCTCCAAAAGTCAATCCTTCTGAGAAACTTAAGCTCTAGAAAACTCTTCATTTATATAATACATGGAATACATTATTCTGCTTCTCCAACTACGCTCTCTTACGAGGGCTCACAACTGAAAAATATAGCTTGGTTAGAAACAATGTATGGATGGAGCAGAAAACAAAATATGAAGCATGGAATGGAAATGTCAGCTGGAAACTACCAACCATCTCTTAGCATTGCTTGCATTTAAATAGAAAGAAATATTTAGCAATTAGCATGTCACAGTCTGTCATTTTATTTGCAGCTCCATAACTGTACTTTCTGTCTTCAGAGTAGAAGTTGTTAATTCTCTTTTATTTTATAAGTCGCTGTTTACGTCAGATACACTTTGTTATTTTATCAAAGAATTGGAATGCAAATTGATGAGAAAGTATGTGTGATCATTTCAAATTGGTTATAATACATATCACACTAGTCTCACTTTAAAAAAATGACAGAAGTAGGAGTTCAAATCCATGCTAATCACTTTTATCCAAATGGTTGTCAGTTTTTGTATATTAAAAGCTTCTTTAAAACACTCTCATCACATAAATAGTTTTCCAGAAAGCACTTCTAAAAAGTTGTAGCTGTATTTTTCAGTTACTTACAAATTTTATATTTTTTATCATTGAAGTGTTAATAAGATCTGTAATGCTACGAATCACATACTTTTCCAATGAGAAAAGAAACAGCAAACATTGCCAGCAATTTTCACAAGTATAAAAGCAGTACCTGAACCTATACTCCATCTGACTCAAGAGACAAGAGGGAAAGAAGAATGGGAGAAAAACGAAGCCAAGGCAATGCAAGGCATGGAAGAAAGATGAAGTCCTACATTTCTGAACAGAAGTATCTAATACAAGTCTTGATGAAAAGTGTGCAGTCAGAATTAGTTAGTTTATCATGTCTTGCTTCTAGGGAAAGCAGCAGTCATTTTTGTCCCAAACATCATACTAGAAAATACTGTCATAGTATTCTTGGAATAATTTTATTGCTTTTAATTTATGCACTTTTAAAGAGCAGAGATTAATAAGATATTCTGAATTTGAGTAAATTAATATTCTGATTCTTTTTCATTCAATCGTTTTCCGTGACACCAGGAATTTGTTTCAGAGACAATTATTCAGGAAGGTTTCAAAGATTGACTACAACATAGAATCAAATTGTAAAACTTTAGCTAGTGACCAATATTGAGGGTACTTGGGTTTTAGTGATTGCACGTCCCTGGACTGAGTGCTAAGAAACTAAGGCATGATTCCTTGAAAGGAAGTTTGGCCATTTAAAAATAAATTCCTTCTGTAGTCATCAGGGACCAAGAGAAGAGTTCACATTTTAAGTCTGTTTTGATATATATTTGAGGGTGCCATTTCTATTAATTTTGAATTATATATATATTCTTGACACTGAAAATTGAGAGAACTGATGTAATGCTGAAAGCAGGATTCATCCCACTTCTTTTGCTCAGAATTCCCCCCAGAACACACACACAAAGATTGACAATGTATTGAAAACAAAGTTCAGGTTGAAAAAAAACCCAAACAAAGCAATTTTCCCATTTTTCTCTAGGTATCCTATAGATTACTTAACAGATTTACTGAGAAATCTTTTTACTCCTTGAATGTTTTTAATCTTTTTTTCCTCCCTACAATAGCTGCTTCATCATTACCTTTCACTGCTATGGGGCTTTCAGGCTGACCAACAAAGATATTCAGCTAAAAGAAATCAGAGTATCATAGAATCTTGGGTTTGAGTTGTAAGGGACTTTAAATATCATCTACTTCCTATCCCCCTGCCATGGGCAGGAACACCTTCCACTAGACCTGGATACTCAAAGCTCCATCCAACCTGGCCTTGAAAATTTCTGAGGATGATTCATCCATGACCTTTCTGGGCAGCCTGTTCCAACACCACAAACCACACATTAAAAAAAATTCCTTCATAATATTGAATTAAAATACTTTTATTTTTTTTCTGTTTCTTACAACATGTAGTCAGCTAATTATTATTTTTTGTTTACATATTATGAAATTGTGGAAACCCTGTGTTTGTTTAGGGAAGTTATAGCAAAGGTAATCTGTCTTTTCACATTCATTTGAAAATTCAAATTCTCCAAAATTTAAAAACAACTTACCACAATAGTGGTCTTTATATTTTACTGAGCCAGTAAAAGATCTCTTAATGCACTCCCTTTCTTTTTTTTATCACCTGGACATTTTTCATTGAGTGCCCATAGTGAATCCTGAATGTCAGCACTGTCATGTCTTTGGTATCCACTACCAGAACCTTTCTACACTGTCAAAAATGTCATTACTTCTTTTTGTCTTATGTAGCTTTAAGAAAATGGAAGAGACACAACAGAAGCTGGAGGAGAGCACAGTGATGTGCATCTGATCTATCCTAAACAAATTGATGTCCTCTTCGTCTTCTCCACATTCACAATCATTCCTTGAACAGAAGTCTGATTTCAGGTTGGTGTATCTCAGCATGGGCACAAGAGAAAATCACAAACAAGCACATGTACTTCTCAGAACTCCATTCAACTTTTAGGCATATGGACTGCCTTTCCTTTTCTTCATTTATTTTTCATTTATTTTGTGTAAGTGGTTATAAATTTTTATTATTTAAATTTTTGTTATTATTTTTCCCTTTCTAATGGATCATCACAAGTACAAGCTGCAGCCTTAAGTCAAATATGATATTTATTGCCCACTCATGAGTACAAAAAATGCTACAAGTGGAGTCTAGCTAATGGCTAGGGGTTAAAAAAAATATATCCAGAAAGCATTTGAAAATGTGCTTAAAATTTCTAGATATTAAATTTTCATAATTATATGAGATATTATATCTTAGTTCAAATATTCAGTATGAACAGTAGAAAGGATTCTTTTTCTTAAAAATACAGGTCAATGGTGATATTCCGTGGCATAGGCATAAAATATTTATATGATAAAAAAACAATGCATGTTAATATATCATTATTACAATTAAGCTTAACATTGTAGAATAACAATAAAATTGTTGAAGCACTGAATGAATCAGTCCACAAAGATGTATCAGTCATCAGTGCTTTGGAGACAAATGATTATTACTGGATACAGTGCCTCTTGAATGAAGAATTTTGCTGCTGATGGTCATTACCATCCATTTTGAACTATATACACTACTTCAAATACCCAACAGATAAAGTGGTTAAGTGTGGCATTTTAAAAATCCCACTACTATATCTAAATTCAGCATAGATTTTTTTTCCCTTTGGAAATGAGTAAATTATATTTTTGACAGACTGTCCTCCCTCTTATTTAGAAAGCCAATGAAGACAACTTAAATAAAAATATGTCACACCCAAGGAGGTAAAAAACCCCACTATTCCATAGAACTGTAAGTATTTCTGCTTTTACCAGCAACTTGTGCATATAACAGCAAAAAATATCCTCTAGTATTTTTTTTTAAATGCCTAAAATAAATGAAAGAAAAACTTAATGAAAATTGATTTTCCCTCTCTTATTCTTTGGATTGTTAACATTTGGCTAAACAAGAGGCAGGCAGTACCTGATTTTTCATAAAATTTAAACTTAACAAATTATCTTGATCATTGCATTAAAATAAGCAGATGACCCAGACCTTAAGAGTGGGCTGTCACACATAATGCTAAGATAAATAGAAAAGGTACAGCTAAACACTGATTTTTCAAGTTGTCTATTACTTTCTGAAGTGTGAAGATTTCCTGTGAAACAGAAATCATCGTAACTCTCTTGCAGGCCCCCAAAATTACAGTGAGTTAGTCTCCTCCTTTGGTGCTAAATCTGAATTTGAGAAGAGAAAGCTTTTACATTCAGGTGGGAATCTTCTTAGCTGATGGGGTTTTTGCTGTTTATTTAACATTTATTCTATGTTTCCTTTAATTTATTTGAGTTTTTTTTTTTCTCTAAAAAATAGCATCATCTAGTCAGGGTACAGACCATACATTATTACAAGAAAATAATTACAAATAAATTCCTAAATTTATAACTTTTAATTTTTTTCATTTACACACAGATTATTTCAAGTTAAATGTCATTTCTGATGTCAGGGAATCATGTAACTTCACCTATATTTTTTGGCTATTATAACATAAGCCTCTCAAGAATTATTTCAAATGAAAGACAATATTTTATCACAATATTACAGAAACAAAATCAGCAGTATGTAAAATCTAGTGCAGCTATAATAATGTTTAATTATAATAGCTTCATGCAAAATGTATTACAGTTATGACAAAGAAATTTCTTAGTGCTCCTGGTCAACTGCATTCTGTTAATATTGCAAGGGGATGCACATGTACCACTTTTAGAGCCATTATAATTCCTAAAATTTTAATAAACTCCACATAAGCAGAAGCCAAGTTTTTATTTTGAAAACAGAATAGAATAGACTCAATCATCATGGATAAAGTATAGTTACTTGCTTCAAGAACTACTGACATGGTTGTTCTCTTTGGGTTTTCTTTTTCTTTTAAAATGTAGAAGAATGTATTGCCAATTATGAAATTAAATCAATTATGTTATAGAAATAAAAATGATTGTAAAATATCCAGATTTTTCTCTACCATTTAGCTTAGAGAATTTGTCCATGATCTATTCAAAAAGATCAAAAGGTAATTTCTAGCTCACAAGAAAGTTCCCTGACCTCTAGACAGCAGGGTGGACGGGTGAAAGGAGCAGCAATACATTTCAGCTGATGGTTATACAGATGCTCAAAAAATGGGGACTTAATAACATTCATGGACACAGAATAGATTTGAAAAAGAGGTCATTTTCTGTTTTAGTGGTGATCAACTTACAGAGAAAAAATTCATATCTATTTGACTTCTTGTTTATTTTAATTTTGGCAGAGAGCAACCAAATCAAATCCCTAAATTTTTCGGTTGGAGAGTGCAATGATGAATTTTTTAATTTCCCTTTTCCCACACCCCCACACCTCCTGCCCTCTTACCTCTCAACCCCCCACCTCAGCCCCCAGCCAGCCTTAAGTAAGCAGCAGCTATGTTACTATAAATCTCTCTATAATAGGATGAAACATGCAGGGACAAGACCAGTGCTGCATCAAAAGGAACTATTTTGTAACACAGGGTCAGATACAGAAATTTTAAAACTGAGATCTAAATTCTCTGAAATCATGGCAATTTGGATTTGTGCAGAACAGTGCTTCAGCTGACTTCATGGGTCATCCTAAACCTTGCAAAATCAATGTTTTTTCAGCTGACTTCAAAGACATTAGGATATTTTCTTGGAACTTCAAAGATGATGAAGTGTCATAGCCCCAAGCAAAGAAATATTACTAAGAAATATTAATAATGTGATTATATATAAAAAATACCATGTCATGTTAGCACACTTAAAACACAGTGGATAAAATACTGCTGCTACTTCACCCATATTGTAAGTTATTCAGCAAGGAACCAGAGCACTTTATTTGGATCAGGAAAGTCACTAGAAAACTGACTAGATCAGCACCATCTTTGGAATATTATCCACTCCTGCTGTTTTATATAGGTACCAAAAACATTGCAAGAGGAAGTCCAAGGTCACTCAAGTGAAATTTCAGGACCCTGGGAAGAATTATGTTTTTTTAAATAAATAATTGTGAGTTGTTAATGACGTGAGAAAAATGCTGACAAGTGTAGCACCTGCAAGTAGCTAAACATCTGGATAGTTAGGATTTTATAATTAAACAGCTTTTTTATTTACCTTTCCTCTGTTCTTAATGGGATAGAACATGAAAATTAAAGAAGTCATATTTTACAAATTCACATATATTTTATAACATTTCGTAACTTTAATTTCTTGATTTCTGCCTGCTTCTGTTTTCAAATGGACACATTCTAGCTCTCAAGCTCTTTTTTCAGTTGAAATAATTTTAATTTTGTTATGGATATCAGATACCTACATTATTAATTAAGAAAATCATTAATAATTTAGCTTGTAAGTTGCAAGGGGGAAAAAAAGCTCAATTCACTCAGCTTGAAAGAAATCAGGATAGAAGTGGTCTATTGATTTATTAACAATATGCAATTAACCAGCAGTCATTGAACTACACATTCAGGTTCAATATCCTAAAACCCTTTCTACAACTCATGGTAAAATTTCTAATCCCCAACCCAGAATCACACAACAAACCCACTTCTCCCTGGGGTAGATGTGAGTGCTGGTTTTTGTGCATCCCTGATGATCTCTACCCCCCTCCTAATGTATTCATCAGTGTGCCAGAAACCCTTGGTGCCAGGCACGTACACCTGAATGTGGGACCCCATGTAATACCCCACGTAATACCCCACTAGGTGTTTGCTGCACCTTTCAGGAAGGCTGCTGTGCCCAACATGGACAGGAGTTGAAGTGTCACAGGGTGATTTCTGGCAAAATCAAAACAGGTTTGACTGCTGCTCAGACACCCTTTTCTCTGACAGTCTCTTGTGTGCTTCAGAAATAAAGGCTGAAAATATGTGGAAAATACTGGGATCTCTAAGTGACTCCAGTAACCTCTGTTTTGGCAGCTATTTTGTCCCTCAAGTCCTTATTTCTCCTCATTGATTGTTAGGGAATTCTGGTTGATTAGCACTACTTTTGATCAAACAAATCCTACTAGCATAAATTTTCCTAAAGTGTTATGTTTTTGTGATTTAGAAGGACAAGACTTTGAAGTTTCACATCTCTTCTAAATACCCAGCCAGAGTGGGAATAGAAAGAATACCTCATGGAGCACTGCATGTTGCACTGTAAGTAGAGGAGAGAGATTTATAAACATGTTGTTTCTGTTGTGATGAAAAAATCTTTGTCACTTTGTAAATATAATAAAAAAATGTATATATATGCAAAATTTTCTCCTTCATCTGGCTATTCTGAATTTTCATTTAAAGACATAAAGTTGTTTGGTTAATAAGACTGAATTTACACCCTAATTATGAAAGATATATTTTGTCATTGACTTTTATCACTTTTTAGTCCTTGGAAAAACAAAGGCATGATCCAAAGTCTGAACAATACTGGCTATATTTATGCCTGTGAGAGTGATTCCTTTCTCCAGGTGAAATGGTGCAAAGGAGCTACATTCCATAGAGTGTAGATCCTATGAGATATGAATTCAACATATCTCTATGACGTGGAAATTAAAGTGACTTCTCTGGTATCCTGAAAAATAAATCTTTATTGTATGTGAGGCTATGGATTTTGATTCTTCATGTGATGTTAGATCATATGTATTTAATAAAGCCAGGACAGTTCTGGATTGACTACGTAGGGTGTATGAGGAATAGATCCCTACAGGGCCCTACTTATACGCTGACCTGAATCCTGACAGGGACCTTACATATACATTGGACCCCGTATGCATTGGCCAGACAACATCCTTCTAGCTGCTGACTGAACCTGCTTACTAGCACCAGACCTGCTCTGCTCTTGTTGTTCAGGAAGATCTGTGGCTGTTCTGACTGTCACTGAGGGCATTGCCCTGCCCTTGGCCACCAGCTCTCCATCCCTTCAGGAGCAGCCCACTTCTTCTGCTCCCTATCTGCCACGAAAGGATTTGCAAGAGTGAAGATTCCACTGTGAAGACAGATCACAACCAGTGTTTACTGGAACATCTTATAATAATTAAGCTGTTATTCTTTTTATTGAGCTGCTGTTGTTTATAGAAACAACTTTACACAGTAACTCTGCTTCACAGCTCAGACCCCTCTCACCCATAGAAATGTGTCTGGATCATCATCTGAGAACCCTACCCCAATAGTTTACTCAGGTGACAAGAGTCACAAAGATGTGCCACTAGTTTCTTACTAAATGGCTGGAAAATACTTCTGTGAGTCCTATGTTTTACCAGACATACATGTATGGGTACCTGTAATCCCTGCCTGCAGAGGCAATGTGTAGAGCTGTTGTTTCTTGGATGCGGTTAGAACTATAGAATATTTTCCTGAAGTAGATGTTAGTGGCCTTGAAGATATTCAGGTGCTTCTGCTACTCTGACTTCTTTAGTTCTTGCAGCTTCAAAATGATTGACAGTTCTGGAAGCTATTCACTTCCTGGGAGATGTTCAGAAATTATCCCTCAGCACTTTTTTTTTTTTTTAGTCTGCTCTTTTTTGGTAACTGTTTCTCTGTATGCATACAGAAGCACACGACTTTTCATCTAATCGACCTAGCTAACAAAAGTTTTCTTTAATGTGGACCCATGATACCAGTGCCTGTGCAACAGACATCCAATATAATGGAAAAAAAAATAAATGGAAAGAAAAGCTAAAGATCTTGGACATGTCTGATGATCAAAGGAAACATCTCTGTATCTAGCACACTGTTTTCTTGGGTTTTTTTCCAGGCACTTGAATTAAAAGAGAATATTATTCTTATAAAGCTGAAAGGTCAGAGAGAGACTTGATGCTTCAATGCTTCTCTGAAAAATATGACCTCCTCAGGGCAGGGTTTAACTTTTGGAAAATACTTGCATTCCTTTATTAGTAAAATCACCATTCTTTTTACAGTGTGTTTGTGGTCCTCCCCTTTCATCTCAATGTTGGTTGATTTCTTTTCCTAAGCTGCTCTGATATTCTCCATTTCCTGCCCAGCCACGAGAAAAATAGATTAGACAAAGCTTTCAGTGTAGGACCTTGAATATTCTTTTTTATTCCCAACTTTGTTGTCATGCCTAGCTGAGCTACTTTTTCAGTGTCATTAAGACTAAATGTAAATGGATATATGATACAGTAATGAACAAATTAAATGTTTCTTCCAAGGAGGTGTTAAACTTTATAATATAATACATTTTGGAAGTATCTGCATTACTTAAGCCATGCTCTTCCATTATGCATTTATAGAAGTAGAATTTATTGAAGACAGAGTATCTGCATGATCTAAATCAAAATTAAATAAACCCCTTCAAAAATTAGTTAACAGATTGGGCAATGTCCCTCCACCCCCTGAAAAGAGCGAGCTTTTTGTTATTGTTTTAACTTTTAGTGCTTTTAGTGCTTTTTATCTTTTATTATCTTTCTGTTTTCTTGTATGTATCATGAGAAGGAGGACCATATGAATAAGGTATGAGAAGTGTCAGAAATATTATTTTGTTCCTGTAGACTGTATAGTAAGCATACAGAAAACAGAGCTACTGTTAAAAATCCTATTCTATTAAATTAATGTATTTTTTTTTCTCCACTTTATTCTTTCCATAGCTGAATGTCAGACCTGTCTATTTCTTTGCAATAGCCAGAAATAATAATTTTATTGCAACAATTTTCCTGATAGACAGTTAAACACTTTCCATACTATTTTTCATCCTGGATAATTTGATCTCTGTGGGGCATGTTGTGCATAATTTTATGAGAATAGAACACAGAAATTTGCTTGACAGAAAAAACTATTAAGAAGAAATAAGACAGAGTAAAAAACATTCCCTGATTGTTTATCAAAGGACAGTGAAGCAAATTGAAAAGGAAGAATTTATGCACTTTGGTGCAATATTCCTCCCTCGGATACTTTTGGTCACACCGAGGTGAGACTGAATCAGTGCCCACAGCTTTCTCAGTTTTGTGTGGCAGGTAGAACATAGCAGGGGGTGAAATGAATTCATCTTTCTGTCTTCAAGTGAACTAAAAGCAATTTTATTCTTCCCATGTGGTCACTTGAGGTGCTTGTCATGTTCAAGCTAATGATATCAGGCACCCTCAGGTTGTTTAAGTATTCATGAAGTAATTAAATTCTCATTAACATATAAATAAAAGAAAACTGAAAACAAGTTTAGGAGGCACCTAACATCTGTTCTAATGCTTTTAAGTACTAAAATGTGCCTCATACAGAAGGAAAAGTGCATTCTGTCCAGGCAAGTATTTTGCATAGATTATTTATAGAAACTGTAATTAAACTGATTTGGCATATTAAGTAAAATTAACAGCAAAGCATTATTTAGGTAGCTCAGTGTCTTCGACACTTAAATAAGAAATTTAAAGTAGAAAAGTGAGAAATATTTTTTTTTTTGTTCTGAGATCCAGATAAAATTACAAGAACAATTGAAAATTTATTCCTTTAGAATTAGAGAAACATAAAATCTCACACTGCAGGCACACTTCCAGCTGTACCTTCAAAATGCATTGATTTTTAATAATAAAATACTACTGACATTTGAAAAAACCAACAATTCCACAAAATTACTTATAAGGTTACTCTTCTGTTTCTTTAAATTGAATTTAATGCACAATTTTGTCGTACAACTTAAGACTTCAGTTCAGACACAACCTTATCCTCTAAAATTAATTTTTCCTTCTAACATTAAGCATTTACTTTTTTAGATAAATTTTCCCAAGAAACTATTAAAGAAAATATATTTTACCCATTAACAAAATGTGTGTCCTGTGTTCTATACCATGCCACTGCAGTTTTCTGTATGATAGAAATAGCTAATAAAACTAAATTATCTTGAACTATAGTTTGACATTGATAGGCTGAAAGATAGCAAAAGAGACAGAAAAATCTAATGGAAGAATCTTCAGAATGAGTTAAAATAATCATTTCATCAGAGACAGCACTGAAATAATGCATTTCTGAGAAGAAAATCTTTCAAATATATAATTCAATGGAAACATACTAAATTGATTGTGTTCTTTTCTGTTTGCAACAACCTCTGTCCAGTTTTTTATCATAATCTATATTAAAAATATACTTGGTGCCAGTCTAATTTCATTGTGGTCTTGTATACTCAGCACAATGTACATAAGATACACATTTATATTGTCCTTACTTTTAACAGAGTGGAATGTATAACCAGAGAAATTTAACATTTTTTTACCATTTATGTTATATTATTCATTTCAAAAAGCAGTATTTCATGCCTTATTCCTTGCCTTATTTAATGTAATTTTCCTTGCTGTGATGCCTACAGAGGGAAATGTATGCCAGTTATGCAATGTGTTTGGTGCATGCTGAAAAAGATATATTGCAAAAAAGAGCACATAGACCTTCCTGAAATAAAAAGATAAACCTACTTTTTCCTGGTTTTAACTGAGGCAGACAAAATCCAAGTAATTTAAAAATAGCTGCCTTGAGTTATCATTATAGGCACAAACAGCTATTATTCCCTTTATAAAGAGTGCTATTCATTACCATTTACAACATTTACAAGCAACACATGAAAATATTCTCCTCTTTGCTTTGTTCAAAACCAGTTATGAACTCATATCAGTACCTGTCAGCTGTTATGACTAGCAGAGAAAATTATTTTCTTAAGCATTATAGCAGTGAAAGGAAACTATGTACTATTACAACCTAGAAGAAAAAAAAAAATGTCCAAAAGCCATACAGCAATGAAAACACTGGCTGAAGCCTGGATAATTGCAATCTTATACTGGTAAAAGCTCATGAAAATTTAATTTGGTAACTCTTGAAACAGGAACCGAGACTTGGTTCTTACATGCCTACAGGACAAGGAAATTAAACATTACAAGGCTTGCTTGAGAGAATGTCTGCCCCAGAGCAATTATCTGTGCTTACCTTGGAATCCCAACTGATCTTAGATTATCTCACAAAACACATGAGAGAAATATGCCAAAACAAAGTCTAATCTTTTTATGAACCTGAAATAGGGAGCAAACTCTTGAAGTCTGTATGAATATAAAGCCTCAATATTTGTATAATCTCTTTAATGTGGGGATGGGTAGTGAGCATGCACTTTCATACAGTAGTGGCTCTAAATAAGAGCTCATTTTTTTTTTGCTATTAGTCAAAGCACTATTTTAGAAAACTTCATGAATAGATTTTAATTCAAGACTAAGCTGTTCTGTATCTAGGGCTGAGTTGTGATGGAGAAAAGATGGAAAAGATGAAAAGAATCAATAGGTGTTGACCACATTGGGGACATTTCATAAAAATGCTACCAGTATTTGTAAGTAAAGACATACTGGTATATATAAAACATGGTTTAGCCATACTGCTGTCAGGAAACAAAACCAAGCCTAGAGAATTTACAGCTCTCTCTGGGAAAAGATGTTCTCAGTTGTTTCCTGTTAAACACTCATATGTCTCTTTAGTGCATCTTCTGCTGCCTGACACAGTTATGTTGAACATTACACTGACCAAAAGTGTAATCTACATCAGTAGATCAAACTGATGTTTCTATTTTACATGTACTTTGCTAAATTAGAAAAGACAGACCTCAAACACTCACTTGATCATCTACACGTAGTACTTGTATGCTCACACACTGGCTGCGTTCCTGACAACTGCAAATTTCTCTGAGCTACATAACTTCCAGTGAAATAGCTTTATGCATGTGAATGAAACTACTCCACTCCACTTCTTCAAGGTCATGACTTAATATTTTTTATTGCTGAAATTATGCAATTGGTTTATTCCAAAATGGAGCAAGGTGAAAGGATATAGAAAACCTTCAACATTTCTCTGCAAGAGAGAACTTTGGACAGATTTTAAGGATATTATGTTCACATGAACAGTAGTCTTCATTTTTTTCAAGCAGAAATCATGCACATGTCAAATTCTGAATAGGAGTTTAGAGTCAATCAATGAGTTAAGATGTCACAAACCAAGGAAGGGTTAGAGTTCATCATGCTGGATTGCTGCTATGATCCTGGTGAAATTAAGCTTTTGTGCATCCATTTGATTGTAATTGAAGAACCTTTTTTCAGTGCACCTTGTTGATTCCTAACAGTGAGATCACTGCTTGACCCATCTGGTTTCATTTTTGACTCTCATCTTGCCTCCCTTCATGAAGCAGGCTGCCCTTGCTGCTCCCTCATGAGACTACTCTTCTCACTGTGTGCAACTTAAAACAAGGGTCACTGTTTTGCCCAGTTTGTGGTAGGGAACACACATTTTCTTTTCACTACACTAGAGAATCTTCTTTTTACTTTCCTATCGTTGTTGTAGTAGTCACTTGTAATTCACAGCAGGTGAATTACAAACCAAGTCCCTGATGCTGGGATCAAATGGATGAAAACTTATGCATTGAGAAAATAATATATTTATTACTTAGATTTTTGGACATACAGTATCTTTAAAACAAAACAAACTTGTAAGCAAAATTACTCTTCCTGAAAAAAGTCACTTTTCACTCATAGAATATAAAAGTTAATCAATCAAAGCCAAAACATGTAGGTCCTGTTGTTCACTTTAGTGATATAAAGAAACCTAACACAAAATAAAAATGAGATATAAATAATAATAATCTCCAAATAAACGTGAGATAGTATAAATAAGTGGAACAGATTCACAAACAAAGTGTTTTAAGTAACAAATTATTATTTCACCACTTGCCAAAGGGAAATCCAGTATTGAAATCCTGAAGTCAAGATTGGGTGCATTCTTGAAAGGGATTTTTAGCTCAAATACTAAGTGTGAAGATAAATATTAGAGTGATTCTATGACCTACACTATATAGGCAGCCAGAATAAATGATTTAATATTCCCTTTCTGGCCTTAGAAGTGGTTCATTTGTCATAATCTGCAAAAACCAGTCCCCTCATAAATTATTTCTGAATTTTAAGAAAGTACTAGATGATTAAATAAGTGTATAGGATAATTAAAGAGTATCAGGTAATCTGATCAAGTCTTCTCTCCATTCTGCTTACAAAGATCTAGGATATTAAACTTTCTCACAATTTCAAATATATTGTTGGTATTTCTCTAATAATGAAAGAAAGGAAAAAGATCCTACATTCAATATTTTTTCAAGTTATTAATGGATTTCACTACTGGAACACTTCTCATAAATGTTCTTCTTCATTAACCTAACAAGTCACTGCAGAATAAAATAAGCCAATTTACAAAAAAAAGGAAAAAAAAGGTTCATACTTACAGATGCTTGCTTAATTTCTCCACTTTCTCCAAGGTTCTAGAAAATATTACAGTATATGATCAGTTAGACAGCTATTGTATATTAAAGGATCCTATAAGATTTATAACAAAAATAGCCCACAAAATGTAGCATAAATTCAAAGAAATTTAACAATAAAATTAGCAAACCTTAGAAGAACTGCACTTTGGAATTTTGTTTTAGGTTTTTACTTTTATAAGAAGAGTGGAAGAAATAAAACCAGAATCGGTAAGAACAAAAATATCTTTATCTATATTTTTTTTTTATTTCTTTGATACATTCTGTGCAAAGATTAATTAATGTTGATTCCCAAGTCTGTAGCATAACACAGACTAGTCCTAAACAGTGAGGTACATAAAAGGTAGGTAAGCATGAGAGGAGCATCTTCATGATGCTTACAATTCTCAAAGAAAACAACCAAAAATAAATGACAAGAGTGGTACAGAATTGGACAGAAATTCATACACCCTGTTCACTCTTACTAATGGAATTGGTAGAAAATCTAGTCTACACATTAAGAACATAAATAAAGGAGAAAAGAATTACATGAAAAATTTTGCTTAGTTAAGGTCACAGAAGCAAAATAAGCTTTAAAAATGTGCTTCTTCTTGTTGATGACTTCCAATATGGCAAAAGACTAGCAAATAACTTTTCTACCAAGAATGTGGCAAATTCTGCTTTTTTTATCTTTAGTCACTGTTTGTGATCTTTATTATTCCTTTCTCTTAGGCAGTTGAATAATGTGTTATGTTCTTTTTCAATTTTTTCTTCAGGTATTTATTTGTAAAAACTTAATTTGGGATAGTCTAGAAATATTATTTTAAAAATTTAGATGAGGGATTTCTTGTCACATTGTGCCTAAGTATCCAAATAAATGAATGGAAGTTTTAAGATATTTAAAAGAACAAAAAAAACTTTAACTTCTAAGTACAAGTTATATTTGTGAAAGACCCAACATCTGTGTCCTCACTTTTCTTAGTATAAAAAGGATGGTCATCCTTAAGTGACAACCCTTGATATTGCAAAAGTTCCCAATTTCCATGGAGAACACAGTCAAAGAACAGGGACAACACATACTGTCATTGCAGTTTGGTCAGTTTAGGGTTTTAAAAAGGTACAAAGAGTCTGCTAAAAGCAAACAAAACCATTCTAGGACTATTCACTGCTTTTTGGCTTCTGGCTGGTTCTGGAAGGTAGTATGGGTTTTATTACTATTAAACAGACTTTTAGTATATATGACATTGATCTGTATTCTCTAATATGGACTTTAGAGAAAGTGAATAGACCTTCTTTATTAAGGATGTTTTCTGATATACCTATATTACACTATTTTATTTACATTTTGTATTATTATTTTCATATGAATACTTCAGCTATATTGGATTTGTGCTACAAGGATATACATTGCCATCTAACAATCTGCTAGAACACATCATTGATTCTTGTAAAGGGATTTTTAGCCCCCAAATATGACAAGAGTGATTTCACTGTTTACCTGGTTTTAGGCCAGACCACTATTTGTTGAAAACACTCTCACAAATAGTTACTGAGTGCTCTGACAATAATAGAAGAGAAAGTATAAAACTAATTTTCCCATTCTGTTGGAGGATATTTTTAGTTACACTAACAAGCACCTTTACTGTCAGCCTCATCTACAGAGTTAGAAAAAAAATGTTAGTATGTATTTATCAATCACAAATTTGATGCATTTCTAGTGGACCAAAGTAAAGACAAAAAGGAGACTGAATGGTAGGTTTTTTTCACACAAGGAAAGAATCAAGTAATTTTCCCAACAAGGTACTCTGAAATAAAGGTTTCAGAAAATGTGCCAACATAAAATTCATTGCAGCCATAGCTGGTATGTTATTTTAGCAACTGTGAATGGTAAAGACCACAATAACTGTTCATTCACCTAAAAAAAAAAAAAAAAAAAAAAAAAAAAAACCCCAAAAACCAACAAAAAAAAAAAATTATTTCCTCAACAAAAAAAAAAAAAAAAAAAACAAAAAAAAAACCCCCAAAAACCAACAACAACAAAAAACCCCCTACCTTTTAACTTCTATTTTTCTATTTATACCATTCTCAGGACTTCATTCTACCAGCACCTCAGAAGCGGTCAACTGTCTCTAGACTTCAATACTTCAATATACCACATGCATTTTGGATGCTTGATTATTTTCTTACTTCTGGATGGATAAAATTGTAATCAAATGCTGCAGTTATTTATTCCTAATAGGATTTAGCTATATATAGTTTGTTTCTTCAGTTTCACTTCACCTGCTGTATACCGTCAATTAAAGCAAGCATTACAGAACTTAGAAAACTCAACAAACAGATTTTTTTTATGATGTACAATGCTGCCTTAATAAACTGTAAAATGTTCAGCACAGAGATATTTAAGTTTCCCTCGTTGCAATTAGAAACTTCTGTAATCTCATCAAAGCACTGATCACTTGTGTATTAACTTGCCACAGCACTGAAAAAGAAAATATGTATAATGTAGTATTTAAATAATTTTTAGGCAGATAAATGATATGAGTTTAAATTCTCTTGGCGTAAAGACTTTAGAATGAAGGAGTGATGCAACCTGGGTGTGTATACTATATCTGGCAAATATTCATTAGCACAGAAGGGTCATTTATAAAATTAACACTAATGGTAGTAGGTAACTTTGAAAAACAAAGCTTTTGTTTTTCTTAAGGAAAAAAAAATAGATTATATGTAACAACAAAAAAGGATATTTGTCTCCTATTCTGATAATAATACATTCTTCTTCACTGATAGTTTGTGCCCGTATTCTTACATCTTTTATGTTTTGTACAGAAAACAACATCTATTTACTGTAGTAAATGAAGGTGTATTTTCATGGCATGACACTTCCCTGGCATTCTAAAGAGGAAAAAGTCAACAATATATGATAAAATTATTGATTTAACAAAGAGACTTTTAAATTAATAGAGTAGATACAAATATTTCTATAGCTAATAAAATGTTATTTTTTAATGAGTTCATTTTTGCAGAAGGGTGTAACAATCCCCATGTTGACGTGGCAGTTTTTAAAACGGCTTCTATGTCTCTCTCCTTCTCTTTTTCCAAGAAAATGTAAAATGTTTTATGTTTGCAGAAGATTAGGAGTATTATATAAGATTAAACCTCTCAGGCTGTAGGAATATTTTATTTTCCCCATGAAAGATCATTCTTATTTTGCTGAAATATAAAACATGAAGAAAACTTGAGACACTAACCATATGATAATCATGTTTAATTGTACTAGTAAAATATGAAAAAGGTGTAAACTAATTGCCACTTAAGTTCCTCAAGAAAACAATTGTCAGATATGGTGGCAGGAATGACAGCTTCTAGACCAGGTTGCTCAGGGGCTCACCCAACCTGGCCTTGAACAACTCCAGGCTTGGGGCATGCACAACTTTTCAGACAAACATGCATCCTTCTTCTTAATTTAAATCGTTCCCCTTTGCCTTATCACTGTCTTCCCATACAAAAAGTCACTCTTTATCTTTTTTCTATAAGCTCTTTTTAGGTACTGGAAGACTACTTTAAGGTCTCTCCAAAGTTTTCTATTGTCCAGGCTGAATAACCCCGGTTTTCTCAGCCTATCTTCACAGGAGAGGTGCTTTAGCTTTCTGATCATCTTCATGGCTTTTCTCTGGACCCACTCCAGCAGGTCTATGTCCTTTTGATGCTAGAGGTCCCAGAGCTGGATGCAGAACTCAGATTGGTACCTCACAAGGGTAGAGCAGAGGGGCAGAATCACCTCCCTTAACTGCTGTCCTCCCCTCTTGTGATGCTGCCCAGGACACGACTAGCAGGTTTGTTTCTTTCTTTGTTTCCTTCTTTCGAGAGAAGTAAGGAACGCAGGAAGAGAGGGAAACTGCCAAGAAGTCAGGGAGAGGAGAACATAATCAGAATTTCCTGACAGATTGGACAAATTATGTATTTATCTCAATGTTCATGCACTTAGTGACACACATTATTTTTTTTCCTTGCCTTTTTTTTATTATTTTTTGGGTGACTCTTTGGGAGAGGGAATATATATTTTGAAAAAGATTGAAAACATATTATATTTGTGGAGGCTTCTCTTGCCACACAAACATGAGCCTTCCAGGCATTTGCATTTAAAATACATAAGAAACCAGTGTCTGATTAGCTTTGCATATGTTGTAAGCATTTCACATTATCTCCCTTTTTGACTTTTCAGAAATGCACAACACCTGGAGAGAAATATTGAATTATAAATCAGTAATTTCAGCAGAATCCTAATCAGATCCTCATTTTGTAAATGCTAAAATTTTTCATTGTATATTTATTAAAAAATTGGCCTTTTACATTTTTTTTTCTATTTCCACATGAGACAGTAGAACATTATTCATTGCATAGAAATGAAAGCTGCAAAGAGATAGCAAGCCAAGTGCACAGAAGCCAAAGAGTCATCTCCCTAGCAAGGGAGATCATTCAAGAGCATTTGGAATAGCAGTCAAAGAACAGAATGATAGTAGCTGGCTTGAATTTTTTTAAGAGCTCTATGACAGCAATGGTGAAAGCTTTATTGCTGTGTGGCCACAATCACAAAATATCCTTCAGTGTTTGCACGGTAATAGAAATTGTTATTGCTACAAGATATTTGAAACCTGGCATTATTAAGTATGCAGAAATTTTAGAAATTTTACTGGAAAAAATACCAGAGGATTGGACTCAGAGTTTGGAATTCTGGCATTGAAACAAACTGGCAGGGGCTGTGCTGTTCTACTTTCATACTGCTTTCATGAAAGCTGTCTGAGCATTTTGCATGTCCCTGTAATTTACGAAGATATAAATAGCCAAATCCAGTAAGGGATTTAAACTTTTTTTTTCCTAGGTCCAATGTTGTGATCTAAATTCCCCATGTCACTCACTACTGAATACTAGGGGTACTTACATTCTTTTTTATTACCCATGATGGAATTAAACTTTTTTACATGTCAACAGTATGGCTTAGTCTTGATAAGTATCAAACTGCTTAAGATCTGTCATGAAACTGAACCCAGTGAAGACCAAAATTATCAAAAGGGTCCATTTCACAAAAATACTATAGAATGGTTTTGGCTGGAAAGGACCTTCAAATATTATCTTGTTGTCCCCCTTTGCAATGTTCAGGGACATTTTTCACTATATTCTGTACTTCAAACACCCAATATGAAATACTTGCATGGTGGTGGAATCAACAGCTTCTCTGGATAATCTTTCCCAGTGTCTCCCCATGCTTTATATAATCTTTTTTTTTTTTTGGGTGCAATCCAAATCTACCCTCTTTCATTTTTAAACCCTTGCTTTTTGTTCTGCCACTACAGGCCCTGGCAAAACGTCCCTATACAATTTTCCTACAGGCCCCCTTAGGAACTGGAAAGCTTCTATAAGGTCTCCCTGGAGCCTTTTCTTCTCAACCTCACCACTCATGTTGTTTTCATATGAGAGGTGCTTCAGTCCTCTGATCATTTTTGTGGCCCTTCTCTGAAGGGAGAAAATTACCTCCCTCAAACTTCTGGCCATGCTTCTTCTGATGCAGCCCAGGACACAGGTGGTTTTCTGGCCTGCAGGTACACAGGTACAACTCTTTATCCACTAGTATCCCCAAGAGCTTCTCCTCAGGACTATTTTCAATGCATTCCTGTCTCAGTCTGGATTGATATTGAGGCTTTCACTGCAGAACTTTTCATTTGGTCTTTTTGACCTCCACAATGTTTGCACAGGCCCACTTCTCAAGGTCCCTCTGGATGGCATCACTTGCCTCCAGCATGCTGACTGCACCATGCAACTTGGTGTTGTCAGCACACTTGCTGAGGAGCAAGAAACTGTGTCACTGATGAATATGTTAAATAATACTTGCGCTGCTGCAGAGTCTTATAGGAAACCTCTCATTGCTGGTTTCCACTTGGACATTGAGCCATTGACTGTAACTCCTTGGATGCAAAAATCCAGCCAATTCCATATTCATCTATTAGTTTATCCATCAAATCTGTATGCTTCTGATTTAGAGGCAGGTTTATTGGGGGAGGCCTTATCAAAGAGTCTTTATCAGTCCCAGTAAATGATATCTGTAGCTATTTCCACTAATGCAGTCACTCTACTGTAGAAGGTCACTGTAAAATTTACTCCTGAAGAAGTCATATTGTCTGTCTCTGATCACTTCCCTGTCTTGCCTTGACACACTCCATTATCTTACTGGGCACTGAGGTGAATCTGACTGGATGGTACTTCCCAGGTGCCTCCTTATGACTCTTTTTAAAGATGAATATTATGAGTCCCCTTTTTCCAGTCACTTTGGACTTCTATGTGAAAATCTCATTGACTAGAATGCATATCTCTTGCGGTGAATGCCCCATGTGTGAGGACACGAGGCTTGACTCCATTTTGTTCAGAAGGCTGATTTATTATGTTATATATTATATTAAAATACTACATTAAAACTATACTGAAAGAACAGAGAGTGAAGAAGATCAGAAGGCTACAAAGACCAAGAATAGAATAGAATGCATAACAAAATCCTGTGACTGCTCACAGCCTCGGCACAGGTGGCTGTGATTGGTCACTAACTGAAAACAATCCACATGAACCAATGGAAGATGCACCTGTTGCGTTCCACAGCAGCAGATAGTTATTGTTTACATTTCTTTCCTAATGCTCCTCAGCTTCCCGGGAGGGAAAATTCCTAACAAAGTATTTTTCACAAAATATCATGGCTACACATATCGACCAAAAGTTAGCTCAAAAAATGGACTTAGGATTTGCTTATATTGATGGATGAATCTAAATAAAATTCATGTCCAAGCTGAGCACTTGGACTTTTTGACTTAGAGGCTTCTTTCACCAGTTTATCCTGAGCAGGACAAGAGGAAGGGTTCTGTGTCTAGCATATACATTTTATATTTGAATCCTCAGAAACTAAAAGAAACTACCTATTACTGAAGAATCTGCCTAAGGTTAGTGCTTGCCTTCTGAGGCCTTTACCTTGATGTTTGAGGTCTTGTTCTGCTCTACTGTAATTTAGAATCAAAAAAGTTAACTTAAATCATAGGTGTTATAAGATAGTATAGATAGAGAACTTTGATACAGATGGCCTATATTTCAGCATAAGCGTACATAAAAGAAGTGTCTTGATAACTCAGTTCTCTTTAGAAACCTTGTACAGTGGTGTACTCAGTACTTCTGGGAGCATTAAGGTGTTTCACAAAGAAGATCTAAAATTATAATAAAGATCTAGAGTAATTAAAAATAAAATGTTAAGGACATATCTTCATTTTAATCTTCAATACTTCGTTGCTCAAATTTCAGATTCAGCATGTCACCTCTCTGAATTGAAAACTAGTTTTTGAAACAGAAATGCTAACACTTAGAAGAAAGAGAAAAGATTTTACTCTTTTAGAAATAGTCTTCCCAACACTTCAGGAAGATTTTATTGGCAAAACACAGTGTAATCCCAATTTTTATCTTGTCTTGACAAAAGTTTTCTCCCATTTTTGTTTTTTCACGAACATTGCATCTGCCCTTCTCCACTGTACTTTAGCTTAGGATGGGTCAGACATACTCAAAAATCACTTCTGCTAAAGGTGTGTATCTACAAGAAAGAACAATTCAGGTTTTCTTTTTCCAGGAAGAAAAAATCTTAATTACAGACTCTCCATGCACAGGACAAACAAATATTTAGTTCCAACCTTGAAACCTGAAGTGTGTTTGTATTTTACTCAGTGACTGTGTAATGCAGAATGCATGAACTTAGATTGAAGTCTCTGCCCTTCAGATGAATAGTTCCTTTACCTTTCTTTTTCCCAATCCTGAATGAATCTTGTTTCATTTTATTTGTCCCCATGGCAAGGCTTCAAGAAGAGAGATAAAGAACAGCTGTAAATGGTTACTGACATAACCTGAAATGTAGTTGTTAAGACATGTTATTGTAAGGTTGAAAATGGAAATTTAAACTTTTCAGATAGCAACCTTATATCCGGGGTGAATGAACTAAACACTAGAACCCATCATTCTTATCTTAAAAGGAACATGAAGACTGTATTTAGGATAGCACTTGAAGCTGTTAAGGCCGCTTGACTGGAGTTACAACCTCAAGATGAGTCATGGCATGAGCAGGGAAGGTAGGTGATCCTAAATGTGCCTTCCAACCAAAATGTTCTATAAATTATCTACAAAGTTTCCTAATGAAATAAATTTTTTAAAAAAACAAAACAAAACAAAACAAAAAAACCCCCAAAAACGAAAACAAAACCAAACCAAACCAAACCAAAACAACAACAACAACAAAAAAAAAAAAAAAAAACAAAAAAAAACCAAAAAACCCCCCACTTTTTTAAACAAATGATCCACTGCTCTGTAAAGTGCAAGCAGGAATTATATAGCAGAGAAATTATTTCAATTTTTTTGAACTCCTCCAAGTTTTTAAATTTTATAATAATAATACTTTTTTATGAATGCACAGGGGTAGTATGTATTAAGCTTCTTTATTTTTCCGTACTCTGTCAATACTGGACCTCATACAGCTATTTATCAGTACTGTTGAGAAAGACCTTCTATCATAATATCATTCTTTCTTCCTATTCATTTGGGTGAATGCGATTTTCTTTTAAGGTAGACTTCAATTTTTGGTTTTTTTTATGTGACCCTGGAATAAAATATGTTTAAATATTTTTAATATTTAATAAAATATTTAAACATATTTTGCCATTAAAAAAAATATATATTGAGTGAATAATCACATAAAATAAAATACAAAATAATGATAGAATACTGATATTATATTAAGCACATAGTCTCTTACTTTCTTATTGCCAGCCTGGTTTTGTCAATCTTAATTACCAAGTCAATGTTACTACTCCACAGGAGTTGAAGTGATGTTGCACACAGGCTTTTGAAAACACACACACCTCATCAGGTAGAAAATAGTAAGGATTTGGATATGTTTAAAATTCCACATGTCCAGAACCAGAGCCTCTGGATTTATAGAAAATATATATATTCAAGCCTCATGTTCTGCTTCTTCTCGTTGTTGTTTCCTTCTTTTTTATAAGAAACAGAAAGTAATTGAGATTTATTTTAAAGTGGAGCTGGAGGTGATGCTCCATTTCTGTATCCAGGTAAGGCTCACATCCAACACATATAGCGTATTGTCATTTCTGCACTCTGGTGTAGAGTCATCCCTGACTAAGAATTGTCATGAAGGTACTTTTAACATATCCTGTTTAAGATCTCCCATCAGAAATAACATATAATTATTATTTTTGAGATGTATTTGAAGGACATATTAGCCGACCTTTGTCTAGAGAACAGACAGTAGAAAATTTGAATCTGTATCTTTTAAGCACTGAACCTAAACTCTCCAAATGTTCCAATCAGTAGACTATTTTCAGGGCAGCTGCAATAAATAGATGAAGTGTAACTTCAGAAGCAACTACCTCCATATTCTCAAACAATATTAAAAGGACAGGTGCCATAGCTGAATTCATGAGTGTTTGATTCAATATTTTTGCATCTAATAGACTTTATACACCAGAGACAGTGCTACATCATATAATTTCTGGATCTCAGTAGAGCTTCAGCACATAATTCTGGGCAGCTGATCTTAAGGGAAAAGAAAAAAAAAAGAGGTGAACACATGTTTTCTTGAATTTGTGGAAAAGACACATTTCACATGTTTTTCTTCAGTTCAAAGAATTTTAGTGTTTTCTGTGTCAGCAAACTCTGAACAGTTTCTTGGTTTCAATTCTATTGTTTCTATATTGCAGTTCTGGGGGAGTGGGGAAGAAAAAAGCATGAAATATGACACCAGCAGAGAAAGGGATCTAGCTCTAAAGGGTGAAGTATGGACCAGATAATTGGACAATAAGGTAGAATTAAAACTGGTTGAACTTCCAGACTTGCAAGAATTATAATGAGCACTATGAAGTTCAGCTGGAGGCCAGTTACCAGCAGCATGCCTTAGGGGTAAACACTGCCTCCAAATGAGTGGATGAAGCACCAAGCTTCATGAATGACCTCATTGACTGAGAAGAGCATGGCCTCAGAAAGCTTGCAGACAATACAACAGTAGAAGGAGATAATGACTAATCAGGTGATTGTTCTGCCATTTAGAGGGATCCTGACACACTGAAGAAAGAGCCAGAGAATAATGACATCTAGTTTAACAAAGGGAGATCACTGGAGGTTGTGAAAATGCTATTAGACAGACAGGTAGACAATGTCATCAAGGCTGTCCTTCCCAAAAAAGACTGGACCAGATGATCTTTCAGAATCCTGGGTCATTTTATGATTTGATGACCTGCAACATCATGTACCTCATCAGAAATACTGACATGCACATATTCTTTGTTAGTCACTGAATTATCCATGAGCCACCTGTTTGCTCTTGTATCACAGAAGACAAACAGCTACATCAGCAGAAATGTTGCCAGCACCTTAAGGGAGGTGATCCCTCCTCTTCTCAGCACTGGTGAGACACATCTGGATTGCTGAGTGCAGTTCTGGTCTTCCCAGTACAAAAGAGATATGGACTTACAGAATACGTTAAGGCAAGCCACAAATATGATTAAGGTTTTGGAGTGTGTCACATACAAGGAAAGAGCGAGGAAACGGGATTGATTCAGCCTTGGGAAGATGAGGTTTAGGGATATCTTATAAAATTTTATAAATAGCTGATGATTAGGAATAAAGATGAGGAAATCAAACACACTTGAGTGATAATTATTGAGAAGACAAAGGCAATATGTACAAATGGAAATATAGGAAATTCCATTTCTATTAAACAAAATATTTCTGCAAAGGTGATAACATACTGGAACAGCTTGCTTAGAGATATTGTGGAGTCTACATTCCTGGAGATGTGGACACTCCAACTGGACACAGATGTAAACCATAAACTCTACCTGATCCTGCTTCAAGGAAAGGTGTTGGACTAGGTCATCTCCAGAGATGTCTTCCATCCTCACAGATTCTCTGAAAATATAATATTCTGACATCAGATTTTACCTTAGCTACACATTAAACAAGCTTCCTAACTAGTTTCAGTAATTCTGCTCAACTCTATTTACAAGTGGACAGCTATTTATAAGGAACAGGATGACCTTCCAATATTTATTTTCCACAAAATTAAATTTTGCAGATTATTTGCTTCTCCATGATATTTTTCCAACAGTGAAATCTAACCCAGAATACCTGCCTCAATTACTAGACTTCATTCCTCATGAAGCTCACTAATTCTTTATGGAGTGCAACACCATCACCTCTTGTTCATATTGTAGCAACTGAAGTCTAACAAATGAACAGGAAAACTCAGAGTGTAAAGATTTTTTTAATGCTAAGAACAAAAAGGGCTGCATGTCTCACTCACCAAAACTATGCTTTTAATCCTTTTTTTTTTGAGTGTTGTGCCATAACATAAATAGTTACATGAGGTGTTACATTCATAGAATATTGTAAAAATATTGTTTAGGGAAAATAGTGGACTATAGTGTATATAAAAGGTCACATGTAACCTGTATGCATTCTGATGGCCTGTTCTTGTAAATTGTATATCAGAAATTGTTAGTATAAGTAATGAATTAGCACTTGCAGTTTTCCGCACATAATAAAAACTTGTTTAATGTGGCATGACAGCTGAGCTTTCTTGCAAGTATATTTTGAAGAATAAGATATACTCTATGCTCCTTTGCCCCTCATTTTGAATTGGTCCCAAATTCAACTTCTCTTCAGGAAAAAGAACTAATTACTATGCTGGTATTTTTTCAGTTTCCTGAGCATCTGTCTGGTTCTCTTAAAATATCCCAAAGGTATTTACCACTTCCAGACTTTGCATCATTTCCTCAATTCCTGGCAGGACTTTCTTTAAAAGTTAGCCCCTGAACACTACTTGGTAATGTTTCATGAGTTTTTCATTGACTCTTTGGCATGTGAAGACCTTAATTATATCCCTATGAACTTCTGGCAGAGGTCCAGATGAGAAAAGAAACAGCAAGCTCACCTAAACAACATCTTCAATTGAGAAGTGGCAGTATGAAAAGAGACAACTAGCTTTTGTCTAGTAACTCTCTCTTGGGAAACTGTAGTGAAGTGAATTCTGCTTACAGTTATGACATTGCCACCCTAGTAATAAATGAGTTTGATCTAAAAATATTTTGATTGTAAAAACTGTGTTTACAGTCTCATCAGCTGACGCAAAATATGACAGAGTAATAATTAGGTAAATATAATGACCTTAAAACATTGTGCAGGAGTCTGATAATTCGTACTTTTTTCTCATATACCTAAAAAAATTAATTTTTTATCTGGCTACTGTGTGAATGTACAGAAAAAAGGAAATGAGCTTAAGATACCAGGGTTTATAACTAAAACTATGTTAGTTGTGCACATGCGGTCTTGTTCGGCCTTAATTTATATCACCATCAGCAAAAATGGATGACAAAGTTGTAAAAACATGATTCCTTTCTTGGCTCTGTGGACAGATGTTCACTTTGAAGGGAGAAAATCTGAAAATTTTTAAGAGGCATGGGCTACAATAATTTTGTTTATGTGACCTTATGTGGGTCCACCTGCTGTGTATCTTGGGCCACTGGAAGACAACCTCTGTCTCTGTGGTCTTCATCATAGGCCGTTAGGGAATCTAAGATCCAGTCTGGAGCACCTGCTCTTACTAGTTTTCACTCACCTGGGTGTCTGCAGGTTTATTTCTCTCATGTTTTCTCACTTTTCTGCAGCAGCTTCTGCGCAGTGGTTTTTTATCCTTTCTTAGGTAAGTTGTCGCAGACATGCTACCAATGTCGTTGATGGCTCAGCTTTGGTCAGTGGTGGGTCCTTAAAGCTGCCTGGAGCTGCTCTGTCCGCCATGGAGGGCAGCTTCTGGTATCTTCTCCTAGAAACAACTTCTGCAGCCCACTCGCTACCAAAACCTTGGAAAGCCAGTCCTATATAGCATATTTGAAATTTCTTTCAGAAAAAGAGAGACCTTACTGATAAAAGCTATAATCTGAATTGTCCATGATAACAAACTGATGCAAAAATCAGTTTCCATATCATTATTTTTCATCTGCAAGTCTACCTTTAGCTCAATAGGAAGCACTAGAAATACAGAAGTAGGTATCACAACACTATACTGGGACTTCTCATGTTCTTATAAATATTAGTCTGGGAAAAGTTAAGTTTCAGGTTATTATGGAAAAAAAAAGCTATAATTTTTACTGCAACCTCCAAATGCCATCACAACAGTTTTGCTGCCAAACTGCCATGGAGAAGGCTACAGCTGTTATCTCTGACAATAATTATATGAATATTACATATTATGCATTTCCACATAATTTTATGAAAATTGACCTAGATAAAAATCACATAGGAATTGGTGTAAGGGTATTCTAAACATCTTTGCAGACTAAATAAAACTATTTGTGAAAGCAGACATTAAATTCAGCCCCATATCTGTCTCCCCACAAATGGGTAATTTATGCAATTTTATTCATGTAATACAGCATATTTGTAAAAATTTGTTTCTTAAAGAAATGGAAAATCTCCACTGGCAATGAATATTTTGTTTCTTCTTGGTAAATTCCTACACGCATTCAGATGATCTCATAGCAGTGAACAAATTAGGAAAAAAAGTGAGGCATACCACTGTTGAAGGCAGCACTGAGTATGACTTCCTAGATCTCTTTCATGTTAGTAACAGATGAGTGAATACCACGAAGAAAAAAAAATCCTACAGCTGAATATTAATATTAACCTGCTATCACATATAAATACTGAAAATAAAACCAACTCTATTAACATTTAGTACTACTATTACACTGAAAATGTTACTGAAGATGATATAACAAATAATCACTTCAGCTTTTTTATCTGTTAAACATATTCTAACATTCTGTTATTTCCTAAACATCTAATTATGTCAATCTATCAGCAGTTGTATTGGACTATTGATGCTTTGATATATGTAAACGGAAGATGCTTCTACCTAAGATATTAAGTCTCTTCACAGTCAATAAAGAGGAAAAAAAAATCTTTTAGGGCATATACAACTTATTTGAAACTTCTACCTTAGAATAAACTTTCATTTAAATACTAGGTTTTGAAAATTATGTCAGAAAAGTGGTATGTAATCTACAATAATAATTCTCTACACACGCAATTGCAAACACATGCTTGTGTTTAAGTTTAAATAAAGCCCAAAGAAACAATAATATTATATAAAACATTATACTTCCATAAACATGTATAATTCCATCAATTAAAGACAGACAGTAATATTTTAAAGCAGGCTAGGACATAGAATACCTATTTTGACAGATTCTTCTAGGGCATTATTCAGTCATTAACTTAGTAAGCAAAGGAACTAAGTGTTTGTTGGACATGGAAAGACCTTTATCCGAAAGACAGTTCATGTTAATAATTCTCTGCCTTGTTCCCATTAGAATTCATGAGCTCAAGTGGAATTGGAGAGATTTGGAGGTCAGCATAAAATAAAGCCAGAAAACTCCAGAATCTATCCTAGCTTTTTGAAATCTATAGGAAAAGTTGTAGGTGTTTTTAAAATAGAAATTAAAATAAAGTGACTAAGATTTTGTAAAAAAAAAGTACTTATCTATACTCTGATTAACACTGTGCAGTCTCATCAGGTTAGACTCTTCACTCTGGCAAGCCATCGACTGCCATATACTTTAGCTGAAAGTACAGTGGTTTGTATGCTGATGTAGGCAAAGCAAAGGAAGTCTCTGAAAGGCCATTAGTGACCTAGGGGTTTCGAACGGTTATCAAAAAAGCTGGTATTAGCTTGTACAGAAGAACTACTGAAGTCCTGGCACACATTCATCTCAGAAGACAGAGGTAGAGAAACAAAATATGGCCCTCTTAATCAGATGTTTAGGGCACAAATATGTTTATAGATGAACTTCATTTGTATCCCGATTCTACTATCAACATACTAAAGCTATATTTCCTCCACAATAAGAAATTTACTAGTCAAAAAGATAAGGTCAGCTTTGAAGATGTTTTGAAGGATGTGAAGATGTGTATACTATCTATTTTTCTGAAATAGCTTTGTATTATTATTATATTTTTCTGAGCAAAATTAGACTTCTTATCTATGAATGTACGACCAAACAATTAGGATAGAATCATTCTTATGCTTTTCCTCTCTCCATTATGCTTCTTTGCCTAGTCAAAACTTAATTATTCATGCAAATAGAAAGAATGAATATTTTCCAACACATAATTATAGCTGTTTTCACTGCAAAAATTTCTGAGACCATTTTTGATGTGCATTGCAAAAAAAGAAACAAAACAGTCCGGATTTATGCTAAGTGCACTTCTTTAAATATTCAGATGAACATTCATAGAGATTGCTTTGCAAGGGATTCTCTAGAGAAGCTGATTTCAAAGCACATTGAGCTCAATAGAAAAAAAAAAAAAGCCGCTATTGGATCAGGCCCTACATTCCCTATTTTTTTCATAATGCATTGTTCTGCTTACCACAAAAAAACAGTCACAGGGCAGAACAAGCAAGGAACCCTGCAGTCTGTTCACTGACAGGATTTATATTAACAGATGCTACTAGCAAGAAGAAGATACAAGAGAAATTAGGACAGGTTAACATCTAATGCTGTGGAACAATATAACAAGCTAAGGAAGATTTTGTTTTATCCCGCTCTTCTTCTAATTTACTGAAATATGCAAGTGAAGTGTCAAAAGAGTCTTAAAATATATTATGTTTAATTGCATGAATATGCACCTCTACTTGGAAAAGTGTCACATGCATTTTCTTCAGCTGTCCATCCTAAAAGCACAAGACAGTCTGGTCTTAAAATCACAGATTGAGGAGAAGTGTTTGAGTTATGAGCTCAGACTATTAGCTGAAATCTTCTGGTTTAAACATTCAAAGTATAAATTAAAGAGTACTTTAAAAAAATTAAAAATCTGGGAATGTCTGGCATTCACAAAAGATTTTCCTGTTTCTCTGTCCCATTCTGAATTGTTAAGGTGAAGACTAAATTGTAGAGCTGTTTTTCTTAGCCCCTCTGGGATTTAGCCAAAATGCACATATTGATTTTACTTTGTACTCACACCCAAAATATCTTGCAAAGTCTGGAGAGATCCCAAGAATAGGAGGCAACTGTCACCATAAGATTTGTTCCTTGTTTTTTTTGACAAAGAACATCTATATATGTTCACAATATCATGTTTGTTTTCATGAACATCAAACAAAATATTCTTTTTCTTCCAAATTTATGCTAAAACTATTTTTGAAAAAGTCAGTGTACATTGTAGTAAAGAAGAACAAATGTTAATTTACCATTCTTTCCAGAAGATGTGCTATTCCTGTGACACCTCTGGGAAGATTTATTCCAGTCTTGAAAAAACAAAAGTGAGCTTATTTTCTTGTGCCTATTAGTCTTGTTTTATTTGGTCACTTCAATATTTGTCTCTAGTTACGTCTTCCCTTTCTCTTGGTAACTTCACTGCAAGTTAAAGAAGGGGAGGTGATTGAGAGATGGGTCTGAAAGAAAAGCTACAAATAAATCTGTGCTTTCTTGTGACTGAAAAAGGATCCATACTCCTCTGCATCTGGTGAAGACAATAGGTTTCTCATTTCATTTTTAAATTATTTCTCATTTCATTCTTGGACAGGATGTTTAGCCTCATATTTTAAGCTGTCAAAAGCTTTTTTAAAAATCATGATTGAAATGTGCTCTTAATTTGCTCTCATCTACTACTCTCTCAGAAGCTGTATTGGACAGCTTACAGTGTCTATTTATTTTTCCATAAAGGGATGTTACAAATATGCTTGTTGAAAGACTGGAGACAAAGGACTAAGATCAGCTTCACAGCTGAAATCAGTTGGCAGCAAAGAGAATCTGCAGTGGATGAACTATGACCAGATAGCTTCCGTCTGTGGTGCCTAATAAAGGTAGAGGGCAATCAGTCATCCTTGTAGTGCTGCACTTATTATTTAGACAAAAGACAAAAAATAATATGGATTCAGGTATAGAAATACAAAATCTGCTCATATTGCACTGATCAAGAGCATGTTTCTTGATTAATTTTTTTAGTCAAAATAATATGCCTATAAATCTACAAACTTACTTTGGATTCAGGTTACATAATACCCACAGAAATATGCAATGGTATCTCTGAAGCCTCTTATAAAGAATTTAAAATACCTATAATGTACTCAAAAATGTTGATTTACATAGAAGTCTAATTCCACTGGAAAAGGACCCCTTACAACTCAAAACCTGTTCCAGACTTAATATTATAAACTTGTTGTCACTACAAACCTCATGTATTGCCTATCTGTTAACAAGCTCAGTGATACAACAGTTTAGCACAAACAAATGTGTTTTTTCTATTTTTTTTTTTTTAAAGTATACAGGAAAATCAATACGTATGTATTAATGTATGGGGAGAACAACAAATATTTCATATAGTAGGGCTGAATGAAAACAGTTTCTCCAGTTTACTTCTTACAAGAAAGTAGCTCAATATTGTCTACAAAACTGTAGGTTGTTTTCCATGGCATTTGTTTGTGATTCCTATTTAATAAAGCACAGGATGAACTTTCCCATGAGCAGAATCACCTGACAAAACATGCCCCATGGCCTACAGTAAGTACAGTAAATTTTTTTTCACAATAATTTTTATGGTTCTAGTTGTTTTATCATACTTATGATTTGTATAATTTTATATTTTTTATACTTCTTTAACTAATAGAAGTACACATAGCACCATCTAGAGATATAAAAGTAAATTTTTTAGATGAATCACTACCAGACAAGCAGCATACAAGATGACTTCATAATTTATAACTACCACTCATACTATATTTTCAGACAACATGCTGGAAAAAAAATCACACCTTCCTAATAAAAAGGAAACACTTCTCTAATGTGGATTCCCTGCATGACTTTTCCAGAAATACACTGACTGAGCAGCTTCTGACTACAATTTGTGTTTTATGGCAAATTGCTAAGATAATGAGTAGATTATGCAGTATTTAATGACATTCTTAAAAGCCCCTCATGCTGAGTAGAAATATTAAATATCTCTTAAATAATATGTAGGATAAACACAGAAAATCAGACTGGCAATAATTATTATGTAGTGTAGTTCCACTTAAGAAAGCAATCACTTTAACTCTGCTCTAAGGTCTATGAACATGCAGGCAGGCACAGAGAAAAAAGACGATGTGGCTGAAGGCTAGCCAACTTCACTACAAGCAATATTCAGCCATCTAATTTTGTTCAGTAAAGGAATTAATCACTTCCATCTTTATAAAATATGTCTAAATCTACTATAAAATAACAGTAATTTTGGCTCTTGAAGAAGACTATTTGCTTTATCTTTTACTAAGGTTAGTGGATTGAAGCAAATGCTAAAGATGAGAAAAGAGTTTTTCAAGACATTATGTCTGTGAAAGAATGAGGACAAACAAACATTCACTTTCTTTTCATCCCTTTAACTGCTAATTTTCTTATGTGAAGAGTTACTTCAGCCAGGATATTTCAGAATAGCCCTTCAAATGAAAGAAAACTAAAACCTTTTATTTAAAAAAAATCCACAAAAACCCCACAATGCTATATATAATTATCAAATTTTACATTTAGGCTAAGGTGATATTTTAAATCCTACTGCTGTGACAAGATGTTTCAAGCTGTGTTAAATCAAAAAGCAAATGTAGAATGAATTTATTTTTAATATCATATTACAATAGTCTCCAAGTCCTTTATACTGGTATACAAACAAAAGTAAATGTAATTAAATTAGTGACATTATATGACTGTAAAATGAGGACACTAGAAACAGCATTAGACTCTAGAGTATTTAAAGGGAGAAAATCTATATTGAAATTTCAATTATAATAAAACTATTAAAATTATTCAATATATTGTAATAATACTGATAAGAGTTAATGACAGTATTTCTCTAAGTCTACAGCTATCTCCTGTAAGCATGTGATAATAAAAGAAATTTGCTAGAAGAGCTGAAAAGTGATAGTTGAAGTGTATATGAAGGTCAGATACAGATTACCAATGTTTTAAAATTTATTATTTCAAGACTACTTTTTGTGAAATATGATGGTCTTAGTAATATGTTATTGACACAGAATCACAGAGCACCATGCTGGCAAATAGTGAGGAGCAGCACTGTGGAAGGAAAGTTGTTATCATCCTTAGTTCATTACTTGAGATGTTTTTTCAGACTATATAATTGAAAGTAATTCAGCTTCCAATATTTTAATCTTTGACCCTAATTTCATGAGATTACTTGGATTCTCATGGATAGCTTTCAATCAATAGTAGGATCATGGAATTAATTTTTAAAAGATTGGGAATCAGTGAAGGCAAAATTTTATTTATCTAGAACTAGATATTCTGATTTTGGTTCAAGAAGTTTGGGACATACCTCTGAGGGGAAAAAATTACTAAAATTGATGTAAAAAACAGCAACATAATCTAGTTTAGGATACTGGTTACTCACATAGGCTTTTATTCTAGGAGAAAAACAACTCCAAAAAGCAATTCAGGTATTCTTTTAAAGTGGGTAGGATAAATAATCTTCTAGAAGAGTCAGTTCCTCTGTCTGTAACATTTCAACTGCTCTCCTCTCTCTATCAAGGAGTGCAGATCATCTGTTTGTATTGCACACCTTGACTGCGGTCAAGTCAATTGCACTTATTATCAGACTCATGATTTTTCATCATCTTGTTTTTCATGAAGGCATTAAAACATGAAGTTGCACTAAATTAACTTCCACTAGATTTAATGAACATTATCTGTTGTTTTCATTAAGAAAAAATACAGAATCCTGAAGAGTGGAGGTTTGCAACAAAAGTGCCTTGAGAGAAAAAAAAAAAAAAAAGTACTATATTAAGTATGCATTTTGTTTTAAAATTTGTGAGCTAAAAGCACTATGGCATTAGTTTTCTGAAATGAAAAATGCAAGCATAGCAAAAATATCTCTAACTTTTATTTTTTTTAAGTGAATTCTAAATAGAAGGAAAAAAAACCCCATTTTGAAATATTATTACTTTTTTAAAAAATGCAATTTAGCACTGAAGTATGGACTGTATCATTTTGAGCTCTGTAGGTTGATCACATGCAGTAAATACTAGCAAAACTAATTAAAAGGTGCAAAAATATTTTTTTCTAATAATCTGTCTTATGATTTTCAACAATCAAATACAACAAAGAATATAAATAAAAGTTACTCTTTGACCTCCCTTTGGAGCCCAGAAGTGTTGTGTAGAGAACATATCAGTATGCAGCTATAGCAGGCCTCATTAGTTTGCCATCTGCCATGGTGGATAGATGCTAAAATGTTGTTATTGCAAGGTTCATTGAGCAGTAAAATTATAATATTTTAAAAAAATGTATTTTAAGTAAAAATCCCTTGAAAGAAAACAGCTGCTGAATGATGACTGAGGCTGTGATCCCATTAAAATAAAAGACATCAAACGAATAGAAGAAATTTTAAAACAGTTATATCAGCCTTAGCTCCTTCATCCTGTAAGAATAAATGAGAGAACCTTTTCCATATGGTCATATGTATTCCACAAAGCAATATTTAAATGGTACATGAGATACTGTGTTTTATACTAGTCATTTCATTTCCAGCATGTCTTCAGTGGCTCCTTCTGTTTCAGAGTAATATATAGTTCCCTACAGCTTTTTTGTCCCAATAAAATATAATCATGCTTAAAAAAAATAAAATATCTGAATGGTATAGAGCTAACATAGCTGCTTTTAATAGTTTTTTCATATATTGTATTTTTAGTAAACTGTTCTCACCAAATTATTAAGATCAATTATATAATCAACTAAATAAATATAAATATACTTCCTTGTCTGTCTCCTTTCTTCATCTTTAAAGTAAAAAGATTACTTTTCCTTAAAAAAATAAAATTAGAAATAGCATTCAAATCTCTGCTGGACTTCTTTCTTCTTCTTGTAATTTACCTGCACTGTTCTCTATTATGTCATCACAGAATCACAGGGTCACAGAATATGTCCCCTGAGTTGGAAGGGACCTGCAAGGATTGAGTCCAGCTCCTGGTCCTGCACAGAATACCTCAAGAATCACACCATGTGTTGGACAGTATTGTCCAAATGCTTGAACTCCCTCCGTCAGGCTTGGTGCAGTGGCCACATCAGGGAACAAGTAATAATTTCTGCAATGAAAACAAATTATAGTCTTATATTGTCAAGAAATGGCTAGGTCAGCCACACCATTCCCCTCCTGCACTAAAAATGTCATTCAGAGTCTGGGAATAGCAGGTCTTTCTGCATAACAAAGCCAAATGAAAGCTGTTGCTGATCTTGTGGGGCAAATCGTGTCCCCGATGCTAGACATTGCTGTTAGCCATGTTTCACTGCTATGACAACTATTCCTCATTCCTTTCTCATCCACAAACTTTGATAACATTCTCCACAGTGACACAATTGCTTTGCTAGGCATTTCTCACATGTTGCTGTTACTAGGAGCTTTACTAGGCTGTCATGTTCTACTGCCTGTTCTGACTGACATCTCCAATATTGCTGAGAACCCCTTTTAATCAGTGGAATGGGCGTCATTTGAAATATTAGGATTTCTTGAACCAACACAGATGAATTGATTTGTAATAGCTCAAACCAGTTCAGAAATTAGTCTGAAAACTGAAATGGAAACTGTAGAATATTAAAGTATTGTGACTACTAATGTTGACAGTATAATTATAGGCAAGTTTTACAAAGATATAGCACCATTTATTCACCTTCATAGAACAAAATACATCGAATTGCTGTAAAGAGAAGGGGGTCCTATAAAAAATGGAGAAAGAATATTGTTATTGGCTTCAGTTAGACTAGTTCTTATTACCAGTCTTACATATTAGCTGAAAAGACTAATGCAATTCTGTAGACACTCATCACTGAACAAGATGGGCTTAGGGGTTCTATCAGAACTCAGTATTGAGAAAGAAAATTGAACATGAGTATGGTGCGACCTGTGAATTGATCTATTCATGATTTTCCAGATATTTTATTTCATTTTTATCATCTGTAAATGGATGAAATAGTAGGTTTTTATGGTGGCTTATAAGGAAACTACTAACTATAGTTTTGCGTGACATAATTGGAATTTATTAGCTAGGTAATTTGCAAGTCAATACAATCTTAGTAGCTTAGATCTTATGAGTTACTGTGACAATGTGTCATTATTTACACCAGAAGTAGTGACTTGATGTACTTACACACACTGTAACTGTTTATGGATTAGAGCATAAAATCTTGTAAAAGTATAATAAATAACAAGAATTGTCAAAGTGTAACTCATATTTTTAATGCAGCAGTACCTTGGAAATTTAACTATTTAAGTTAGAAGTTGTGTGGAACATAGAACTGAAATGAAATACACAGCAAGTAAAAATATACAATAACTTAATAAAAAATATTAATATCCTAAAGTACCACCCTAATCACAATTTTGGAGTCACCATAAGGCCACCATAGAATTAAAAAAAAATAAAGTTCTATCCTAAATGTTATAATGTGCTACAGACTATGAATAGAAAATGTTTTAACAATTATTTAATGTACAGTTTTGGTACTTTCTAAAAAAAAAGTATGACACTGGTTTTTTAGACACTTAAAAAATCTTAACAGATTAAGAAATGAACAAATACAGAATGAATTATGGTAATTGTCTTAAAAAGCTTACTTTGTAATTTAAAATTAATATTTAAGAAGCATGTTCAAGAGATAAAAGACTGAGAAGGGAAAATTGCAAAGCCAAAGGAGAGCAATTGCTTGATTTACTGTCTTTATGAATGCCATGAATTTCCATTAAAATTGGAATAGAAGTAAACTATGATAAAAGCATGGCGACTGCCAAGTATATCTGTACCTTTTACATTATAATCTATTTGCAGATATTTTTCAAGGTAAAGTCCATTTGTCATCATGCTGAAGTTTGTTGTCAGGAGAATCTGTCCATAGTGGGCTAGTGTTTCTCAAGGGGAAGTAGGACCAAACAAGGTTAAAGCAGTATTTAGCAAATCTGATCCATCTTGTAAGTAGCCAGAATCCAAGAAAGGCAATCATTACAGCTTTGTAAACAATGTATGTTCCTGAGGACAGCATGGATCTACATCATTACTTCCTATATTGGTGCAGATCACTTGCCACGGTCAGAGGTTCACAAGGAGCAGCCTCTATCTTCACAGTGTAGAAGAATTCAGCCCTACTCCTAAGATACAAGATGTAAACGTATGTGCGCATGAAAAGCACATCCTCAAACTGCTACTCAAGGATACTGGCTTTTAAAAAAAGTTGTGTGTCCATCCTCTTTGCAATCCATTATATTTGCGTTAATACTGATTGAAACTAGACAAAGTATTACACTTGACTACAGCAAACACAAGCTATAGTATGAACTCTCCATAGTTGCAGAAGCATGCAGAAGAAAATGTATATATTGCCATACTTGAACAAACCTATATTCTCCATAAAGTTGTTTTGTCACAGTAACAAGTAACAAGACAGGTAGCACCTATAGAAAAATATTTTCTTACATGTATATTTGCTCAGTTTAGTTTTTCTAGAAATGTCCTCAGGTGTTTTAATATTACTTTGTCCTATTCAATTTTTAAACCTTTACACCTGCTTTGGCATCTTTCTGCTTACCTGGAAGAAGAATTTCAGATGAATATAGTTGCTCCATATTTTCAAGCTTGCAAAGGTAGATAGCACCTATAATTTATTTTGTAAATTATGTTACTGTAAATTACCTGACATTTTAAATATCCTTTTGTTGGGTGGCCGGTAAGGACAAAAAAAAGTAAGAAGGAATGAGTTGGAAATTTCTTAATTTCAAAATGCCAAGAAATATTTTATCTTTGAACGAATGGAAAATATGCAATAGCAAGAAGGCAAAGTTTGGAAGGAAAGGTCATATCTTTCATTAGTCTATGCAACATAGTTTCCAACAGCTAGGCTTCCCAGTCTGCTGGCTCTTCCAAGTCTGATCAAAAGGCCACAGTCTTTAAACTAAATACTAGGGGGGGAAAGCGAACCTGTATATTATTATTGTCTTTTTGATTAATGGAGCTATATGAAATTTTCCTTTTATGCCTCAGCAGTTTTTAATTTTGCTCTTTCAATTTCCTAAATTGTATTTAATATCACTATGCTCCTTGTTGTTTACTGTGGATATTTCCCCTGTTAACTATTCAAGTTTGTAATTCGTTGTTGCTCTTTATATTTGGCTTATGGCAACCTTGGAAAAGTCATGGCACTTACTGAGATTCTGTCACTATCAGTAAAGGGTTGTTTTTGTCATTAACACTTCTGAAATTTAGAAGTGACATTGAAATGCCTTGTGTTGTGTTTCTCTTGCATATTTTAATGGAGGTATATAACATTATCTATATAATATATATCTATTTATATCTATATCATATTCCCATGATATTCTTTACTAAAATCTAATTTATGAGAGGCATATCCCAAGGATAACATTAGGTGAGTACACTAATTCAAATCCAGAATTAGAGACTTTTGTCACAGCCAGTACAATTCATGAATTGTCTGTTGCAAAATGCTATTGTATTACTAGACCATATTCCTAAACTATTAGATTCCAGAAATCATTTTTGTTCTGCATGTGTCTAGCGTTGTTTTTCTTTCCTTTTTTTTTTTTTTTTTTTACACAATTTGGGGAGCGGGGTATGTTTATCAAAGAAAATATGTTTTTTGTAAAAGACAAAAAATAGTCTGATAGCTGTGTTTTCCATTAAACATGTGCTACATGAGATTAAACAGTTCCCAGAATCACATTCAGATTTTGATCTAAATATAAATAAAAAGAGGAATGGATAAGGCAATCTTGTTTATGACATCATTTTATCAAAGTCACTCTGAGTCCAGGTGGATTAAGGTGAAAACTTTTTGTCAGTGGTGATCCCTAAAAAATAGAATTTATGGGCAAGTAACACAATCTGAATTAACTAAAGTGAGCTACAAAGTGCACAAAGAAAAATAAAACAAAAAATAATATCTCAGGCACCTCTGCCCACTTGTTTTAATGGTGGCTATTGTAGAGTCATAAATGTTTGAATCACAGCTAACAACTTAATTTACAGAATCCCATTGCAGCAGAAAATAAATACATCTGCATGCTTTCTAACTAAAACATAGGAAAATAATAAAGATACTCAAACTGAAAAAATGTCACCAAGCAAATTATTTCACTACTACCTCTAATTAGGAAGTATACTATAACAGTCAATGACCAGTGGTACATACATATTTTGTAATACTCTGAATGGCATAGGCAAACACAACATAAACATATTTTACAGAGGAAATGAGATGTAAAAGATCATGTGCAGCTCTACATAGTAGGTATCCAAGTGACAGAAAAACAGTAAGTTGCCAGACAAAAGACAAGATAAGTGCAGGGCAATGTCAGTAGGCAGAGCTTAAACTTACACCTAAAATAAAGGGTAATGGGACCAGAGAGGACCCTTTATTTTTTGGGAGAGGGACAAGAACATAAAAAATCCAAGCACCACCCAAAAAGAGAATTGGACAAGAAATATGGTAAGCTTGTTTTAATTCCCACTTCTGGTGACATAGAGCTTTCAAACCTGATCACCTGAATCTGTGCAACTAAGGATCGCCATGGACCAGAGCCTTTACAGCTTACTATACAGCTATAGAGAAGTGAGATGTTAGTGATTAAATTTAGTGATTTTTTGTACTCTGCAATGTTATGTTTTTGCAACTGTATGTCAAATGTAACCTATTAAAATAGCTATGTTCTTGAACTATCCTAAGAGGCAGAAATAAAAATGCTTGCATAACTTATGGATCTGGTGAATCAGAGAATTGGAAGCAACAGATATTCATTTCAAAAAGAGTCAGGATCCCTTTTTTCTACGACATGCAAAGAAAGATTCAATCCACAAATAGATCAAAGCTCAAATTTAGCAGTACTGCTTATTAGAAAGAGGCCTATACAGTGATTTTAAAAATGTTTTGCTCATTGACACCTTACTCTTCTTCTAGCTCCATCTAGCTTTACTTTCAGGATATAACTCATATCAGAAAAAAAGCTCTTTTTTTGCGAATATAATGGGAGTTGTTTTGTTGAACTGATTACAGAACACTTTCAGAATAAATCTTGGGGTGACAATGAATCTTGAGAAGGAAGGTGCCACTTTCCTTTGCTCCCAGAAAAGTTTGGGTCAGGTTTGTGTCAAACAGGGGAAGCTAAGATGGGTAACTGTTTAAAGTTATTCATTAGCAAAGTATGCACTACTTTGAAGAAAAGCTGAAAAACCTGCTTAGTGATGAAGCTCAACACTTTCATGTAGGCTGTATAAAAAAGAGAGTATCTCAACTTTAAAAATCTAAATAAATATTTAAATCAACTAAATATTCAGAGAAAGGCAACCTCTTCAGTCATTACTTTAACCAAATATCACATTCAAATAAATATACCTCCCTCTTTTTTTTACTTTTCATATGAGCTGATGCATTTCACCTGTTAATACTTCTTTTTCAGTTTTAACCTCTATTTTTATTCTCTTTTTTTTTTTTAGTATGGAAAGTCCAGGGACTATTGTTATATACACTCAGACATTTTAAAATGCGAAGCTTTATCATTTTTTACCTGATTTTACTGCTGCTTAGCCATATTGAATTGTGTCTTAGGCATCCCCTTTATGATATAACCATGAGGTTTTTTTCCTCTTCTAAAACTTTGTGATTTGCAGCAGACTGAATAATTCATTGATACTAGAGTCTTCACATCATCCTATTCAGACTTTTTGTCATAGTTGTTCCAAATCCATGCCAAAGTCAGTACCTATGTTACATTCAGTCCACTGCCTTTTCCCCTTAAGTTCATTAAATTGCCTGAAACAATACTTAGCTATTAGTAGTAAGTGGCTTAAGGACATTCACTATTTTCTTCTATAATACTTGATATTTGTCTATATGTCACTTGGTTCACATGAATATTCCACAAATTAAACAAATGAAAAATAAAAAATGAACTTGTCTGGATGTAGAAGTTCTCCAACATGCAGAGATGGGAATTTTTTGCAACTGCAATATTGTATTACAAGGGTAAGCAAAGTCAGGGTAAGAAGTTTGCTTACACACATTTATAAAAAAATGTGGGTAAGCAAACTTCAGTAGTAATATACTTTGTGATAGATAAGGAAACCAAAACAATTATTTAGATACTTTAGAGAAAAGGGAAGATAAAAGGAAAGGTAAAGGCCCTAATTACCAGAAAGGAAATACACTGGAGGGGATAAAACCTAGAATTTGTAAGTACTTGCTCTGCTTCAGTTCACTCAAAAGGACTCTAGTGTAAAATGATTAATTATGTTGGGAGTAGATGAACAACATAAGAGAACAGACATCAACACTGTTAAAGAGCAAATGAGAAAATACCTGGACCAAATTAATGTTTTGAATCTGTAGGGTCAGATTAAATACATCAGAGAGCACTAAAGGAATTAGTCAATGAACTTTCATAGCCAATGGCAAGTGCTTTTAGAAAACTCAAAGGAGATCCTAGAACTGCAGATTAGTAACTTCATATCAATTATAGGAAAAAAATATCAGCTAAACAGAGATGCAATGTGAATTAAAGTAACTCTTATAAGTTCTGAAATGATGTTTACACAAATCAAAACAAATGCTAGAGTTTAAAATGAGCTTCTAAAATAGGTGGAAGAAAATTCATTAGTATGTTTTATCCTGCCTAATAAACTTGCTTCCTAGAAATATATAATATATAATATATATATATTATCTATATATATATATAGATAATATATAATATATATATATATTATCTATATATATATAGATATATAGATATATATAACAATCTAGATTGCTTATCCCTGCCTTTTCTCTGACTCACCTCTTTATAGATTAGCACTTTGTACTCATCAGATTTTGCCTAATCTGTGTTGATCATTATTATAAAAATCTATCATAAAGTAATAGTAGGAATGCAAAAAAAAAAAAACAAAAAAACAAAAAACAAAAAACCAAACCCAAAAAACAACAACAACAAAAAAAAAACCCCAAAGACTTACATGGGTTTGTGGATGAACAGATAGATGAAAAGCAGGTTCCATTTTTTCTCAACAGTATTAGACGTTTTAGAAGACGAGCATTGAAGTAGTATGCTCTAGCTGAATTACTGAATCACTGAGAACAAAAGCTGTAGAAACTTTTCAGCTTTTAGTAGCATGCACTGTGGCACTGTGAAAGCCAAATTGTAGTTTTTTCTGGCCAACAAGATCCCAGCTCTCTAATATCTGAAAAGGAAAAATTTGGTTTTGTCACTGCTTATGTTTCTTACATAAGTCAATCACAAGGCAACTTCTAGACTAAATATTATTGATAAGAATTTGGAGATTTTGCAGGGAATTTATCTTTTAAACAGTATATTTATTGTCATATTGATTTTAAAACATACCTGGGACATTTTCTTGGGTGGCATCTATGAAGGGCATAGACAGAGACTGTATTCTTTGTCAGATTAAAGTATGTCAGAGAAAGAAGAATGAAAGAACAGGTAGCAGTATTTTAATGCAAATAAGAAGGTTGGAAGATTATCTATCAAAAAAACTGTTGCACTGGGTATTTAGGACTGATAGTAGAGAGCAGATGGATTTTGAAAAAGGAGCAGACGGATTTTTCATTGACATGAGAGGAGAGCTGTCAAAGTACCAGCTGTGGTTGAGAAGGAAGGACAACCAATTAATTGCCTGTGCCCTTTTTTGGTACATGTCAAGTTCTGCTATCCTTTATTTACAGAGGCTCAATTGACAATCCACAGAGGAAAGGAGTCTAAAAAAAGTTAGGGTATTCTACATCTGGTACAAAATAAAGCAGTTTTCTTACCTACATAGGTGGAGACAAATAGAGAGTGAATCATGAGCTGGATTCTATGAACCTTTGCTAGGTATTTCCCACAGGAAAACAGATAATTAGGCTGAAGTTTAATTAAGATACATTCTTCAAATCTTGCTTTTCTTTCTGAATTTGCAGGGTATGCATGTTTTCTAGTAGACCATGAAACAGAATACCAGCCAGCATTTTTCTAACAAACCACATACACTGTGTCATTATTGTCTGGAAAGTACTACATGAATTGTCAATATGTTAGAACCATCATCATTAAGGCTTCAAATTATTTCAGTGTGATGACCACCCCCCCACTCCCCCCCCCAGACAATATAGTTCAGGACAATAGACACTGGTTTTCTTGGGAAGGTGGTTCTTATGAGTGGAAAAGTTGAATGGAATAACAAGGAATGTGAAGTGGAATAGAATTATATCACATTTTCACCTTTCTGGAGGCAATTATATAGTTCAGTGAAGCAAAAACGAAATAACTAAAAATCTGTTGAGGAAAATAGTAGTGCAGAAAGGTGGCAACCGAAGTTTCATGTAAAGGCCAAACACTACTATTAGTATGAGCCAAAGTCCTTTCAAAATTCCTATGCAGATCTACTATAAAAATAAGATACAGTGCTACAATTGTAAAAGTACTTCTAGACCATTTTAAGCAGGACATGAAGCACATACCTGAGCAGTGTTTTAGTTCAGATAAGGAGTGTATTTTTTGAACGAATCTGACAGAAGGCCCCCTCTATGAAATACCTGTATTAGCAAATAGTGTGGGACACCCAGGAATCAGTACGCAAAGCAGAGTAGTTACAGCTGAGAATCTAATGTGAATACTACAAATATTTTGGAAGTTTTAATTTGAAGGTTGCTGAAGGTCATGGAGGTTTTGAAATTAGATCTGGTCTTGCCCTCTGAAGTGAAAGTTTGTTAGCAGTGCATTTTCAATATAAAGGAACCAGACTGTAATTTCTGATGACAAAAACTTGCTACAATGAAAATCAAAGCTCCGTAAATGGACAACTGTTTCAAAAATGCATTGCTGGCTCAAATTAAAAACATTATGGTCGTGTACTTTTTGTGCACTTCAGTCTGCAGCAATGGGCAGTGTCAGAGAACATGACATGAATTTGTTCTCAATTATACTAAACTGAAGGTGTTGTACAGCAGCCTACCGCATGCACTCCTGCTGCAAATCGGTAATTAATCCATAGGACAAAAATACAGCAATATCCAAAGCAATATCCAAAGTAAAAAACAAATCAAAACAAAGAAAAGCCTGGACTTATTACTATATCATGAATATTGCACCTTGCCCCTAATGCCTCACTTTGCTGAGATCCTGTATATTTATTCCTCAGCACTTGCTGGAGTAAGGATGTTTTCTCAACCTATAAACAATATGTTGTAAAACACACGAAGATATTTCAAAATAATATCCTACCATGAGAACCAGATTAGAGCAATAGTCAAACCATGTAATAAAAATATTTTTTTCTAATTCCAATGTGTTTTCAGTTTGACAGGGAATAGGATGATTTAAGGTTGTCTAGGTTTGGAAAGACAGGTGTTTGTTAAGGAAGGCAGGAGCTTCTCCTGAAATGGAAAACATAAAGATCCTCCTTCTGAATTGCTATGAAGTTTAAATTAAGGGGTTTTGGGTAAAAATATGGAAGCAGAAATATTTTTATTATGGAAGAAAATAAAAATATAAAATAAACAATGCAGTAAACTAAAGCAACATGGACAGAGTCAGAAAATGACCTGACACCCTGTTGGTCAGGGTGCTGGTAGCAGTCCAATTGGAATTGTGCCTGCAGTCCTCCTGGAGTGTTAGGTGTGGTTTTGTTGGAGCAGTGATCTTGTAGAAAGCTGTAGTCTTCCTCTGGAGATCCAGTGGAAGAGGCAGCTGTTCTTCTGGGAAATCCAATGGAGAAGCTGTGCTGGTGTTCTAGAATCTCAAGACTGTACATGTGGCTCCTCCCTCTGGGTGGAGCATCTCCCAATGGGATGCTATAGTTCTTATCAATCATGCAGTGACATTCAATAGCTTATTATGAGCAGATGTCCTGCCTGAGAGAGGACTGGTTGTTGAAGAGATAAGGAAAACTGCCCACTGCCACTGCCATACAGATGGCAAATAGAATATAATTTTCTTATCAATCCAGGACAAAGGTTCAGGAAAACAGCACACACTACTTTGCCTTTACTGATAAACAAAAGTGCACTAGGGATATCTCCCTGGCCTCAGAAGCAGGTGACACTGGCTTGTGCAGAAATCACTCACAACTAGGCTCCTTTCTGACATATTGCCTTCTCCACAGGTGTTTGGAGTCAAGATATGATACAAGCCAAAAGACACTTTAGAAGAATTGATGACTGTGATCCCTGTATAGTTTTACATTAAGGAAGAGATTTCTAAGTTCCCAACCTCAGCCTCTTTTGATTGTAGCCTAACAATAGTGATTTTTTTTCCCATTATTAGTAAAAGGCCAGGAGCATGGTACTAACATCACGGTGAAAATTCTTCTCTAGACTTGCTTGTCTTTCATTGATTTAAGCTTGTTTTAATAATTCCTTAGGCATGAGATCACTGTTGTCTATTTGTTTGACATTAAAATCTGCAAGTTCCATATATATTGAAGGCCTGACAAACTGAAATAAAGATTTAACAGCAAATAACAGCCCTTTCTGTCAACTAAGTTTGGGAAACAATGTTGTACTGGTTTCAATTTTTTTCTGTGAGAACATGAGAAGGAAAACGTGTGTGATATGAAAATATCTCCCTGAAAAAGAGATGTTATTCTTGCTTAATGTAAGAGGAAGTGCTAGACACCACAGGGTAGATGAAACCACTTCTCAAATTCTTTTGTAATTCTGAATTGGAAACAATTCTTACTCTTATCCTGTTTAATGGAAAGGTCTGGCCACTCTACAAAAAAATACATGTAGAAATTATAATAAGCAATGAATGACACTTAACCTTTAATGAGTAGGAAAAAAACCCTTTTTTTTCAAAAATTGGGAAGGAATATGATGTTATTGCTTTAAAGGAAAGTACATATATGAGTAAATCTTAAAGCAATATATGTTAAATGCATTTAATTGTGATTTTTAAATTAATGTAAACCCATAGATATTTTTCTGGTTTGTGACGCAATAGCAACTTTAGGTATGGAAACTTAGACAATGTTATCTCTAGGAAGAGCTACAGAAAATAAAAACAATTAAAATAAAAGCTCCAAATCTTTTCTTTTCAGACCTGCAGTACTAAAAGGAGTAGGTAATGTAGGCCTATGCCTACAAGGCATGTAAGTATGTAATTTAAAACAGGAAGAAAATCTTTATTCATATATAACTTTAACCCAATTTTTTTCTCAAAATTTCTCAGCAGGGTAGGGGACTGGGTAAGAAGCACAGGTAGAAACAGGTCTAAATACTGATGAATGACTTTATCTTGGAGAAATCTCTGATCATTGCATGTGGTTATTAATTCTGTCCTGAGTCTTATAGTTACCCTCATTCATTGCACCAAGGAAAATTTTAATACTGAATGTGAGGTTCCACTTAGGAGGAACAAATTCAGTAACTACAGCATCTGAAATGAAGCATCAGGATGCTTCTTTCATCTTGCATCAGGATGCAAGACTAGATTCAATCAGCAGCTCAAAAACCCCACTGACAAGTGAATGTAGAAATTGAAAAGGAAATTTATCTAGATAAGGATGAAACTGGAATATTTCTTTTCTTTGATGATGTACTAATGAAGAAGTTTGTACAGTTCTTTGGAAAACTCATTCTGTTTTATTGTTCTAACTTTTTTCCTTTGTATATCTGGTACAATACTGTCATTACTGAAACAGATTAATTTTTAATTTCTTATAGTTGCGCATGGTTGAAATGCCTTTTTAAGTTATTTTGTTGTTGTTGTTTCTTTTAAAAACTTTTAAATTTTTTTATGCTGCTGCATCTGACATAGATAACTAGCCTATGTTTTTCCATATCTTTGCATTGCATTCTGACGACTATACTGCTACCAGATAAACCAGGAGATTTCAGCATACTGAAAGCACTACTTTTTTTATCACTACAGATCTAAGGATGTAAATTGTTAAAATTTAAAGCAAATTGTTTGTATAAGAACAATTTTTCCCACCTAATATAATACTATATAGGCTCAATTTTTGACTGTAATAAAATTAAAGAAAAATGCTTGTGGCTCTTGTTTCTAATGCATAGTATTTTTTGCACATGCCTAACTTCTCCCAAAAGAACTTTGTTAGGTTGCATACCTGTGCACTCTAAAAGGGGCACAAGGACACAATGGAAGGTGGAGAAATCCCAAGAACTGTGTCAGAGAAAGAATGCTCAGGAGGACCTTAGCCCTGGCATCCAGAGGTAACTCTCATGTCCTGAGCCAAAAGGAATGGCTTTCCCATCATTTTACAGAATGAGTGGGAGCCACTAACTTGAGGATTTGGGACACCTGTAGGGACAAAACATTTGAGAAATATACTACAATTGTTATGGGATGTTTAGAGAAAGGTAAAAAAGGAAGGGAAAAGGAGGAATCTCAGTGGTTTGGGGAAGAACAAATGTGAGAAAGGAGAAGACCAAGGTTACAAAAGGGGCAACTGAAGAGAGCAGATTGCTGATCTGTACACTTGTCTGGCCACTCTATGCCTGAGCAGAAGTATGTTCCAGCAAGTCATTAAATTCCATATCTATTCCATACCTATCTTATTTTCCTGGTCAAAAGTCTCTCTTATCATTGTGCACGTGTATGTATGGAGCACCTGGAGTTAGACCAATGGCCAAAGGCTTGAGTGTCAGTGGTTCCAGCACCTGGAATGAATGCAGGTGTGCAGATAAGCATGTGGACACTGTCAAAGATCAAGCTGGGCTGGCTAGGAAGTAGTTGGGAGGGTCTGGGAGGCAGGGCAAGATGTTTGGGTTTGGTTTTTTTTTCAAGGCTGATACTACAGATGAGGCTGTGTATGGTGTGTGTGTGTGCTCAGCCTTGCTATTGTTTGAACCTGTGCACCTGGATCTGCAACAACTTCACCTCTGTCAGACAGCTGGATTTGATCTCTCACTAACTCGCACATGTTTTTTCTAATACCACATGTGGTCCAGGATTTGCAAGAAGAGAGAAATGGACCACAATCCACCATGGATAATTGATTTTTCAAATGTACTGCCTTTGCAATTTACCAGTTGTTCATAATGAAATTATGATTTTTGCAAATTGTTGTTATATGTGAAAAATATTTAAATTTTAAAATGAACACAGTTCAGATTTTAAAGTTCACAGTTTAAAGTAATTCCTTTAGGTTTTTGTCACATGGCTATTTTCTTTAATTTCTTGAGAATATAAATGTTTTTTACATTGCTGACTTAGATCAAATTATTTTTTTAAATATCTTTGAGCCATTTGGCTAGATCTAACAAATCGACCAAAGCAAATATATGATATATCTGATTCATTATATAAGACTCACTATATTTTTATCTGCTGCTTCATAGCATAATATAGTGTTCAAAGACTGTCACTAAACTCCCTTAAAATGTAATTAATTTTGTCATAGACATATTTTGTTGCATCACAAAATAAGTCTGAGAACATGAAATTAATTTTCTACCAAGATTCACACCATCAAAATATTTTCCTAAATGAGAATAAAATTAGATAATGTGGATCCAGTCAAATAGAATTAATACATGATTAAACTGTGACAGCATTTTAAGCATATTTTTCTCTCTACTCACTCAGATACGATTACTATAATACTTACTGTTAAAATCATATTTCATTTTATTTTCATGTTTTAAAGCCCATTGTGCTGATTGTATATGACTTCTGAGTGAACCCAGCAGTAAGACGCATACTTAAAGCCTTGGGGTTTTTTTGTTATTTTCATAGGAACATAAAATGCTATCAGTTCTACCATAGTTAAATTTTCCACCTGAGCAAATCTACTGAGGGAGTGGGGTGGTTTTAATGAAGCTATTCCACAGTAGCTGAAGCCTGCTCCAGAGGTAAAACTGGCTCCTTCACTAGAACTAATGTGGTGCACATTCATTTTCACAGAATAGTATTTAGAAATTCCATTCCAATTCATTCCTTTCTTTAAAACATCACTTTGCGCTCTTGATGTTAAACATAAAGAGCACAACACACCACAAAACACTAAAATAACACACAGAAAAAAATCCCCACCCCAATCCCCCCCAACCTAACCGAACAAACACAACAAACAAACAAGCAAACTCAAACAACAAAACCCCTAGACTCTGTTTTGCACATCCCAACACCAGGATTGACTGCTAGGGTCACAACCAAAATACCAGCTGGGTTTCTTTAGTCATTTACATCACATTATCTGAATAATAATGTCATACCTGTGATACCTGATTATCTGAATGAAAGTGATATCACCTTTTGTCCAAAGTCACAAGAACTTTCACAGTATTCATATTATTGTGAGGAAAATGAAGGAATATTTATTCTTTTAGTTCACTTGACATTCCCAGGGAGCAGCAGGAGTGGATTGCTCCTGAAAGGCTCAGCATCAGGAGCCAAGAGTGACAGCAAGGCAAACAGGGCCATGCCCTCAGCAACAGCAACACAGACCCACAGCACTGAACAAGAGCTGAGTGGGTCTGGTGATGTCAGTCAGGTTCAACCAGCAGCGCTCTGATTGTCAGACAAGACTGCAGCAGTGAGGCACAAGGTCAACACAGGTAGCCATGTCAACATGTCAGGGATCACCATTCAGCTCAAGTGCAACTCCAGAGCATAGGGAGGAGGGTGACCAGATCCAGCAGAGGCTTCTCACAGCTCATTCTCACTCTTTAAACATAAATCTGATCCATGGTTACATAGGAGAGTCATACTATAGCTAAACTTGACCACCAGCAGCTAAATCCCTGTGGGAGAGGAGAGTGCAAAGGAGGTTGTTGTTGCACTCAAGGCCATGGCAGACATTTTGAAAAGAAAACAAGATTAAATGGAATATCAGCATCCAGCCGGAAGCTGTCATAAAAGAAAGCTCAACCCCAAAGAAACTTAGGAACTCATCACTTCTGTGTCATGTCTGGTGCCCTATGTGTGGAGAGGAGAGGCTTGACTCCATGTTTTCAGAAGGCTGGTTTATTATCTTATTATATATATTATATTAAAATACTATGTTAAAACTGTACTAAAAGAATAGAGAAAAGGATTCCTCAGAAAGCTAGAAAGAACAATAATAGAATGCATTACAAAATCTTGTGACTGCTCACAGCCTCAACACAGGTGGCTGTGATTGGTCACTAATTGAAAACAATCCACATGGACCAATGGAAGATGCACCTGTTGCGTTCCACAGCAGCAGATAGTTATTGTTTACATTTCTTTCCTGAGGCTCCTCAGCTTCCCAGGAGGGAAAAGTCCTAGCAAAGGATTTTTCATAAAATATCATGGCTACACTTCTCCTCTCCCAAATTCTGGGGATCATTTAATGATGTGATGCAGCAATGTTTCAAAAGCTATTGTTGAGAGGAAATGCCTTGCATGTTCTGTTACAAATACTAAAATACTTCATTTGCATTGGAAACAAATCAAAGGGCCTCTAGATATCCCTTGGATGGCTGTAATGAGAGTTGCCCTCATCAGGAGTTTCAACCAAAATATTGTTGCTGATTTCCCTAGATCTACTAGGAAAATCTTGCCTTCGCATCAGCATGACTTGGAGATAGAAGAAAGACTTCTGGAAAGGCAAGAAAGATGGAGGCTATTAAGCATTCATGCAGAACTATTATTACTGCATTTTTCTTATTAACTTCGTAAAAAAATTTTTAATAAAACTTAATCTGTTTTGTTTGTGTATTTTCACCCTAAAATCACTGCATTTGAGTCCAGCTAACCTAAAAAATGTGTATCTTTGGAGTCATATTTTCCTAGTAGGCAAAAGATTCATCAGTCATCTGATTCAGATTTAGGAAAGTGAGGAGCTGAGGTGTCAGGAAGCATTGTGCTCATGAAGTGGTGTGTTGCTTGGGAATTATTTAACATGTAGCATCTTCTCTCAAGAAAAAAATTCTCATTAGGTGCTGTGGGAAAAAGAAGCAAAGACACAACTTATATCTCTAGACAATCTCCACATTCTTTTTCTGACATTATTTATGATGTGTAAAAAAGAGAAAATTCACCACTCATGGTTAATTCCTGTGTTTAAACCAACCATTTAAAAATGTACGCTGAGACCAATAATACATTTATCGCACATATGAAAAGGAAAAGAAATAGACTGAAAATAAAAGCTATTTATGACATTTTTATTTCTTGCTTAAGCACAATTTAACTTATATTCTGCTTTATTCAATCTGATGCATAATTATTATTATTTATTAGGAGGAAGATATTATGAATGGAAATTTGCCTGCAAATAAACTGATGCCTAGTTATGACAATGTCCAACTGAAGCAGTTCTAACTGGTTTGCATTTATTATGTCTCATAATTTTTAATATAAATAAATTGTATTGTTTAAGTTTTTAAGCTAAAAATAATAAAGTATTTATGCAAAGATTGTCTCAGTATTTAAGGACATCCAGTACAAGCTTCAACAAGAATAAAACTACAACTAGAAGAGCTCTGAAGGCATGATTATGGTCTTGATTCATTTATCCTGCTATATAAAAAAAAGCCTGCCCATTTAATCAATTGCTGCATGCTTCTCAAATAAATACTTGCATAAATTAATAATCTTTACAAACTCTTTGAAGCAATAAACAAGCATTTTAAATACAATTCTACTACAATTGTGCTATTCACATATTACTCTATTAAAAAATCCACACCTGATTCTATGGTACAAACTATAAATCTAACCAGAAATGTAAATACTATGAAAGAATGGCTTGCTTTTTAGTTATGTTCTTTATTAGCAATTCAAACAGGAATTAGGCAAATCCACCAGAAGAGAAATATGTCTTCATAAAAATGCAGAGTTAAAATGATGAATTAGAGTCTTATTGTTTCCTGTCATAAGATGAAACATGAGAAATTTGTACGTATACTACCACCACTACTACTAATAATGCCAACTCCTCAGTAATTATTCTAATAATTCAGGTTAAATATTTATTGTTTCCAAGAAATAAAGAAATGAAGAAAAAAGCATCATGACACTTCCAATGTCAAGACATATGATTGCAAAAGCATATTGTAATAGCTGTATTAAGAGGCCTGAATCTGTTTTAATTTGATAGATATTTTATTTCTTTTTCTTCCCAGTTACTTTGTTTGCAATAGTGGTTGAATGAAATATTTGAAGCAAATATCTAGTTATTTTGCCTTAAATTGCTGTCTTTATTAAACATTATATTTTAATCTGTTTTATTATTCTGTGTAAACATCCTCTGAATAACTTGTTATTATGCAAAACAAATGTTTTTGCATATAAAAACTCATTAACATGAAAGTGTCTGTCTGTGGAAGAGTTTGTTATGAACATTAAGACTGTAATGGAATAGCGTAAGAAACTCATGATAGGTAATGAAGGATGGATGTATTGAGAAATAAGTAATTTTCTCATATTGATTTTATACATGTCTTTAAATAAAATAGTAAATTATGAGAGAGGAGCAAATAGTTTAGTTCTCACAACCGAGATACTATTTATACTATAACAGTACATGGAGTTGCATGAAAGTTTTGAAAATTAATTAAATTCAACTATTTAATTTAGATAAAATGTTTACTGTACACTTAATACATAACCTTTTATATTAATTTAATAAAGTTTAAAAGTAATACCAACCTAATCTAATTTCCTCATAAATAATCCAGCCATGTCAGCAACAAATGTGTGCATTTGCTCTGTAATTGATAAATTAAACTTCTAAAGACTTTTAGGATTTAACTGTTGTTTAACAAACTAATTGTAGTGGGTTGATTTGGTATCAATAATTGCCAAAAAATAATTAACTTGTTAATTGGCATTTATTTTAGTATAGTGGTAGTTATCTAGTGAATTACTAATTAAAATACTTAAACCATTCCTTTCAATTTATACAAATGAGATTATACTTTTAATACCTACTTCATTTTTAGATAATGATAGGGCAAGTAATTTTATGTCCCTTATTTATTGAACCTCGGCAATAACAACTGGTATTTTATTAGCAGTGAGACATCCTTTTATCAAGAAAACATTAATGATGTGAGTTTGGCAACATGTGTACTTTAAAACTGGGGTCTGCCTTTGTACATGGTGGTGGTAACTGATTTCCCTTCCCTTCCCTTCCCTTCCCTTCCCTTCCCTTCCCTTCCCTTCCCTTCCCTTCCCTTCCCTTCCCTTCCCTTCCCTTCCCTTCCCTTCCCTTCCCTTCCCTTCCCTTCCCTTCCCTTCCCTTCCCTTCCCTTCCCTTCCCTTCCCTTCCCTTCCCTTCCCTTCCCATCTGCTTTTCTGTTCTGGAAAAGTTGCAGCATGCATATTGGAGCAGGATGCCCCAGCCTGTGCATACATCTCACCACAGATATATGCAATGGGAGAAGGCAGGGGCAGCAGCTCGACCTCTCCAGGTCCTGGAGTTGCTGTCAGCTCTCCCAGACCAGCCCCTGTCCCTGCCATTACAGGCTGTTTGTTTTTACTGGACTGACTGGAAAAAAGCCAGCCGAGCTTTTGGGCATCCAGGCCCTTCTCCATGTCTGAAATAGAAGCAGTAAGTTTAAGGTAACAGCTCGGTCTAAGTAGAGATGCATCAGTTAGGCAATTTTTGAAAGAAAAGGCTGTTCATCTGGAAAAGAGATGAGAAGACCTGAGAAGAAGTAAGTAGAGCAAGGGCAATAATATTGGACAGAGGAAAGTTTGAAAGAGAGATTGTTTGAAAGACTGATAGATTAGGGAGAAAGGAAAAGTCAGTAAAAAATCAATTGTAAAACAAATCACTAGCAGCTTTCTGTATTTTGTACTCAAAAATATGACTCTCTAAGGAGGAGAGAATTTTTTTTTCTTTTGTCTACTAAAACTGAGTGTTCAGAGGTGGCTTTACTGTTTCTTTGAGAAGTATATATGTCTTGACTGCAGATTTTCATAAACAGCAAAAAAAAAAAAAAAAAAAAGTACTGAAACTGCTGTTGAAGTGGTCTGAGCTTCCTTTGAATTGTGGCATGCAGAGGTCATTTGTGACATGGTCATACTTTACAATGTATGGCATTAGAAACTAAAAGTTAGAAGACATTGCCAGCACTTTTAACCAATGTAAATGGCATCCAGGCTAAAAATTTGATTATATTGCCACAAATATCCATCATAACCTGAAAATTTCATTCTAAGTAAGTGCATAGAAAAATGCCATGTAATTAGGGAAGGGGTTTGGGTGGTTAAAATGTTAATTTTATTATTTTTTTTCTATTGTGCAGATTGCTAATCATGTATAAAAAAACTTTGAAAAGAGTGTAATATACTAGCAAAGGGCATCTTTGTGTCAAACCACATAATAATAAGGAACTTAAAAGGAAGGAGTTTTATTACATCCTGAATAACAAAGACAAATTGATGATCTGGAGACTTGCTGATCAATAGGCTAATTATTTGAATAAAGATAATAGCATTGGCTGCTCAGATCTTATATCTGTTTTGGTAAACATACCTCTGTCTTGACAGACAAGCTGTAATATTTATCTTGGGGGCAGCAGAAGTTGTAGCATTTTTTGTTTGTTTTGGGTGTGTTTTTTGGAGAGAAAGGTCATCTCAGAAGTTCCAACTGAAGACAACAAGAACAAAAATATAAAGAGAGACAAGGTGGAAGAAAAAATCAATTCACTTAGGAAAAAGACAAGCCTTTTTTCTTTGGGAATACTTTAGGATTTCTTTGAGTGGACCAAAATTAATAATTTAAGATTATGACTAGGTGAAAAATATCAAACTATTTTCCACTAGTCTTATGTGTATTGGTATCTCTTGTAGGAGGCGTGCGTATATACAAACGTCTGCTCATCTTACCAACTGAAGAAATTGAAAAGAGATATAAAAATATAATGTAATGTTTGTTTACTTCATTTATAAAGGTAATAACATTAATAAGAAAAACATTGTCATGAAACTGTGTCTGTCATACAATATGAAAAAAATTACTTGGATTCTGTTCTTTTTACTTTTTAGATTAGTATATGGAATTTTCCATTAGGTGGTTTGTTTTTTTTTTTGTGTTGAGTCTCAATAACATTAGAGTAAGGATTACATGATTTAGCAGAAAGGATATGTACTGAAGAATATTGGAGTCTAATTTTCAGCATGCATATGCAAATATAACTTGTGAACAACAAACTGTTATTTGTCATGGTGTATGCTATACGCATGCTGAAAATTTATATGAATAGTTAAACAGGACATTCAAAGCAGATCATGGGAAAATTATTTAGCAACCTGTGGCTGAATATTGTATAAATAATATTGTTATAATCTTTTATGTCCTCTCATGTGTTTGAAGTGGATGCACGGTCTTTGTTTATATGCTTGTTTACAAGATGCATCATCTTGGGAAGAAAGATTTTCACTGCTTAGTCAAGTACCATTGTCAGCAAAGGGCTAAAGGCAAATAGTATAGCGGTTTGTGGATTACTCAGGTTCTCTTTTAGTAAGTGTCAGTAATTGAACAGCTGTTTCCTATGCATACTATAGTTCAGTCAAAAGGATTTGTCAAGAAAATCAGCCAACAGAATATTTCTGTAGCTGAATTCTCAGGACAAGACTGTGCTGGATGCTAAATGTTGAGAAAAACATTGGAACAGTCTAATGATTATTATACAAATTGGAGGGTGGGAAAAAAACCCTGGTACTGTAATAGCAAAATTATAAATTAAGCTGAAATGGCTTCTTTTTTCTGTCAAGCTTTTTTATAATGGATTTAATGGCTTTCAAGGAAAAAAAAAAAAGTAATGTACAGCTGTTGTTAAGCTGTTGAAGAGCCAATAATACCAATTCACATAAATCTTTATTTACCTAGCAATAGCTAGCTTTGTTCATAGTTTTACATCCAGTAAATAAAGCCCACTTCTGTAGCACCAGAATCAATGTATGTAACCAAATTTTCAGTGCAATAAATTTTCAAAATATCTATGGCTATTTCAAAATATAACAGATACATCTCAATTAATATAGTTATCAACCAACCAAATGGAGCAAAATCAATTTAAAATATGTTAGAAATTAAAGATCTAATCCCAAATTGCTTACATGATCAAAAATCAAGGTGGACTGTGGATAGAGGGAATTTAGCAATGGTAAAACCAGCAGAGTCAATAGTTCAATAAAACAGATGTGAAGTTGAAGGCACAGATTCATCCCAGTCTTCCAAAATGTATGTTAAGTCTGTGGAGTGATAAAATGAAATTGCAAATTTTATTTGGTATGTTCATACTAAGAGGTTTGGCTATGAATCTGAGAAAATTAACTTCAAGTGAAATAGCTGTCAAGCTATGCTGCAAAGGAAAACAGATGAATTTTTTTAAAGCAGATGAGTGTAATTATTATTTATGTGACATCACAGAAATGCAGTAGTTACAAAAGATGCCAGATTAAGTCCCCAGATCAAATAAGGAAACCAATTTGTAATCCAAGATTTACTTCCAGTAATAATAGTTGCAGGAAAAAAAAAGTCTGGTCTACCAGAAGGTCAAGGGAGCAATAAACTGAGGTAGTTTTATTGTCCATGTTGTTGGGATTTTTGGTGTTTGTTTTTTTGTTTGTTTGGGCTTTGGCACTGTTTTGTCTTCACGTTCCTATTTGCTTTATTCTGAGGGAGGGTTTTTTGGTTGGTTGGGGTTTTTTAATGTTTTTATTCATGTTTGCCAAAACATATTCATTTGAACAGAACTATCACTTCCATGCCCTAAATGTTTATTTTTACTGCACTGTCTGGCTGATAGCTTGATAGCTGCATCTATATTTTTCAAAATAAAGGGACTCAATGCATTAAACAACATCTCCTGTGTAAAATATTCCTCACAATAAATTATTATTTTCTTGTATATTTTTAAATACTCAGAAGTTCATCTGATTAAGCTTATCTGCTTTGTTATTTGAGACAAAAACAAACAAGTAAACAAACAAAATTATATGGCAAATGATTAAGCCCGTGTATTTAAAAATTCAGACAAATTATTCATTTTTCTTTGACTTAAAGACAATTGTTTTGCTATTAAAAGATCATTAATTATTGTAAAATACTCTAGGCCAAAATAATATATTAAATAAATTATGACTTACAAAACTATAATTCCAAATTAACACTTAGAAATTACTCTGGAAAAATTATAGTTCTACAGTGACAGAAAAATGAAATGAAGGACGGATTAAAACATCATTAAATATAAATAATAAAAAAGTCATGGTAGTAAAGGCTGGTTTTTAGAATTTAATATTAGTTTTGCGTTATACCTTTGTTTAAACACCTACAGAAACAGTTCCTGTAGCAGTGACTTTAACAGTAACAGTAATTTAATAACAGTATTTGTTATTCTGAAATTTGACTTATGTTAGTATTTTCAAATTGTGTCTACAGTCACTAAACTCAGTCCTGTCATCAAACACATAAGAACCTCTTACCATGAGAATCCTTAAGCATCTTGATCCATGAATAGTTGATAAAAAGAACTCCCAGCAGACTTGGGCACTTTTGGAATAACAGACAAAGCAAGATAATGTAGGTCATCTTGAATTGTGCTATACATGTAAATATTCTACAGCAAGGAAGTTGAACTGAGCTCTAGAACTTGAGCTATGCAAATTGTTTACGTATATTGAAAAAATTAGTGAATTGTTTTATTCAACCAACACTCACAATTAAAATATTCAGCATTTCTGGACCATTTGACTAGATTTTTATTTTTACAAATGAAAAGTACTTTGCTTTCATTGCCCTCACTATGATCTTCATATGGACATCCTTCCATCTTTTTTTTTTTCTTTTGTGGATGTGTTTGAATACTTGTGTTTAAATAAATGCATTACAAACTTGACTGGAATAAGGAGAATGACGAGGTCATATTGAAGGATAAGGATATGAAGTTGTTTGTAAATATTTGCAATACATGCATTTAGAAAACAATCTCAAAATAGATCCTAGAGGCATAATTAACAAAATGGGATAAAAATGAGCAGTGAAAAAAGTGAATATTAAGGTAAAGCCTCCAAGAAAATTGTGTTCTATTACTCTGTGGAACAACAGAATAAATTCTCTGGAAGTGGAAGAATTTTGCAGCACTTGAGTCAGTTAAAGTGAGATTGGACAAAATACTTGTGTGATAATTTGGTGAAGAAACTTACGAGGTGACCTAATAAATCTTTCCCCTTTTCTAATGTTTTTTTTATATGGAAAGATAATAATTTTGAATTCTTATGTATAATTTTTATTATATTGCTCTAAATTAATGTGACTGCATTATTGACAACATGCATATTTTCTTTATTCTGTTAAATAATACTGATTTAGCTTAAGCATGAAGATTTTTTTCTAATAATATCAGCAATATTCTGTTGCATCTGCATTTATGTTCTATTTGATTATGCAAGATAGAGAGACTCCATGACCCAAGGAAGTTAAGAAGGTAATAACAAAGGCACATGCATCAATCAACACTGTATGGGAATTAAATATTCTGCTAGTCAATAAGACAAACACTATAAAATATTTTAGGATTAAAAGTCTATTATTTTTCTTCTCAGCTTCAGTTTTTTACATTATTATAATGTGAAAAAAACAGATAAAATTGTGCAAATTAATACATCTAGAACAATATTTTATAACTATGTTTAACAGATATACTTTTGTTTTTTTTTTTTGCAAAACTGGTGCATGCATATGTGTGCCCAGTATCAGTTTGGAATGTACAAGTAATTGTTTCTATTCAGTACTAAATTGTTTCTTTTCGGTACTAATGAGATTGCTTGTTTCTATCTCATCAGAATTAATTTTTAAGGCCTTAAAAACTGTGTGAAACACAGTGACGTGAAGCTAATCAAGTAATTCTTTTACATGTGAAATAGCTATGAAGTACATAGCACAACATAGGGTACCTCACACTCAAGACTGTAAGAGATTTACCTGCTTTTCTAGCACAATGCCTTTTTATAGAAAGAATTTTTTCAAGGAAAAAAAAATAAAAGTATTTGTTTATTTCCTTTCTTTATTTATTTTTTCCTTTAAGCCTGACATTTCTATATACTTATGATCTGGAAAATAGTCTTAAATATCATAGCGCATGATTTTGATTAATCAGGTTGTTTATCTTAGCTATTTTTAACGACCGGACTGCAAACTGGGTTTTGCTGCAATTCACTGTTATCAGCTCTAGTATTTCTGTAAGAGTATAGTGGGTCTCCTGAGATCAAGAACAGTATAAAACTGGGAGTAAAGGATAGCCTGTATTTATATTAGTCTTTGTGGGTGCTGCAGTTTAATGATTCTGCTCTTTACCAACAACTTGTATTAATGAAGTCAAGATCAAGGTTTCCACTGCCTTTATAAGACAGGGTATTTATTAGGCCCTGAATATTTAGAGTGTAATACCTCTCTAGGTTAAACTCCCTGAAGAGTTTACTTCAGCCTCTGTGGTTTGTGGAAAGCAGTCATATGCTAACTACTTTTTGGCTTTCAAAACTTTCCTGAGTAGTGAATAGACTATAACCCATCCTGCTCAAGTAGGGCCATTTAGAGCCAGTTGCCCAGGACCGTGTTCATATGGGTTTTAAATATTTCTACAGTTGGAGTTCTTACAGTTTCTCTGGGCAGCCTGTGCCAACATTCAGTCACCCTCAAAGTAAAAGAAAAAGTGTTTACTAATGTTCAGATGGAGCCTCCTGTGTTTCAGCTAGTGCCCATTGCCTCTGGTCATGTCACTTGGGACCACTGAAAAGAGCCCGGACATATCTTCTCTGCATCCTTCCTTCAGGTATTTATACACATTCATAAGATTCCCCATCAGTGTTCATTTCTCTAGGCTGAACAGTCCAAGCTCTCTCAGATTTCGTTCATATATGAGGTACTTCAGTCCCTTAATCATCCTTGTCATCCTTTGTTGGACTGTTTCCAGTATGTGCACGTCTCTTTTGTGCTGTGGAGCACAGAAGAGCTGGGCCCACACAATACTTCAGGTGTGGCCTCACCAATGCTGAATTAAAAAAAGAAGCAACACACAACATCCAACAGCAGGCAGTACTTATCTGAAGTAGCCAAGAGTACCATTAGCCTTCCACCTGGCAAAGGCATAGTGCTGGCTCAGGTGGAACTTTGTGCCCACCAGGATTACCACATCCCTTTGGATGGCCCCTAGCGTATATTTGTACCTGGTATTGTTCTCACTTTGCATTTTTCTTTTTGTACTACATGAAATTCCTTTTGGAACACATTTATTCCCTCTGGTTATTCTCGTTTCTCCTTTCTCATATCTTCTTTTTTCCTGATGTAACAAGCCATGCACAAGGGCAAAAGATAAAATCAAGAAAACAGCAGTGGGAAATTACATTTTAAGCTATATAAGAAGGACTCTATATAATGAGCAGTGCAAGTGGATTCAGATGTATGTAAAGACAAAGCATGATGCTATTAAAAACCCTTGGTGAGGTGTGAAAATGGAAAGAACCAGTGAAAGTTGTACTGAAATTCTGTGGAAGACATGAAGGATGTTAATAACTGGGTACTGTTCTGTTAGAGAAAAGGACAGTGTACTCAGTAAATGACAGCTCTCTCCATCTTCCTTTATCAGTATTACTAGTTGTTTTCTTTCACTAGGACAAGATAAGCAGAAATGGAAGAATATCTCAGCAAAAGTGGCCTTTCTCACTCTACTGTTGTTTTGGAAAATAACAAAGAAAAAATGTAGGAAACAGGATTACTCTGGTTGAAATTCTAATATACAGATGTGAAACACTGTATAAAAAAAGTCAACATATACAAATACTTTCACCATGTTGGAGGCACATGGCTACAGATTAAGTCTATTTTTTAATTTCAATATTCGTGGCCTATCTTATAATTTATTAGTTTCAAATACGATGGTTAATATCTTAAATCTTAATATTCTGTAAAGAATTAAGCGTATAAGGTATGTTGCTAAAATGTCAACCACTGCTTTTATAATCTCTCAGATTATTTTGATAGAAATAGGTTTCAGGTGGCTTTTCTCATTCTCTGTTGCAGATACAGTTATATTTTAGTTCATATTAGGTCTTTTAGGAATTCTTTTGTTGAGATGTTAAAAAGATAGAAAAGACACACAAGATAGAGAGCAAATTGGACTAAGTTGAGAACTTTAAATAACTTCTTTCTAATTTTTACATAATTTCCTTTTGTTTTAAATTGCTTTTTTATAAAATTAGGCATTTTAAGTGGCAATGGATTTTATAGTACCAGAATAACTCTTAGTTCGTTGACAAGTTCCTGAATAGGAAGAAATATGAAATTTCAGGAACTGTCCACTTAATCCACTTTTAAAATTACCTAGACAGGCCAGCATTTCCTCAGAAAATAACTCAGTGTACAAGAGACAGTTGTACTAAAATATATAAGATTTATGTAGTGTACCACTATTACCAAGGCCTGTTTCCAAAAAGAAAACAGCTGAGACAAACAAGCTACTTTTATTTATAGGCTAAGCCATAATTTTTCATTATACAAGCAGTATCTTTCAATTTATCCGAATATTAGTCTCACATTTATTATTTTAATAATTCCATATATTTACCAAGATTATTGATGTACACAGGCTACATTTATCAAAGGTCCAAGGAGTTGTAAAATTGCTTTGAAATTCAGCTTGGTCAGCTCTTCAAGGAAAAAGAGAAAATAAAAAAAACAGAGAGAGAGGGAGAGAAGGTAGGAAGGCAGGAAGGCAGAGGGGTAGGC